>NC_092340.1:295665000-296290000 GCF_046630445.1 Rutidosis leptorrhynchoides
TATGAACTTTGTTGTTGTACTCATTTGGACTTTGACTTTAGCTATGACTTTCTATAATTTGAAGAACCTGATTGAGGAAAGAGTGTTTTTGAAGAAGGATAATAATTTATAAGGAAACAAATTATGGGATTTGTTGGAGAAAAGAAAAAAGTGAACAAGATGGCCAATTTGTGAGGTGGCAAGCAAGATTTATATTCCTAATTTTGACTTTTGTGATGTGGAAAGTCAAGACCATAATTTTAAAGGGCTAGCTCAAATGCTCAAAGAATTTTTTCGGTATTTTAGAGAGGCTAGTTTAAAAAGTTTATATTTGCTTTTTAAGTGCGAGCTTCCCCATTTCTCGTGTCCTTTTGTTTTCTCTGTTGAGGGCGTTTTCCTTTGAAAAACGACCTCGGTTCTATTTGAGTATTCGTTTTTTTCGCTAAAAGAAAAATTCAATTGTTAACTTTTCAAAGTCCTTTTTTGTCAACTTTGACTGTAAATATTTTTATTTTTTTATATACTCCATATTTTATGAAAATTATATGGATGAAAACACATTTAAAACTCATTTTATTCATATAATTTTCATCAAATATTATATAACATGAATAAAAATATTTACAGTTAAAGTTGTGATGACCCAGAAATTTCGACTAAATTTAAACTTAATCTTTGTATGATTAACATTTTCGACACGATAAGCAAAGTCTGTAAAACTGAATCTCAAAATTTTTGAACTACTTTTATATATTTAAATACCTTTCGGTTGTTTTCGACGATTCGCGAACAATTATATGTAAATAGATACATATATACTATAACTTGAAAAGGTAACAATGTATTAATTATTTGATACCGTACATTAAACTTATTGGTTTAAATATCTATTTGAATATATATGATAAGTTGAAATATTTATTATTAAAATTTATTTATAAATAATGTAGCGACCCGACCAAATCGTCATTGACGGCGCCGACTACTTAGGTCCCGTTACGTGGTCGTAGTCCCTATATGAGACTCGTTTGACCAAAATTATGTCGCATTCATTTGAAAGGTACAAGACTTGCAAGTTTAGTTTACAAAACCGTTCGACAACAAGTCTAAGTTTACAAAAGTCATAAAGTATAAATGAAATAACTTGCGACATAATATAAGTTGAAAAACACAGTTGCTATAAATAGCGTAAGTATGTAAACAATATGTTTGAATCCAAAGGTGCTATCACTAGCGTATGCATGTATGTATCTTGACTCCAAGCAAATAATCAGAGTGTATGCGGAAGCATGTATCAAATAGCCATGTATGAACCTGAGAAACATATAGAAAACTGTCAACGAAAAACGTTGGTGAAATCATAGATGTATTTGTAAACGTTGTTTTTGAACCACAAGATTTAGTATTCTCATAGTTGATTATCAAAATCGTTTGCATTCCAAAAGTATTGTTCGCGAGCACCCAATTATCAAGACTTAACGTTTCCTTCCATTGAACCCCATCACTATAGTGTTAGAACATACACTGTTTCTCAAAAATATATTTCACCCGTAGACGGTAGCGAACCGTCCGTAGTGAGGGTTTGTCAAACCCGTATGGCCACACAATATAAGTTCTCGCTTACACCCTGCAAGTGTAACTAATGATAATCGAATTGAGGATTTTTGTTCTAACTCGCTGTGGAATGTTTGTTTTCCTTGTACTTGTGTTCAAAGTATAAAAGTAAGTAGCACCAAATGTAACAAAGTATATGTTTCTCAGCCCACAATTTAAAGTATAAAAAGTTGTTGAAAAGGTGGGACTATGATCTCACCTCGAGTGCACGAGTATAAAAGTACTTCACAAAGTAACGTATGCATGAAAGTTGCTTAGCCTTGACCTAAACAAGTAAGTTATATCAATTAACCGGTTACGACACAAGGTCGGGTGAAATGTGTTCAATTAGTCCTATGGCTCGTTACGACTCGAATAGTATAGCATGTGAATCACGTTGTCAAGTTTCATGCAAGAATCAAGTATAAAAGCATGTTAGAACGATTGTAATAAAGTTTGAGTTGACATTTCAAAACCTTACCATTAGAAAGGAAATCTTATTACGTTTCCAACGATATTTGATTCATCGAAAACGGAGTTACGGTCAAAAAGTTATGGCCAAAACAAGTTTGCTGAAGTTCGGATGAAACAGGCAATTGTCGCGGCGCGACAAATGGCTCCGCGGCGCGACAAATGCCTATGTTGAAGGTCAGAAAGCCTGAAAAACATGTTCTAAAATCACCCTTTGGGCCACGGCGCGACAAATGGCTCCGCGGCGCGACAAATAACGTGGTCTGGTGCCTGGTCAGTCTCAAATGTTCAAGTCTTGGTCAAAACTTCAAACAACCATAAAACGCAAACCGTAAACAACTAGAAGGCGTATCTTATACCGTTGGAAAGCTCTTTTGACAAGGAACACAACTAACCACATATCATCAAACAAAAACATCATTTATAATAGCCGAAATCTCATCAAGTGATCAATAAAAGTCCATTTTCAAAGTTCCAAGTTCGTAAAACGTATTTTATGATTCGGGAATCCAATTTACACATACAATATGCCGTTTTGAAGGTAATGAGGCATACATTACAACTAAACACTAACAATTAACATTCCATGGCATTTAAGCATCCAAAAGTTCATGTCAAGAACTATCAAACCCTAGTCAAACATCACAAAATCATTAATCGGGTTTTTGAAGTTTTCTTAATCAACCTACGCATCAAAACGAAGCTAGTGATACTAGTAACACAATTAAAACATGCACTTTAACAATCTAACAACATTAACTCATCCAAAATCAAGGATTAAGCAAACCCATTTCAAGTTCATGCTAGTTACTCCAAAAACAACAAATCGAGCAAACCAAACATATATTCATGTTAGACTTGAGCCATAGACACTAACTAACACCATTTCAAATCAAAAACACGAATTTAGAGAAATCTAGAGTTTTAGAAATGTTACCCAAACGAGATGAAGTTGGTATCAAATTGTAGAGGATGAAGAGAGGATTCCAAATATGTAATTTGTTTTGAAGTTTGCTTCCCGATCCGGATTTAGATGATGATTTATGTTTGTTCTTGAGAGAAAAAAAGAAAGAAAGAAAGAAGAAGAAATGGATGAATGAGGGGTGGAGGTGGTGAGTGGTTGACTAGCCAACTACTAGCCACCTCTTTGGTCAAGTGGCGGAACTAGTCCCTCAAGTTTCAAAGCGGGTGCGGGAATTAACCAAACGAAATATTTTAAAAACGCTCGAGTAGACGAGTGGTGTTATAATTAAATAACGAGAATATTATAAACGTTAGTCAACGGAAATTGGGAATTTAAATAGCGAAAGATATTATTTAAAAAAAAAGACGGTGTTAAAAATAAATTTAACGGAAAAACGCGGGATGTTACATTATCCACAACTCAAAAGAAATTTCGTCCCGAAATTTAGTTGGAAGTAGTAGTTGTTGAATCTTACTCGAGATCTTGCGTTGCCAATTCTACGAATGAGGGAGAAGTACGTTCTAGGGTATTTCAACGAATTTTGACTGTCGGGATCATATGTTGTTTTAAGGTTTGGCTTCACGATTTATGGTTTCAACCGGTCCTCCTAGGAAGTGAGGGTTATCGTCGATAGTGAGTTCATCAAAGGAGATAACAAGTTCTCGTTTCGCAAAACACGTCTTTGAGTTGATACATCGAATGTAGGATAAACGGAGACCCAAAATGAGTCGGAAAAGTCTAAACGACTAGCGACGGGTCCAAAACACCCCAAGAATTTAAAGGATCAAAATATCGCGGATTTAGCTTCCTACGTTTCCCGAAACGGATTGCACCTTTCCAAGGTGCGACTCTTAACGTGACACGGTTTCCCACGTGGAATTTGAAATGTTTACGTCTAACATCGGCGTAGCTCTTGGTGATTACGAGTCGCGTAAGGTTTTACCTGAATATGAATAAATTTTCTCGGTTGCTCATGAATAACCTCGGCCCCGGTGAATTGATCATCGTTTACTTGGTTCGACAAAGGAGAATGACGTTTCCGGTCACATGTGGTTTCAAAAGGAGTGACGTTAAAACTCGAATGAAAATCATTGTAGTACGAGGATTCGGTTAAAGGAAAATACTTTTCTCAAGTAAATTTGAAGTTGGTAATACAAATTCGTATTATGGTTTCCAAGGTTTAAATCGCATGTTTGTTCGGTCCGTCGGGTTGTGGATGGTACGCGGTACTCATGTCTAAACGCGGTCCCGAGGCTTTTTGTAAGGCACTCCAAAATCTAGAAGTGAAACGAGGATCTCGATCCGAAACGGGGTATATTTTTCCCTAAGGCATATTGAACACGTTTGCTAGGAATTGAAAACGTTAGCTAGGACAAGTTTCTCAAGAAAATTCGCGTCGCGGAAGATTTATCAGTTTCCAAAAACGTTCGTCGGGGCAAGTTCTCATCGGTTTCTGAAAGAAAAACGTTCGTCGGAACTATTCACCCTCGAGGTGAATACTAGTATAACGTGGAGAGTCTCTCTCCATTGTGAATTTAGAATAAGGACCTCCTGAACCGGAAGTACGAGGGTGGTGAGAGAGAAGTTTCCGCCTCAGTGCGAGTATAACGAGTAAATTGTAATTAGTCAATAAGGCTGCGCGAGGACGAGCTAGTATACCCGTGTGACATACGGTTGAAGTCGAATGGAATCGGTAATTCATTCGGAAGCATAAATATAATTTGACAATAGTTGAAGGTGTGTCCCCGGTATGGTTGTTATCAATATTCTCGGAGTTTTCGGATGTCCAAACATGAAAGGATGAAGTCATGTACATGGCACATGGTGGTGTTTAGGTTGATCGAGTCTAACCACCATCACGCGTCACTAGAACTTTGGTATGTCTTACCGTAATATAACTACGTTGATCGAGTGTAGTTATATTATGCTAACTCATACCTCCATTCCCACATCACTCCATAGATTCAAATTCGTGTCATCGCGAAAATCTAAAATGAACAAAATGTAACGACGTCTCAAACGTGACTCGTATTAAATCGAAAGAATTTCTGCAAATCTAAGGAAGCGTTTCCCCGTGGGAAGTGTATAAATGATTGTTCACGTCAAATCGGTTCGATTCAAACAATATTGTATTTAGGTATGAAAAGAGTAACGAGTCATGATAACAAGTAATACGCAACCGTAGCGATAAATGTTGATGACGATACTCACCTAGAGTAGTGATGGTAGTAACACCAAAAAGTAGATAGTAAGAAACACCAGTGGGAAACCGATAGTAAGTTGAAACGGTGGCAAATAACAATCCGGAAGACAGAGTTCCCGAACAAGTGTGACTAATGAAGTCGTCGTCTTCCATACGTGTATGAATCATGAATTTACGTGTGTTACCAAAAAGTGGCGGAATACGAGTTCGTATGATGAAGGTTGGGTACCATTAAAAAAGTTTGCCTAAGAATGATTCAAGTATAATGCACAAGTAGTCAAGTAAGTGCTATCTATAGCAAATGTATGTCAGAATGCAATGGCTAACTATCCGGTTGTAGTCTAGACTCACTAATGCGTCCTAACGACTCTGTTAGACACACTAATGCACGTCCTAGTTCCCTACAACCAACGCTCTGATACCATCTGTAGCGACCCGACCAAATCGTCATTGACGGCGCCGACTACTTAGGTCCCGTTACGTGGTCGTAGTCCCTATATGAGACTCGTTTGACCAAAATTATGTCGCATTCATTTGAAAGGTACAAGACTTGCAAGTTTAGTTTACAAAACCGTTCGACAACAAGTCTAAGTTTACAAAAGTCATAAAGTATAAATGAAATAACTTGCGACATAATATAAGTTGAAAAACACAGTTGCTATAAATAGCGTAAGTATGTAAACAATATGTTTGAATCCAAAGGTGCTATCACTAGCGTATGCATGTATGTATCTTGACTCCAAGCAAATAATCAGAGTGTATGCGGAAGCATGTATCAAATAGCCATGTATGAACCTGAGAAACATATAGAAAACTGTCAACGA
Organism: Rutidosis leptorrhynchoides; assembly: GCF_046630445.1. Taxonomy (NCBI): domain Eukaryota; kingdom Viridiplantae; phylum Streptophyta; class Magnoliopsida; order Asterales; family Asteraceae; genus Rutidosis; species Rutidosis leptorrhynchoides. The sequence continues at coordinate 295,671,035 of NC_092340.1, forward strand.
AAAACGTTGGTGAAATCATAGATGTATTTGTAAACGTTGTTTTTGAACCACAAGATTTAGTATTCTCATAGTTGATTATCAAAATCGTTTGCATTCCAAAAGTATTGTTCGCGAGCACCCAATTATCAAGACTTAACGTTTCCTTCCATTGAACCCCATCACTATAGTGTTAGAACATACACTGTTTCTCAAAAATATATTTCACCCGTAGACGGTAGCGAACCGTCCGTAGTGAGGGTTTGTCAAACCCGTATGGCCACACAATATAAGTTCTCGCTTACACCCTGCAAGTGTAACTAATGATAATCGAATTGAGGATTTTTGTTCTAACTCGCTGTGGAATGTTTGTTTTCCTTGTACTTGTGTTCAAAGTATAAAAGTAAGTAGCACCAAATGTAACAAAGTATATGTTTCTCAGCCCACAATTTAAAGTATAAAAAGTTGTTGAAAAGGTGGGACTATGATCTCACCTCGAGTGCACGAGTATAAAAGTACTTCACAAAGTAACGTATGCATGAAAGTTGCTTAGCCTTGACCTAAACAAGTAAGTTATATCAATTAACCGGTTACGACACAAGGTCGGGTGAAATGTGTTCAATTAGTCCTATGGCTCGTTACGACTCGAATAGTATAGCATGTGAATCACGTTGTCAAGTTTCATGCAAGAATCAAGTATAAAAGCATGTTAGAACGATTGTAATAAAGTTTGAGTTGACATTTCAAAACCTTACCATTAGAAAGGAAATCTTATTACGTTTCCAACGATATTTGATTCATCGAAAACGGAGTTACGGTCAAAAAGTTATGGCCAAAACAAGTTTGCTGAAGTTCGGATGAAACAGGCAATTGTCGCGGCGCGACAAATGGCTCCGCGGCGCGACAAATGCCTATGTTGAAGGTCAGAAAGCCTGAAAAACATGTTCTAAAATCACCCTTTGGGCCACGGCGCGACAAATGGCTCCGCGGCGCGACAAATAACGTGGTCTGGTGCCTGGTCAGTCTCAAATGTTCAAGTCTTGGTCAAAACTTCAAACAACCATAAAACGCAAACCGTAAACAACTAGAAGGCGTATCTTATACCGTTGGAAAGCTCTTTTGACAAGGAACACAACTAACCACATATCATCAAACAAAAACATCATTTATAATAGCCGAAATCTCATCAAGTGATCAATAAAAGTCCATTTTCAAAGTTCCAAGTTCGTAAAACGTATTTTATGATTCGGGAATCCAATTTACACATACAATATGCCGTTTTGAAGGTAATGAGGCATACATTACAACTAAACACTAACAATTAACATTCCATGGCATTTAAGCATCCAAAAGTTCATGTCAAGAACTATCAAACCCTAGTCAAACATCACAAAATCATTAATCGGGTTTTTGAAGTTTTCTTAATCAACCTACGCATCAAAACGAAGCTAGTGATACTAGTAACACAATTAAAACATGCACTTTAACAATCTAACAACATTAACTCATCCAAAATCAAGGATTAAGCAAACCCATTTCAAGTTCATGCTAGTTACTCCAAAAACAACAAATCGAGCAAACCAAACATATATTCATGTTAGACTTGAGCCATAGACACTAACTAACACCATTTCAAATCAAAAACACGAATTTAGAGAAATCTAGAGTTTTAGAAATGTTACCCAAACGAGATGAAGTTGGTATCAAATTGTAGAGGATGAAGAGAGGATTCCAAATATGTAATTTGTTTTGAAGTTTGCTTCCCGATCCGGATTTAGATGATGATTTATGTTTGTTCTTGAGAGAAAAAAAGAAAGAAAGAAAGAAGAAGAAATGGATGAATGAGGGGTGGAGGTGGTGAGTGGTTGACTAGCCAACTACTAGCCACCTCTTTGGTCAAGTGGCGGAACTAGTCCCTCAAGTTTCAAAGCGGGTGCGGGAATTAACCAAACGAAATATTTTAAAAACGCTCGAGTAGACGAGTGGTGTTATAATTAAATAACGAGAATATTATAAACGTTAGTCAACGGAAATTGGGAATTTAAATAGCGAAAGATATTATTTAAAAAAAAAGACGGTGTTAAAAATAAATTTAACGGAAAAACGCGGGATGTTACAAATAACTTCCAATGTGTATTTAAAAAAACTGATTTATATATATTAAAAAGATATATACATATATATAATTTCAAGTTATTTAGTAAACGATAGTAACATTTCAAATTGCTACAGTACCCAAAATGCTACAGTGTTTTTGAAAATCACTATTTGCTACAGTGAAATTGACTTTGCTACAGTGAATTGCTACAGTAAAAATTGACTTTGCTACAGTAACTTTGCTACAGTGGTATATTTTATGGATGATTTAAGACTATATTTTGACAAAGGTACGATTCACGAAACGTAAAGTACAAGTTTTCTCAGCGTACGAAAGGGCGTTCGAAAAACCGGAACCGGGACATAAGTCGAGTGACAACGTACGACTTATCGGAACAAAAATTACAAGTCAACTATGCACGTGAATTTAATATAATATATAATTAATTAATTTAAATTATATATATTATATTTATATTTATTTTATATTATGTCGACAAGCTAGGAGCCAAAACAATGTGAGCTGTCCCTGGTCCTCATGCGAGTCGCATGGCTAGAAGGCCATTTCCATGCGAGTCGCATGACTCCAGATTTCAGGCCACATCTATAAATTTCAGTGTTTTCGCTCGATTTAAATCACACACATACACAAATATATATATACTCCGTAATATTATTTATTATTTATTATTATTATTATTATTATTATTATTATTATTATTAAGATTATTATTAATATTATTATTTTTTTTTATTATTATTAGTGTTATTATTTTTGCGATACAAAAATAATAATGTACAAAAAAAATATTACGACGGAGTGATGTCCAAGTAATTTTCAAAACGAGTTTCCGAGCGAGCTAGAGCTAAGGAAAATATGGGTTATTGCCAAGGAAATTATGGGTAATGTTCGGGGGTATTTTTGTGAATCAAACCTCGTGTTTATCATCTCCGATGCGTCTACGTGCTTTCCTGCAATATTGTATATCAATATAAAACTGTGAGTTTCATATGATCCCTTTTACTCAATATATTTTTGGGCTGAGAATACATGCAATGATTTTATATCTATTTTACTAAATGGATACAAATACTAAAACTGATTTTGCGTGAGTTTCATTTGCTCCCTTTTTAATTGCTTTTGCAATATATATTTTTGGGCTGAGAATACATGCGACTGTTTATAAATACTGAAAATACTAGATTTATATGCGTGAGTTTCATATGATCCCTTTTACTCAATATATTTTTGGGCTGAGAATACATGCGACTGTTTATAAATACTGAAAATACTAGATTTATATGCGTGAGTTTCATATGATCCCTTTTACTCAATATATTTTTGGGCTGAGAATACATGCAAATGCTTTATTAACTGATTTACACTACTTATATGCGTGAGTTTCATTTGCTCCCTTTTTAATTGCATTTGCAATATACATTTTTGGGCTGAGAATACATGCACTTTATTTTAAACGCAATGGATACAAGTACATACTAAATTCTACACCGAGTTTGAACCGAAAATCCCTTAGCTTTGGTAACTAGTAACCGCCGGTTATAAGAACTGGTGGGCGCGAGTAGTTATATATGGATCCATAGGGCTTGACATCCCCGTCCGAGCTAGAGCACTAGCCTTTTAACGGACGTATGCTATTTGAGAAGCGTATACGTTGGTTTGCGTGTATTATTAAGATGATTATACAGAGGGTACAAATTATATAAACGTTAAAGTTTAGTTACCAGGGTGCTCAATTTTGTAGAACCGATTGATAAACGTTTCGGATGAAACAACTGAAATCTTGTGATCCACTTTTATATAATCTATTGATAAACATTTCTGGATGAAACAACTAAAATCTTGTGATCCACTTTTATATACAGATTATACGAAACACTAAAACTATGAACTCACCAACCTTTGTGTTGACACTTGTTAGCATGTTTATTCTCAGGTTTCCTAGAAGTCTTCTGCTGTTTGCTTAGATGTTAGACAAGCTATGTGCATGGAGTCTTGCATGACATATTTTTCAAGGAAACGTTGCATTCACCAAATCATCACAATGTATCTTATTTTGACTGCATGGTCAATGGAAGTACTGTTGTAAACTATTATTTATGGTGATTGTCTATATGTAGAAATCATTAGATGTCGAAAACCTTTGATTTAAATATTCATTTATGGTGTGCCTTTTCAAAAGAATGCAATGTTTACAAAACGTATCATAGAGGTCAAATACCTCGCAATGAAATCAATGAATGACGTGTTCGTCCATATGGATTTGGACCGATCGTCACAAAAGTCGTAGTTGAGTTAAAGTTGATAAACAAACACTTTAAAAAGTTTATAATAGACACTTATAGCGGGACGGAAGGAGTATGATCTTGCTTCATCTTTTCGTATCACTTTTTCCTAGATACAAAATTTATATAGGAAAAGTTTGAATTAAAAAAATATTTAAATATTACAATTATTTAATTAATTTAAATGAAATTATAAACTTATTATAGTAACATCACATATTGTGTACCATCGAAGTTTTACTTGAGTGGTATGAGATGAGATTCAATTTGGGTACTGCCAACCCAGGTTCGATTCTCACCTCAAGCAGAAAATTTTCAACCTTGGATGGTAATGCCAACATCAATGCGATATGAGAAGGTCTCTGGGGTGTTTTCTCAACCTTCGATGGTACTGCCAACATCGTCGCGAATTGGGTTTCCTCCTAACGTGTGTGTGGGTGGCATATGATCGCGAAGGTGGTTAAGTCCCTTCTGAGTGATGCCGATATTGCCGTTCGAAAATCACATATTGTAGCGCCAGTAAAACAAAGGATACATAATAACCCAGATAAACCGCGTATGTTTGAGTAAAAACTGTTTGTCCCCTGTTGATAACATGAACAAGAAAATCTGATTTATTTATTGTTTATCATATATATTTTGCCTTATTACTTTATGTTAAAAAATTATAACTTGATCGGCTTTCTATATAATTGAATTTTAGACCATCTCTAATGGTGTAGGGCAAAAGTCATGTGTTGGGGTGGGGTAGGGTGCTTGGCGCTGACGTGCATGTGTGTTAGTATTTAGTTAATTGAGCAATAATTAGGTGACGTATTGAGTGATCTATCAAAATATGATTGATATTTGAGTAAAAAAAAGAATAAAAAAATACTTAAAATATATTAAGTAATACTGTATTAACATAGTATTAAAATACAATTGCAGGTCACCTGATTTCGAGTGCTGAAATTAGCGCGTCTACTTAATTTTTAGATGAGCACGTTGAAATTAGAAGCGTGTAACCGGCGTGTTGATGAAAAAATCTCTTTGAACACGCGCGTTAAGAAACTATCTTATGGAATTTGTTCTTATGACTGGTTGCACACCTTTCCTTTGTCAATGTTTTACTTTGAAAAACGACTTCATTTCTATTCATTATTTTTACCAGAAAAATAAAAATAAAAAATCACCGTGCACTTGATAGAATGTTAAACTTGTAATCTCATAAACGTAGGGACTATTGATACTAAGGGTGCGTTTGTTTACCTCTTAATAGAATGGTTCAGCACTGAATGCTGAACCATTCAGCATTCAGTGCGTTTATTTCTGACCTCTGAATGAGATATGGTGCTGAATGGTTCAGTGTTCAGTGCTTAACCATTCAGAGTTAAAACACTCTCTTAATCATTAAGAGGCTAAATTTTATGTAATATTTTTCTTAAATCGTATCCAGAACACTTATCAAATAAGTATATTGAAGTTTTTGTTAATGTTAAATGATAACAAGTTGATTTAATTGATTCATATTGTTTATTCAAAATGATTATCAAACAACTTATTGTCATTCAGAACTAAATTCATTCAGAGACTCTGAACCATTCAGATTCTGAATCATTCAGCACTAAATCATTCAGTTTTATCAAACGCACCCTAATTTTATATAAACTACAAGCCCAACAATATAATTTACTCTTATTTTTATTTATTAATATTCTTTTAATATTAATAAATTTTTAAAAATTGCACTTGTGTTGGTTAAAAAAATTTTATTTTCCCTATCCACGAATCTAACAAAATTTTAAAAATCGCAAATTGTGTAAGATAAATTTGAAAAGATCTAAGAATTGGGAAATGAAGAAATAGGAGACAGAAAACAAGATCTAAATATCTAATTAGCTCCTTCTACTATTATCCACGAACCCTAATTTATTCAATCTTCCTCTTCATTTCCTCAAATTCGTGTTCTCTTTATTTCTCATTTCATTCAATTAGTTTAACCTAATCTCCAATCTAACCAACACTTCATTCCAATTTCATCTTTTTATTCATAATCATCTAAATATACATACAAATATCATATCTATAAAAATATAATCAAATATGTACAGAGATCGAGGTGGATCGTCGGTGAAGCCGAAGATGGTAGGAAAAGGAGGGCCGTTAGATTGGAAACGAATCAATGATGCGTTAGATAAACATTTAGAGAAAACATCATCATCACCTTCAACTTCTAGGGTTTTAAATAGTAGTAATAATCATAAGGATAAAGCACGATTGTCTATACCTTCAACTTCTGCAGCTGCTAAATCTCATCATATGGATCACAATCCTTCATCTTCTACTGTTGCTAACCCTAAAAACAAATGCCCTGATGGTTTGTTTCTTCTCTTACCTTTTTTATTTTTAATTTCTGATGCTTAGTGCCTTAGTTGCTGATATATATATATATATATATGCATGTATGTAACTCACATTTGATATATATATATTTTTTAAATGCTGACATTTTTATGTGAGAAATGTGTAGTTTGTTGACTATAAGCATATTTAGATTGTTATCACTACTGAAATTTTGGATTGTTGTGGTTAGCTCAAGAGATTGGAAGCTCATTTTTTATTTCGAGTTGAACAGGCTAATTGACCTTAACTATTCGAACAAGCATAGTTTATATTAGGATTATGTGATCTAAAACAGATAATTGTTCCAGCTAATACGTTTTGAACCTAAACTATAAAGTATAAATGAGCTTATTTAAGCTTGAGGTCAGGAAAAGACACTAGTTTATCTAGCTCCAGCCCTTAAATGTGTAACATGATCTTGTAAGATTACTTAATGAAAATACAATAGATATATAAGCGTGAATAATGTGACTTGATTGACTTGGGATTAGTCAAGTGGTATTAGAGGTAGTATTATTTTCCTTACTGACGTTTAGGCATTCTAAAGAACTTGTTTTAATGTTTATCTTGTACTTGTATGACTGAATATTCTGTTAGGTCAATTCTCTGTTTTATGTCTAAGTAGATGGTTTACACCTTGTAATGCATGTATTAAAGTTTGATTTTTTTTAATAATATTATATACGAATTGTGCAACAATTATAGGCATAAAATAAAATTAAGGTGTTGCATGAATTTGTCTACGGTAGCTTTAGTGTTATTTGTGGTGTACCTAAGGTATTATGGGATAATTGCAGATGAATCTGAAACAGACAGTGAGGAGTCTGATGTTAGTGGTTCTGATGAGGATGATACATCTTGGATTTCATGGTTTTGCAATTTGCGAGGAAATGAATTTTTCTGTGAAGTTGATGATGATTATATTCAAGATGATTTTAATCTTTGTGGGTTAAGCGGTCAAGTTCCTTATTTCGATTATGCACTTGATCTAATCCTAGATGCTGATTCTTCTCATGGTAAGCATACATTCAATATTTCTGATGACTTTCTTGAATCTTGTATATTTGACCTTTAGAATTTAATTCTGAATTTCTTGTCAAAGGGCATTATGTTTAACAGAACCAATGTATATGGGTGAAATACCTGCATGCTATCTTTCTAAGTTCTAAAAAAAAAAAAAAAAAAAAAAAAAAAGTGGAGGTTAAATCAAAGCAAATAACCAGTGATGGTGTTTTAGGGTATTTAGTCAATCAAATTTGCCTTCTTTCACAATAGCAAACAGCATTATATTGTTAGTATTACTTGCTTACTTCTAACTTCTGGTTTTGTCGTTTATAGATAGTAACTTAGCGATTAAGGAATGTGTATGATGTCTTAGTTATTCGTTTATAAAAAGTATGACGTCTAGGAAGTTGTTCTTATTGCAATCTTATAAAATCAAGAGTCAACCATTGTGCTATCTGTTTGCTTCAATTCAGGGGAGGTCATGAACGAGATGCTAGATGTATATCATAACTTTTTCCTTCGTATATGACACCATTATGTCGTATTAGTTGACTGAAAAATACAAGAGTTGATGCGATATTAGATTAATTATTTTAGGTTATAAGAAATAAAATTAAGTACCAAATTACTAAAATTATATATAGGACTTTATGAGAAACATTTCTTTATAACCAAATAACAGGTTGATTGTAGCTGAGGAATAGTAACAGCAAGTGTTCAAGTCAGTAAGTCCCTAAGTGTGTTTAACTTACTTCTAAAACTAACATCAATATTTAACACTTCACAAAAAGCTACAAAAATTGTTGACATAACTATAAACAATTACGGGCAAACAAATTGTTAAACAGCTAAAATCTTTAAAGGAAATAAGCCTAGAGTTATATCCAGTGATCTTCCTGGACCAGATGTTATTATATTATGCAATTTGTAAGAGATGAAGTCTTTATGGTATGCAACATTATAAATTCTATTCTTTTCGTGAACTTCAGAAATCTAGATTATCAGAGAGATTCAGAGCATCCATTTAATACAATAACCGTATCATACTTGAATATGTTCCGAATTTCGGCTAATATTTGTGATGTGTATGAATAGGAGATATGTTCACCGAAGAACAAAATGAGTTAGTTGAATCTGCAGCTGAGATGTTGTATGGCCTCATTCACGTTCGATACATATTGACCACCCGGGGAATATCTGCCATGGTATGTTTTTAATTCTTTCTTTCTATTTTTGTATATTTTATTTTATATGATTCAGAAATGTTTGAATCACATTGCAAATATTAATATAGTTGGAGAAGTACAAAAATTATGACTTTGGAAGGTGCCCGAGAGTTTACTGTTGTGGACAACCATGCCTTCCCGTTGGCCAATCAGACATACCACGTTCAAGTACTGTCAAAATATATTGTCCGAAGTGTGAAGATATTTACTACCCTCGATCCAAGTATCAAGGCAGTATCCTTTCGAGTTAGATGCATTAATTTATCATTGTGCTTTTATATTTTCTAATTTTATCTTTTTGGGATCGTATATATATTTTTTTCTTCACTTGTTCATAGACATTGATGGTGCTTATTTCGGAACCACATTCCCTCACTTGTTCTTGATGACTTACGGTCACTTGAAGCCACAAAAAGCCGCACAGAATTACACCCCAAGAGTATTTGGCTTCAAGCTACACAAACCATGATGGTACACTTGTTATTATCTTGTTAAAAGGTTCTAACAAGGGTATATCCATAAAATGTGGTAAGTTTCACTTGTTGTATTGTCATTAGAGATTATTTTTAATTTATTTATATTTTTGTACTATGTACTATGTATAAAAAAAGGAAAAAAAATGTAGATGATTTAGTGGAAGGGTTGCAAGGTTGTTCCTCTTTTTATTTAGTTTCTCAGGTCGGCCAAGTTAGATGGGAAAAAATGCTTTATCCTTGTAGCTCATACAATGGCAGATATTACCGTGTTTGGTTGCGTCCCGCTCTGTATAAATGGCGATTGTGACCTACACTCTCAAATTTGGGTCAGTTCGGTCAAGCTTTCGGGTCAATTGGGTACAACAACAAAACCCAATACCACATAATTGGTGTATGGGGAGGTGAGATGTAGACAATCCTTCCCCTATCCAGGAATAAAGACAAGTCATTTCTCCACCCAGAGTGAAAACACTCTAAAAAGTAGAGAAAGTCATCCCTCTATCTGTTCGACGGATAGAGAGATTGCTTCTGAGTGGACCTCCGGCCAATAAGTAGGAAAAACTTTTTAAAAAAATAAAATAAATTTAAAATTGAGACACCATGAAAATGGTAAAATCAAATTTTCATTGGTTTTAAATCCTGCCTGAAATTTGATTTAGGCTCTTAGAGTCAGTCAAGTTGCCAATAAATCGACGCTAAAAATGTCCAATGATTTTTCCTTCAACCTATTGAGTCCTATACAAAATATAAAAGAACATGTCTAATGGGTATCAATACCCAAACCTCAATAAATAGAGATAGGTCTAATTAGTTATGTGAATATGTGAATGGGTCAAGCATAACAGTTTTATCAGCTGAAAGCTTTCATGGTTATATATCTTTTATTTATCTTGTGATTCAGTTTGTACTGTATGAACTTGTTCTGTCATGTTTTCTAACGGTATTTTAAATAGCCATTTCAAACTTGGTTTTCAACATGAAAAGGTATTGAGAACTTGGGAAGCAGCAACTGCAAAACTACTAATTATATAGGGTATATTCACATCTATACTACCTGATGCATCTTTAAGACCATGAATAACCCTGCATGTGACGTCACAGATTGTTCACTTTTTGGCCAAAAAGTGCAATCTGTCTGTGACGTGGCAGTGTCAGCATTTGACACTCAAATAACCCTGACGCACCTTCAGTGTCAAATAGGTCCTACCAGTTTTATTTTTTCTTTTTCTTATTTTATTTTATTATGAATACAAATTATGTTACATATAATTAAAAACATATAAAAATTAAACATTACATTAAATTTAACCATTACATAAAATTTAACCATTACATAAAATTTAACTATTACATAAATTTAACCATTCATGGTACGGAATGCGGACGGTAGGTTCCAAATATGCTCAACTAGTTCAATCCGCATACGAAAACGCCTTTTAAATTTATATGGCGGAAACACGAGTGTGTCACTAAAATAATCCTTCCATAAGTTTTCTCCGGCTTCCTCACGATTTCTTGGAATATAAATTCGGGATCTTCGAACACGATCGGATTCGACTTCGTCATCTTCATCTTATAAATGTTGAATTAGTGCAATAATACGCTCGTCTTCCGAATCGGAATCGTAACTAAGTAAATACGATGTCATGAAATTATATAAATTGTATAATATAATTTAATTGATAGAAATGAAAGAAAAATAAAGAGATTTGGTGTGTTAAAATTGTAGAATGTATGAGTTTATATAGATAAAAATATATATAGAATTTAAATAAATCAAAAAAAATAAAAAAAAAACGGATTATAGTCGTTAGTCCGTTACCCAACGGGTATTTTTTCCAACCAATCAGCTCCTGACACGTACCCCTGACGCCACCTCTCTCTTCCGTAAGAAATCTCACTGACGCCCCGGATTCGTCACCGGTGACGCCCCACTAGAGGCGTCAGGGGGCGTCACCCGTCGCCAGCATGTCTGACGGGACCCCTCTGACGCCGCATTAAAATTGGTCTAATCACATTGTGGCCGTTAATACAGGAGTGTTGGTTTCAAACTGTTTAAGATTTTTGGTTTGAAACTGTTTAATTCGTAAATCGAGCTGATATAAACCACCTAAAACCTAATCGAATTTGAAAAGTTTTTTAATTGATTGACACCGAATTCAATATTTTTAGTTTCGGTTTGGTTTTCCTTGTTTTGGCCATTTATAAATTCAGTTGAAGAAAATTTGGGTGTATATATATATATATATAGGGAGAGGATCCAGTGAGAACTTTTTTAGTGTCAGAACTCTAGGAACTCCAAAATACACCCAAATACACTAAAATTCGAGCAAAAAAGGGGGAATTCGAGCAAAAAAAAAAAGGAAGTCGAGCAAAAATTAAAAACACGGACGAACAAAAAAATCATAGTCGAGCAATTTAAATTTTTTATTTTTTTTTGTTCTAATACCAAAATGTAGAACACAAATTGTTCGAATATCGCATTTTTTGTTCGAATATCAACGTGTTCTACATATTTTTGTTCGAATATCAAAATGTGGAACACAAATTGTTCACCCGCCTTTTTTTTTTGTTCGAATATCACATTTTTTGCTCGAATAGCACGTTTTTTGTTCGCCCGTATCCCATTTTTGCTCGAATTTTCCTTTTTTGCTCGAATTTCAGTGTATTTTTGAGTTCTCAGGGTTCTCACACAAAAAAAGTTCTCATTTGATCCCTCTTCTATATATATATATATATATATATATATATGGGCAGGATCAATGGAGAAGTAACCAATCGGGGGAAGCGGGGGGAAGCAAAAAAAAAAAGTTTACGTTTTTTTTTTGAATTTTTTTTTTCCGACATCAAGATCACACGAAAATATGAACATTTAGAAGAGACACTTCGTGATGAATGTTATTATTTAGGCGGGAAAAAGATCGACAAAAATAACATTCAAGATAATATTGTTCGTGAAGAATATGAACGTTTTTTCCCCCCATGTTTTGTGAAGTAAAATTTAGCCCGATTTAGAGTTTAGGGTTTAGGGTTTGGTGTTTTGGGTTTATTTCATAAACCCAAAACACCAAACCCTAAACCCTAAACTCTAAACCGTTCGTGTTAAAAAACTCAATCTAAATCCTAAATCTAAACCCTAAATCTAAACCCTAAACCCTAAATTTCTAAACCCTATAAACCCTAATATCTAAACCCCAATAGCTAAAACCTCAAAATACACTCGAAAAACATGATAATTGTTATATATTACTTCTTCTAGCGTTTTCCCGCCAAAATAAAAACATTTATCACAAAGTGTCTCTACTAAATGTTCATATTTTCATCACATGTATAATGTTCGTGAACAAAATTTTTTCAAAAAACGAAGAAAAAAAAAAGTTTTTGCTTCCCCCCGCTTCTCCCCAAATGGTTACTTCCCTCTTGATCTTACCACTATATATATATATATATATATATATATATATATATATATATATATATATATATATATATATATATATATATATATATATATATATATATGCCGGTGAATTTAAATTTGGTTAAGTAACACTTCCTTAATGCTTATATTTATGTAATCATATAATCGTGCACATCATGTTTTTTTGTATGTTGAAGAGTGTAACAGACTGAAACCCGGGCTAGTTGTAAGTGGACTATTTTGCCCTTAGGGTTTGTGTAAGTCTTAAGTGCTTTTTATTTAAATTATTTAATTAGTGTTTTATTATATTTGTGTTGTGTCCAGTTTGTGACAAGGGTCCCAGAACAGGTTTGTTTATTTTATTTGGACATCGTTTGGGTTACCTAATCCTGTACGAAAGATATCTGATAACTGGTAAATACCCGTGTGTTGCACAGTGTGGGAATTAATCCCAAATATGTGACTAATGTACTGCCTTCTTCTTTCCATTTCTAGAATTTTCCCACACACACCCGTACCTTCATCCCTCCCACTTAACCAAACCCTAATTCTCCATTGTTGATCTTGAGCTCGAATTGGTCTTGAAATCACGTTCTTTACACTCTACTGATTCTTTTAAGGTATGAATCATGAGCTTTCATGATCAATTTAGTGTTAAAATGGTGTTTTTAAGTGTATTTGTTCATAAGCTTGATTTTGTGTCAAAATCCATGGATTTGATGTTATGGTCAAAACTTTATGGGTTTATAGTCTATAACATGTAGTAATTGAGTTGTGGTAAGTTTTGGTGTCGAAAACGAGCTCTAGATCGAGTTTTGGTGAATTTAGCTTGAAGTTCGTAGGTTGTGTTCAGAATCTGCAGATGATGAACACAGTCGGCCGACTGTCGGTCGACAGTCGACCGACTGGCTAGTGAACCGACCGACTGAGTTCGACTTTCGGCCGATTGTGGTGATACCAAATAAGTCGACCGATTGGGAAAGTCAGTCGACCGGTTGTGTCAAAAGTCGACCGACTGTCTATGTCAGTCGACCGATTGAGGAGACAGTCGACCGACTGTGTGTACAGGGCAGAATGTTTTACCAAAGTGCCTTTTTTCTAGCCGTTATGCTACCCGTTTATATTTTGGTGTTCAGGATGTAAATTTTGAAAGTGCATAAGTGTTAAGCATGAAAATTTTAGCGGACGCATTTTTTTATGAATTTGCTATAATTCGCTGTCAGTGTGTCTAATCTTGATGGGAACACTATTCTAACTTGGTTTTTGCTGTTCTCAGGAGATAAGGACAAGGAAGAAGCTCAGAAATAATAACTGAGCAGTTGCTGGTAATTGGTGAGTGGGTCTATCTACGGATAGAGTTTAAGTAGCATATCATGCTACTGTGGTTGACTCTTTTACCATGCATAGTGTAGGAATTGCCATGATAGAATAATATCGTTTGCCTGATGTTGTATGTGAATTATGTGTACACTGTGTGAATGGCACCAGTCGGGCCTAGGGAGACTGGGGACTCGAGACCGTGCCTAGGAGAGGTTAGAGTCCGTATGAGGTCAACCGTGCCTAGGGGAGGTTGGGTCCATAGGCTACTAATTGTGGAGTATAGTGTGAATGATGCATCCCTGCATCTGGATAACTATACTGTTAATTGAGTAGCAGGGACTATCGGTAGACTCAGGCCCGATCAGCTGAGAGTCGTGTGCTCGTACAAGCCGCCGATCCTCGTATTGTCTTATTGTATGCTAGTTGGTAGTTAGCAAGCGTTGTTGTTAGTATATAGCTTGTGTGTGGCTTAAGCTATATCTGTTAGATAGATTTCATTCACTTAGCGGTGCGCTAATCCCCCACATGTTCCCCCCTTTGCAGGTTTAGGTACTGCTAAATGGGATGGGTATTGATGCAGAAGACATGTTTGACAACCCAACTCTGATGTGGACTTTTGTATAAATAATGTTTTGTAATAACGTAACACCGTTGTGTAAACTTAAACGTAATTACACGGATTAATGTAAAGACGTGGCTTATGTTGTATTTGTTATTAAAGTCTTCCGCTGTGTATAAAAAAAAAAAAAATGGCCGGTGTTACAAAGAGTGTTCTCAATGAATTTTTAATTTTATTGTTTTTTCAGTTTTAACCGAAACTAAGTTGAATTCGATTCTGTTTTAAGTTTTCTTTTGGTTCGGTTTTGACAAGTGAATTTAATTTTCAGTTCGATTTCGATTTTGTTTTATCTAGAAACTTTATTTGAATATGAAACACAACACTTAATAGTAGATTATATTTATTTATTTATTTTTATTTGAATATGAAACAAAACTCTTATATAGAGATTATAATATAAAGTATTGACATTCTAATCTTCAACGTCTTCGCCTAGTGGACATTTTAATGATGTCGCATGTTGTATTCTATTTGCCCCGTCCAAATAATCTTTCGAACATATACATACTTTTACGGTTTGGGGGATAAGCCTTGATCTTTTATCCGATATAATTCGACCGCTAAAGTAATATTGAATAAGTGTCTTAGTAAGACTAGAACTATATAAGGAATCGCTATGATCATTGATATAATAATGTTGAGCTATAAATAGAAGAGTGTTGGTCCCGATTTAACAACAGGAAGTTTGTAAAGGCGGTGAATACAATTCTTTTTGTTAATTAGGTTAATCAGTTTAAGCAAGTAATTAACGAACTATTAAATCAGAGTCATATGTAATTTTCAACGTTATTCTTTTATTGAAATAATCTCAAAGAATCACGGTTATCCTTTGGCGGAATAGATAACCGGTTGATACAGATTACACCTACATAGCTTTCGAACGAATGAAGCTTATACAAGGTCTGGACTTTACCGATTTAACACCCACACCACTAATTTATACAATTGTGGTTTTAACTATTTATAGGAGCCCTAATAACCGTGTAATTGATCTGTTGTCCACGGGTACAAATGATGTTTGTACTCAGCTGACAACTGTGGCAGGAAACACGTGACTCCCCTTTCCTTCTTCGGTAGCTAATTGCAGGAACACCCCTTTGGACATTCGAATTGATTAAACAAATAGAATGTAGGGTTTCCTAGGCGTTGACAAATCATTAACCATGAACTGCATATGGGTTAAGCTTCTGCATTCCATTGTTGTCTTGTAAGGTCAATTGTCAGCCGCCGACTCGTGTCCTTCTCTGTTCAACTTCGTCTTTGATGTCAGTTGAATAGTGCCAATTGATGTAGACAACACATGGAACCATCATGTTTGTTATGGAGCATGATTTGCCTAAATGTTGTGTGCTGCTCCAGCCTCTGCTGGTTCTTCAGTTACTGTTCCTTCACTTGATCCTCTTGCTGGCTCTGTATACATCCTATGCTGGTCATGAAGTAACCTTGAATCTTGAACTATCTTGTGCTGATAGTGAAGGCAACACACAAAAACACTTAAACACAACATACAACCTGTTTTAAATAAATGAATAAACTTAGCTGGCTTGCACATTACAATTAGTGTTTATACTTGTGTTTTGTCATAATTAAATCCCTAATTCTGTAGGAGACTCAACAAACTCCCCCTATTTGATAATGACAAAACATGTGACATTAAAAAAGAAAAACAGTAAAACCCAGTTCTAAAGACTTAAGAAATATAAGCAGTAGTTTGTCCCTTAAGTTTATTTTTGATGGAATCTTTTGATGAGTTATCTATATCTTATAAATTGATATGCATTTGAAAATAACTAATTAGTAATATCCATTAATGATTTTCGCAGTACATAACAAAATAATGAATATTACAATATTTACATATTACAAGAAGAACATAAAAATAAATTCATTCTTCATCATCAGTTGGTTCTTCTTTAATCTTCACACCTAGAAAGAGCTCTAGAAGATCTTCTATTCTGAGTCGAGGAATTATTGGAGGTAGAATAATTAAGTGTTCTTCTTCTTTGATATCTCAGCATCAACATCTACTGCTGGTGATACTTTTAATGTTCATGCTTATTAAGTTATTTACTTTGTCGCTAATAAAATACTTGAATTGTTTCGACAGTTGACTCTTTCGTTAACCCCGCAAAGAACACTTAATCTGAGGGCACGTTGATCAAAGATTCGAACTTTGTGTTAAACTTTTAACTTGTAATAGTTTTATGTTTAACTTTTAACTATCATGATCAGCTTGAGTAAAAAGTCAAAGCTTGGGGTAGCACTTTGATCAATTAACTTCTGAATTGGTGGATTCCGGATATTTTTGATCCTATGATGTGAAAAGATAATGGGTTAAAGATTCTAGAGGTTGTAGAGGTTGTCCAGACTCCAGAGTATAATTTATTAATCAAAAACCACAACAAAAATGGTGATTGTTTTGTTGCAAATCGAAAGAACAAAAAAAACACGACGACTACTTTCTTTTTTGTTTTCATAGGTAAGTGTGTACATTTTTGTTCTCATTTAGGTTATTATATGTTAATACGACATTAAACCTGTTCGATATTGATATTAAACTAGCAAAATGGGCCCGCGCGATGCTGCGGGGCTTCTGGGTTGCGCATTCATAGTTAACGGAGCGTTATGTATTTACAGAATAGATAGTACCTAGGTGTGTGTATGTATTAAATATATCCGAGATATTTAGCGTTTTTTTTAGAAGTGTCCGTTTCGCGTATAGTTAGTCCCGTTGTGTTCATAAGGTTTTTTTGAGTTGAACGGTGTGTTCGAAAAAATTTAACGCGAGGCGAGCGGAAAGATATGTCCCGTTGAAAATATGGGTGAAGTTTAATTAAGATTTTTAATTAAAATATTAAGTTTCATGTTTAACCCCTGAAAGAGGGGGTGAATTTGAAAGGTGGGAAAAAGTTGAGGGGGTGTTTGATTTCTTTCTCCTCCTTTTCCACTATTGTCGTATTGACAATTTTTGTGGGGGGTTGGGGCCAAAACGAGTATTGACAATTTTTGTGGGGGGTTAGGGCCAAAACGATCAAAACCCGCATGGGGTTTAGTATATAAGGTTAATTTCAATAACAACTTAAAACAAGCTTAGCTTATGCCACAGGCATCTTGCCTCAGTGGTAGCAGGTTTACCTGCTTGTGAGAGAGACCCGGGTTCGAGTCTCGATTGCGGCGGGGGTTTTCCCCGAATTCCTGACCTGGCTCCGCATGGAACGCATGGAAGGGTCAAGGGTCGTGGTTTCCTCCGAGTGCGTGCGTGTGCGACTAACCTCTAACCTTCCGTTCAAAAAAAAAAAAAAAAAAAAAACTTATCTTATGTGTCCGGCCTTGACTTAAAATATGAAAACATTATTTTGACAAAAGTATTGATTAATTAAATATTATATTTAATTAATAATTTAAACCGTTCACTCATTTTAGTTAAATCACATTTCATTCAATAATGTTTTTCCAAACTATATTTAATTCAACCTAAAATGACCCGTGAACTCACACAACGGGTGGTTTAGTCCCCCTCGGATGATTCCAATCGCTGTTCAAAAAAAAAAAAAAAAAAAAAAAAACAACTTCGAACAACTTTGTTCACAAACATGTATATATAAACCAATAATTTAAGTTGTGTTATAATTCAGTAGGCTTATAACTACCTTTAGTGGTTTGATTCTTGATGTTATAATTCAGTAGGCTTATAACTACCTTTAGTGGTTTGATTCTTGATTAAGAATGCTAATAATGAAGTGTAAGAACAAAGATGATAATTGAGAGAAAGAAAGAAACACTTTGTAAGTGTGAGAAAATGGTGCAAGTTTAATGTTTGCATTCATGGCTATTTATAGCAAAAATATCACAAGTTTAGGTAATACAATAATATTACTTTTGTGTATCAATAATTGACTATCCATTTATATATATATATTTATATATTATAACACTCCCCCTTGGATAGCAATTTTATTTGTTGAAGATCAACTGTAAGTTACTGCCTCGTTAAAAACCTTGCTAAAGAAAACCCAGTGGGAAAAAAACTTTAGCTAAGGGAAAAAGAGTGCAGCATGGAGTTGACTCCCCCTCAAGTAGACATCGCTTCAGTTGTTACATCTTTTGAACATGTCTCATGCCAATGTTATGAACGTGTGTTCTGAAAATAGCAGTTGGAAGTGCTTTCGTGAAAAGATCAGCAGAGTTTTTGCTGGATTGAACATATCTCATTTCAATCTCGTTGTCCTTAATGAGATTTTGAGTGTATGAGAAGAATCTAGGAGGTATGTGTTTGGTTCGGTCACTTTTGATATACCCTTCTTTCATCTGTGCTATGCAAGCTGCATTATCTTCATAGATAATTGTTGAACTTTTATCGCGTTCTAGTCCACAAGAATCAGTAATGATTTGTGTCATTGATCTCAACCAAAAACATTCCCGAGTAGCTTCATGTAATGCAATCACTTCGGCATGATTTGATGATGTAGCAACAAGTGTTTGTTTTTGAGAACGCCATGATATTGCAGTACCTCCATTTAGGAATACATATCCAGTTTGAGATTTAGCTTTATGTGGATCAGATAAATAACCTGCATCAGCATAACCAACCAAATCTTGTTTTGATTCGTTAGAATAAAATAATCCTAAATCAGTAGTTCCTCGAAGGTATCGAAATATGTGTTTGATCCCATTCCAGTGTCTTTTGGTAGGAGCAGAGCTGAACCTTGCCAACAAATTAACTGCAAAAGAAATGTCAGGTCTTGTACAATTTGTAAGATACATAAGAGCTCCAATTGCACTAAGATATGGTACTTCTGGTCCAAGAATATCTTCATGATCTTCACATGGACGAAATTGATCAGTTTCAACATTGAGTGATCTAACAACCATAGGAGTACTTAATGGTTTTGCCTTGTCCATATTGAAACGTTTCAGAATCTTTTCAGTATATGATGTTTGATGTACAAGTAAACCATTAGGCATATGCTCAATTTGTAAACCAAGGCAATACTTGGTTTTTCCGAGATCTTTCATTTCAAATTCTTTCTTTAGAAGTTGAATGGCTTCATGGATCTCTTTATTTGTACCTATGATGTTTAGATCATCAACATAAACAGCTATGATCACATATCCGGATGTTGTTTTCTTAATGAAAACACAAGGACAAGTAAGGTTATTTGTATACCCTTTGCTTATCAAGTAACCACTTAATCGGTTATACCACATACGTCCCGATTGTTTTAACCCATATAAAGATCTTTGTAATTTAATCGAATACATTTCTTTGGGTTTTGCATTTGATGCTTCTGGTACCTTAAATCCTTCAGGTATCTTCATATATATATCACTATCAAGTGATCCATATAGATAAGCAGTCACAACATCAATGAGATGCATTTCTAAATTTTTAGAAACTGTCAGGCTGATTAAGTATCTAAAAGTAATTGCATCCATAACAGGGGAATAAGTTTCTTCATAATCAATTCCCGGTCTTTGAGAAAAACCTTGAGCTACAAGTCTAGCTTTATAGCTTGTAACTTCATTTTTCTCATTTCTTTTTCGGACAAAAATCCATCTGTATCCTACAGGTTTCACATCTTTAGGAGTGAGAATGATGGATCCGAAAACTTTTCTTTTATTGAGTGATTATAATTCAGCTCTTATTGCTTCTTTCCATTGAGCCCAATCATGTCTATTTTGACATTCAACCATAGATGTTGGTTCTGGATCATCATCATTATTCATGATGTCATATGCAACATTAAATGAAAATTTCTCATCAAGATTTTTCATTTCATTTCGGTTCCATAATATTTTTGAATGTGCATAATTGATTGCAATTTCTGTATTGACATCATCAATTTCCTCTGCAGTAGGAGTACTGATTTGTGGTTCTTCTTGAACACTTTCTTTTACCTTATTATCAGCTAATTTTCTTTTTCGAGGATTTTTATCTTTGGAACCAACTGGTCTCCCACGTTTCAGACGTGGTATAGATTCTTGAGTGACTACATTATCAGTTTTCCGATTTGGAATCTCAACTCGAGCTGGAGTATTAATTGCTGGTATATATGATTTAGTCACCCTTTTTGTATCTGTGAATGCATCAGGCATTTGATTTGCAAGTTCTTGTATATGCATTATCTTTTGAACTTCTGTCTCGCATTCTTTTGTGCGAGGATCAAGATACTTTAATTGAGGTTCACACCATGAAACATCATTTTCTTTATTTTTTATTTCTCCCCCTAATCTAGGAAACAATGTTTCATTAAAATGACAATCAGCAAAACGTGCTGTAAAAACATCACCTGTCATAGGTTCAATATACCTTATGATTGAAGATGTTTCATATCCAACATATATTCCCAACCTCCTTTGAGGACCCATTTTTGTACGTTGTGGTGGCGCAATTGGAACATATACTGCACAACCAAATGTTCTAAGGTGAGAAATATTTGGCTCTTGACCAAAAGCAAGTTGTAGGGGGGAATATTTATGACTTGCACTTGGTCTGATGCGAATCAATGCAGCAGCATGTAAAATTGCATGACCCCATATAGATACAGGGAGTTTTGTTCTCATTATCAATGGTCTAGCGATTAACTGTAAACGTTTAATTAGTGACTCGGCTAAACCATTTTGTGTATGCACATGAGCAACAGAATGTTCAGCAACAATTCCTATAGACATGCAATAGTCATTAAATGCTTGAGATGTAAACTGTGACGACCCGGAAATTTCCGACCAAATTTAAACTTAATCTTTAAATAATTTTGACACGATAAGCAAAGTCTGTAATGTTGAGTCTCAAAAATTTTGAACTGTGTTCATGCATTCAATTACCCTTCGACCGTTCCCGACGATTCACGAACAATTGTTTGTAAATAAATATGTATATATATATATATATATATATATATATATATATATATAAATGTAAGTATATATAATAATTTGAAATTATAAAATAAACAATAAAATTAAATATGTAGAATAGGATACAAAATAATTAAATGTAAATTAAAAATGAATTTAAATATATAAATATATATATATATATATATATATATATATATATATATATATGTATATATATATGTATATATATATATATATATATATATATATATATATATATGAATTCTATGAATAATTATTTATATATATATATATTGTAATATATATAAAATTTATAAATAATAAATATTCAATAAAGGTTATCATATTATATATGATTATTAAATATTAAATATTACATAATTAATAAATGGTAATATTAAAGGAAATCACAAATTAAGAAATTAATGTTATATTGATATTATTATTATTATTACTAAAAATATTCATGTTTATTTAAAATTATTATTATCATTATTCTTATTATTATTAGTATTAATTTTATTAATATTATAATTATTATTAATAATATTATTATTTCTTTTAATATTAGTATCTTTATTATTAGAAATTATTAGTATTTTATTTCAACATATATCTATATCTATATCTATACTTATAAATTGATAATCAAAACAAATTGTTGGACATCAAAGTCCTTAATTGGTACGAACCAGATTCTACAATCTGATACGAGACGAAATTATCTCAGATACAAATTCAAATCAGTTGAATGTACCTATCTGCTTTAACTTTTTTATTCCTTTAATTGAAAATTCATGTACTACTTGTCTACAAAATTATTATACGTCGACTCAATAATCACTATAAAACAATATTATTTGCTACATCAATCATTCAAAAGGTTTGTTACACGATTCTTGTAAGATCATTCGATCTATATGTATATATATTATATATATATATATATATATATATATATATATATATATATATATATATATATATATATATATATATATATATATATATATATATATATATATATATATATATATATATATATAGATACACACTTGTGGATGGGAGAGAAAACAAAACATCTTTTCGATTCTCATATTTTTTCCAAGCTTCACTAGGTGAACATTAACCACCATCGCCACTCTCCACCACGGCTATCATCCACATTCTCGCTTTTACTTTATAGCACAATCGTAACTCCGAATAACCACATAATCATTCTTTTCTACCTTGTTATTTCCTGACCAAGAACCCGTCAAGAACCATCAACACCATCGAACCTTCAACCAACCCCAAAACAAACTATAACTGCTACTAATTTCGGAATCGATCTTCATCCTAAAAAAAAAACCCAACAAACCGATATCTTATTCTCCTGTTTTGTGCTACGTGTATGTCTTGTTCACTGCGCGAAACCACATTCTGTTGCAGCTATATTCCTGCAAAATTTCTTCTATCCTACTAATCGACGTTTATCTAAAAACTTACTACCATCGAGCAATAAAAAAATCTAAATTCATACCTGTCGATCTCTGAGGTAATACGACCCCAAACATTCTGCTGTTACTTGCCTTATACTTATAGCTCAATCACCATCAAGCCATCCTCACCACCTTCGAAAACTCCACCTACTCGATTGTCACTGCAATTACAGCTGCTACAATCTTTGTTTGTGTTGCTTTTAACAACGAAGCAGTGGAGACGTTTCGAAACATAAAGGAACTGTGAATGATGAAAGGATATTTATAATTCACAAATACAGCCCATCGTGTCCTTCTTTTCTTCTATGGCCGACACACTTACTCCATTTGCTATTTTTATACTTATAAAAAAAAAAGAATCAATCGATTATAATAGTGCAATTTGAGCCACTACTTTTTCCTTTTGATGCCGTGTATTATGGTTATGGTGGGGCTGCAAATGCATTTTTTTTATGGGTCCTTGATATAGATAAATAGGCTAATGATACATGTTTAAGTTGATGATGATAGTTTAAAGCGAAAATGAATTAATGGTGGTGATATACGATTATGATCAAGACAAGATGATGATTATGTTAAGGAGGTTATGATATTAATGATGATCACGATACAAGGATGATGCTGGGAACGAGATGACGATAATCATGAATGATGTATGTGATGATGATGACAATCGATAATATTTAACATAATAATGATTTTGATTATGAGTATGAATTGATGATGATGATAATGGTGTTGCTGTTGAAACCGAAATGAAAATAGGATAATAATGATAATTACGTGAATGAGAAGTGATGTCGAGGATGATATGATTTTGACGATAGTTATAAGGAACGAAGGTGGATAGATGATAAATGATGATATTGTGATTAGAAGATTATAGTTTTATGTGATCATGATGATTTAAATGGCGATGATGATATCAGGGGTATGTAACGATGACTGGAAGATGAGGTTAGGGTTAATAGAGATCGTATTTCTTCATGGTATTGATCGATTCATCAATTTATAGAGATAATGGACTTAAGCCTTCATCGTTAATGGACTTTTGTGTTGTTAGGCCAAGATCCCGTGATATGCTTTATAGATTGGGCCATTATTTGCTTCTTGGGCTGAAATACATATGGGCCGAAATTATAGGATAAGAGATTAAAGTGTGTAAATTAAAACACAAAAATAGAAACAGTGGGATGGTTATGGGTATTTGTGTTTAGCGAGAGATCTCGAGTTCGAGTCTAGGAAATGGCTGTTTCTTTTTGGAACTCTTTTGATATGAGGTAGTTTCATGTCCTTTTATTTTTATTTTTATTATTATTATTATTATTATTATTATTATTATTATTATTATTATTATTATTATTATTATTATTATTATTATTATTATTATTATTATTATTATTATTATTATTGTTGTTGTTGTTGTTATTATTAAGTATTAATATCAAACTGTATTATATTCATAGTCTTTATTATTAAATTCTTAAAAACTACTGATATTATCATTATCATGAGATTTATTATTAAAAACTATCATTAATAACATTATTAACAGAATTATAGATAATATTAGCATTTCATTGATATTAGTATTATCATTAGCATTATTTCAGATATTATCATTAATAATACTAAAAGTAAAGTTTAAACAAACCAATGATAGATATATATATACTTACAAATAAATTTAATATATATATATATATATATATATATATATATATATATATATAATATAACAAAATTAATATTTTTATATGTGAAAATATATATTATTAATATAGCAAGGATATAACTAATAAAATTATATATATGTGTTCGATTACAAGGATATGTATTAATATATACACAAATGATATAGGTTCGTGAATCCGAGGTCAACCCTACAATTGTTCAATTTCGTAATATGTATTTTTACTACAAATACATTAGGTGAGTTCATTTGCTCCCTTTTACTCTTTACTTTTTTGGGCTAAGAATACATGAAAATGCTTTATTAACTGTTTTATAATATTTATATGCGTGAGTTCATTTGATTCCCTTTTACTCTTTACATTTTTGGACTGAGAATACATGCGCTGTTTTTACAACTGCTTTATTAAATGCTTTTGAAATATATTTTGAACTGCGAATACATGAAATACTTTTATAAATGTTTGACGAGATAGACACAAATAAAACATTCCTCGAATGAATTATTATGCAGACAGGAGTTCTGCGGATTATTATTGAATTATGTGGACATGATAATTGCCACTATTGAATTATGTGGATATGATAATTGCCACCGTTGAATTATGTGGACATGATAATTGCCACCATTGAATTATGTGGACATGATAATTGCCACCAATTGATGTGAATGTTATGTATCGAGAGAATGATTTTTATACACAGGTTATGTGTATTGGTTTTTGTGCACGAGATATGTGTACGGTTACTAAGATTTATGAAAAAAGATTTCGTACACGAGAAAGGTGTACTGTATTTAAAAGATATCGCATGTACATTACAGGTGGGTATAGGATTCGGGCCCATTTGTACCATGCAGTATTTAAATCTTGTGGTCTATCAAAATAATGAATTTTATTGTTTATTGATAAACTTATGAACTCACCAACCTTTTGGTTGACATTTTAAAGCATGTTTATTCTCTGGTATGAAAGAAATATTCCGCTGTGCATTTGCTCATTTTAAAGATATTACTTGGAGTCATTCATGACATATTTCAAAAGACGTTGCATTCGAGTCGTTGAGTTCATCAAGATTATTATTAAGTCAATTATAGTTGGATATATTATGAAATGGTATGCATGCCATCAACTTTCAATGTAAATGAAAGTTTGTCTTTTAAAAACGAATGCAATGTTTGTAAAATGTATCATATAGAGGTCAAATACCTCGTGATGTAATCAACTATTATGAATCATTTATAATGTATATGAACGGGGCATTTCAGTTGGTATCAGAGCGGTGGTCTTAGCGAACCAGGTCTTGCCTTAGTGTGTCTAACTGATAGTTGTTTAGATGCATTAGTGAGTCTGGACTTCGACCGTGTCAGCATATCAAAAGTTTTTCTTATCATTTAGTGTCGAAAATTATTTTCTTATCATCCTTAAAGTCTAGACACGTCTTACTGCCTCTATTGCATAGACAGTGTATAGATAAATTCATATCTTAGCATACCTGTTGTGACGACTCCGTCAAAACACTTAACGGCTCCGTCGCTTGGTCCCACAGCTTGATCGAAACTCTATATGAATTTAATAAAACAACCTTGCATTCTTTATTTAAAAATGATTTCCTATAAAGAAAATCTACTAAAATGTATAAGTTTAGAAAAACTATACAATAATACTTTAACCAAAAGTTGACCAAAATAAAGTCAACAAACAACCACTTTTTAATGTAACAAAATAGAATGCAAGTTAATGTTTAACAAAAGCTGCCATCATAAATATGCAGACTCTCTAAGCACAGCGGAAGCAATCAATCATGAACCTGAGAATAAAACATGCGAGTAACTGTCAACAAAAATGTTGAGTGAATTATAGGTTTAATATTGCAAACAATATTTAATTTAAACAATAAAAATTTATGTTTGAAAACATAAAACTCCTTTTTGAACCACCAAATTATATGCTAGAAAACATATAATAAAACATTATTCCATTTTCCGTGAGCCACCTGGTAACCACTTAACCCTTTATTTACCCTTGCCAAACACAATAAATAATATACACCGAACAAGTGTATCTTCAACTAAATACGAAGTACTAAACATTCCGATTATAAATTGCTAGCGCGACTAGCTCGAAATGGAGTTGTCAAACCCGATAGATCTATCCATAGGATTCGCGTTCACCAGTAGAAACCAGTGATTACAGTTACCAGACTAGGGAATATTTTTGTTCAACTCACAATGAATAATTTAAACCAACTTCCACTTGTCCAAAATATAAAATAAATTGCATGTATTCTCATCCCAAAAGATTTAAATAGAAAAATGGGACTATAACTCACCTTAATAGCAAATGAAGAAATCTCACAAACAAGCGAACAGCAAATAAAGTAAAGTGATCAAGAAAGATCACAACGCCGACCTATAAATAAAGCAGGCCGATATAAATAACTAACTTAGGTCAAGTCTTAGTATGATAGCTATTGTACATGTTGCAAGTAGACATAGAATAACACTCGGCAAGCATCGGTTTGACTGGAACAGCATACGGACACACACTTTCTATTTTTAGAAAGTTTCTATTTTTAGCAGGTTTCCATTTTTGGAAAGTTTTCTATTTTAGGAAAGTTTCTATTTTTGGAAAGTTTCTATTTTTGGAAAGTTTCTATTTTTGGAAAGTTTCCAAATTTAGAAAGTTCTATTTTTAGAAAGTTTTGAAGTTAGGAAAGTTTCCTTATTTAGAAAGTCAACAGAAGTCAACTGAAAGTCAAAGTCAACCGAAAGTCAACTCAAAAGTCAACCTTGGTCAAACATAGTCAACATTAATTTTAAAAGTGTAAAGTATAATAATAACATAAGTTATAATGTTAATTAAAGTTAAATATGTATAATTATGTCATAACATAAGTTTAATTAAATAAAAATGAATTATTAAAGTTAAGATAAGTTTAAATGATATAATTAATATAACATAAGTATTTAATTAATTAATTAAATATTAGTCATAATATAAGTATTATTAATTAATAATAAATTTTAAAACATATCATAAGTATTATTAATTAATAATGAATTATTAATCATTTCATAAGTTTCTAATTAAAATTATTAAATCATAAGTATTTAATAATTAGATCATAATTAAATAATAATTAAGTCTTATAATAATTAAATAATTATTTAATCTTTATTATAAGTCTTAAAATAATATTCTCATAAAATAAATTTAATACTTATCATAAGTATTTTTCATTAATAATAAAAGTATTATTAATCATAAGTTTAATTAAAACGTTAATTAAATCATAAGTAATAATTAAATGATATAATAAATATATATCATAAGTCTTAAATGATAATAATTACTTCTTATATCATAAGTAATTAATCAATAATGAAAATCATTATTTTTATCATAAGTTTCAATCATTAACCATAAGTTTTAAGTTTAAAAGTTCATCGGGTCGTATCTTGAGCCCCGGGTGTCGGTTTCGGGCGAGCCACATATGCATCTCCGCCTACTCAAACCACCCGACACAATTATGTACTCAAGAACACTCCAAGAACAGTCCCTAGGTCGTGGATATCAGCCATGACAACACTTGGGAATTCAATTTACTCAAAACAGTGATTTAGGCACAACGGGTGAACCGTGGCTCGGATTTAGGTGAGCCGAACATGAAAATTCATCCCACCATCAGTCCTAACCAAATGACACACCCTAAAGACACCAAGGATGATCACAAAGTCGGACCATACCTTGTTCTTGCCCATAACACCTTTCAATCTTTACCAAAAATCAAATTAAGCATATCTAGGGCTCCGGGAATCGAAACGACATGAATCCGGAGTCTAAAATTAATGTCTTGATGAGAGGAACTCATTTATATATTTTATTTTAACTTTTATATCAGTTACAAAGTCAGAAACACACAAAAAAGCTGCTGTCCCAATTAAATCAAACCGAAAACATGTATAATCGAGCAATTCTACGCATACAATCATCAATACAATAACATGTAATCATCATACTATCAATATAACATATAAAATACAGAAAAATAAATAAAAAAAATTGAAAAGCTAGGGTTAGGGTTTATACCCTAATCAAGAATTGATTTATATTGACGCGTAGAGGAGAACGAGAGAAATCCGTTGATGTTAAAAGCCCCTTGATTCAAGTTCTTGATGATGATCAAATCAAGATGATAATGGTGCTGGAAGTGGCGGCCAAAAATAAGAGAAAAGAGGAGAGAAAGTTGAGAGAAAAGTGATAAGGGTGAAATAATTAGAATGGAAATAAAAATAAGGCTAATTAATCAAAAAAATTAAATCACCCCCCCCCCTAAGGGAATTTTCGGCCAAAAAATGAATGGGGTGGGCCCCATAGTGACCCAATTTGATAAATGACAAAATCCTAGTGGCCCGAACGCCCGAACGAAACCCGAAACGCGAAAACACCGCTACGCGATTGATTTTTCGGAGAGATAATAAATACGCGACGAATAAAATATATAAACACTATATATAATCATATGACATCAAAATATCATATTCAAAATAATTAGGACTTAAAAATCCCAAAAACTCGACCGTTGGTTTGAAAACCGAAAAGATTCGCCGGATAGAAATCCGCGACACGTAGAAACGTACAATTAAAGATATGAATACAAATATTCATATAACACATAATAATTAATATATTATTACAAAGATAATAATATAGGTCATAGAAATGACGTGGCACGAATAACAGTTAACGGTCGTTAAATAATTAACGGTAAAAGATAACGGAAAAAGTAGGGTCGTTACAGTACCTTCCCGTTACGAAAATTTCGTCCCAAAATTTAAGCAGGTGCAGGGGTTTTCTCGTCATTTGGGAACAAATGCGGGTACTTCTGCCTCATCTGACCTTCACGCTCCCAAGTGAACTCGGGATCGCGCCTGGTGTTCCATCTAACTCGAACAATAGGAATTCTACTCTGCTTAAGAGTCTTAACCTCTCGATCCATAATCTCGACAGGTTCCTCAATAAAATAGAGTTATTTATCAACATGAAGTTCATCAAGAAGAATGGTTTCATTGACCTCGACCAAACACTTCTTCAAATTCGATACATGAAAACGTTATGAAAAGCGCTAAGCTCTTGTGGCAATTTCGAACGATAAGCCACGGGTTCAATTCTTTCGATAATCTCAAATGGTCCAACAAGACGAGGACTCAACTTTCCCCTTTTACCAAAACGTATCACACCCTTTCAAGGTGAAACCTTTAACATAACACGGTTACCGACCTGAAAGTCGATATCGTTCCTTCTCTTATCAGCATAACTCTTTTGCCTACTCCTGGCAGTTCTCAATCTTTCCTTAATCTGTGCAATCTTCTCGGTAGTCTCGTGAATGATCTCTGGTCATGTGAGTTGAGCATCCCCAACCTTATTCCAACAGACAGGAGACCTACACTTTCTACCATACAGAGCTTCAAATGGTGCGGCTTTAATACTTGCATGATAACTGCTGTTATAAGAAAACTCATCCAGCGGCAAATATTTATCCCACCCATTTCCAAAATCAATAACACACGCTCTTAACATGTTTTCTACGTTTGAATGGTCCTTTCACTCTGACCATCCGTCTGTAGATGATAAGCGGTGCTCATATTCAATTTAGTTCCTAGAGCACCTTGTTAGGACTGCCTCAGTCCAACATAATCGATACGGGAACACCATGTCTCGAAATAATCTCCTTCAAATACCAACGAGTAAACTTCTTCATTGAATATGTTTCCTTAATTGGCAAGAAAAGAGTTGACTTAGCGAGTCGGTAACAATCACCCAAATGGTATCATAACCACCCACAACTCCCGGTAACTTCGTAATAAAGTCCATCTTAATACCTTCCCACTTCCACTCGGGAATTTCAGGTTGCACCAAAAGTCCAGACGGTTTCTGATGTTCAGCTTTAACCTTAGCGCAGGTCAAACTGTAACGACCCGGCTTTTTCGACTTGCTTTTGTGCCTTGTGTTTTTGCGAAACTGCGTATTTGTGCGTACTATGTTACTTTATACTCTGGAAACTTGATTTACGTGGTTTACTTCCATTTATATGTTAAAACATGCCTTAGAGTACGTAGGATACATAACTTGATCATTGGAAGCCTTTATAACCGTTAGTGTTATTTGACGTTTCGAATAAACCGCGAACTTGCGCGCACGTTTAATTTTTGTCATAATCGGAATATTATGACTGCGAAATATTAATTATTATTTTATAATAATAATTACCTAGGTTTTTGGATGCTTAATTACGCGTAGTAATTTAATTATGCACAATAGTTAGTCTTGTTGGACTTTCTACCTTGTTAGGCTCAAGCCCACCCTACTCTAGCTAGTGACCCAATTAATTAGCCCTTGTACATGTCATCAATCCTTGTCAAATTCTTTGCTTATAAATACTAGCCCTTGTCCATGTCATCAATCCTTGTCAAATTCCTTGCTTATAAATACTAGCCCTTGTCCATGTCATCAATCCTTGTCAAATTCCTTGCTTATAAATACTAGCCCTTGTCCATGTCATCAATCCTTGTCAAATTCCTTGCTTATAAATACTAGCCATTTACCTCTCATTCAAATCACTTGCTCACTTGGTTTTCACACACACTTGTTCTTTCTTTCTTCCCTTTCTAGTATTGCTTGTAAGTCTTCTTTTTCTTCTTCTTTTCCTTTCATTTTCGTGGCCATCATCATCATATTATGGAGATCAAAGTTCCTTTTAGCTTTGATCTTGCTTATATCTTGTTGATTCAAGCATGAATCTTTCAAGAACTTGGAAGATTCAAGCTTTCTAGCTTTGAATCTTCACCAACTTTGTAGATTCATCTTTCTTTTACTTTAATCTTGTTATTTTGTGATAAAGATTCAAACTTTTGTTTGTTATCTTCATATATCTTAAAGATCCAAGCTTTATGCTTCAAGATCTTCAAGAACACTAAAGGTTCAAGCTTTCTAGCTTTGTGACCTTATAAATTGTGTGAAAGGGATCCAAGCTCTCTAGCTTAGGGTTCCATCACCTCTTTTGACTTGGATCATGTTCATACTTGTTTGATTGATGTAAAGTTTGTAACTTTGTTTGTAAATAGGACTTGTAATTGTGTTAAGACTAAGAATATGATGTAACCTTGGTTCATCATCCATCTAAGACTCTTAAATGAGTTGTGTTACCACTTGGTCTTAACATATTGTGTATTTATGGTAGAATCTTGGTCAAAAGTGATGCTAAACCATCAACGAGTTGTACACTTGAAGCTACAAGCATCAAGGATGAGAACCGTGATGAGCATCAAGCACCAAGAACCTCACCGGAGCACTTGTCCACTGATTTTCGTATCTGATCAGACCACCTGGGCTGCTGGAAAGTTTATTTTCAGTTAGTTCGGT
This sequence comes from Rutidosis leptorrhynchoides, assembly GCF_046630445.1. Taxonomy (NCBI): domain Eukaryota; kingdom Viridiplantae; phylum Streptophyta; class Magnoliopsida; order Asterales; family Asteraceae; genus Rutidosis; species Rutidosis leptorrhynchoides. The sequence goes on from NC_092340.1 coordinate 295,703,319, forward strand.
TCGAGTAGATGATTTTCCGTTTAGGCCTCGTCTTAATCCGAGTTATGGTTTAGGATTTATGGCCCTCCGAGAGTCACTACACCCTATTAACATTGTGCTGAAATTTCTGACCTACTCGCACTTAAACCGTCACCACGGTCAAACGAAGACAAGTTAGGTTCTGAAAATTGGTCAGCGGTTAGGGGACTCACATACGGAGCCATATCCACTGACTATGCATCTTTTCGATTTAAGTAGAGGTCGTAGCAGCTGACCGAAGTCAGCCTATTGTTTCGATCTCTATTCTTGTCGAACTTACTTAGCTTTTATGATGATGAATGATGATGATGATGACACTTAAACTTATTTTATGCACTATTAGAATTTATAAAAACAACCTACTGACCTAGTAACCCTTGATTTAGGTTGACGACCTTTCGGACCGACTTACTACTTGCGTACTTTCATTACCGACTTTACCGCTTTTATCACTGTGAGTTATAGCATTCCCTTTTTACTTTAACTTATTTTGGGAACTGAGAATACATGCGGATTTTATGTTTTACATACTAGGCACGAGTACTTAAACTTATATATGTGTGGGTTATACAACGGCATAAACATTCCCTTTAGCTCGGTAACGTTTAATCATTGGTTTTTGAACCATGAACGCGAATCTTAGATATGGATCCATAGGGTTTGACATCCCCACTCGGGCTAGTCGCGCTAGCATTTAACGAGTGTTTAATACTTCGTAGACATACGCACTTGCCAAGTGTACTTTCAGGGGGTATAAACGTTAAGTTAGTTACCGAGTGCCCACGGTTATACATATACTTTATCATACTGATTTGAATTACTGATTTGAAACGCTTGTTTGAAGCACTGAAATCTCGTGGCCTACATTACATTACTGAATACAAACAAACTATAGCTCACCAATATTCGTGTTGACTTTTTAAGCATGTATTTCTCAGGTGTTTAGACATTGTTGCTTCTGCTGTTAGCCTTGCAGTTCTAGTCTCGGTGTATAGACTTGCTGTTACAGACTTGCTGTGTTAGACTTCCGCTGCATTACTTAGAGATGTCTCAAGCATGAAACTTTTACTTTGCATTCCCAACTTATGTTATTTTCAAAACAAGCTTTGTAATGACCTTAGCATCATGTACTCAGGTTAATGTTTCCTATTCATCTTTTGTAAAACGTTATCTGTTCATGAATGCAAAACTGGTTTTCAAACAGCATATAGTGTTTGACCTTGTAATGATCCTGTTGTTGATGTACCGTACACGATGATTATGTACGGGGCGTCACAGTTGGTATCAGAGCATTGGTTGTAGGGAATTAGGTTGCATTAGTGAGTCTAGGACCGACCCAAGTAGGATTCACTAATAGGACTAATCTACAACTTGCTAGTTTACTTGTTTCTGCGGAACCTGCTGCATGCTACTGTGTTATATTATTGCATGTTAATGCTTACTACTACTGCATGCCACTGCTTACTTTTACTACCGTATGAACTTACTGCATGCTACCGTTTCCTTTTACTGCTATGTAAACTCGCTGCATGCTTTTGCTTATTCTAGCTACTGCATGCTACTATCTGCTTTCGATTGCATGTTACTTCTATTTAGTACTGTTAATATTGCCATGCTATATACTGCTGTAAACGAGCTAGGTTGCTGTAGTGCCTGATTACGTGCTTGCTTCATGCCTGCTATTCGCTACACCGACTTGGAAAAACTTACCTTTCCTAGTTCAGATGTTCTTCTAAACCCATTTCCCACACGTCTAACCCTAAGGATTAGTATTGTAATCCACCTGTTACTACTGTTCCACCGTTCCAGAGATCGAAATGATTCTTCACGCAATCTAGGAGGAGTACCCCTCGGATTACACGCCCACTAAAGTCGATCCTCGGAGGAGGAGATATTGGAGGATTTGTCGGAGTAACCGCACCCCGAGCTCACTCTAAATAGCCACGTACGACGTGTGAACATTCGAAGGTTGTTCAGTTCCTGCAAGATGGCTCGTATCTCGTACGCTTTCATGACCGTCACTTATATCTTTCGTTCTTCACCACTGCTCGACGATCTGACGACATTTCTGGATTTAGTACCCTAACACTCTTAGGCATTGGGGAAGTCAGGAGGACATCTCCTTTTACAAGGTCAGAGTGCCTTCTACTGATGCTCAACCATACCCAAAGACTTGGGAGTCACCTCAAGACATATCGTACTACTACTTGCTACACATACAACTCAAAGCGAGACCCAGATTGAATTTCTAGAAAGGAACCTAACGACGTTACTTGAACCTGAACATTTTGATGAAATTTCAGGACATTTAGGCATTGGTGCATGACCTACGGAACTTACCGAGAAACCGTGAGATTAATTATGTAGATTTTGTTTTGAGATAGCATAGATAAAGCACCGTTGGATGAAATTGAGTAGAACTGAAAGTGATCACGTTACATTGAGCATATGGAGTGATATTGGAATGAACGTACGATTTAGTACAATATAATGACGCCAGGCCAGCGTAATTATATTGAAGTGAATTATACAGAAGTCCCAATGTTACTACATAAGGAATATGAAGCGATTCAAAGGAAATTTTGATATGAACCACTTGAGTATACGCATTATGGTCTGATAAAGGCAGGAATAACCACTTAGTCTAGATACTGTACGAGAAGGGCCTGGACTGCAGAATTGATAACCCGAAAATTTGTTATAGATATAGGCACCCTGGATACTTAAGGAAAAAGTTCTTAAATAGGAAAAAAAAAACTTTGGACTCACATACGATAGAGCAATCGTTATCTCAGCTATGGAGACTCGTATGGATCCTGATTTTAGTTAGGGTACGTTTCTTCACAACGATTTATCGTCTCGGAATTGTTTAATACTAGAGTGATAGAAACCTTATATCTAAGAATCCTAGTGTGATGACTAATAAGCCATTAACAATCATGAGAGTTAAGTATTCTATAGGACAAGCTAATGGTAAGTTGGCAGAGATAGAGGAGTAATTTAAGATAGTACCTTAAAAATTAACAGGTGGGTCATTTGGAGATGACCTCATGCCAACAAAACTTGGAAGTTTTATAGTAGTAGTTGGAAAGGATTAGTTACCTGCGCACAAGCAGATGTTATTTGAGAAGGTTGATAAAAATTTTCACGGCAGTATAATAAGATTTGGTTGGAATGGACCTTAAAATTAACCTAATACTCATCGAGTTAGAAAGCTTTGAGGAAATAGTTGGAACGGACTGAATTTCAAGGACGAAAGCGAAAGTTATTTATAGTAAGAAGATTATTCATATACCTCGTGAGAATGGTGAGCCAAAAGCCATCCGGATTACTTTAACAACCCGAGATCCCACAATGGAAATAGGAAGGGATGACGATGGATTTCATTCTGAAACTACCAAAAACAGTCGGCAGTTATGACACTATCGGGGTTATCGTTGATCGCCTCACCAAATCTGCTCACTTTCTAGCCATGAAAGAAACCGATACAATGGACAACGATACATAAAGGAAATTGTATCCCGTCACTTCAGCAATTCAAATACTATACTACCCAAGAATCGTATTTGATACTCATTCTTATGCGACACTGAATCCTAACTTATTCCGAGAGAATTCTTAATCAATGATAATCACACCATCACCCTTATTACTTCGATATTAGTCATACCAGTTCGGAATTTCCAAAATCAATGGGTAGTTAATCCCCGTCCTCATACTCTCCCTTTCGTTTCTCACTTACAAGCAACAACGTTATACTTAAGCATTTTTGGTCGAAGGACTTATGCCCTACTAATAGTCATCAACCACATTAAAATTCAACAGTTTTCATTACCTCGTAACATTTTTGCTCAAATATCACCCGAGATTTTCAAAAGTCTTTTACTCGATTCTCATCAATCTTTTTTCAACTTGTAACCTCCGAAATATGAAAATTTTGTTTGCCAAAATTTTACTTACACTATTTTACTGTGCGATCCTCTCAAAACTTAATAAAAATAAATTTATTTTATTTGCCATTCGTGCAAATTTTTGAAATCGTATACGTTATATAAAATAAAGTAAATAATTACTTCTTTTTGACAAATACATATGAAATTTTACTTTCACTTTTACAAATCAAATCTTTTATTCAAAGGATATTTTACCTTGAATGGTACGTGTTGTACATAACCCTAGTTTGCTAAGAACTTAATTTCTTTTCTTACATCATCACCTTAAATGAATTCTATAAATTTTCGTTGCTTGTCAATATAAAATTTTTCGTTGCTTATTCGTATCCAAGTCATCATGAAGACAGACAACTGTCAAAACTAAGAGATTCATGTGTGTGTATGTGATGAAGGCACTTACTACCACGTCATGCAGAGCCTTCGGGCATCCACAAACACTTAAACCATTCAAAATTACTGCGTTACCCCAGGGATCTTATTCTTCACATCTGTCGGAGCGATGCTCTATCTTACATAACTCAAAGTCCTGACCTATTCCAAGGAAATTCTCATCTAGCGATATTAACATCATTAGTATTCCGACTTTAATATTAGCCATAACCTGTGTGGCATTCTGCAAAGTCAAGAAGCGATTAACTTCTCATCCTCATGCTCTATCCTTCATACCTCACTTTTTAGCAACGGCTTCGGACGTAAACATTTTTGTGCCAAAGACTTAAGTTCGGATAATCATCAAAACTACATTTAATTCATTAGTTTTCATTACCTAGTAACATGTCAACCGATGATTCAAAGATTTTTCACTCGACCTTTTTCAACTCGTAACCTCTGAAATACGAAAAATTATGTTTATCAAAATTTTTACACGTTGATTTACACGTTGCTTATTTGTGCGGTCCTCACGAGATTTATGGACAAATGAAAGTACTAAAAACTTTTCTATCACTTACGCGATTTATAAAATCATATATGTATAAATTTACCCTTACTTATTTTGGGTTAGTACATACTAAGTTATACCTTCAAGATGATTAAAAATCGCTCATTTATTGAGTTGTTTTAAGTCAAATAATTTTGTGCAAATGGTACTCGTTATACATACTTCTAAATTTACCAAGAACTTCGTTCCATTTATGTTGTCGCATCAAACGTTTAAAGGTTTTTCAAAACTTCCTCGGTTGATTTTATTAAAGGTTTCCGTATTAGACTACACCATGTAGGGATCACACTTCTTCTCTCCCTCCGTTAGGGATGAAGCTTACTATTAAAATCCTTGTTAAAAATGCTTGAGCCACTTTGGGTGGCAGATTTATAAAAAAAAATTTGTTAGGAAGTCTTTGTACTCGAAAAATGTTCATTTTAAGGTTAAACATGGCAAAATCGAGGGCCGATAAATCAGTTTTCTGAGGTACACTCAATGGTCACCCCATTGTAGGAAGGGCACTAGGTGGGTTTCTATTCTCAATATTTCACGGCTAATCGCAACATCCTCGTAAAAATCATCTCTATGAATTAGTAGGTTGAGGTACAAGGAATCGTTTTGAGATTCTTTTCACTTAGAGTAAACCGTTCTTTACGACCAAGGGTCCACGTATCTTCTTGTCCGCGCATCTCCTTAAGTATAAGGATAAATTCAGAACAAACTGCTCGAAGAGTTCACCCTGGTTCAAAGATCACACCTTTCGTGCGATTCTCTTTCAGAAATGTAAAGTAACATACTTTAGGAATCTATGAATCTTGTTATCCTCTTGGAAGGGACTGCTTAAAACATCTGTAATACGGATATGGTTACTCTACACATTCCTTTCTTCGTTGGTTGTAACTATATGTTGTTCTAGTTAATGTTAACCCTAACTTCAACATGTAACTGAAAGGATAAAGTTACATTATGGAACTGTTCTTTCATTCCATCTAAGGATAAGTTCACCTGCAGTATGGTAAACTGGGTGATATCCTTCATTGTTCGTTCAGACCGTCCTGAAGGCACTATAGATAATTATGGCTTGCATTGCATATAAGTCCGATTATTCACTTTCAGCAAAAGTTTCAATTCATATAGTTAAATGAAACGTTCTTAAATATCGAGTTCTTTATGCCTATGGTCTCTTTCCGAAATCAAGGGGTTAGTAAAATCCGTGGCTAACACTATCCAGACATCAAATCGCATGGTTATGATCACCATGTTTTCCATCCTACCTGTCAGCTTTGTATTGCGACATAAGCGCTCAATGTTTTAGATGAGTTTAGTAACATTCATGATGTATTTCATGCATCCAGCTTACTAAAGATGGCTGTAAGGCTAAAAACATCATCTTTTCTTTTGTGGATATATTCAGACAACATACTCTTGTTAACCAGAAACGAAATCAATTTGTTGATCTCCTAAGAGACTTAATTAATAGCATATACCTATTCTTACTTTTATATGCCAGAGTACCTTTCAAGGTAAATAGCTCACTTTTTAGCCCACGAATCTTTCAGAACTTTGATACGCTACTTCTTATTTAAATACGGTACCATTTTTTTTGTCACTCCTCAAATTCGGGACGAAATTTCCATTAACAGGTGGGTAATGTAACGACCCGGCTTTTTCGACTTGCTTTTGTGCCTTGTGTTTTTGCGAAACTGCGTATTTGTGCGTACTATGTTACTTTATACTCTGGAAACTTGATTTACGTGGTTTACTTCCATTTATATGTTAAAACGTGCCTTAGAGTACGTAGGATACATAACTTGATCATTGGAAGCCTTTATAACCGTTAGTGTTATTTGACGTTTCGAATAAACCGCGAACTTGCGCGCACGTTTAATTTTTGTCATAATCGGAATATTATGACTGCGAAATATTAATTATTATTTTATAATAATAATTACCTAGGTTTTTGGATGCTTAATTACGCGTAGTAATTTAATTATGCACAATAGTTAGTCTTGTTGGACTTTCTACCTTGTTAGGCTCAAGCCCACCCTACTCTAGCTAGTGACCCAATTAATTAGCCCTTGTCCATGTCATCAATCCTTGTAAAATTCTTTGCTTATAAATACTAGCCCTTGTCCATGTCATCAATCCTTGTCAAATTCCTTGCTTATAAATACTAGCCCTTGTCCATGTCATCAATCCTTGTCAAATTCCTTGCTTATAAATACTAGCCCTTGTCCATGTCATCAATCCTTGTCAAATTCCTTGCTTATAAATACTAGCCATTTACCTCTCATTCAAATCACTTGCTCACTTGGTTTTCACACACACTTGTTCTTTCTTTCTTCCCTTTCTAGTATTGCTTGTAAGTCTTCTTTTTCTTCTTCTTTTCCTTTCATTTTCGTGGCCATCATCATCATATTATGGAGATCAAAGTTCCTTTTAGCTTTGATCTTGCTTATATCTTGTTGATTCAAGCATGAATCTTTCAAGAACCTGGAAGATTCAAGCTTTCTAGCTTTGAATCTTCACCAACTTTGTAGATTCATCTTTCTTTTACTTTAATCTTGTTATTTTGTGATAAAGATTCAAACTTTTGTTTGTTATCTTCATATATCTTAAAGATCCAAGCTTTATGCTTCAAGATCTTCAAGAACACTAAAGGTTCAAGCTTTCTAGCTTTGTGACCTTATAAATTGTGTGAAAGGGATCCAAGCTCTCTAGCTTAGGGTTCCATCACCTCTTTTGACTTGGATCATGTTCATACTTGTTTGATTGATGTAAAGTTTGTAACTTTGTTTGTAAATAGGACTTGTAATTGTGTTAAGACTAAGAATATGATGTAACCTTGGTTCATCATCCATCTAAGACTCTTAAATGAGTTGTGTTACCACTTGGTCTTAACATATTGTGTATTGATGGTAGAATCTTGGTCAAAAGTGATGCTAAACCATCAACGAGTTGTACACTTGAAGCTACAAGCATCAAGGATGAGAACCGTGATGAGCATCAAGCACCAAGAACCTCACCGGAGCACTTGTCCACTGATTTTCGTATCTGATCAGACCACCTGGGCTGCTGGAAAGTTTATTTTCAGTTAGTTCGGTTCGAGTAGATGATTTTCCGTTTAGGCCTCGTCTTAATCCGAGTTATGGTTTAGGATTTATGGCCCTCCGAGAGTCACTACACCCTATTAACATTGTGCTGAAATTTCTGACCTACTCGCACTTAAACCGTTGCCACGGTCAAACAAAGAAGAGTTAGGTTCTGAAAATTGGTCAGCGGTTAGGGGACTCACATACGGAGCCATAGCCACTGACTATGTATCTTTTCGATTTAAGTAGAGGTCGTAACAGCTGACCGAATTCAGCCTATTGTTTCGATCTCTATTCTTGTCGAACTTACTTAGCTTTTATGATGATGAATGATGATGATGATGACACTTAAACTTATTTTATGCACTATTAGAATTTATAAAAACAACCTACTGACCTAGTAACCCTTTATTTAGGTTGACGACCTTTCGGACCGACTTACTACTTGCGTACTTTCATTACCGACTTTACCGCTTTTATTGCTGTGAGTTATAGCATTCCCTTTTTACTTTAACTTATTTTGGGAACTGAGAATACATGCGGATTTTATGTTTTACATACTAGGCACGAGTACTTAAACTTATATATGTGTGGGTTATACAACGGCATAAACATTCCCTTTAGCTCGGTAACGTTTAATCATTGGTTTTTGAACCATGAACGCGAATCTTAGATATGGATCCATAGGGTTTGACATCCCCACTCGGGCTAGTCGCGCTAGCATTTAACGAGTGTTTAATACTTCGTAGACATACGCACTTGCCAAGTGTACTTTCAGGGGGTATAAACATTAAGTTAGTTACCGAGTGCCCACGGTTATACATATACTTTATCATACTGATTTGAATTACTGATTTGAAACGCTTGTTTGAAGCACTGAAATCTCGTGGCCTACATTACATTACTGAATACAAACAAACTATAGCTCACCAATATTCGTGTTGACTTTTTAAGCATGTATTTCTCAGGTGTTTAGACATTGTTGCTTCTGCTGTTAGCCTTGAAGTTCTAGTCTCGGTGTATAGACTTGCTGTTACAGACTTGCTGTGTTAGACTTCCGCTGCATTACTTAGAGATGTCTCAAGCATGAAACTTTTACTTTGCATTCCCAACTTATGTTATTTTCAAAACAAGCTTTGTAATGACCTTAGCATCATGTACTCAGGTTAATGTTTCCTATTCATCTTTTGTAAAACGTTATCTGTTCATGAATGCAAAACTGGTTTTCAAACAGCATATAGTGTTTGACCTTGTAATGATCCTGTTGTTGATGTACCGTACACGATGATTATGTACGGGGCGTCACACAAACACTTAGCCACATACATAGCCACATCAGCTTTCAAATTAGGCCACCAATACAGCTCCTTAAGATCATGATACATCTTTCCTGAACCAGGATGAATAGAGTACCTAGACTTATGAGCCTCATCTAAAACAAGTTTTCGTAGATCACCAAACTTTGGAACCCAAAGGCATCCCGCAAAATACCGAGTACCATCGGTTTGTACCTCTAACTGTTTACTCAAGCCTCGGACCTTCCCGTTACAAAATTTTCCTCCTTCAAGGCTTCTTATTGTGCCTCAAGGATCTGCCTAGCGAGGTTTGTTTGAATTGTCATATTCAAGGCCCTAAACCTGCGAGGTTCAGCCCTTTCTTTACGACTTAATGCATCAGCCACATCATTGGCCTTTCCCGGATGATATAAAAGTTCGCAATCATAATCATTTAACGTCTCAACCCATCTTCGTTGCCTCATATTTAACTGTTTCTGATCAAGAATATGTTGAAGACTTTTGTGATCAGTGTACAATGTACCTTTGACCCCATATAGATAATGTCTGCAAATCTTAAGCGCAAACACAACAGCTCTCAACTCTAAATCATGGGTTACATAATTCTGCTCGTGAATCTTCAATTGACGTGACGCGTACGCAATAACTTTCTTTCGTTGCATCAAAACACAACCAAAGTCTTGATACGAAGCATCACAATAGATAACAAAATCATCATTACCCTCAGGTAGTGATAATATCGGTGCAGAAGTTAACTTCTTCTTTAGAGTTTGGAAAGCAGACTCTTGTTCACTCTTCCACTCGTACTTCTTCCCCTTATGCGTTAAAGCAGGAGTTTTCGGAACTTCCCACTTTTCAATCGCCTCAATCTTAGCAGAATCAACTTGTATTCCCTATTTACTAACAATATGTCCGAGGAAATTGAACTTCTCTTAACCAGAAAGCACACTTAGAGAACTTAGCGTACAACTCTTCTTTCCTCAACAGATCAAGCACTAACTTCAAATGTTCTTCGCCCTTCATCACTCTTAGAATAAATAAGGATGTGGTCGATGAAAACAGTAACGAATTTGTCCAGATAGGGTCTACACACACGGTTCATGAGGTCCATGAACACAACAGGTGCATTTGTCAATCTGAACGGCATAACAAGAAATTCAAAGTGACTATAACGGGTACAGAAAGCGGTTTTCAGAATATCAGTTTCTTTAGCGCGTAATTGGTGATAACCGGAACGAAGATCAATCTTATAATAAACGGACGAACCTTGAAGTTGATCGAACAGATCATCAATTCTCGGAAGAGGGTAACGGTTTTTAACAGTAAGCTCGTTCAATTCACGATAATCAATACACAAACGATATGAACCATCTTTCTTCTCAACGAACAAAACGGGAGCTCCCCAAGGGGACGAACTGGGATGGATGAAAAAAGTTGCAATAATGAAGGAAGAAATAAATGTGGAGTAGTCACATCGGTGGCATAGATATTTAAGGCAATTCTCTCAAAGGAGTTAACGAGGATCATGGACTCCAAAGTAAATTTTCATTATATTTCCGAAAGGAAGACGTATGAAAGGTGTGATAATTCAACGAGAGTGAACTTCCTTGTACAATGAGCGAGGAAGTCTAGGATTCATCCATATTCTTAAATTTATGTGCGGATGAAAAGAACGCGAATCATGGGTTATAAAGAATGGCCGACCCCAGGTGAGATGAATCTCCAAAAATAATTTCGTGCACCCTAAAGTATCGAATCCTAGGATTGATGTTTACGAGGGTGTTGCGGTTGACAGCGAAAATTGAGAGTAGAAACTCCTCAAACGGTCTAGAGTAATATATATCCATGATACCCATTATAACAACAGTTGGGGTAGAAACCCACCTAGCGCCTTTTCTACAATAAGGTGACCATCGAGTGTACCCCAGAAACTTGATTTATTGGTCTGCGTTTCGGCCATGTCCAACCATAAGAGGGAATATTCTATGAGCGCAAAGACTTTCCAACAAATTTTATAAAACCGGCATCCAAACTGGTGTAAGAATTTCTATCAATGGACTTAATGGTAAATTTTCATCCTTAAACGGAGGATGAGAAGAAATGTGATCCAAACACTCTGTAGAGTAATGCGAAAATTCTAATGTAATCAATCAAAGAAGTTTTGAAAAAGCTTTAAACGTCTAATGTAACCCCATAAATGGAACGAAGCTCTTAGTAAATTTAGAAGTATGTACAACGTGTACCATTTTACGTAAATCAATTTGAGTTAACTAGACAACTCAATAAGAGTGGTTTTAAAATAATTTTTAAGGTATAAATTAGTGTATACTAGCCAAAATAGGTAAGGGAAAATTTGTCCATTTGAATTCATAAGTACATATATGATTTTATAAATAGTATACATGACAAAGTATTTCATTACTTCTATTCGCCCATAAATCTCGTGAGAACCGCCCAATTACGCAAATGTGTAAAATTTTTAATGAAAAGCAGGGTATCCGCATCACAGAGGTTACGAGTTGAAGTAAGATCGTTAAAGCTCGGGTGATGGACTTGAATCGTCTTGCGACATCTCTTCAATAAATGCTACGAGGTCATGAAAACCAATGAGTTAAATAATGTCTTGACTTTTATCAGAACACAAGTCCTTGGGTCAAAACTATTCACGTGCGAAGCTGTCACTAACAAGCGAGTTATAAATGATAAAACATGGGGTAGGTAGTTCGGTTAAGATGAGTCTCTCGCATAACAACAAATAAGATAATGAGTATCTTCCTTACTCATGTAATAACGTTAGAATTTCCGAATGAGTGGTGTACAAATTTTCTTTGACTCGCTTTCTATTCCTCATGTCACAATATTGGGAATTTTTATGAATTAAAGTAATATAATCACGTTGGCCTGACGCCATTATATTTCACTAACTCATAGTTCCATTCCAATATCACTACATAAGGTCAGGACACGTGGTCAACCTCGAATTTCAACACAATTTCCCTAAAACAATTTCTTAACAATGTGCTAAGGATAGCACAAGAGACAAAGACATCGAAAGTAACGATGACATAAAAATGTCTTCGAAGTACCAAGAATCTCTAAAAGTAAGAATGACGTTTTCCATTTCAACAACCAAAGCACATAGGCACAACGGCACAAATGCACGTAATATAACAAAAATGTTATATACCTAAACATAATAGCTGACATTGAAATGCCGAGCATTTAGAAGTCAAGAATGACATCTCGCGTAATATAACTCAAACGTTATATACATAACCATAATAGATGACATAACCTGGCTCTGATACCAACTGTGACGACTCCGTCAAAACACTTAACGGCTCCGTCGCTTGGTCCCACAGCTTGATCGAAACTCTATAACACGTAATGTAACTTAAACGTTATATTTATAAACACTAATTATGACATAGAAATGTCGAGAATTCCAGAAGTCAAGAATGACACCCCCTCGGTTTCACTAACCGAGGTGTTCCTTTAAAAGATGAACTCGCATGAGTCGGAGAATACGTTTAAATCGGAATGGGAGTTCCTCCCGGATTCAGAACATAATAGAAATGTATGTATGATAACAATATACATACCAACACGACACAAATAATCACATATAATAATATATAATAGGCCGGGCTGTAGACTAGACTCACTAATGCACCCTATTGACCCGGGTAACGACATCAATGCAGCCTAATTCCCTACAACCAGAGCTCTGATACCAACTGTGACGACTCCGTCAAAACACTTAACGGCTCCGTCGCTTGGTCCCACAGTTTGATCGAAACTCTATATGAATTTAATAAAACAACTTTGCATTCTTTATTTAAAAATGATTTCCTATAAAGGAAATCTACTAAAATGTATAAGTTTAGAAAAACTATACAATAATACTTTAACCAAAAGTTGACCAAAATAAAGTCAACAAACAACCACTTTTTAATGTAACAAAATAGAATGCAAGTTAATGTTTAACAAAAGCTGCCATCATAAATATGCAGACTCTCTAAGCACAGCGGAAGCAATCAATCATGAACCTGAGAATAAAACATGCGAGTAACTGTCAACAAAAATGTTGAGTGAATTATAGGTTTAATATTGCAAACAATATTTAATTTAAACAATAAAAATTTATGTTTGAAAACATAAAACTCCTTTTTGAACCACCAAATTATATGCTAGAAAACATATAATAAAACATTATTCCATTTTTCGTGAGCCACCTGGTAACCACTTAACCCTTTATTTACCCTTGCCAAACACAATAAATAATATACACCGAACAAGTGTATCTTCAACTAAATACGAAGTACTAAACATTTCGATTATAAATTGCTAGCGCGACTAGCTCGAAATGGGGTTGTCAAACCCGATAGATCTATCCATAGGATTCGCGTTCACCAGTAGAAACCAGTGATTACAGTTACCAGACTAGGGAATATTTTTGTTCAACTCACAATGAATAATTTAAACCAACTTCCACTTGTCCAAAATATAAAATAAATTGCATGTATTCTCATCCCAAAAGATTTAAATAGAAAAATGGGACTATAACTCACCTTAATAGCAACTGAAGAAATCTCACAAACAAGCGAACAGCAAATAAAGTAAAGTGATCAAGAAAGATCACAACGCCGACCTATAAATAAAGCAGGCCGATATAAATAACTAACTTAGGTCAAGTCTTAGTATGATAACTATTGTACATGTTGCAAGTAGACATAGAATAACACTCGGCAAGCATCGGTTTGACTGGAACAGCATACGGACACACACTTTCTATTTTTAGAAAGTTTCTATTTTTAGCAGGTTTCCATTTTTGGAAAGTTTTCTATTTTAGGAAAGTTTCTATTTTTGGAAAGTTTCTATTTTTGAAAAGTTTCTATTTTTAGAAAGTTTCCAAATTTAGAAAGTTCTATTTTTAGAAAGTTTTGAAGTTAGGAAAGTTTCCTTATTTAGAAAGTCAACAGAAGTCAACTGAAAGTCAAAGTCAACCGAAAGTCAACTCAAAAGTCAACCTTGGTCAAACATAGTCAACATTAATTTTAAAAGTGTAAAGTATAATAATAACATAAGTTATAATGTTAATTAAAGTTAAATATGTATAATTATGTCATAACATAAGTTTAATTAAATAAAAATGAATTATTAAAGTTAAGATAAGTTTAAATGATATAATTAATATAACATAAGTATTTAATTAATTAATTAAATATTAGTCATAATATAAGTATTATTAATTAATAATAAATTTTAAAACATATCATAAGTATTATTAATTAATAATGAATTATTAATCATTTCATAAGTTTCTAATTAAAATTATTAAATCATAAGTATTTAATAATTAGATCATAATTAAATAATAATTAAGTCTTATAATAATTAAATAATTATTTAATCTTTATTATAAGTCTTAAAATAATATTCTCATAAAATAAATTTAATACTTATCATAAGTATTTTTCATTAATAATAAAAGTATTATTAATCATAAGTTTAATTAAAACGTTAATTAAATCATAAGTAATAATTAAATGATATAATAAATATATATCATAAGTCTTAAATGATAATAATTACTTCTTATATCATAAGTAATTAATCAATAATGAAAATCATTATTTTTATCATAAGTTTCAATCATTAACCATAAGTTTTAAGTTTAAAAGTTCATCGGGTCGTATCTTGAGCCCCGGGTGTCGGTTTCGGGCGAGCCACATATGCATCTCCGCCTACTCAAACCACCCGACACAATTATGTACTCAAGAACACTCCAAGAACAGTCCCTAGGTCGTGGATATCAGCCATGACAACACTTGGGAATTCAATTTACTCAAAACAGTGATTTAGGCACAACGGGTGAACCGTGGCTCGGATTTAGGTGAGCCGAACATGAAAATTCATCCCACCATCAGTCCTAACCAAATGACACACCCTAAAAACACCAAGGATGATCACAAAGTCGGACCATACCTTGTTCTTGCCCATAACACCTTTCAATCTTTACCAAAAATCAAATTAAGCATATCTAGGGCTCCGGGAATCGAAACGACATGAATCCGGAGTCTAAAATTAATGTCTTGATGAGAGGAACTCATTTATATATTTTATTTTAACTTTTATATCAGTTACAAAGTCAGAAACACACGAAAAATCTGCTGTCCCAATTAAATCAAACCGAAAACATGTATAATCGAGCAATTCTACGCATACAATCATCAATACAATAACATGTAATCATCATACTATCAATATAACATATAAAATACAGAAAAATAAATAAAAAAAATTGAAAAGCTAGGGTTAGGGTTTATACCCTAATCAAGAATTGATTTATATTGACGCGTAGAGGAGAACGAGAGAAATCCGTTGATGTTAAAAGCCCCTTGATTCAAGTTCTTGATGATGATCAAATCAAGATGATAATGGTGCTGGAAGTGGCGGCCAAAAATAAGAGAAAAGAGGAGAGAAAGTTGAGAGAAAAGTGATAAGGGTGAAATAATTAGAATGGAAATAAAAATAAGGCTAATTAATCAAAAAAATTAAATCACCCCCCCCCCCCCATAAGGGAATTTTCGGCCAAAAACTGAATGGGGTGGGCCCCATAGTGACCCAATTTGATAAATGACAAAATCCTAGTGGCCCGAACGCCCGAACGAAATCCGAAACGCGAAAACACCGCTACGCGATTGATTTTTCGGAGAGATAATAAATACGCGACGAATAAAATATATAAACACTATATATAATCATATGACATCAAAATATCATATTCAAAATAATTAGGACTTAAAAATCCCAAAAACTCGACCGTTGGTTTGAAAACCGAAAAGATTCGCCGGATAGAAATCCGCGACACGTAGAAACGTACAATTAAAGATATGAATACAAATATTCATATAACACATAATAATTAATATATTATTACAAAGATAATAATATAGGTCATAGAAATGACGTGGCATGAATAACAGTTAACGGTCGTTAAATAATTAACGGTAAAAGATAACGGAAAAAGTAGGGTCGTTACACCTGTTATTGTTACCTTTGCCTGACAGCTTCCGTAGATTCCTCCGTAACTTATGGGATTTTAGTATTATATATGCATATGTAAATTATGTATTGCAGGGTACTAATCTACATCCTATAATCTATTTCTTATCAAAAATCCTTCATCTGATCGTACGAGATGAATCCCTCAACCAGTTCGAATTCCTCGGATTCTGACAGCTATTCCGACATGGATATTCACCTAAGCTCTGAAAGCGGTGTCACCAGAATGAATCAATCAATCAGACATCCCCAATTCATCTGATGGGTTCGAAGTAGACTTAATCAATGGAGACGCGAAGAAGGCGATCCTTTCCGTCAACATAATTCACCTCTTGACGAAGAACCCGAAGCACTTACCGGCGAACCGGTCCGAAACACCATTTTCACCCACATTTCCAGAATAGCTCAACACGATTATATTCTATCCACAATTCTAAACCTTATTCAACCGCTCGTTCCGACTGACAATCATCCCGGAGTAATACAATAAGTCAACGAACTTCACGCTCGAGTAATCAATTTGGAGAACATGGTGGAAAACGTACTAGCTTCAGCAACATCACCGACATCAACAGTACCACCAACAACACAAGTTTTAACATCACATGCCCCAATATCTCATTCTGTACCTCGAATATAATCATCGTTCTGCGAATCATTCTACGTTATTTATCTTCGTTCGACACGGCGATTATATAATCTTTAATGTTTTAGAGATTATATATTCTTATTCTAACGGTAAATCAAATGAGTCTAATATCATAGTGACTCATTAAATCCATGATTACATCTGAGGAAAATATATATGTAAGTATATTTTCATAAAGATTGTAATTAAAAATTCTTTTGTACAAACTGTTAATGGTGAAAATATTTTAACGGGTAGGTAATACCCTCGGAAATATTTAGCTTTCATATTAACATGTTATACTGTACATTCTTTCAATCTGATTCAACAGTCATTTACTATCATATTTACAACTACAGATATACGTATCCTTTCACCGCAAAATAACCATTTTAATTCAATTTCATATTTAGATTTTGACCTATCAGAATCCAACAAGTGGCATAATGAAGAAAACATTTGACAAAATAAAAATTTGTTAGAAACAAACAAATTAACTATGAGAAATTTTGTTAAGAATCCACGCTAACAAAATCCTAGCTAACTGTGGACTAATCAACTGAGGACTACCAACAGTGGACAATTTAAATGAATTAAAATATTGATTATAACATATGAAATTAAACAATATTTCAAGTTTGCCACTTGATTCCATCTTAAACCTCATTTGTATCTTGACGATTACAATATGTGTTCAAACCTTTCATGATTCTTGAAAACACCTCAATCGAGAGAATGAACCAATCTCACTTCACCTACGGAAGGAAAGATTTATGCATATAGTTATGCACCTGAAAACTCTCGGAACCTGAGTAAACGTTTAACACGTATCTATACTAACTCCTTTGGCGTTGTTATTACCAAAAATAACTTTGCAATTCCTTTCCAAATTAGCAAATTTTATCACAGCTCCAGCAAGTCAACTTCGACTTTTCAGTCAGACTAGCTTTACTATAACCTTGATATATATGCGTGCTCTTTTATTGTTACCGGGGAACCTTTCATATTCTACCATATTACCAGCAGACGTACCAGAAACCTCGTTACTTATTGATTTAAATCTCTCCGAGAAATCATTATATTTATTTATTGAAACCCTATCATATACTCATCCGCATCTTGTAACAAGAATTGTCATACCAATTATCGGGAATCAACAATCAGTACTTTGAAAATGCACAGCATATCTACATCAACGGTTATATGTATAACATTTATCTTTTAGAATTATGGTCTTTCATTCTGAAATTCTGAACAGCACTCAGTCTACAAACCAATACTCTGAATGTTGAAAAAGCTGAATGAAGCAGCAGAAACTGTAGACAACCGTAAACGACCTTAATCGTCGGAAGCTTAATGATAATAAAGAATAGTATGTTGGAAAAGCTCAGAAAAGTTGGAACTAAAAAACGGATTGAGCTAACCATGAAGGAGACCAAGGACAAATACAAGGACCATACCATTTATTCAAAGAATCCATGCAATTCTGGATCCGATGAAACCTTCAACGAATATCTTGCTCCGCACTCATGTTAAAATCTTGCGGAAAATCTTTCTTCATCAACCATCGAACTTAGAAATTTCAAAATATCATCATAAATATCTTTGATATTTCTGAAGATATTTTCATAAATATTCTCGTCCGAAATCATTTATCTCTTCGTGCTATCTATATTACATCATAAAGGAAACTACTTTAGTTTCCAAATTTCTTTAAAATTCGAATTTGAATTATGAATGATTTTGAAGTAGTGTTGGAAATTGATGAATGAGTTAGTATAATATAATGACACTTGATCAACGTGATTATATTACAGTAAGTCATGCTGAGTTTCTGAATGGAACGTGATGATTCACAGACCATAACGTCATCATGTGCCATGTTACACGACTCTTATATTCTATTTAACCTCAACAATATCAAGAAAATATTTTCTTGATGATTCGATCTTTTTTTAGATATTCTGGTAACTTGTCAAATTAAATCGTGCTACTACCTTTCTTTTCTACCTTGTATATTACGATAATTCAAAACTCCATATCTATGAATTCTGGACCATTACTTACGAAAAGGAAACAAAAGCATGAAGATCCGAAATAGAAAAGGGGTATAAATCGCAGCAAATAAGAGAGAGCATTAGATGTGAATGACAATGGTTATGGAAGACGGAAGCAGGGACTCCGAAATATAAGAGAAAATATAAAGCCCGATAACAACACATAAATTACAAACCGTGCATATCAATGTTTATCGCAACATAAAGACAAGGGAGAATTATAAGTACTATAACCCCAAGGGCAAAGTAGAAGTAAGCAGATCCCTCTGGTGTAAATTGGAAAAGGAGAATAATTATTGCGATAGTAAGAATAAGGACAAGGATTAGAATTGGATTAAGCATTTTCACAATCTTTTGAATTTGGAAATTGAGTATAGGAGTGATAAAAGTAATGGAAAGGAAGAAGTGAATTTATAGTGAAACATCCGACAGATCAATCAAAACAGATCACTGCATTTTATTATAGAGATCATAATTCCCTTAAATCCCGAAGAATCAAATCTTTTAGATTTCGGAGATTTTCTTTAATCCCTTGAATTCTGGAAATCCAACCCTCTACATCAAAAGTTAAGACGTACCTTATTTTCTAAATTCAATTGAGACAACGTCAAAAGTTATGACGAAACTTATTTTCTTTATTTCATTATTTAGTGATAGCTTCGCTCGCACGCTTCGAATAATCGAATTGTTTTATCCATATCACTCGATGGTAATAAAACTCTATTTATCAACTCATATTCGTCATGAAAACATTTTTTATTGTTAGCCATGACCACCTCACTCAAATTTCGGGACGAAATTTCTTTAACGGGTAGGTACGGTGACGACCCGGAAATTTCCGACCAAATTTAAACTTAATCTTTAAATAATTTTGACACGATAAGCAAAGTCTGTAATGTTGAGTCTCAAAAATTTTTAAACTGTGTTCATGCATTCAATTACCCTTCGACCGTTCCCGACGATTCACGAACAATTGTTTGTAAATAAATATGTATATATATATATATATATATATATATAAATGTAAGTATATATAATAATTTGAAATTATAAAATAAACAATAAAATTAAATATGTAGAATAGGATACAAAATAATTAAATGTAAATTAAAAATGAATTTAAATATATATATATATATATATATATATATATATGAATTCTATGAATAATTATTTATATATATATATTGTAATATATATAAAATTTATAAATAATAAATATTCAATAAAGGTTATCATATTATATATGATTATTAAATATTAAATATTACATAATTAATAAATGGTAATATTAAAGGAAATCACAAATTAAGAAATTAATGTTATATTGATATTATTATTATTATTACTAAAAATAATCATGTTTATTTAAAATTATTATTATCATTATTCTTATTATTATTAGTATTAATTTTATTAATATTATAATTATTATTAATAATATTATTATTTCTTTTAATATTAGTATCTTTATTATTAGAAATTATTAGTATTTTATTTCAACATATATCTATATCTATATCTATACTTATAAATTGATAATCAAAACAAATTGTTGGACATCAAAGTCCTTAATTGGTACGAACCAGATTCTACAATCTGATACCAGACGAAATTATCTCAGATACAAATTCAAATCAGTTGAATGTACCTATCTGCTTTAACTTTTTTATTCCTTTAATTGAAAATTCATGTACTACTTGTCTACAAAATTATTATACGTCGACTCAATAATCACTATAAAACAATATTGTTTGCTACATCAATCATTCAAAAGGTTTGTTACACGATTATTGTAAGATCATTCGATCTATATGTATATATTTTATATATATATATATAGATATACACTTGTGGATGGGAGAGAAAACAAAACATCTTTTCGATTCTCATATTTTTGCCAAGCTTCACTAGGTGAACATTAACCACCATCGCCACTCTCCACCACGGCTATCATCCACATTCTCGCTTTTACTTTATAGAATCGTAACTCCGAATAACCACATAATCATTCTTTTCTACCTTGTTATTTCCTGACCAAGAACCCGTCAAGAACCATCAACACCATCGAACCTTCAACCAACCTCAAAACAAACTATAACTGCTACTAATTTCGGAATCGATCTTCATCCTAAAAAAAAAACCCAACAAATCGATATCTTATTCTCCTGTTTTGTGCTACGTGTATGTCTTGTTCACTGCGCGAAACCACCTTCTGTTGCAGCTATATTCCTGCAAAATTTCTTCTATCCTACTAATCGACGTTTATCTAAAAACTTACTACCATCGAGCAATAAAAAAATCTAAATTCATACCTGTCGATCTCTGAGGTAATACGACCCCAAACATTCTGCTGTTACTCGCCTTATACTTATAGCTCAATCACCATCAAGCCATCCTCACCACCTTCGAAAACTCCACCTACTCGATTGTCACTGCAATTACAGCTGCTACAATCTTTGTTTGTGTTGCTTTTAACAACGAAGCAGTGGAGACGTTTCGAAACATAAAGGAACTGTGAATGATGAAAGGATATTTATAATTCACAAATACAGCCCATCGTGTCCTTCTTTTCTTCTATGGCCGACACACTTACTCCATTTGCTATTTTTATACTTATAAAAAAAAAAGAATCAATCGATTATAATAGTGCAATTTGAGCCACTACTTTTTCCTTTTGATGCCGTGTATTATGGTTATGGTGGGGCTGCAAATGCATTTTTTTTATGGGTCCTTGATATAGATAAATAGGCTAATGATACATGTTTAAGTTGATGATGATAGTTTAAAGCGAAAATGAATTAATGGTGGTGATATACGATTATGATCAAGACAAGATGATGATTATGTTAAGGAGGTTATGATATTAATGATGATCACGATACAAGGATGATGCTGGGAACGAGATGACGATAATCATGAATGATGTATGTGATGATGATGACAATCGATAATATTTAACATAATAATGATTTTGATTATGAGTATGAATCGATGATGATGATAATGGTGTTGCTGTTGAAACCGAAATGAAAATAGGATAATAATGATAATTACGTGAATGAGAAGTGTTGTCGAGGATGATATGATTTTGACGATAGTTATAAGGAACGAAGGTGGATAGATGATAAATGATGATATTGTGATTAGAAGATTATAGTTTTATGTGATCATGATGATTTAAATGGCGATGATGATATCGGGGGTATGTAACGATGACTGGAAGATGAGGTTAGGGTTAATAGAGATCGTATTTCTTCATGGTATTGATCGATTCATCAATTTATAGAGATAATGGACTTAAGCCTTCATCGTTAATAGACTTTTGTGTTGCTGGGCCAAGATCCCGTGATATGCTTTATAGATTGGGCCAGTATTTGTTTGTTGGGCTGAAATACATATGGGCCAAAATTATAGGATAAGAGATTAAAGTGTGTAAATTAAAACACAAAAATAGAAACAGTGGGATGGTTATGGGTATTTGTGTTTAGCGAGAGATCTCGAGTTCGAGTCTAGGAAAGGGCTGTTTCTTTTTGGAACTCTTTTGATATGAGGTAGTTTCATGTCCTTTTATTTTTATTATTATTATTATTATTATTATTATTATTATTATTATTATTATTATTATTATTAAGTATTAATATCAAACTGTATTATATTCATAGTCTTTATTATTAAATTATTAAAAACTACTGATATTATCATTATCATGAGATTTATTATTAAAAACTATCATTAATAACATTATTAACAGAATTATAGATAATATTAGCATTTCATTGATATTAGTATTATCATTAGCATTATTTCAGATATTATCATTAATAATACTAAAAGTAAAGTTTTAACAAACCAATGATAGATATATATATACTTACAAATAAATTTAATATATATATATATATATATATATATATATATATATATATATATATATATATATATATATATATATATATATATATATATATAATATAACAAAATTAATATTTTATATGTGAAAATATATATTATTAATATAACGAGGATATAACTAATAAAATTATATATATGTGTTCGATTACAAGGATATGTATTAATATATACACAAATGATATAGGTTCGTGAATCCGAGGTCAACCCTACAATTGTTCAATTTCGTAATATGTATTTTTACTACAAAATACATTAGGTGAGTTCATTTGCTCCCTTTTACTCTTTACTTTTTTGGGCTAAGAATACATGAAAATGCTTTATTAACTGTTTTACAATATTTATATGCGTGAGTTCATTTGATTCCCTTTTACTCTTTACATTTTTGGACTGAGAATACATGCGCTGTTTTTACAACTGCTTTATTAAATGCTTTTGAAATATATTTTGAACTGCGAATACATGAAATACTTTTATAAATGTTTGACGAGATAGACACAAACAAAACATTCCTCGAATGAATTATTATGCAGACAGGAGTTCTGCGGATTATTATTGAATTATGTGGACATGATAATTGCCACTATTGAATTATGTGGACATGATAATTGCCACCGTTGAATTATGTGGACATGATAATTGCCACCATTGAATTATGTGGACATGATAATTGCCACCAATTGATGTGAATGTTATGTATCGAGAGAATGATTTTTATACACAGGTTATGTGTATTGGTTTTTGTGCACGAGATATGTGTACGGTTACTAAGATTTATGAAAAAAGATTTCGTACACGAGAAAGGTGTACTGTATTTAAAAGATATCGCATGTACATTACATGTGGGTATAGGATTCGGGCCCATTTGTACCATGCAGCATTTAAATCTTGTGGTCTATCAAAATGATGAATTTTATTGTTTATTGATAAACTTATGAACTCACCAACCTTTTGGTTGACACTTTAAAGCATGTTTATTCTCCGGTATGAAAGAAATATGCCGCTGTGCATTTGCTCATTTTAAAGATATTACTTGGAGTCATTCATGACATATTTCAAAAGACGTTGCATTCGAGTCGTTGAGTTCATCAAGATTATTATTAAGTCAATTATAGTTGGATATATTATGAAATGGTATGCATGCCATCAACTTTCAATGTAAATGAAAGTTTGTCTTTTAAAAACGAATGCAATGTTTGTAAAATGTATCATATAGAGGTCAAATACCTCGCGATGTAATCAACTATTATGAATCGTTTATAATGTATATGAACTGGGCATTTCATAAACTCACCAGCATTATCAAGTCTCACCTTTTTAATGATGTAATCAGGAAAATGTGCTCTCAATTTAATAATTTCGGCAAGAAATTTTGCAAATGCCACATTACGGCTTGATAATAGACAAACATGAGACCATATACTAGATGCGTCTATTAGGACCATGAAATATCTAAATGGTCCACATGGTGGATGAATTGGTGACAAATATCACCTTGAATTCTTTCAAGAAACATTGGTGATTCTTTCTCAACCTTAAGTAGTGAGGGTCTAGTTATCAATTTTCCAAGAGAGCAAGATATACATGGAACCATTGTATCATGAAGGATTTTTCTATCCTTCAGTGGATGTCCATGTGTACATTCAATAATTCTTTTCATCATTGTTGATCCTGGATGGCCCAATCTGTTATGCCATAAATTAAATACACCAGGATCAATATACTTTTCTTTAATCACCATATGTGCTTCTGGTACATTTATATGTGTATAATGTAATCCAGAATTAAGTCTTGGCAGTTTTTCAATCACGTGATTATTGTTAGTGATACTTAAATATTTCTCATTTTCTGCCGTTACTGACTGATAATCATATCCATTAAGGTATATGTCAGAAAAACTCAATAAATTTCTGCTTGACTTAGGAGAGAATAAGGCATTATTAATTAAAAATGTTGTACCATTTGGTAATATGAATTTTGCCTTTCCTATCCCTTCTATCAAGTTAGCAGCACCTGATATTGTATGTATAGTTCCTTCTGTTGGTTTCAAATCAATGAAATATTTTTCAGATTTAAGTATAGTGTGTGTAGTACCACTATCTGCTATACAGAGATCTCCAATAGTTGATTGATGTTGTGTTCCAGCAGAATTCATATTAAACTTCATATATAAGAAACAAACAGTAAGTATATAAATGTTACACAAAATGTTTATTACAAACAAATAGATAAAACTGAAACATTTGACATACATAGAATTGAAACATCAAACATAGAACTGGAACATTTGATAAAACATATAGAACTGAAACATTTGAGAAAACATGATGACAAAGGTTAAATCGTTTTATTTATAAAAGAAACATATTAATTTAACTCAAGAAATCTTCATATAAATCAGATGGTTGCTCAGTGACTGTTGGATCAATATTATTCACAAAATTTACTTCCTTTTCTTTACCTTTCAGCGAATCCTGATACATCTTAACAAGATGTTTAGATGTTCGGCAAGTATTAGCCCAGTGGCCCATTCTACCACATCTGTAACAAGATTCTTCAGAATTTTTAGAAGAATTTGCTTCAACATCTTATTTAGTGGGCTTGTTTTGTGGTTGATATTTATATTTTCGTGGATTATTATTTCTTTGACCACCACGGCCACGACCACGGCCACGTCCACGCCCATTCCCATTACCATAATGATGGTTTCTACCATAGTTATGGCTTTTGGCATGATGATGGCGATGGTTATTATAACCACGACCTTGTCCGCGTCCTTGTCCCTGTTTATAATTATTTGCAGTATTTGCTTCAGGGATTGCAAGTGTACCAGTAGGACGGGATTGCTGATTTTTCATTAATAGCTCATCATTTTGCTCTGCAACTAAGAGATATGAATTAAGTTCAGGATATGTGTTGAACTTTAGCATTCTCAAATTTCTTTGCACTGTGATGTTGGCAGCATTCATTGTGGAGAAAGTTTTCTCCAACATGTCTGCATCACTTATTTCATGTCCACAGAATTTAAGTTTTGAGACTGTATTATACAGAGCTGAGCTGTATTCATTTACTTTCTTAAAGTCTTGGAACCTTAATGTTCTCCATTGATCCATAGCAACTGGAAGTAAAATTTCTCTTTGATTATTGAATCTGCTTTTGAGACCTTCCCATAAAACATGGGGATCTTCTACAGTCACATAATTATTTTGTAAGCATTCATCAATATGTTGATGAATAAAGCAACATGCCGTTGCTTGTTCTTTTTCAGAACAAGTGTTGTTTTCATTTATGGTTTCAAGAATGCCCATTGATTTAAGATGCATTTTTACTTTTATAACCCATGGCATGTAGTTGTTTCCCGTTGATTCTAAAGGAGTAAATTTAAGCTTTTCCAGATTCGACATTTTCTATTATCAAAAATTAAAACAAACAACATGATAAATTAGAGTCAATTTATATTCATAAGTATATAAACATTAAACATAAATTTAATATAAACATAAATGATAAGTAGGCGACAATGTCGATCATATGTAAGCAATCATAAATAAATGTTATATAACATAAATGATAATTAGGTGACAGTGTCGACCATATAAATGTTAGATAATAGAAATATAAATGTTAGTAACATAAATGATAATTAGGCGACAGTGTCTACCATATAAATGTTAGATAATAGAAATATAAATGTTAGTAACATAAATGATAATTAGGCGACAGTGTCGACCATATATTATTCAGGTGGTATAACCGACCATATATCATTTAGGTGTCAGAGCCAACCATAATTAGTATTAAGATTATCGTGCTGATAACGTGTTATAATTCAGTAGGCTTATAACTACCTTTAGTGGTTTGATTCTTGATGTTATAATTCAGTAGGCTTATAACTACCTTTAGTGGTTTGATTCTTGATTAAGAATGCTAATAATGAAGTGTAAGAACAAAGATGATAATGGAGAGAAAGAAAGAAACACTTTGTAAGTGTGAGAAAATGGTGCAAGTTTAATGCTTGCATTCATGGCTATTTATAGCAAAAATATCACAAGTTTAGGTAATACAATAATATTACTTTTGTGTATCAATAATTGACTATCCATTTATATATATATTTATATATTATAACAAGTTGACAATTTGTTTTTCCAAATATTGTATATATTTTGATATAACCATTTTTTAAAAAGTGTATTTTAATTAATTTTCTAAAGAAAATAAGAATATTAAATCGTTGACAAACCAGTATAGAATAATCAAAAGCAAGTTAAAATAAAAAGTAGAACAGATACGGCTAAAATCTAATAGTAGGTGAAAGAACAATGTTTGTCCAAGAATTGACTTAGTAAGTGTATTTATCAACTCACATGCCTCAATTAATATTAGACTGGCATTGCAATACAGGAGTCAAGTATTTATACAACTAGTGATGAGGTCCGCGCTTCGCGACGGATTGTAGGTGGGCGGATTGTAGGTGTCGTATGTGAAAAATTCGTATATATTTTAAGTAGCTTAATGGGAGACATTGACGCATTTGATATATGTTCAAAATAGTGCATTACAATGAGCTGAATGTTTTCTCACTCCTTATTTTTAGTTGGTTGCTGGTTGCACCTGTGAAAACATGTACCAAGTAAAAATGTTTGTGATTAATATTTGTAAGCAGAGTGCACATATATTGAGGCTTACCTGGTTCTGTAAAAAGAGCTCTCTGTATTTGAGCAGTCTGGAAGCCTTTAAGGGGACAATGACAATGGTGCCTTTCACTTCTTCAAGGAACATATCTATCCATTCAAGATTCACAAACAATTTGCCAAGTTATAAGTTTGACACGTAAATGAAACAAAACTGACTTTGTAATGTCATGAATTAACCTAATTTCAGGTGCCTCTATACAAAAAGAATGCAGATACATGTGTAAAATAAGAAGACATAATGGGTCAAAAGTTCATGATGGGCAATGGAAACTGAAGTTCTAATTCTTAACCGACATTTTCATGTATAATTCATAAGATTAAACTGAACGAACCTTTTTATTGTAAAACATTCAAGATACTGTTGCTGACGTGATATCATGTATTCCAAACTGCCTCTTACACCAGAAACATTGCCAGCCTGCCAAATTAGATTATAAGATAATTATGAAAAAATCACTATTAATCAGGGTGGGTTTAGCTTTGATTTGTATCAATTTTTATCAATGACCATCATTTATCTACCTACTGCAACAACATCTGTTGAAAGTGGGTAATAGTATTACCGTAACACGAATAATCATTTTAGTTTAAGTTTCTTAAACTGATGTTATCTTCTACAGGTAACATGTCACATAGTTTTCCAATTGATAAAATTAAGGATTCAGTTTGCAAAAACCGCAGTTTAAAACTTCCAAATCACTAAAAATCTGAAAATAACATAACATATTTTTTTTTTTTTTTTGAAATGCAAGATTAGTTGTTAGTTGTTAGACTCGAACCTGGGTCACTCTCGAATCCATGAAACATGGATACCAATGAAGCAAGGCCTCATTGGCGAAAATAACATAACATATACACAATAAAATCAAAACATCAATTCATTAATATACATAATATCTATTGCAATCACGTTATATTGTATCTTTTTATACACTACATACACACAAATGTTTTTAGCTGTACATAGGACAAACTACTTATATTACTAATTGCGATTTCGACATATACCAGTAGGAACACATCGTATGCAATAAAATTAGAACAAATGAGAACGCCAGATAGAAGTATATATATTTATGAAGGTTAAAATGCATGTGGTCACAATGTCACATAACATAAGATTAGTTAGAGCAGGTTCAAACATATTATTATTTAGAGCAGGTTCAAACATGCAGTGTATGACCCGTGCGATTAGTTGCAATTCCCGTGTATCACAAAATAATCTAGTATAACCAATAAACACTGATTTAAGATTCGAGGAACTAATTTAATTTCACAAATGTACTCTCTGCAAGCATACCTTGGTTGCATCATGGATAAGTTGAATATGATTCATAAAATTGATAGCTAACATCAATTATCAACTATGATACACTAAATATGTAGTAACAGTTAGTGCATAGACACAAAGAAATGTAGTCAAAGTATTTGATAGACTAATATGCATTGGGGAGTCCAAAGTAGAAATGAGGAAGAACCTGGTAATTGTTCAGGTCAAATTCAACAACAAAAGGAGTTAAAAACTTCAACTCAGAAGGCATTTCTTAATTTAAGGAATTCTACCAGTCTCTATGTTTTTCGATAAATGCTACCGAAAATCAAGTATTCATCCTACTTCACCAAAGATCATCGGAGGGATTTAATTTAGAAAATGATACTAAAAAAAGCCAAATAGTCACATAAAAAAATCAAACTTGATACAAACACTTTCTTATTTACAGACTCGAGGAGCATTCTATTTAATTACCATTCAATCTTTAAGATGTACTTCTAAACATTTCATCCTAAAACCATTATGAAATCAATGATACGTAACCTAAAATAATTACTTAATTCTCACAATTCACATGATCAAAGGAAGACAACTTTTTTTAAAAAAATTTCAAAACCCGCCAGAAACTTCATCAAGAACCTTATTATTCATACAAATACAAATATCAAAATTCTTAAAGAGGAATGAAACCCAGATAAGAAAACAAAACATGATTACAAAATAAAATATAATAAATTCAGGATTACCTGCTATGAATCGGTTAACATCTCTATCATAAATGTTGACGACTGAACATGGATCTCGAAATTAAACATCAATCGATCTCGAAAGTCGAAAGTTGGAGATGAAACATCAAGAGCTGGAGAAGAAAAAAGTTTTAGTTTGATGTAAAATTGCACCCGCTACTATCGGTGAGAAATTTTTTCATTGCACGATGCATTAGCTACCGTTTAGCTACCCTCGGTAAGAAATTTTTGCATTGCACGATGCATTAGCTACCGTAGGTGATTTTATGTAGCATTAGCTACCCTCGGTGAGAAATTTTTGCATTGCACGATGCATTAGCTACCGTTGTAAGATTGTTTATCGGTGAGAAATTTTTACATTGCACGATGCATTAGCTACCGTTTTAGCTACCCTCGGTGAGAAATTTTTGAATTGCACGATGCATTAGCTACCGTTGTTGAGATTATTTACGGTGAGAAATTTTTGCAATGCACGATGCATTAGCTACCGTTGTTGTATTTCCCTCGGGGAGAAATTTTTGCATTGCACGATGCATTAGCTACCGTTGGTGAAATAGTATTGTATTAACTACCACGGTGAGAAATTTTTGCATTGCACGACGCATTAGCTACCGTTGGTGAGTTTGTTTTGAAAGGTTCCAGTGTTCTTCATATGAATGATTTTTACAGCAGTGAATTGACGCATTAGCTACCGTTGGTAAAAGCCACCTAGTTTCTACATCAATGTTGATTCGTTATTACTTGTCTTTTTAACCGATATGGATGACTATTTACTAGAAGAATTTTATTACCCCATGCTCTTACGACTTTTAATATTCTAAGTGTTCAATTAGCAAGTGATGTGAAGACTTAAGTTTCGTAGCGACTAGAGGATTAAAGAAAAGTCACTAAGACTAGAACTGTGTGAGGAATTGCTATGATCATTGATATAATAATGTTGACCGAAAAATAGAAAGAGGCACGTTATCTTATAGATATGTTCTTTTAATGTCATATTTTTAGATTTATTAAAAAGAAACTAAAGATGAGCTAGAAAATTACAAAGAAGACCGATGGTGTTGCAACCACAAGGTCCAGTTTAATCCAAAATTACATTGCCTACTCAAAAGCCAATCAAGAGTTACAAACAATCCTATCAATAATATCACCCTTCCGAAACCAAGTGTCTTTAATAATGGTGTTATTGCTAATAGACATGTTCTAATAATAACAGTGTAACATACGCAAAAAGAAAAGGGAAAAAAAGAAGAAAAAAAATTTCCTAGCATACACGAAATTCAGCTTACCCAAAATTGTATAAATGAACTCGTTTGTATAGACTTTTAGTTCTCTAACATCTTAATTCTCTCAATATTCTGCATATGTTTGTTAAAATCGTGAGTCGAGGGATCACCAGAGACAATTTTTAAATGTTCAAACTTCAAATCTTCACACTTCAAAGCTGCGGTTTTACAGGCTTTGATGTTCCCTGAATATCAAACAAAAAAAGTATTGCAAGTAATGAGAAATAAAATGGGCCAATGAATCGAAAGTCACTGAGACTCGAAGTCTAGGTGTAAAACATAAATTCTCTTGAATCACTATATAAAAAAATTTTAATGTTATACTATTTGAAACAGTAATTGTATTTGTATGTATTGAATTTGATTGCCCCGAGTGTTTTGGGCCAACTAAACCCCATCGAGCCATGTTGACCAACCCACTAAATTTTCAGCCTTTAAAAAATGACTCACCACTAAGGTCCAGTAAGTTGAAAACCACAGGGCAGTTCCCTAAACTTCTGACCAGAGTAATTGCAGCCCAAACTTTTTGATGCTCATCCCTTGATGTTCTTATAATGCATACTTTGGTGATGTGATTCACATATTTGACTGCACAATGAAGCATCTGAGATGTTAGTATTCGAAAAGAAAAAAAACGTATCATCTATTCTTCTATTCATAGGTGGAAAGATGGGCGGGTCGAGTAGGAGGTCAAAATGAGTTGAGCTCAAAATGTGTAATATTTTGTTCAAAAAGTACGAGAATAAAATATGATAACAAATATATACATATTTTAATAACAAATGAAGTGTAAACGTTAAAAAACAGTGAGTTATGATGATGTTGTATGCATCAAATGTACATCCTGGTGGAATATCGACCCACTTTAACACATTCTTTTTTAGTTACAACTTTTAACCATTCCACCCGTTAAAATTGAAACATAACTTGAACAACTCATTCACAAGTAAATCGGTCAAACTGTTACCTCTATATATTCAAAGAAAACTTACAAAGACGACAATATAAAAGAATATACACAAAATGAACTCATGCAATTGCAGCTTATGTTATCCTCGGCTCAATTTGCTGAAAAGAGTCAGGATCAATGGGAATGGCTATGGGATGACAGTAAGATTTTCAAGACTTGTGAAATGGCAGCTAGAATTGATGAGAAGGTGCTAAGCAATTCTTTTCAAACGCAAGAAACAGTCCGCAACAGGTTAGTCCCGAAAAAACTTGAAATTTTCGCTTGGAGATCGACTCACAAAAGGATACCTACCCGAGTTGAGCTACATAAAAAATCTATCGACCTTGACTCGATACGGTGTCCAATATGTGATGAAGATCTCGAAACTGTGGACCACGCATTGGTATTCTGTAAATTCTCTATGGAGGTTTGGTCGAGGGTGTTTGATTGGTGGAAACTAGGCTCATTTTCCAGCTTTTCCATCGGTGAAATCTTTAAAGATACAAGTCCGTATTCGATGTCGAGTCCTAATGGTAGAATTTGGCAAGCGGTAAAATGGGTAAGTAGCTATTTGATTTGGAAGAACCGTAATCGGAAGGTATTTGGTAAAAATTCGGCCTCTAGTTCGTTGGTTTTCGATGAAATTCAATACAAGAGTTTCGAGTGGATATGTAGAAGATCAAAGAGATGTAACTTTGCTTGGCACATATGGCTGTCTGATCCCGGTTCGTGCTACTCTGCAAGTGCTCGAATGGGGGTGGGCTAGTGTCATGACTTGAACTCTGGTCGGGTCATACAATTGTAGATATATAGATCGATAGATTTATAGTTCGGTTGTTTAGAATTTTATCTCATTGTTAGTCTTAGCATATAGCTCTCGGTGATTCAGCCATTCAGGAATGTATGTATATATTTCGTGGTGCTCGAGTCTGTAATTTTCTTCTTATAGTAATAAAAGATGCCTGCTTTTGAAAAAAAAAAAAAAAAAAAAAAAAAAAAAAATATACACAAAAAAAAAAAAAAATTTGTCGTGAAACAAACATGTACTAACCTTGGAATGATCCTAGTGACAAGGCAAGACCACACTCTCCAAAGTTAATGAGAATACTGTCTTTAATTGCTTTAGATACATTATGTTGGCTAAGAATAATCGGATCGTCTTTTGAAATACTTCTATTTGGATCCACAAATACCTCCATCACCATATACCTATTTTTGAATCCCACCATTGTAATTTCTCACTCAGTTTGTTAAACCTAAAATTCAACACAACGCTAAATAGCATTAGCTGAAACTATTAAGCATAAAAAGCCCATTATGCAAGCTCTAGAAAAATAAAATAAAAGTAAACAGGGGCTCTTTATTTGATCATTCCCCTAATTGACTACCATCACATAACACACATCGGATCAAACGAATTGTTAACGAATAAAGTTAAAAACTTTCAAACAGGGGCTCTTTATTTGATCATTCACTTTTTTTATTTTTTCATGAAAATGTATACACTACAACTCTATATACAAAAATATTACTACTTATTACAGTTGAATGATATTAGGAGCATAAATTCACGTTTCCTCTCCAACCGCAATGAACAGTGGTCAACGGTTATTAACTCAAAGTCGAATTCAACAACTTAATTGAGCAAAACTACTATAAAAAAACCTAATTAATTTATAAATGTTATTACTTAATAGCATTGAGAGATCGATTGAAACAGTATAGCATCATAGAATTATTTCATTATATATAGAAATTAATCAAATGTGTAAAAGAGCAGTACCATGGGTTGAAGCTCCGTGTAGTCGACTGAGACGGAATAAGCCCTAGATTTTGACAGCCAATTGTTGTTATATACAGTATGAGCCTATGTTTGAGTTTATTATTTATATTTGATATATTTAAATATTTAATATTTTTATTTTTATTTTTATTTTTATTTATATACATATGAAGCACATACAGATCCATAATACTATGTTTCGGGCTTCTAGCGGGCGGCCCGTTTTTGTTTTATAAGAGCCCTGAGCGTCCGGGTGTCCCCAGTTTCTTTCAGCGTCGAACGAAATTGACGGTGTAAAACACCGCCCCGCCTCATCGTCGCCTCACCATCGATTTCACCATCCCCTTCTATCATCCCTCCAGCGACGGTGGTTCTGTTTTGTTTTTTTTCTTTATAAATCATTCTATTTTCTTATTGGTCCACATCATAAAATGGACACCGAACGACACCCTCACTTTAATTAATTTCAAGGATCATTTTCGACACTGAAAATGAACATCGAAATGGACTACGGACACCTGGTGCTCTTACGTGAAAAAAAAAAAATTAAAAAGTTAAAAGTAAAACTACTAGGACATGTATTAGTTTCGTTATTGATGGTAAGATTATTCTAAAAGGAGTCTTATTGTAAAAAGGTAAAAATGAGCTCATATAAGCTTGATACTGTAATTCGATACATTTATAAAAAAAATATTCACATATATTAGGAAAAAAGTTAATATAATTTTCACCATTGTATAAATAATGTTGATACATATTTCACCTGTTGAGTTCATATAAACTTTATTCATTTTTCAACGAACATTTTGTTAATAAAAGTTGAAACAATTTTATGAAGTAACAAAAAAATGTCAATATAATCAGACTTTTTTACCCTTTTTAAAATAAAAGTCTTTTTACTTAAACCAATCCTCAATATTGAAAGGACATGTATATAAATTGTATAATTATTACAATTTCTAACATTAATTTTTCGAAGGGCAAATTTGTTAAACGAAAACTCAACTTAATAAGATGATAAAGGATTTTACAATGACTTGGACAACGTTCCAATAATTAATGGAACGACTTCTATTGTTGAGTCAAGAAAAAGAAACAATACCAATGGTATCAAAACAAATTGAACTTCTTCACTGGGATCACGTTAACGTAGCACTATTCCGTTACACACCACCCACTAATAGAGTAAGTATATAATATATAATTAATAGAATATATAGTATTAGAAGAGTAATAAATAGTATTAAGAATAATACATAATATGAATACCAACGGTTTGATAAAAAGGAGGAAGCTAAACAAAGTTATTAAAAAGTCAATTGTGTAAATGATGTGGCTTGTAGAGATTCAAAAACAAGTACTAACAAATAGATGTGGTTTGTGAACAATCGAAGCTACCTAACGAGGTAATACAGGAGCACTTGCTACTCATGTTGCCTATAAATAAACACGAGAGAAAACAATGAAAGATGATTCACACACATAAACATTACCTTACTTCTAAAAACATTCAAGAAGATAAGTATGCTTAAACTCAATGCCTAAGCTAATATATTAGCGCCCTCCTAGAAATACTAGGAGTCACTAAAGATATACTTTGCTATTCACATTTGTTTGGTTCTCACCAACGATAAGTGCGTAAAATCAATTACATTAAAGCTGTAATATGAGTTATCAAATAGGGAATTGCCACCTGACACACAACTATACATCTTTTTATATTTCCTATTTCATATATGCTACTACTTAAAATTAGAAAATATATTAAAAATGAAAGTAACTTACAGGAAGGCGAGATGAGAGGCAGGTGAAAGAAGAGCAATGAATTTAAAACCTTATGAAAGAAGACTGTATTTTTATCAACAAAAAATAAATAAATAAATAAATATATATATATATATATATATATATATATATATATATATATATATATA
Organism: Rutidosis leptorrhynchoides; assembly: GCF_046630445.1. Classification (NCBI taxonomy): domain Eukaryota; kingdom Viridiplantae; phylum Streptophyta; class Magnoliopsida; order Asterales; family Asteraceae; genus Rutidosis; species Rutidosis leptorrhynchoides. The sequence continues at coordinate 295,738,929 of NC_092340.1, forward strand.
TATATATATATATATATATATATATATATATATATATATATATATATAGTGGTACGATCAATGGGGAAGTAATCAATTGGGGGAAACGAGCGGATTTTTTTTTGTTTTTTTGAAAAAACTTTGTTCACGAACATTATAGATTAGATGAAAATATGAACATTTAAAAAAGACACTTTGTGATAAATGTTTTTATTTTGACGGAAAACGCTCGTAGAAATAATATATAACAATTATTGTGTTATTCGAGCGTATTTTGAGTGTTTAGAAATTAGGATTTAGATATTAGGGTTTAGAAATTTAGGGTTTAGAGTTCAGATTTAGGATTTAGATTTAGGATTTAGATTGACTTTTTAACACGAACGGTTTAGAGTTTAAGGTTTAGGGTTTAGGATTTTGGTTTAGGGACTAAACCCAAAACACTAAACCCAAAACTCAAAACTCTAAACTCTAAATCGGGCTAAATTTTGACAAAAAGTACTTCATAAAATATGAAGAAAAAAAAACTTTCGAAGATTAACATTCTTCACGATCAATATTATCTTGAATGTTATTTTTGTCGATCGTTTTCCCGCCTAAATAATAACATTCATCACGAAGTGTCTTTTTAAATGTTCATATTTTCGTGTGATCTTGATGCTTGAAAAAAAATCGAAAAAACAAAAACAAAAATAAAAAAAAAAATCGTGTCCCCCCCTTTCCCCCCAATTGGTTACCAATGATAAGTGGCATAAGTGGCGTAAAATCAATTACACTCAAGCTGTAATATGAGTTACCAAATAGGAAATCGCCACCCAACACGATAAACCATCCACAAATCCTCATATTAATCAAAAGAAATCTAACCCCTCCGTGAGTGATACCAACAAATAAGTCAATTAATATGATCATCACGTACTATATTATTACCGTGTAATTTGACATATCATCCCCCACCATAAGGCAGCTATGATCGCGTATAAGTTTGGTCTTCGTGATCTGATCAGCTCCCCAAACATCAAACCATGAGCTCCATTCGAACCATGTATGAAAAATAGGCATATTAATTGATTCCCGTATCCGATTGAGTCTTCATAAGGTAGCTGCTATTTCACATGAAGAAATACATGATCATTCGTCTTCAAACCTGAGCTGCATGTAGGGCACATAATAGAGTCCAATGGTAACCCGCACACGGATAAATTCAGCCTGCTAGGCATCGGAGCCTATCCAACACATGTTTCCACATAAAAATGGTTACTTTACGAGTGACTCCCTTGACTCAATTCGCGCTCGGCGAAAAAGAAATAAGTAAACAGTTATAGACTATGTGTATTAAACATAACCTATATCTTCAATCAGGCTTTGAAGTTGAGCTTCGTTCCTGCATCCAGTACTTCGAGACCAATTCCAAATTGTCGATTTTTCTACCATTGTCGAAAGAGTTTAACGTTGTTTCAACCGATAGTTGAAGAAAAAATGTTAATTATTCGTTAGAAACAACACCAACAACAAAAAATATGAAAATCAAACACTAAAACCGAGTAATTTATTCTTGCACAGGGTACAATCTCCTGCTACATTTGTGCTACATTACTATTACTATATCATCTAATACACAAAAATAGTGAATAGTAACTAGGGGCATTACTATTCCCTTAAACTCTAATTAAATTTCACTACACCAACAAAAACCCCTACACTTTTTTCAAATATTCAAATCGACCCCCCTGTTGTGTCAAATAACCATTTTCATAAAAAATCTTAAATAAACTCCACTCAAATATTCAACGGGTCATATCTTCTCGCTAGCAACTAGTTAAATTTTTCCGATACCATCGTTAAACTCGAAATAATTTTAGAAACACAATGTCACTAACTATACGCAAAACGGACGCCTTTTAAAAAACACTAAAAAATTGGGGTACTTTTCATACACGTTGATTTTGCGTTAAATTTTTAAAAGGCGATAATTACATAGCTAAACGTGGAGATGGACATATATTGTTAATTTAAAATAACATTTAAATCTTTCACGGGTTATACCTTTTAGTTCGACTCGAGTTGCGCTTCAACGACATCATTCTTTAGCCACGAAATAATTTTACAAACTAAACGCAATAAAATACATTAAAAACCGAACCCCCGGCGCAACGCGAGGGAACACAACTAGTTTGTTACAAAAAGCGAAACCTTATTATCATATACATATTTACAGACTATTACATCAACAATCAGCCCAATACACCATTATTCATATTCACGGTGTGTTCTCAACATGCAATCAAATTCTTGCTTGGAATATAAACAAAAATGAAGAAAAAATAGGAAGAAATCAATGCTACATTTTCACATCAGATAATCATCTACAAACAATCATCCATGATTGCAAGCTTTTAACAGTATCATGGAAGACCTTCCTCGAGCAGATTAATCCTAAGTACTGTACATAGCTACAAATGTACATTGGTATCCAACATCACAATTCAAATCGCTTTGAATACATATCAAATTGCTCACATGAAGTCAATTGAGGTTCCTATACATCAACAAACAAGAAAATCAATCATTATTAAATTTCGAATATTATAGAAAGACATGTAAACATAACTGAATTACTATCTACACCTGTCTATATTATCGAACTTAATAAACAAACATTTTAGATATGTACATACATATACATATATACACTTAAATATACCTAAAACGTTCCAAATATTGTTATCACTAATATACAATGTACACAAAAGCGAATTAAATCTGAGTATATTCATATTATCTATATGATATTATACCTGAGAGAATCCACGACTTCCATAACCACCACCAACTCCTCTTGATGCATTACGAATAGCATTTCGCATTGAACTTAACAAGCTTAAATATGTGGACGCGTTTCCATGTTCTATAGCTTCTATGAAACAAAACGTCATTGCTCCTGTTGAAGTGATCTTTGATAACGCCTGTTTACAATAACTCCTCATTAAGGGTGGGAATTTTGACTCATTTATATACATGCTTTGACTTGGACTAAAAAATTCAACCGGAAAGAATATGAGTCAGATGGGTCGAACATGTTGTAAGTTATCTGAAATGTATTTAAAATATTTAAAAAATTCTAATTACTATATCAGAAAGTATAGTACTGCTATATTCCTCGAATAATCACATTTAATGGGAATAAAGTTCAAAACTTTTTGTGGGTCAGCCGTTTTCACTTTTATAAATATTTAACCTTGACCCATCGCAGAATTCGCCAATTTTGAGATCCATACTCATCAATATAAACTGCTATGACCTCTATATTATGAAGTTGGATAGTAACAAAAAAAGTGCTTTTCAAGACTAACCGACGTATCAGCTGATGTTTGATCATCATCACATCCACTAATCGAAATGACTTCTCCTCCACTGGTACCCTTTGCTATGCCTGATTTAGGACGATGATCCTCCCATTCATAGTGCCCGGCGCTATCATACCATAAAGATCGTAGTAAGTAACTTATGGCCAACGCATTAAGGCCACGCATGACGAAGTGTGAAACTTGCTGAATAGAAACATAAATTTGGAACATAAACCTTCATCAACCCAGATTCACCCCGATAAAACTCATGAATGTGTAATGTAGGTGATCAGGTCCCATAAAATATGGATCCAAAATGGATCTTATAACACCGTACAATGTGACCATAATTTTATGATTTTTAATAGCCCGATGAAGAATATAGCTGACTATTTCAATAGAATCAGCCTTGAAGCGAAAACACAATACTTAACATTTTGGATTCAAGTTCCAGTTACAAGAAATAGTATTAAAGGCGGGTCTTTGCAGGCCGTTTAAAGAACATTTGAAATTGGTGTAATTAAGATGAAGTCACCTGCTCATTCTGCAAAGGAATGGAAGATCAAGCACAGTTCCACTATGACAAGCATCAATAATGGCATGAAGTTTGACACCAAGAGGAAGAGGTCTGACGATTATTGCGTTAATCTCGTCATCAACAATCATACCATCAGTTTCGAAATCCAAGGGGCATAAGGTTTCGTCATACCCATCAATCTCGTCACCGTTGTAGTTCTTCTGTCGTGAACCATGGCCAGAAAAGTGAAAAAGAAGCGAGTCACCTTGTCTGCACCCACTAATTAACCAATATAATGCTGCTCTCATGTTACGACCTGTTGGGATCCTTTTTGGGTCTGCTTCTTCTTCTGCAATTTATTCATGGCATGTACATCAGTAACGATCAGACAGCACAATTTTGGTACACATTTACCATGAGAGGTTCTCGATCTCAAAACTATTAAAATTACCATAAGCATCTGAATTCACTTTTGCTTAACCTGACTCATTTGACTTGTTTTCATATTCGTCGTTGGACTAGAACCACTTGACTTTTGTAGTGTTAGGCTAAAGTTTCAAGTCAAATTGAGAGTTGAGCTAGTCTTCTTATTGCAAGCTTGAGCTCGGTTTTATAAGACGCAAAGTTAACTTGAGATATTAAATACATTGATAGAGCCAGGTTCATATAATTTGTCTACTTCTACCAAGTTTTTTTCTACAACTCGCAGTTCGTCTGGAGGGAAATTCGTTTGTACAATTGGCAATTCGTACTTGAGAGTGGGCGAACGCTTAGACAAACGGGAGCGTTTGTCTCCCTCCCCCTTTGATGTGGCACCCACAAACGTCCCAAAACGCCTGAAGTGGGGCGTTTGTGTTTAAAAAAAAAATTTAACGACGTTTGTCAATGAAAAACTGACGAGTTTTGAGGCTTTTTTGATTTTTTAATTCTTTTTCTACCCTTTTCACCACATTTTAACTGAAACTCCAATTATATTTTACCACATCACTCACAAACGTCCACAACAACCTTACCCATACTTAACATGTCAGAGGCATAACCCAAAAAAACGTCATCTACTCCACGTGAGCGTCACCATTATCCATGGTCTTAGTGTCAAACTTTGCAGGCCTCTGAGAATTATCTCAAATAGTCCAAATGAAATTGCACAAATTATTTTGTACTATGTGAAATTACATCTAAAACTAACGATTAACAAGTACTGAATTATGAAATGTGAAATTAGGATGATAATCTTACCAGTAAGCATAACAATCTCAGATTCAGGAAAGTTAAATTTAGTAAGCAAAAGATGCTTCATATAATTAGCATCATTTAAACATCCTTTCAATTCATGACGTGTATTTTTATACGATACACCAACAATCACCGCCTTCTTCCGTCCATATCCTGCCGGCGGAACATAATTGCTGTGAAACGAGTTTGAATGTGTTAGCGTCGGTGTATGCACCTGATAACCGGTAGGTACCGGCGCAACCTGCTTATAAAACGACGTCGCTTGATTATTAAACGACGATGACTGCTGCAATCCAGGAAATACAGAATAACCGGACGGCGACGGCGCGTGATTATCAAAGGATGAACACTGCTGCAAGCCAGGAAATATAGAATCGCCGGACGGTAACGGCGACGGCGCGTGGTTATTGAACGATGATGACTGCTGCAAGCCAGGAAATACAGAATTACCGGACGGCGACGGCGCGTGGTTATTAAACGATGAGGACTGCTGTAAGCCAGGAAATACAGGATAACCGGACGACGATGGCGCGAGGTTATTGAATGACGATGACTGTTCCAAACCGGGAAATATAGAATAACCGGACGGCGACGGCGGTTGAGTTGACTCAGCGATTTGAGTTATGAATTGACATTCAGAACAGCGGATTGATTTAGCTTCCGGTGGTAGGACTAATGTTGTTTTGCAATTTGAACAGTCAACTAGCAACATTGATGAAATGTTAAAGGCTTTTTGGTTATGTAGAGAGATGATGTGTATGTATACGTTCTAGATTAAGCGCGTTGAAATATATGCTCAATGATAGTGACGCGTGACGAAGACTTTGATAATTGCTTGCTAATTTAATGATTTAACATTAATCGATTAGCATTGATGCTTAGTAGTTAAGCATTCAGTTAGGATCTAGGAATTGACGAATTTAGAGGGTGTTGGTTTCTTTGACGAATTTAGGAATGGAGGTTTTAATTCGGATTGGGTTGGAATCGAGTTTACTTTCACGTTCAAGGCGAATGCGGAAGACGGCATCAACACTTCTAACTTTGGCTCTCGATTAGGATTTTGTTTGTTCATGTTTTGGTTTAATTCTAGCTCCTTTTTTTTGTTTGTGTTTTCTTTGTTTTGTTTAGCCCACGACAAGGTTTGGTTTGAGTTAGCGTATAGGGTCGTCTCGGTTAGGTTTTTTTTCTACCTTCGAGCCTTATGTTGTAACGTTTCTTTTGTATCTCGGTTTTCTTGTCTCCTTTTGGAGATTAAGATGTTTATATAGTTTTTGTTTTTTTTGCCAAAAAAAAAAAAAAAACAAAAAACAGTTAAGCATTCAATACGTTTCAATGTGTTGTATTTTTCTTTTCTTTTTTCAAAAAACGTAAATGATATGTAACAGACTCCAAAATTAAAACTTAGGCACATACGATTAATCAACAAAACTTAACGGTCTCACTAATAAGGTAGAAACAGACTTTGCTAGAAGTCTAAACACGTAAAAAAAAAGACATGTACCTATCGATTACATTAAAAAGAAAGAAAACTTACAGCAATGGCAGTCAGAAGAATGCCGACCGCCACCACAAGTATACAAACAAGCAAGCACTTGTCCGTTCGCAAAACACTTGTCCCACCTCCGATAAAGAAACTGATCTCCAACACTTGTCCGTCGCGAACAACCATAAACCGCCACAAATATGAATCCGTTCGCAAAACACTTGTCCCACCTCCGATAAAGAAACTCATCTCCAATAGGGAGATCGTCAATTGGCCCAACTTCAAAGGCGCTACGAAAATGAAGACCTAGGTAAAGAACTACCACAACATCAACCCAACCCGTGACCAAAACATGCCAACCATCGTCAGTCTCAAACTGGGTAGTAGACCCACCCACCCACCAAATTAACATAAAGGAAAGTCACTGCAACCACTACCATCCACCATCGGTGACCTACACAAACGGGATGCAAGACACGTCAGAAACAACGACGTATATGAGACCATCCCGAAACACAACATCCGGTGGCCACCTCTAACAGGGTGGTGCACCACCGAACATCACCCTCACAGATAAATTCGAAGAAGCAACAGCGTAGTATCCAAACACAACCACAACCACTGGTGGCCACCACCATGGTGCACCACCGAAGGTCACCATCCTGGTCAAACTCCGGCGAGCATATGAAATCGACTAAAAAAAGACTATGATAATCCATGGGTTTGGATTCTGGCCAAGAAGGAATCATTTTTTGTTCAAAACACAAGAATTTCCATTTTTAATATCATCCTTTCTTCATTGTCCCAGAGTGCGAGATGGTATTATTTTTTTACTTAGAAATGTACAAGTTTTCATGTGGTGTTTTGTTATCAATAGATTACCGAACATGTTAAACATTTCCATGCGGGGAGTAGAGATTGATTCGATTGTGTCCCCCTCTGGTAACTATGGTACGAAAAAAAGATCACACATTTAGTTGTGATACGATTAGTACATTATTGAGGCTCATATGTATTCGAACGTTGCAAAAATACGTATGTGTCACTATTGAGGCTACCTTTTTTTTGGCAAAAAAAAGATAACATTAATACGGATCCGAAGATCATAATAGTACAAACGATTACAAAGGCCATCCAAACAACCGGCACAAGCGGTAATAACAAAAGAAACATAACCAAACGGTCCACTAACAGGGTGGAAAAACACGTTTATAAGGAATCTAAACTAACAACAGGACAGCCAGCTAATCGAAAGTACAAACGGATAAATAAACAAACAGTCAATATAAATCGGGGAACGCCGATTATACTGAACAGCAATACCCCAATAGTAAGACTGTCAAAACCAAATCTTCAAAGACTTCGAAAGTAGCTCCTCCTGCAAAAAATAGTTAATAAAAGCCTGAACCGAACCAGATCTCCAACTGGGAGATCGTCGCCTGGTACGTCCCAATCATCACAACCAGAAAAGAGCAGCCAAACAGTACAAACCATAGCAAGATCGTCAAAATGGGAAACCAAATCCCACCAACCACCACCCAAACCACCCGCATATCCAGTCGTAACCACCAACTAGGTGGCCAAACCACCAGAACCACCAGCGGGACAGACAGCAGCTTCCAACACCGAGACCGGACACAACCAGCAACTACCACCAACTACCACCAACTGGGTGGAAAACTGCCGTTCGCCGCCGGCCGGCAATACACCGGTGAAGCATGGATTCCAGAAAAACGAATGAAGGTGAGAAAAGATTACCAAACAACCATAATCACCCTAACCACGAGAACATCAGTTTGAGGTGTTTATGGCCGCCGGAAGCAACTCGCCGGAAAAAGAAAAGGTTGCAAATGGACATTATTGAACATAACACCAAAGTAAAAGAATAGATCCGTCAAAACAAAGAAGACCCACCGGACCTCCGGCGAGATGCCGGAGGTCGGTAACGGGTTTCCGGCAGCCTAGATCTGTAAGAGAACCGGTAAAAAGGAAAATAAATGAAAATCCTTTCTCACCTCGCCACCGTAGCTCACAGAGTACGTACGGAAACTGAACGAACTCGTCACATGTGAGCGACGTCGACAGTCGAAAAAAGGCCGGAAGTCACGAAAGCTTCAAACCGGATCATGAAGGAGAAGGAGGAAGGAAGAAAATAAAATGAAAAGGAAAAGTTAGCCGGACCACCGACGGTAAACCAGTAGCCGGTGGAGATGAAAAAGAAAAGTGCTTTTTGTCTGAAATCTAGGGAAACAAAACGAGAGAGTTTTTATGTGTGAGAGAGAAAGGTTTCTCTAGTATACTATTGAGGCTACCTTACAGATACTTTAACTGTAACAGACTAAAACCGGGGTTAGAAGTAAGATTACTTATTTGCCCTGAGGTTTATATTTGTGTTTAAAATATGTTTTTATTTTAATAATATGTTTATTATTAATTGATTATGTAGTTAAGACCAGTTTGTGACAAGGGTCGCAGAACAAGTTCGTTTGTTTAATTTGGACTCCGTTAGGACCTCCTAACGAAGTACGAAAGATATTAGATAACTGGTAAATACCCGTGTGTTATAGGGTATGGGTTTTAACCCATTTATAAGCCTGCTTCTAGATTTTTCTTGCATTTTCCCCAAATTAAAAAATCTAGCTCGTACCTAAACTCTTACTCCCTTGAAACCCTAACTTGATCCAAGCTTGAAATCAGTTTGTGGAGCTTTAGGAACTGATTTATATCATCTTTGTGATCGTCAAACCAGGTTTGTTTGCTTAAATTCATGTGTTAATTCTTAAAGAAATGAGTTTGGGTGTAAAGTGGGTTTTAGGTATTTTTGAGCTTGAATCTTCATGTTTTGTGTTTGCATATGTTAATTGATGTTAGAAATAGTTGTTATATGATTTATATGATGTTTTTCAAGTGGTTTTGAGGTTAGAACTTGCAAAAATCGAGTTTTTGGGCCAAAAATGCGAAAATCAGCGTGCAGGAGCTGTTCTTCAGCTCCCACACGAGTGAACACACTTTTGAGGGTCAACCACGCGTGTGAGGGCTCACTCGCACGAGTGAGGCCTCAGTCACACGTGTAAGCACAGGGTCCAGTTTGTGGAAACTTGTTTTGGTCATAACTTTCAAACCGTAACTCCGTTTTTGATGAATCAATTATCGTTGGAATCGTAATGTAAAATCCTATCCAATGGTAAACTTTTTAGAAGCTACATCAGAATATATTTGGGTCAGAAATCGAGGTATTAGCGTGTGTGTCTAGTGTGCATGCATTAATTTGTTATTATGGGTTGAATTCTTGATATAGGCTTATGAATGATTGATTATATGATAAATATATGTTGGAAAATGTTATTACATGTTACTATTAATGATTCTTTTCACTTGCACGAGTGAGCTTTCACTCGCACGAGTGAGATTTCACTCGTACGGTCGAGGTGGTCAACCGCATGGTGAACCGCACGAGTGAGTGGATACTTGAACTAGTATATTTGAAAGTTGGATCGTACGGTTGAAATATGACTCGTACGAGTTATATGTCACTCGTGTGGTCAATCGTACGGATCCACTGTTGTTTAATTAGGTATTTGGCCAAGGACCAAAGGTACGAGTGAGGTGTCAACCGCACGGTTGAGGTTCCTCAGACGTGCAGGTGAGTGTCAGTCGTACGGTTGACACGTCAGATTTGTTAAGTGTTCAAGTGTTTATATATTGATGTTATTGTCTTGTTGCTGGGATGATATCAAGACATTATTACTGACTTGGTTATGTTTATTCTCAGATGAAAAGGATAAAGAGAAAGCTCAATAGTTAGAATCTGAGCCGTTGCTGGTAATTGGTGAGTGGGTCTATCTCCGGATAGAGTATTAAGTAGCTGACACGTTACTTGTTCAGACTCTTTATTACTATATTTATGTTCTGTACGATTACCATGCGTAGTTAGATATTGCCATGCTAGTTAGGACTATTGCATGACTATTTATCTGTGATCTTATGTGCGCACTGTTTGTTTGACACCAACCGAGGAAGCAAGGTTGGGAGCCCTCCGAGGCAGCAAGGTAGGGTTGATGTGAGGTCGACAGTGGTAGCCTGGTCGGGTCACGAGTTACTGATTGTTCAGTATAGCATAGAAGGACGCATGTGTTGCGTCTGGACGGTTATGCAGTGAAATCAGTAAAGCGGACTATCGGTAGACTGTAGTTTGATCAACTAAGTCGTGTGCTTGTACAAGCCGCCAATCCTCATATTGTCATTTATTGTTATATGCTAGTTCAGGACGTTAGCATAATTGTGATCCCTTGCATGTTTAGTTACTTATGCTTGGTCTGTTAGATAGTATCCATTCACTTAGCTGTGTGTTAATTCCCCTACATTTCCACCCTTGTAGGTTTAGGTACTGCTGATTAGGACGGGTGTTATGGACGGGCTGAAGACATGTTTGACTATTAGCCGAACTCTGATGTTGTCAGATTTTGAAATATTTTACATAACACCGTTGTTTTGCAAAGCTGTATTGAATATTAACTAAGTTGGTTTCTTAACTACAGTTATAAATATTAACTAAGGTTATTTAGGTAAATTCAGTCTTCCGCTGTGATTTTAAAAAAAATCAGGGTGTTACAAGTTGGTATCAGAGCATAGGTTTGACAGCAAGTACATGCGTGTATCTTGCTCTCAAACTTTGGGTGTAGTCAAACATGTCCGTGGGTGGGGTTAAGTGAATGCAGGATAGTATGTGCGTTAGTTGTGATTGAACTAACCTATTATCTACTAAGTTTTGTGTGAAGTGATGTAATAAGACAGGTATGAAGATCGATCAAATCCTGCAGATGCCCCGTTGACCCTCAGCATTGTCAGAGATCCGTTGATGACATCAAGATTGATTTTGATTAGCTAGGAGTGTCGCATTAATGTATCAAGTGGATAAAGATGTATATGAGTTGCAGTGATAAAGGAAGTTACGAGATACAAAAGAAAAAGATAAATGAGATGAAACAATGACAATCAAAATTGATTCTGGCTACCATTGCTGCAATGATTGTAATCAATAGTGGAGTGGTTCCGGGGTGCAGGTGGGATTGATGTGTTGATAGATAAGAAGATGTCTATCTTTCTTATGAAGGTGCGTTCTCATTACATTATTGTAATTAGTAGTGTAATATTGGATTGTATACATGTGGTTATGTGTGCTTGTAATCTGTTATAATTAGTGAGGATCATGGTAATGTAATTGTTATTTTTATAACAGAAATAGTCGATGGTTTGACGGCTCTAGTTACATTAGATATGTCTGGAGCTACCATCAACATTATTGTGATTTTGTTCCCTTTGACGTGGTTCCATGATTTTTTTTGTGATTGACATGTTCACTGAGGCTTGTCAGATGTGATTGCATTAGATATGCTTGCCATGATTAGTGATAACGTTGGTTTCATATTGAGTATGGAACTCTATGTGATATTTTTTGTGTAAGATGGATATGAGTTATTTTTCTTTTGATAGACGGGACACACATAGTGGCCTGTAGAGTTCAGAATTGGGGATAGTGCATTTGTTATGGACGAATAACTTGAACATGGCGTTATATTGTTATGTTTTATGTGATTTCATGATATGTAAGTCGGAACTGAAATGTGATATGTGATAAGTGCCTTGTTATGTAGTTATGTATGGGATCTAATTTAAGTGACACATTGCCATGCTTTTAGTAAATTGTCCATTAGTCTAAACCTGACATATTGTTATGATGGGGCCTATATGAGGTATTGTTCCGTTACAGTTGACAGACGGAATGTACGTACTGACTCGTAGGGACTGATTAGGGTAGTAGTCCCCTTAATTGTTGGCCAGTGATTTGGATTCTATTGAGTGACTTTATGAGGCGATTAGTCTATATGCTTAATAGACCGTGACTGAATCACTGAGTGTGACTAGTTTAGTGATATCGTAGTATGATTGGACTTATTGTGTAGGATTCGTAGGGTTATCCAAAGGATCTGTCTTTCTTTCGTAGCCTGATATGACCTTTCATGTGGTTCTTAGAATAAATGTAGGCGACTTTCTTGAATTGGTCTCTTGGGAAAATAGAGACGAACTTTGACCTGACTGAGGACAGAATTTTTGGGTGTGTGTTGACCTTGAGTCTCGGGCGTGAGTTAGACTAAGATTGGGATGTATGAGTAGTGTTCTATGGGTTATCTTTAGATAACAGGGGAAACCCTTGTTTTAAATGGGGGTTGGTATTGGGTAGATGCCAAGACCCGAAGATAATGTCGAGTGTTCGACCCCGTTTGGAATTGTGATCAGTATGTCAATAAGATGGAATGATTTGACATGATAAATTCTTATGTTATGGGAGTCGTGTAACAGCTTCAATTGATGATTGAAATCTTTTGGGAAATTAACTTGTAGTAACTGGTTAATTGTTGCATTAAGGAACCTTAAAAATCGGTAAATCTAGGTTCAACGATCATGGAATTATTGATGTGAGCGTGTGTCTGTGAATAATAATTGAACCTATTTTGAGATAGTATATGTTTATGGGTTGATTGTGTTTTGAACTGAGAGTTCTTACAAATTGTCATATGTTGACAGAGTGACCGATTCATTGTTGAAGTTAACCAAAGAAAGATTTGACCTTAGGTGGAACTTGAAACAGAGATTGACTCTTCCAATACTGTATAGCTAAAAGTGATTTAAGACTGAGTTCTTAGGAACTGTTGGATGTTATCAGAACTGGTTATTATACAGTTGAGTTAGAAAGCGTTGTTAGATATTTAATCTTCAGGGTAATTCATAGTTCAGAAAACCTGAGGTTGTAAGAAGCACGAGAGTGGGATTTTCAGTATGAATCCAGAACGGTGTGGTAGTGAATTAGGTGTCGACAAATAGTAACTGTTATAATTGTGTGTTAAAGTATAGGTTTGTCAACCTTGTGTTCTTTGGAATTGTTTATTGTTAGTGGGTTGTAACTAACAGTGACTCATGAACGTAGTAATGGATAGACTAATGAACATGACTAGGATCTTGCTCCGAGATATTTGAAATGAAAATATGATTTGAGACAATGTATTGCGTCTGGCCAACGAAAATACATTGTAGTGAATCATATAGTAGTTTTGAAAGTCGGAGAAGATACAGTAGGTGATGGATATGATGTTGATTGACAGTGTTGTATGTTGTGACCAGGTGGGATTGCATATATTAATTGGAAAACATTGTTTCAATGGGTTGAAAATTTTAAGTTACATTGAGATCAATATTATCTTCTGGAGGAAAACTTGACAGGAAGTTAACCTTTCAGACATGGTAACGATCGTTGTGTTGGATCTAGATGTTGATTTATTATTGGTTAATAAGGGTTAAATTGTGAGATGTGATGAGAGTATTGTGTTCGTAATAATTAGTACTATTGACGATATGATTAGAGGCATATGCTAGTCGATGGAATATTTAGTAGATAAAGACATTGTTGCAGGAAATATGATAAAATTCTCAAATACCGGGTTGAGAATGGGTATTTGATTATAGATTTGGGTAATTTCAATGAAACTAGTACTGTTATTGTGAGGAAATTAGTGTTGATATTGTGTTTTCATGTGAGACGATGGCAATAAATTGATGACATGGAACAACAGAATTGGAAAATTTTATGGAGTCATCTTATGGGTAATCTCGAGAACCTGACTGAAAGGTTTGGTTAGATGGTTTATAGGTGGATTACCAATGGTATCTACGAGAATTGGTATGCAATGTCAGTTTTGACGTGGACTTTTCATAAAACACCATAGAAACCAGACTGTTGTTATAAATTGATGGGCTAAATAATGGACATTTACCTATGATTCTAGAATTTAGTAGGTAAATAGAAACTAGATATGACTCACTTTGTGGAAATTTATTAGATTGATGACGGGTCGATGTATTGTTTATGAGTTTTCTCATGTTGAAATGGTGCTAATCGTAATTGAAGTAGAATTGATGGATTGTTATCCTTTTTAACTTAAACACTCGGGTAGAAAATGACTTGCGTAGTTTTTGGTATACGTCTGATGGTTGGTATGTGGTTACTTCGAAAAAGGACGAGTGTGATACTGTAGGCAATCGTGTGATAGATTGTCTGAATGTTGTGTTGGGTAAATGGAAATAGTGGACCAACTTATGTCACAATTGACCATTTGATGGTAATCATAATTGAAAAGTTGGTGTTTGACTCGGTGACAATAAGAGTTCAATTTGATAAATTTGGATGTTGAGTTGCCAATTGAGAAGACTTGTTGAGTAATGAACCTACTTAGGTAGTGCATGTAGCAGTAATATGTGTTTTGATTTGGTTCTCGATGTGACCATTGATGAGGATGGCTGTTACCTTTGACCCTTGTGACTATGAATGACCAGATTCCGAGGACGGAATCTCTTTAAGGGGGTGGATTTGTAACAGACTGAAACCGGGGTTAGAAGTAAGATTACTTAATTGCCCTGAGGTTTATATTTGTGTTTAAAATATGCTTTTATTTTAATAATATGTTTATTATTAATTGATTATGTAGTTAAGACCAGTTTGTGACAAGGGTCGCAGAACAGGTTCGTTTGTTTAATTTGGACTCCGTTAGGACCTCCTAACGAAGTACGAAAGATATTAGATAACTGGTAAATACCCGTGTGTTATAGAGTATGGGTTTTAACCCATTTATAAGCCTGCTTCCAGACTTTTCTTGCATTTTCCCCAAATTAGAAAATCTAGCTCGTACCTAAACTCTTACACCCTTGAAACCCTAACTTGACCCAAGCTTGAAATTAGTTTGTAGAGCTTTAGGAACTGATTTATATCATCTTTGTGATCATCAAACCAGGTTTGTTTGCTTAAATTCGTGTGTTAATTCTTAAAGAAATGCGTTTGGGTGTAAAGTGGGTTTTAGGTATTTTTGAGCTTGAATCTTCATGTTTTGTGTTTGCATATGTTAATTGATGTTAGAAATAGTTGTTATATGATTTATATGATGTTTTTCAAGTGGTTTTGAGGTTAGAACTTGCAAAAATCGAGTTTTTGGGCCAAAAATGCGAAAATCAGCGTGCATGAGCTATTCTTCAGCTCCCACATGAGTGACAGGTCACTCGTATGAGTGACCACACTTTTGAGGGTCAACTACGCGTGTGAGGGCTCACTCGCACGAGTGAGGCCCCAGTCACACGTGTGAGCATAGGGTCCGGTTTGTGGAAACTTGTTTTGGTCATAACTTTCAAACCGTAACTCTGTTTTTGATGAATCAAGTATCGTTGGAATCATAATGAAAAATCCTATCCAATGGTAAAATTTTTAGAAGCTATATCATAATATATTTGGGTCAGAAATCGAGGTATTAGCGTATGTGTCTAGTGTGCATACGTTAATTTGTTATTATGGGTTGAATTCTTGATATAGGCTTATGAATGATTAATTATATGATGAATATAGGTTGGAAAATGTTATTACATGTTATTATTATTGATCCTTTTCACTTTCACGAGTGAGCTTTCACTCGCACGAGTGAGATTTCACTCGTACGGTCGAGGTGGTCAACCGCATGGTGAACCGCACGAGTGAGTGGATACTTGAACTAGTATATTTGAAAGTTGGATCGTACGGTTAAAATGTGACTCGTACGAGTCATATGTCACTCGTCTGGTCAACCGTACGGATCCACTATTGTTTAATTAGGTATTTGGCCAAGGACCAAAGGTACGAGTGAGGTGTCAACCGCACGGTTGAGGTTCCTCAGACGTGCGGGT
Organism: Rutidosis leptorrhynchoides; assembly: GCF_046630445.1. NCBI lineage: Eukaryota > Viridiplantae > Streptophyta > Magnoliopsida > Asterales > Asteraceae > Rutidosis > Rutidosis leptorrhynchoides. Next base: position 295,755,247 of record NC_092340.1, read on the forward strand.
GAGTGTCACTCGTACGGTTGACACGTCAGATTTATTAAGTGTTCAAGTGTTTATATATTGATGTTATTGTCTTGTTGCTGGGATGATATCAAGATATTATTACTGACTTGGTTATGTTTATTCTCAGGTGAAAAGGATAAAGAGAAAGCTCAGTAGTTAGAATCTGAGCCGTTGCTGCTAATTGTTGAGTGGGTCTATCTCCGAATAGAGTATTAAGTAGCTAACACGCTACTTGTTCAGACTCTTTATTACTATGTTTATGTTCTGTACGATTACCATGCGTAGTTAGATATTGCCATGCTAGTTAGGACGATTGCATGACTATTTATCTGTGATCTTATGTGCGCACTGTTTGTTTGACACCAACCGAGGCAGCAAAGTTGGGAACCCTCCAAGGCAGCAAGGTAGGGTTGATGTGAGGTCGACAGTGGTAGCCTGGTCGGGTCATGAGTTACTGATTGTTCAGTATAGCATAGAAGGACGCATGTGTTGCGTCTGGACGGTTATGCAGTGAAATCAGTAAAGCGGACTATCGGTAGACTGTAGCTTGATCAACTAAGTCGTGTGCTCGTACAAGCCGCCGATCCTCATATTGTCATTTATTGTTATATGCTAGTTCAGAACGTTAGCATAATTGTGATCCCTTGCATGTTTAGTTACTTATGCTTGGTCTGTTAGATAGTATCCATTCACTTAGCTGTGTGCTAATTCCCCCACATTTTCACCCTTGCAGGTTTAGGTACTGCTGATTAGGATGGGTGTTACGGACTGGCTGAAGACATGTTTGACTATTAGCCGAACTCTGATGTTGTCAGATTTTGAAATATTTTACGTAACACCCTTGTTTTGCAAAGCTGTATTGAATATTAACTAAGTTGATTTCTTAACTACAGTTGTAAATATTAACTAAGGTTATTTAGGTAAATTCAGTCTTTCGCTGTGATTTAAAAAAAAAAAAAAATAAGGGTGTTACATTAACAATACATTGAATGTTATTGTTATTTGATTTAAATCTAAAACTAGTCATGTCTCTCAATATATTTGTTTGTAATATACTCAGGTCATTTTTATGTTAAAGCTAGGAATTAGCATTCTTTTTAAAGATTCATAAAAAGTGGTATTTTCTTATAATAATTTAAGGGGGTGTTTGAGTTTGGCTTTGTGTTTTTAATCCGATTCTTTGCTTATCACATTTTGAAATCGTAAATAATCAAAGAATCATACTTGATAAGTTAAGCTTTAAAATCAATTAGTTACAATTTTAGAAACATAAAACGTGAAAATTAAAAAAAAAAATTGTAACTCTTTAATGTAGCAAAACGTGATATTTTTATTATCCGACTCTTTCTTTTTTTACATATATTCCCCCTATTTACATGTCAACTTTTCAGATAATATGATTTGTCTAACACTCAAGAAACCGATTATCAGATTATTGAGTTATTAAATAGCATAATCAAATCCAAACATTATTGATGTATACATTGGCGAAACTACTTGGGGGCAGAGGGGGGCGCCCACCCCCAGTGAATTTTTTTTCTAATATAAACATTTTGGGTTTTTCGACATTGCCCTCAGTGGAATTTTTTTTGCCCCAAAGCCTACATATTTTGCCTAAAACCTTCAAATTTTACCAAAATTCTTCAACTTTTGCCCCAAAATCTTCAAATTTTGTCCAATAACTTTCTACTTTGCCCAAAAACCTTCAGAATTTGTCTAAAAACTTCAATTTTTTGCCCAAAACCTCTGTATTTTGTCCAAAAAAATGACAACGGTTTTAAATTTTTTTTGGCCCCGGTAAAAAAATCGTAGTTCCGCCACTAGATGTATAATACGTTTTTCGATAACTAATTATCTATTTTTAATTATTAAAAATGAATAATTAATTTTCAAACGTAAATTCAAACACCTGAAAGTTATTTATCTTTCTCGATAGCCCATTACACTAGTGACTTTCAAACGTAAGATAGTGATGAATTGCGTGAATCATAGCAGTAGAATCACAATATTATACAGTAGTTTTTCATGTTTATCTGTTAAAATCATGTCATTTGTGTAGGATTAATGTGCAAGGTACAACATATAACTATATGGCCAACCTCATTTGAGCCTTCGGGGTCACACACATATACACCGAGACGTCAAATAAAATATATATATGATGTATATATATTACTCAAGTAACAAAATAGTAAATCGAAATTAATTCATTTACTATTCATATGAATAGTAAATGAAACGAAATTAATTAATTTACTATTCACATGAAAGTGACATGATAGAAATTATTAATTATAAGTTACATAACATACCTCCAAAGTATTTGAGAAATACGACTTTTTAAAACCAAATCAAACGAAATATGATATTACAGACAAAGAAATCGAAAACAAGATATTCTTTTGATTTGTTTTTTGCTACCAAACAAACGGAGTATATCATATATATATATATATATATATATATATATATATATATATATATATATATATATATATATATATATATATATATATATATATATATATATATATATATATATATATATATATATATATATATATATATATATATATATATATATATATATATATATATATATATATATATGTTCGTTGGGTTATGAGATGAGGAAGAGAGAAAGTAAGAAAAGAAATAACATTGTTTCATACGGAGTATTATTTTGGGTTCATAATATTAATCAAAGGTTGATTAATTATTACTTGAGTTTGGACTAGCATCCATTGACGTTGTTTGAAGTGTAGTGTGGGCTATCCAAAGAGACGGTCATACTTTTGATTGTAGGTTTCTCTCCGTTCATTAGTTTCTTCAAGAAAGGTATATCGTTAACTCATCTTATGATTTAATATTCATGACAATTATTATGGTGTAACTGGATCTCGTTAGGATAAATTAATCGTGTGCATATTTCATTAAATATATGAATATTTAATCTTGTAAATGTTATATTTCAGTAGGCTTATAACTACCTTTAGTGGTCTGGTTCAATATATTCAAATTGAAAGAACCAATAAAAGAGAGATGTGTTGTAGAAGATATAGAAGAGAAAGAGGTTGAAGAGAGGTGTGATGTATTTAATGTATATGTGTGTTTTTGTAACTTACATTATACACATATATATAGTACAAATTTTACTATCCATATTTGACTAATTACCATCCATATTTAACTACTAAATTTACAACACTTCCCCTTGGATGGTAATTTTTTTTAAAGAGCAATTAATACTGCCTCGTTAAAAACCTTGCTAAAGAAAACTCAGTGGGATAAAACTTTAGCTAAGGGAAAAAGAGTGCAGCATAGAGTTGACTCCCCCTCAAGTAGACAACGCTGAGTCGTCACATCTTTTGAACTTGCCTCATGACAATATTGTGAACGTATGTTTTGAAAACAGCGATTGACAGTGCTTTGGTATAAAGATCAGCAGAGTTGTTGATTGAACGTATCTCATTTTAATCTGGTTGTCTTTTACGAGATCTTGAGTATATGAGAAGAATCTAAGGTTTTCATCTGAAACTGTATCATCTAAATCTTTTATGTACAAATTTGACCCATGTGATTTGTCTACAGTCTCCTTCATGGTTTGCTCAAACTGTTGTTTCAATTCCTATTCCCTTTCAGTCTTTTTCTGAGCCTTACCAATATACCATTCTTTTCCATCAAACTTATGACCGTTAAGACCGTTTATAGCTTTAGCGCCTCGTCAGCATTTATGTTTTGTTCTGTCATTTTTGATACTCTTATTTCATTTGTACTATGTAAGCTGTATTATCTTCATAGATAGTTGTTGGGCTTTTATAGTGTTCTAGTCCACAAGAATCAATACAGATTTGTATCATTAATCTTAACTAAAATCATTCTCGAGTAGCTTCATGCAATGTAATCACTTCGGCATGATTTGATGATGTTGCAACAAGTGTTTGTTTTGAGAATGTCATGATATTGCGGTGCCTCCATTTAGGAATACATATCCAGTTTGAGATTTAGCTTTATGTAGATCAGATAAATAATCTGCATCTGTATAACCAAACAAATCTTGTTTCGAGTTGTTAGAATAAAATAATTATAAATCAGTAGTTCCTCGAAGGTATCAAACTATTTGTTTGATCCCATTCCAATGTCTTTTGGTAGGGGCTGAGCTGAACCTTGTCAACAAATTAACTGCAAAAGAAATATCAGATCTTGTATAATTTGTAAGATACATAAGAGCCCCAATTGCACTAAAATATGGAACTTCTGAACCAAGAAGATCTTCATGATCTTCTAGAGGATGAAATGGATTAGTATCAATATTAAGATCTAACAACCATATGAGTACTTAATGGTTTTTGTCTTGTCCATATTAAAATATTTTAAAATCTTTTCGGTATAAGTTGTTTGATGTATAAGTAAGTCATTAGTTATATGCTCAATATGTAAATCAACGTAATACTTGATTTTTTTTTATTTTAAAATCTTTCTTTAGAAGTTGAATGGCTTCATAGATTTCTTTATTTAAGATAATTGATATAAACAGCTATGATCACATATCCGAACATTGTTTTTATAAAACACACATGCAAATAAGTTTATATGTATACCCTTTTCTTATCAAGTAGTAATTTAATCGATTATACCACATACGTCCCGATTGTATAAACCCATTTAGAAATCTTTGTGATTTAATGGAATATATTCCCTTGGGTTTTGAATTAGATGCTTATGATACCTTAACCCTTCAGGTATATTCATATATATATATATCACTATTAAGTGATCCATACAGATAAGTAGTAACAACATCCATGAGATGCATTTAAATAACTACCAGGTTGATTAAGTATCTAATAAGTAATTATATTCATTATAGGAGGATAAGTTTTTCTCCTAATTCATTTCTGGTCTTTGTGGGAAATCTTGAGTTACAAGTCAAGTTTTGCCTTGTAACTTCATTTGCGCATTTCTTTTCGGATAAAAATTCATTTGTATCCCATTGTTTCACATCTTTAAAAGTGATAACGATTGATCCAAAAACTTTTCTTTTATTGAGCGATTCTAATTCAGCTCGTATTGCTCCTTTCCGTTGAGTTCAATCACGTCTATTTTGATATTCAATGACATATTTTGGTTCCAGATCATCATCTTTATTCATGATGTCATTGTAACATTATTTGAAAATATCTCATCAAGATTTTTCATTTCATTTCAGTTTCATAATATTGCATAATTTATTGCAATTTATGTATTTACATTTATCAATATCCTCTGCAGAAGGAGTATTGATTTGTGGTTCTTCTTGAACACTTTCTTTTACCTCATTATCAGCTGATTTTCTTTTTCAAGCATTTTTATCTTTGGAACCAATTGGTCTCTCACGTTTCTGCCGTAGCAAAGACTCATGAGTGACATTATTGCCAGCTTTTGTAATTTCAATTCTAGCTGAAGCATTTACTGCTGGTATATATGATTTAGTCACTTATTTTTTGTATCTTTAAATGCATAAAGTAATTAATTTGCAAGTTCTTGCATATGCATTATATTTGAACTTTCTTTTCGCATTCTTTTGTGCGATGATCAATATTCCTTAATTGATGTTCACACCATGAAACATCATTTTATTTATATTTCATTTCTCCCCCTAATATAGGGAACAATGTTTCATTAAAGTGACAATCAACAAAACTTGCTGTAAAAACATCACCCGTCATGGGTTCAATATATCTTATGATTGAAGATGTTTCATATCTAACATATATTTCAATCCTTCTTTGAGGAACTATTTGTTGTGATTGTTCAATTAAAAATACACTGCACTACCAAATGTTCTAAGATGGAAAATATTCGGTCTCCACCAAAATTAAGTTGGTAATGGAGAATATTTATAACTTGCACTTGATTTAATGCAAATTAATGTCACATCATGTAAATTTACATGTCCCCATATAAATATTGAGAGTTTTGTACTCATTTCTAATTGTCTAGTTATTAGCTGTAAACGTTTATCTATTGATTCAGCTAAACCAATTTTGTGTATGCACATGAGCAACTGGATGTTCAACAACAATCCTTGTAGACATATAATAATCATTAAAAGCTTGAGATGTTAACTCACCAGCATTATCAAGTCTCATCCTTTTAATGGTGTAATCAGAATAATGTGTTCTTAATTTAATAATTTGTGCAAGAAACTTTGCAAATGCCATATTATGGCTTGATAACACACAAACATGAGACCATGCGTTAGATGCGTCTATTAGAAAAATGGTCCACATGATGGATGAATTGGTCCATATATATACCCTTGAATTCTTTCAAGAAACATTGGTGATTATTTCTCAATGTGCTTTTCATTAATCGCCATATGTGATTTTCATTAATCACCATATGTGTTTTTCATTAATCACCATATATGTTTTTCGTTAATCACTATATGTGCTTTTCATTAATCACTATGCGCTGCGCTTTTCATCATATGCGCTTTTTATCATATGCGCTTTTCGGTGCTACATAGATATTTCTCATTTTCGATTATCATTGACTGATAATCATATCCATTACGATATATATCAGAGAAACTTAACAAATTTCTCTTTGATTTGGGAGAAAACAAGACATTGTTTACCAAAAAATTCGTAACATTTGGTAATATGAAATTTTGCCTTTTTCATTTCTTATATCAAGTTTGCAAGAGCTGATATAGTATTTATAATTCCTTCATTTGATTTAAATCAATGAAATATTTCTTAGATTTGATCATAGTGTGTATGTTACTACTATCTGCAATACATAGGTCTTTACCATTTAATTGATGTTGTATTTCTGCAGGATTCATACTAAAACTTCAAATAAGATAAGCAAATAATGAGTTATATTTCAGCAAGATAATCAAATTATATTACCTGCAAACAAGTTATAATCTGAAGTACATAAAAGATAACACTTAATAAAACATATGCGTTATGGTCTAAAACCATTTATTTATGAGTGATACATAAAAAAATAGGCATCTTAGAAAATTCAAACCATTCAAGTCTCAAGGTAGTTCAGGGTTAATTTAATCAAGATTTGTCAACAGATTCACTCTCGTTTTCTTTTCTTTTGGGACTTATTTGTAGAGCTAAACAAGATGTTCATGTATTCAAGAAATACTAGACTGATGATCCACGTTACCAGATCATTAATAAGAATCTCCGGAATTCTTATAAGAGCGTCTACTAATATCTTTAATTTTATTCTTTCATGGATCACCGTTATTATTATTATTATTTTTTTTTTTGATAATTAATATCGTATCTATCTTTGAGTATTTTCCATAATACACTTGGATTTTCGATCATATAACATGTAGATTCTAAGGACTCGACAATATGTTTGCTAAGAAAAATACTTACTATTGCTTTCTCTTGTTCGGAATAATTGTTATTTTCAGTCAGGGTTTCTAAAATACCGTTTGATTCGAGATATTTTTCTACATTCATAACCCATGTTAAGTAGTTGTTCCCACTTGTTCTAAATGAGCAAATTTAAGCCTTTTCAAATTCGACATTTTCTATTATCAAAAAGATGAATAACATAAATCATAATCATAATCAACTTCTATTCATAGACAAATAATAAAATGAAATTAGAATTATTTTAAATTCATAAGTAGCAAACAACAGAATAATGGTATGATTACAAATAATAAAAGCACAAGGGCAGGATAGAATACAGGTTCACCCGGTGGTATATTAGCAACAATGATGATAGTTAATATGACCAATACAATAGGAAAAATCATCCTTGTGTGAATCATTTTTACAAAAACTTTTTGAGAGTAGTAATCTGAAAATTGAAGATTGATTTGTGAAAATGTGAAAACGGAGATGTTTATTTTATATATGAAAAATATAGTTGTTGTAATGTCTTAAGTTGACGTTAACAACCGTTATGTATATATGACCGTTGTAACGTCGTTAGTTGACGTTAACGAATAAAGTCACTATATCAAAACGCGTATGAGTAATATAAAGGACAAGATTTTTTTTCTTATTTTAACTTTTAAGATTTACTTTTAATAAAAATAGAAACTACTTTTTCTTATTTTAACTTTTAAGATTTACTTTTAATAAAAATACAAACTACTTTTTCTTATTTTAACTTTTAAGATTTACTTTTAATAAAAATACAAACTACTTTTCTTATTTTAACTTTTAAGATTTACTTTTAATAAAAATACAAACTACTTTTTCTTATTTTAACTTTTAAGATTTACTTTTAATAAAAATACAAACTATTTTTTCTTATTTTAACTTTTAAGATTTACTTTTAAGAATAAACATTAGTATGCATGAAATAAATAATGATTAATTGCATAAGTAATCATAAATGTTAGATAACATATAAAGACCCCATCGTATTCGTATTGATCGGAATTAATCTCGACCCATGGTACCGTGTTGTCAAATGACGTGTTGCGTACATAAAGTACCGTGTTGTCAAATGACGTGTTGCGTACAATCATGAGGTCTTATTAACATAAATATAAATGTTAGTGAAGTTAATAAGAGTTATATTACAGAAAATATAATTCAGGCGGTATAACCGACCATATATAACTTAAATAACATAAATATAAATGTTAGTGAAGTTAATGAAAGTTAGATTACAGAAATATAATTCAGGCGGTATAACCGACCATATATAACTTAAATAACATAAATATAAATGTTAGTGAAGTTAATAAAAGTTAGATAATTTCTTACCTTGATTAGTGACGTGTACTTGATTAGATAAACATTGATTATACGGAGCACTTCGTGCTGATAACGTGTTATATTTCAGTAGGCTTATAACTACCTTTGGTGGCCTGGTTCAATATATTCAAATTGAAAGAACCAATAAAAGAGAGATGTGTTGTAGAAGATATAGGAGAGAAAGAGGTTGAAGAGAGGTGTGATGTATTTAATGTATATGTGTGTTTTTGTAACTTACATTATGCACATATATATAGTACAAATTTTACTATCCATATTTGACTAATTACCATCCATATTTAACTATTAAATTTACAACAGTAAATGTTTTATAAAATAATAATAGATTATTGTTTTAACTATTTGCTGCGTTAATCTGATTTAAAAGTACACACGGTTTTTCAACAGTGGTATCCAAGCCGCTTTTAAACCATCTTAATTGTCGTGTAATTTTCTTTAGATTTAGCTTTATCCTTTTTGGTTTTTAAAGTCAACACGGTTGATTTAGACTTAACCTTATGACGCACAAATATGATTGAAAGAATATCACTATTTTAAATTGTAGATTTAATTGTTATGGCTTGAATATTTATTATAATTGTTGATTGTTATATTCCATGGTTATACACATGCATTATAACCATGGACAAGCCATATATAGGTTTTAATAATGTAGTTATTAAAATTGTAATTGCATACATAGCCCGTAATGCCCCAACCTATGTGTTTGATTATATTTGATTGTTGATTACGGCAATATTATGTCATGTTGATTATTTATTTTTTATAAGAAAGGCCATTTTGAAGCCAAAGTTGTATTATATTTATTTTTCATTTTCATAGTATTGTATTTAAGTTTATTCTAAATTGTAAAAGTATTAGATTAGTTATATTTTTCAATTTTAAATAAATGTAATAAGATGAATATTAAAGATAAAGATGTAACGTGGAGTTTGACTTAGAAGATGGCGAACATGTCAAGTTGACAACGATGGCGTTTGTCAAGTTTTCACTTGATTCTTGAATTAAGTGGGAGCTACGATATTACCTTTAGTTTGACCTCTTGATCCCATATCGGGTTATGGGATCAAGCATAGGATTTTTGGGCTAGGCTATGTGTGTGTGATGCATGGTTGTGTTTTAATTTTGCATTTATATATAATTGTTGATTAGAATATATATGCTAAATGTTTTTGATGAAAACATTAAATAAAACCGGCAACGAGTTTCAAATATTAAAATTGATGATTTTAAAAGGTTAAACTCTAACGAGTTTAAAGTTAAATAATTTTGAGACTCAAGTTATATATGTTTTTGATGCAAACATTAAATAAAACTCTAAACGAGTTTCAAAGATTAAAATTGATGATTTTAAAATAAGTTAAATTCTAACGAGTTTAATGTTAAATGTTTTTTTTTAAACTCAAAAAATATATATTGACGACATCTTTTAAAACTGTTTTAAAATGATACACGTTTGTGTATTTATTATTTTTATGCTAGAAATTAAATAACATAAAAATAACAAACTAGACACATAAACACGATCGACATATATAATTGGTTAAAATGATTTTTAACAAATAGTGTAGAGAATCTTGTATGCATGCATTATTCGTTTACACAAACGTTTTCAAATACCCGTCAAAATTAGGTCATGCCATCCAATTAGCTTGCAAACACTCCTCGTTATTTTTCTAACCTATTAAGACTAGCGTGAATTATAACCACGAGGTGGAATTTCTAATCTAGTAAGACTGGCGTGAATTTTCACTGTTTCTAAATTGGACGACTTAATCGTATTCACGGTGAGACCTGAGTTCGAGGCAAGGATGAGTCAAACATGTCAGTAGATAATAGTAGTTTGTTGAACTACATATATCTCAAGGTCTCATAAAGATCTAAGAGTTACACTTGTAACGTAATTGGTACTCGCTACCTACCAGTAGACTCTATAACTGCTAGCTGATCAACAGATGTAGTTATGGAACCTCTATGTGGATCTTAGGCTTTCGTAAATTAATTGTTTTTTAAAAAATATTATAAAAACTTGGGTAGTTAATTTATTAAAGCTTAATATCAAAAATACTAATTTGAATCTTATATCTGTTGTAGATGTCAAATAATCAGAACGCAAACCAAAACACACTTCCTTCTTTGTTGGAGAAGGATAAACTCAATGTTCAAACTTCCTAGACTGGCGCTGCAACCTGAGAATCGTTCTCAAGCATAATTGGAATTTGAATAAAGTTTAGAACCCATATCCTTTCTTCCTGTTGTGGCAGTTGCTGCTGCTCAGCAAAATGATTATCGAATGTTGTTCGATGATCAGGAAGAAATATGATTGAAGGGTGAAAAAGAATAAGCCGAATACTTTGTGGAAGGAAAATGACAAATCATTTGCTAGGAAAAATATTGCACCTTCCAAGAAGGAAAACCCAACAAAAGACGCCAAATGTTTCCATTGTGAAAAGGTTGGCAATTGGAGAAGGAAGTTGTCCTATCTTCCAATCTGAGCTGAAAAAAGGCAACGCTGGTGAGACTAGCAAATCAGGTATATTCCATATATAGTTATATGCTTCTTCTAGTGATTCCTAGATCTTTGTTAACTGGTTGTGGTCTTCACACCTGTAACAATATGAAGGGAATGAGAAGAAGTAATAGACTGAAGAAAGACACATTGGATTTTCAAGTAGGTAAGGGGGATCAAGCTTTTGTTAAAGCTATTGGTACCTCTGAACTTACTTCTCTTAGTGGTCTTATTGTTTTGTTGGAACAATAGCATTATGCTCTCAATACTGCGAGCGACATAGTTTGAAAGATGTTAGTATTGAACTTGCATTTACACACTTAGGTATTTCAGTTTCTAAGGATAATATATTTATCTTAATACCTATCCACGTGATGGTATTTTTGAAATTGATATGCATAGTGTAATTTCAAATGAGAATTCTGTGTATACCTACATCGCCAAAGTCTTCAAGCAAGACTTGAATAAGACATATCTATGACATTGTTATATTGGTCATATAAACAAACAATGCATTTCAAAACTCCAATCTAATGGGCTTTTGGAATCAATTGACTCTGAGTCATTTGATGTATGCGAGTTATGTTTATGTGAAAAGATGAAAAATGTTTCTTTCTCTGATTTAGGAAAAAGAGCTAAAGATCTTTTAGGACTAATACATACTGTTGTATGTAGCCCTTTAAGAATAATGTATAGATTTAGTTAATTTTACTTCATTACATTTACTGATGAGTACAGTAGCTATGATTATATTCACTTACTGAAACATAAACATAAAGCTATTTTAACATTCAAAAGTATTTCAAAATGAAGTAGATAATCAGCTTGGAAAGACCATTAAAGCACTTCGCTCCGATGGAGTAAGTAAGTTTATGAATCAAGAGTTTTTTGGACCACCTAAAGAATTGTGAGATTGTACCATAGTTCACTCTACCTTACACACCACAACACGATGGTGTGTCTGAGTAAGAGGAATCAAACTTTACTTGATATAGTTTGATTTATGATGAATCTGATTTCTCTACTACCGTCTTTTAGGGATATGCATGAGAGTCTGCTGCAGGCATACTCAATGTGATTCCAACTATGAAGGTAGAAAAGGCACCATATGAGTTATGGCATGGGAAGAATCCCAAGTTGTCTTATCTGAAAGTCTGGGGTTGTAAAGCGTACGTGAAGCATGACACTTCAAACAAATTAGAACCCAGAACTATCAAATGTTACTTTGTACGATAAATAAAAGAAACAATGGGTTACTACTTTTACTACCAAGCTGAAGACAACGTGTTTTCTGCTCGGTCCGCTAAATTCCTGGAAAGAGATCTTCTCTTACAAGAAGTCAGTGGGAGTAAAGTAGATCTTGAAGAAATTCAAGTACTTTAAATTAACATACCTTTAGTAAGTACTAGCAATCCATACGTTGAAACTGAGCGCACTGTTGGTGTGACGACTCCGTCAAAATACTTAACGGCTCCGTCACTTGGTCCCACAGCTTGATCGAAACTCTATATGAATTTAATAAAACAACCTTGCATTCTTTATTTAAAAATGATTTCCTATAAAGGAGATCTACTAAAATGTATAAGTTTAGAAAAACCATACAATAATACTTTAACCAAAAGTTGACCCAAAACAAAGTCAACAAACAACCACTATTTAATGTAACAAAAATAGAATGCAAGTTAATGTTTAACAAAAGCTGCCATCGTAAATATGCAGACTCTCTAAGCACAGCGGAAGCATTCAATCATGAACCTGAGAATAAAACATGCGAGTAACTGTCAACAAAAATGTTGAGTGAATTATAAGTTTAATATTGCAAACAATATTTAATTTAAACCATAAAAATTTATGTTTGAAAACATAAAAACTCCTTTTTGGACCACAAAATTATATGCTAGAAAATATATAAAAACATTATTCCATTTTCCGTGAGCCACCTGGTAACTACTTAACCATTTATTTACCCTTGCCAAACACAATAAATAATATACACCGAACAAGTGTATCTTCAATTAAATACGAAGAACTAAACATTCCGATTATAAATTGCTAGCGCGACTAGCTCGAAATGGGGTTGTCAAACCCGATAGATCTATCCATAGGATTCGCGTTCACCAGTAGAAACCAGTGATTACAATTACCAGATTAGGGAATATTTTTGTTCGACTCGCAATGAATAATTTAAACCAACTTCCACTTGTGTCCAATACGTAAAAATAAAATGCATGTATTCTCATCCCAAAAGATTTAAAATAGAAAAATGGGACTATAACTCACCTTAATAGCAACTGAAGAAATCTCACAAACAAGCGAACAGCAAATAAAGTAAAGTGATCAAGAAAGATCACAACGCCGACCTATAAATAAAGCAGGCCGATATAAATAACTAACTTAGGTCAAGTCTTAGTATGATAGCTATTGTACATGTTGCAAGTAGACATAGAATAACACTCGGCAAGCATCGGTTTGACTGGAACAGCATACGGACACACACTTTCTATTTTTAGAAAGTTTCTATTTTTAGCAGGTTTCCATTTTTGGAAAGTTTTCTATTTTAGGGAAGTTTCTATTTTTGGAAAGTTTCTATTTTTGGAAAGTTTCTATTTTTGGAAAGTTTCCAAATTTAGAAAGTTCTATTTTTAGAAAGTTTTGAAGTTAGGAAAGTTTCCTTATTTAGAAAGTCAACAGAAGTCAACTGAAAGTCAAAGTCAACCGAAAGTCAACTCAAAAGTCAACCTTGGTCAAACATAGTCACCATTAATTTGAAAAGTGTAAGTTATAATAATAATGTAAGTTATAACATTTATTAAAGTTAAATATGTCTAATTATGTCATAACATAAGTTTAATTAAATTAAAATGAATTATTAAAGTTTAGATAAGTTTAAATGATATAATTAATATAACATAAGTATTTAATTAATTAATTAAATATTAGTCATAATATAAGTATTATTAATTAATAATAAATTTTAAATCATATCATAAGTATTATTAATTAATAATGAATTATTAATCATATCATAAATTTCTAATTATACTTATTAAATCATAAGTATTTAATAATTAAATAATAACTAAGTCTTATAATAATTAAATAATTATTTAATCCTTATTATAAGTCCTATAATAATAATAATCTCATAATATAAGTTTAATACTTATCATAAGTATTTTTCATTAATAATAAAAGTATTATTAATCATAAGTTTAATTAAAATGTTAATTAAATCATAAGTCATAATTAAATGATATAATAAATATATATCATAAGTCTTAAATAATAATAATTACTTCTTATATCATAAGTAATTAGTCAATAATGAAAATCATTATTTTTCTCATAAGTTTTAATATTTAACCATAAGTTTTAATCAAAAGTTCATCGGGTCGTATCTTGAGCCCCGGGTGTCGGTTTTCGGCGAGCCTTACATATATCTCCGCCTAAGCAAACCACCCGGCACTTTGGTACACTCAATAACACACCAAGAACAGCCCACAAGTCGTGATATACAGCCAATACACTACTTGGAACTTTAATTCAATCAAAAACGTGTTTTAGACGTAACGGGTGATTCGTGGCTTGGATTGAGATGACCCGAACATGAAAGTTCGCCCCACCATCAGTTCTAACACACTAGTATACCCTAAAGACTCCAAAAATGGTCACAAAGTCGGACCATAACTGAACCAATTCGTTTTCACCATTTAATCTTTACAAAACACCATTTTAATCATATCTTAAGCTCCGGGAATCGAAACGACATGAATCCGGAGTCTAAAATTAATGTCTTGATGAGAGGAACTCATCTAAACACTTTAATTTCACTTTTATATGAGTTACACAACCAGAAATGAACGAATAAGCTGCTGTCCCAATTTAATCAAACCGAAAACAAGTGAAATTGAGCAATTCTATGCATACAAACATCATTACAATAATCCACAATCATCATACTACTATAATAACATATAAAAACAGTAAAATTAAAGAAAATTGAAAAAGTTAGGGTTAGGGTTTATACCCTAATCAAGAATTGATTAATATCAACGTGTAGAGATCGAAGAGAGGAACGCGTTTATACAAACAATAGGATGATCCAAGCTTTATTGATGAAGATGATGGTGATTTTAGTGTGCTAGGGTGACGGCTAGGGTAGGGAGAAAGAGGGAGATGGAGAAAATTAAAAATTAAATGAGATAGGTTAAGGAAAATTGAAAAGTGTAAGTATTATTCCAAAATGAAGCAAAATGTGGATATACCCCCTCCTCCTTGAATAATTCGGCCAAGAACTGAATGGGGTGGGCCCCATAGTGGCCCAATTTGATAAATGATAAAATCCTAGTGGCCCGAACGCCCGAACGAGACCCGAAATGCGAAAACACGACTACGCGATTGAAAATTCGGAGAGATAACGAATACGCGACGAAAAATAAATATAAATACTATATATAATAATATGATCTTAAAATATCATATTTAAAATATTTAGGAATTAAAAATTCCAAAAGCTCGACCGTTGGTTTGAAAACCGAAAAGATTCGCCGAATAGAAATCCACGACACGTAGAAACGTACAACTTAAAATAGGAATACAAATATTCACATAACACATAATAATTAATATATTATTACAAAAATAATAATATAGATCATAGAAATGACATGGCACGAATAACAATTAACGGACGTTAAATAATAAACGGTAAAAGATAACGGAAAAAGTAGGGTCGTGACAGTACCTTCCCGTTACGGAAATTTCGTCCCGAAATTTAAGCAAGTGCAGGGGTTGACTCGTCATCTAGGAACAAGTGCGGGTACTTCTACCTCATCTTATCTTCACGTTCCCAAGTGAACTTGGGTCCGCGTCTGGCATTCCATCTCATTCGGACGATAGGAATTCCACTTTGTTTAAGAGTCTTAACCTCTCGATCCATAATCTCGACAGGTTCCTCAATAAAATGGAGTTGTTTATCAACATGAAGTTCCTCAAGAGGAATGGTTTCATTGGCCTCGACCAAACACTTCTTCAAATTCGATACATGAAAAACGCTATGAAAAGCGCTAAGCTCTTGTGGCAATTTCAAACGATAAGCCACGGGTCCAATTCTTTCGATAATCTCAAACGGTCCAACAAATCGAGGATTTAACTTTCCTTTTTACCAAAACGTATCACGCCCTTCCAAGGTGATACCTTCGACATAACACGATCACCGACCTGAAATTCAATATTGTTCCTTCTCTTATCGGCATAGCTCTTTTGCCAACTTCTGGCGGTTCTTAAACTTTCCTTAATCTGTACGATCTTCTCGGTAGTATCATGAATAATTCCTGGACCTGTGAGTTGAGCATCCTCAACCTCATTCCAGCAGACAGGAGACATGCACTTTCTACCATACAGAGCTTCAAAAAGTGCAGCTTAATACTTGCATGATAGCTGTTATTATAAGAAAATTCAGCCAGTGGCAAGTACTTATCCCAACCATTACCAAAATCAATGATGCATGCTCGTAACATATCTTCCAACGTTTGAATGGTTCTTTCACTCTGACCATCTGACTATGGATGATAAGCAGTGTTCATATCCAATTTAGTTCCCAAAGCATCTTGTAAGGACTGCCAAAACCTCGATGTAAATCAACTGTCTCGGTCCAATATAATAGATACGGGAACACCATGTCTAGAAACAATCTCCTTCAAATACAAACGAGTAAGCTTCTCCTTCGAATCTGTTTCCTTAATTGGCAAGAAATGAGCTGACTTAGTGAGTCGGTCAACAATCACCCAAATGGTATCATAACCACCCACAACTCTCGGTAACTTCGCAATAAGTCCATCGTAATACCTTCCCACTTCCACTCGGGAATTTCAGGTCGCACCAGAAGTTCGGACGGTTTCTGATGTTCAGCTTTAACCTTAGCACATGTCAAGCACTTAGCCACATACGTAGAAACATCAGCTTTCAAATTAGGCCACCAATACCGCTCCTTAAGGTCATGATACATCTTTCCTGAACCAGGATGAATAGAGTACCTAGACCTATGAGCCTTATCCAAAACAAGTTGTCGCAGATCACCAAACTTCAAAACCCAAGCACGCCCCGCAAAATACTGAGTACCATCGGTTCGTACCTCAAACTGTTTACTCAAGCCTCGAACCTTCCCGTTATGAAAATTCTCCTCCTTCAAGGCTTCTTCTTGTACCTCAAGAATCTGCCTAGCGAGGTTAGTTCAAATGGTCATACTCAAGGCTCTAAACCTACGAGGTTTAACTCTCTCTTTTTGACTTAAAGCGTCGACCACAACATGGGCCCTTCCCGGATGATAGAGGAGTTCACAATAATACTCGTTCAATAACTCAATCCATCTTCGCTGTCTCAAATTAGCTGTTTTTGATCAAGAACATGTTGAAGACTTTTGTGATCAGTGTACACTGTACATTTGACCCCATATAAGTAACCAATTCTTGAGTGCGAACACAACAGCTCCCAATTCTAAATCATGGGTTGTATAATTCTGTTCATGAATCTTCAACTGACGTGACGTGTAAGCAATGACTTTCTTTCGATGCATCAAAACACAACCAAAGCCTTGACACGAAGCATCACAATAGATTACAAAATCATCATTACCCTCATGTAGTGATAATATCGGTGCAGAAGTTAACTTCTTCTTCAGAGTTTGGAAAGCAGACTCTTGTTCACTCTTCCACTCGTACTTCTTCCCCTTATGCGTTAAAGCAGTCAGAGGTTTCGTTACTCATAAAAAATCTTGAATGAACCTTCTATAATGGCCTGCCAAACCTAGGAACTGACGAATCTGAGTAGGAGTCTTCGGAGTTTCTCACTTCTCATTTGCCTCAATCTTGGCATGATCAACTTGAATTCCCTGTTTACTAACAACGTGCCCAAGGAATTGAACTTCTTTCAACCAGAATGCACACTTAGAAAAATTCAGCATACAACTCTTCTTTTCTTAACAAATCAAGCACTAATCTTCGTGCTCTTAATCACTCTTGGATTAGATGAGAATATCGCCGATGAAAATAATAACGAATTGTCCAGATAAGGTCTACACACACGGTTCATGAGGTCCATGAACATAACAGGTGCGTTAGTCAATCCGAACAGCATAAAAAGAAATTCGTATTGACCATAACGGGTGCGAAAAGCGGTTTTCGGAACATCATATTCTTTAACACGCAGTTGATGATAACTGGAACGAAGATCAATTTTAGAATAAACAGACGAACCTTGAAGCTGATCGAACAGATCATCAATTCTTGGGAGGAGGTAACGGTTTTTAACAGTAAGCTTGTTCAATTCACGATAATCAATACACAAACGAAACGAACCATCTTTCTTCTTAACAAATAGAACAGGAGCTCCCCAAGGGAACGAATTGGGACGAATGAAATACAGTTGCAACAATGAAGGAAGAAATATATGGAGTAGTCACATCGGTGGCATAGATATATAAAGCAATTCTCTCAAAGGAAATAACGAGGATCATGGACTTCAAAGTAAATTTTCATTACATTTCTGAAAGGAAGACGTACGAAAGGTGTGATAATTTAACGAGAGTGAACTTCATTGTACAATGAGTGAGGAAATCTAGGATTTATCCATAATTTTAAATTTATGTGCGGATGAAAAGAACGCGAATCATGGGTTATAAAGAATGGCCGACTCCGGGTGAGATGAATCTCCAAAAATAATTTTGTGCACCTCAAAATATTGAATCCTAGGATTGATGTTTATGAGGGTGTTGCGGCTGACAGCGAATATTGAGAGTAGAAACTCCTCAAACGGTCTAGTGTAATATATATCCATGATACCCACTATAACAACCGTTGGGGTAGAAACCCACCTAGCACCTTTTCTACAATAGGGTGACCACCGAGTGTACCCCAGAAAATTGATTTATCGGTCCGCATTTCGGCCATGTCCAACCATAAGAGGGAAAATTTTATGAGCGCAAGGACCTTCCAACAAATTTTATAAAACCGGCATCCAAAGTGGTGTAAGAGTTTCTATCAATGAACTTAATGGTAAATTTCATCCTTAAACGGAGGATGAGAAGAAATGTGATCCAAACACTCTGTAGAGTAATGCGAAAATTCTAATGTAATCAATCAAAGAAGTTTTGAAAAAGCTTTAAACGTCTAATGTAACCCCATAAATGGAACGAAGCTCTTAGTAAATTTAGAAGTATGTACAATGTGTACCATTTTACGTAAATCAATTTGAGTTAACTAGACAACTCAATAAGAGTGGTTTTAAAATAATTTTGAAGGTATAAGTTAGTGTATACTAGCCAAAATAGGTAAGGGTAAATTTGTCCATTTGAATTCATACGTACATATATGATTTTATAAATAGTATACATGACAAAGTATTTCATTACTTCTATTCGCCCATAAATCTCGTGAGAACCGCCCAATTACACAAATGTGTAAAATTTTTAATGAAAAGCAGGGTGTCCGCATCACAGAGGTTACGAGTTGAAGTAAGATCGTTAAAGCTCGGGTGATGGACTTGAATCGTCTTGCGACATCTAATCAATAAATGCTACGAGGTCATGAAAACCAATGAGTTAAATATTGTTTTGACTATTGTCAGGACATAAGTCCTTGGGCCAAAACTCTTCACGTACGAAGCTGTCACTAACAAGCGAGTTATGAATGACAAAACATAGGGTAAGTAGTTCGGTTAAGACGAGTCTCTCGTATATCAACAAATAAGATAATGAGTATCTTCCTTACTCATGTAACAACGTTAGAATTTCCGAATGAGTGGTGTATAAATTTTCTCTGACTCGCTTTCTATTCCTCATGTCACAATATTGGGACTTTTTATGAATTAACGTAATATAATCACGTTGGCCTGACGCCATTATATTTCACTAACTCATAGTTCCATTCCAATATCACTACATAAGGTCAGGACACGTGGTCAACCTCGAATTTCAACACAATTTCCCTAAAACAATTTCTTAACAATGTGCTAAGGATAGCACAAGAGACAAAGACATCGAAAGTAATGAATAGGAGTAATGGTGACATGAAAATGTCTTCGAAGTACCAAGAATCTCTAAAAGTCAAGGATGACGTTTTTCGGTTCAAAAACCAAAGCACATAGGCACAACGGCACAATGGCATGTAATGTAACAAAAATGTTATATACCCAAATACAATAGCTGACATTGAAATGCCGAGCCTTTAGAAGTCAAGAATGACATCTCGCGTAATATAACTCAAACGTTATATACATAACCATAATAGATGACATAGAAATGCCGAGAATTCTAGAACACGTAATGTAACTTAAACGTTATATCAATAAACACTAATTATGACATAGAAATGTCGAGAATTCCAGAAGTCAAGAATGACACCCCCTCGGTTTCACTAACCGAGGTGTTCCTTTAAAAGATGAACTCGCATGAGTCGGAGAATACGTTTAAATCGGAATGGGTGTTCCTCCCGGATTCAGAACATAATAGAAATGTATGTATGACAACAATATACATACCAATACGATACAAATAATCACATATAGTAATATATAATAGGCCGGGCTGTAGACTAGACTCACTAATGCACCCTATTGACTCGGGTAACGACATCAATGCAGCCTAATTCCCTACAACCAGAGCTCTGATACCAACTGTGACGACTCCGTCAAAATACTTAACGGCTCCGTCACTTGGTCCCACAGCTTGATCGAAACTCTATATGAATTTAATAAAACAACCTTGCATTCTTTATTTAAAAATGATTTCCTATAAAGGAGATCTACTAAAATGTATAAGTTTAGAAAAACCATACAATAATACTTTAACCAAAAGTTGACCCAAAACAAAGTCAACAAACAACCACTATTTAATGTAACAAAAATAGAATGCAAGTTAATGTTTAACAAAAGCTGCCATCGTAAATATGCAGACTCTCTAAGCACAGCGGAAGCATTCAATCATGAACCTGAGAATAAAACATGCGAGTAACTGTCAACAAAAATGTTGAGTGAATTATAAGTTTAATATTGCAAACAATATTTAATTTAAACCATAAAAATTTATGTTTGAAAACATAAAAACTCCTTTTTGGACCACAAAATTATATGCTAGAAAATATATAAAAACATTATTCCATTTTCCGTGAGCCACCTGGTAACTACTTAACCATTTATTTACCCTTGCCAAACACAATAAATAATATACACCGAACAAGTGTATCTTCAATTAAATACGAAGTACTAAACATTCCGATTATAAATTGCTAGCGCGACTAGCTCGAAATGGGGTTGTCAAACCCGATAGATCTATCCATAGGATTCGCGTTCACCAGTAGAAACCAGTGATTACAATTACCAGATTAGGGAATATTTTTGTTCGACTCGCAATGAATAATTTAAACCAACTTCCACTTGTGTCCAATACGTAAAAATAAAATGCATGTATTCTCATCCCAAAAGATTTAAAATAGAAAAATGGGACTATAACTCACCTTAATAGCAACTGAAGAAATCTCACAAACAAGCGAACAGCAAATAAAGTAAAGTGATCAAGAAAGATCACAACGCCGACCTATAAATAAAGCAGGCCGATATAAATAACTAACTTAGGTCAAGTCTTAGTATGATAGCTATTGTACATGTTGCAAGTAGACATAGAATAACACTCGGCAAGCATCGGTTTGACTGGAACAGCATACGGACACACACTTTCTATTTTTAGAAAGTTTCTATTTTTAGCAGGTTTCCATTTTTGGAAAGTTTTCTATTTTAGGGAAGTTTCTATTTTTGGAAAGTTTCTATTTTTGGAAAGTTTCTATTTTTGGAAAGTTTCCAAATTTAGAAAGTTCTATTTTTAGAAAGTTTTGAAGTTAGGAAAGTTTCCTTATTTAGAAAGTCAACAGAAGTCAACTGAAAGTCAAAGTCAACCGAAAGTCAACTCAAAAGTCAACCTTGGTCAAACATAGTCAACATTAATTTGAAAAGTGTAAGTTATAATAATAATGTAAGTTATAACATTTATTAAAGTTAAATATGTCTAATTATGTCATAACATAAGTTTAATTAAATTAAAATGAATTATTAAAGTTTAGATAAGTTTAAATGATATAATTAATATAACATAAGTATTTAATTAATTAATTAAATATTAGTCATAATATAAGTATTATTAATTAATAATAAATTTTAAATCATATCATAAGTATTATTAATTAATAATGAATTATTAATCATATCATAAATTTCTAATTATACTTATTAAATCATAAGTATTTAATAATTAAATAATAACTAAGTCTTATAATAATTAAATAATTATTTAATCCTTATTATAAGTCCTATAATAATAATAATCTCATAATATAAGTTTAATACTTATCATAAGTATTTTTCATTAATAATAAAAGTATTATTAATCATAAGTTTAATTAAAATGTTAATTAAATCATAAGTCATAATTAAATGATATAATAAATATATATCATAAGTCTTAAATAATAATAATTACTTCTTATATCATAAGTAATTAGTCAATAATGAAAATTATTATTTTTCTCATAAGTTTTAATATTTAACCATAAGTTTTAATCAAAAGTTCATCGGGTCGTATCTTGAGCCCCGGGTGTCGGTTTTCGGCGAGCCTTACATATATCTCCGCCTAAGCAAACCACCCGGCACTTTGGTACACTCAATAACACACCAAGAACAGCCCACAAGTCGTGATATACAGCCAATACACTACTTGGAACTTTAATTCAATCAAAAACGTGTTTTAGACGTAACGGGTGATTCGTGGCTTGGATTGAGATGACCCGAACATGAAAGTTCGCCCCACCATCAGTTCTAACACACTAGTACACCCTAAAGACTCCAAAAATGGTCACAAAGTCGGACCATAACTGAACCAATTCGTTTTCACCATTTAATCTTTACAAAACACCATTTTAATCATATCTTAAGCTCCGGGAATCGAAACGACATGAATCCGGAGTCTAAAATTAATGTCTTGATGAGAGGAACTCATCTAAACACTTTAATTTCACTTTTATATGAGTTACACAACCAGAAATGAACGAATAAGCTGCTGTCCCAATTTAATCAAACCGAAAACAAGTGAAATTGAGCAATTCTATGCATACAAACATCATTACAATAATCCACAATCATCATACTACTATAATAACATATAAAAACAGTAAAATTAAAGAAAATTGAAAAAGTTAGGGTTAGGGTTTATACCCTAATCAAGAATTGATTAATATCAACGTGTAGAGATCGAAGAGAGGAACGCGTTTATACAAACAATAGGATGATCCAAGCTTTATTGATGAAGATGATGGTGATTTTAGTGTGCTAGGGTGACGGCTAGGGTAGGGAGAAAGAGGGAGATGGAGAAAATTAAAAATTAAATGAGATAGGTTAAGGAAAATTGAAAAGTGTAAGTATTATTCCAAAATGAAGCAAAATGTGGATATACCCCCTCCTCCTTGAATAATTCGGCCAAGAACTGAATGGGGTGGGCCCCATAGTGGCCCAATTTGATAAATGATAAAATCCTAGTGGCCCGAACGCCCGAACGAGACCCGAAATGCGAAAACACGACTACGCGATTGAAAATTCGGAGAGATAACGAATACGCGACGAAAAATAAATATAAATACTATATATAATAATATGATCTTAAAATATCATATTTAAAATATTTAGGAATTAAAAATTCCAAAAGCTCGACCGTTGGTTTGAAAACCGAAAAGATTCGCCGAATAGAAATCCACGACACGTAGAAACGTACAACTTAAAATAGGAATACAAATATTCACATAACACATAATAATTAATATATTATTACAAAAATAATAATATAGATCATAGAAATGACATGGCACGAATAACAATTAACGGACGTTAAATAATAAACGGTAAAAGATAACGGAAAAAGTAGGGTCGTGACAGTTGGTGAGCCAGAACGTATTACACCTGCACTTTATAGATCTAGTAGAACTCATCGGCTTATGAGGTTTAATTATCTGATTAATTCAGATAAACCTCAACTAAGGGATTATGATGAACCCTCTAGCTGCGTGAGGCCATATCAGATCCTGAATCTAAAAATGACTAGATTCTATGAATACAGATATGCCGTCCATGAAGGATAATCAAGTATGAGACTTGATTGATCTTCTACCCAATTGTAAGACAATGAGGTAAAAATGGGTCTTCAAAGTAAGACTGATATGGACGGTAATGTAAACACTTTTAAAGCTCGATTGGTGACAAAAGGTTATGAAGAAAGTTTTTCACCAGTCGCGAGCCTTAAAACACTTAGGATACTTATTTCCATGGTTACTTTTCATGATAATAAAATATGGCTAATGTATGTCAAAACCGCTTTCCTAAATGGCGACCTAAGCGAGGACGTATATATAGTTCAGCCGAAAGGGTTTATGAATCCTAAGCATCCTAATAAAGTATGCAAGCTTCTAAAATCCATTTATGGATTAAAGCAAGCATCCAGGAGCTAGAATCTTAAGTTTAATGAGAAAATCAAAGTGTTTAATTTTTCTCAAAACCAAGATAAGCCCTGAGTTTACATTAGAGCTAGTGGGAGCAAAGTAGTCTTCTTGATCTTATATGTTAATGACATATTACTTATTAGAAATAACATTCCAACTTGCAAGATGTCAAGTCTTGACTTGAAAAATGTATTTCCATAAAGGATCTTCATGAAGCTACTTATATTATTGGAATGAGGATCTATACAATAGATCCAATTGGCTTATTGGTTTTAATCAAAGTACATACATTATCTTGCAGAGATTTAGCATGAAAAATCCAAGCATGGAGCTTTGCCAATGCAAAAGGGCATAACCTTGAGAAAGTCTCAAAAGTCCTATCACAACAGATGAGATGAGACAAATGAAATGTATCACATATGCTTCGGCTATATGATCCATTATGTATGCCATGATATGTACTATACTCGATGTTTCATTAGTTTTGAGTTTGACGAGTCATTGTCAACATAATCCAGGTGAAGTATATTGGATTGTTGTTAAGAATATTCTTTAGTATTTGCAGAGTACTAATGATATGTTCTTGGTTTACGGTGGTTTGGAAGAAGAGTTAAGTATTAAGTTTTATATTGATTCTAGTTTCCAAACTGATCAAGATGATTCTCGATCCAGTCACGTTGTTTCTTTGTCATGATGGGCAAGATAGTTGATTGAAAGAGCTCTAGGCAGAGCGCTATTGAACAATCTACAACAAAAGCAGAATACATTGTTGACTGAGAAGCTGCTCAGAAAGCTGTCTGGATAAGGAAGTTTGTTGTTATACTCAGAGTAGTACACAACATTTAATCTTCTATAATATTTAATGTGATAGTTCGAGTGTGAATATACTTTTGAAAGAATCACATGTATATGAAAGTATCTGGCACATTCTTCAAAAGTTTGACTACGTTCATTAAGTCATTAAGAGGAATGATATTAGTATTCTTAAAGGTTCATACAAATGATAATGTGGCTCACCTGTTCATGAAGCCCATGATGCACAACAAGCATGATGACCATTCTAGTAATACTGGACTTCGTTATGCTGCTGATCTTTTTCATTTGTAATTTAGTATTTGGATATTTTTGAAACATTAAGCAGTTTTATATTAATGAATTGATATATAGTTGGTATGATCGTTTTCATTTATATCACTGTGTTCTATATTAGCATGTTTAATCCATGAATAATTGTTGATTATTCAAAATCTCCATAATCGGTCATGTTATGGGAATAACATGAATTAAGATTAATGTGCAATTTTGGTTATATTCATTGATGATAAATAGTTAACTTGTTGAGACCAAAATTCATATGTATTCATTGATGATGAATATTGGAATGACCCAACCATGAGATGTCACTACAATGATCGTAGTCAGTAGTGAATCTTTTAGTGATTATGTCTTTGTGTCCTTAGACTTGAGATGCACGCCCGTCTTGATGAGTGTATCATTGTACTTTGATATGGTTAAACGCTGTCTTGAATAAGGCTGTTATAAAGGCCATTATTGGGTATAATGTAAAGCTCGTGATAGACACGTGTATGCAATATAGGATTTGTTCCTCTAAAATGTTTGGAGTTAGAAACTTTTTGAGCTCCTCGATGAATGAATAAGATATTTGTGTGGCCGCACCCAGATGTAATTAAGATGATACTTAATTAATTTGGTGATCTAATTCAGTTCTAAGATCGAGAAACAAAATTGTTAAACAAATGAGAATGACCGATGATCCATATCTCAAGTTTAACTAAAGTATCTGAAACAAAAGGACGAATGACATTTAAAACTTACCATAAACAGTTTCGAGAAACTACCCTCACATGAATTTGGGGACAATGACGTGTTGCTAGACGCTTACCATTGTTTGTATAGTTACTTAGTGTTGTGTCATGCACAAGTGGGAGTCTGTAGGATTAATGTGCAAGGTACAACATATAACTATATGGCCAACCTCATTTGAGCCTTCGGGGTCACACACATATACACCGAGACGTCAAATAAAATATATATATGATGTATATATATTACTCAAGTAACAAAATAGTAAATCGAAATTAATTCATTTACTATTCATATGAATAGTAAATGAAACGAAATTAATTAATTTACTATTCACATGAAAGCGACATGATAGAAATTATTAAATATAAGTTACATAACATACCCCTAAAGTATTTGAGAAATACGAATTTTTAAAACCAAATCAAACGAAATATGATATTAGAGACAAAGAAATCGAAAACAAGATATTCTTTTGATTTGCTTTTTGCTACCAAACAAACGGAGTATATCATATATTCATATATATATATATATATATATATATATATATATATATATATATATATATATATATATATATATATATATATATATATATATATATATATATATATATATATATATATATATATATATATATATATATATATATATATGTTCGTTGGGTTATGAGATGAGGAAGAGAGAAAGTAAGAAAAGAAATAACATTGTTTCATACGGAGTATTATTTTGGGTTCATAATATTAATCAAAGGTTGATTAATTATTACTTGGTTTTGGACTAGCATCCATTGACGTTGTTTGAAATGTAGTGTGGACTATCCAAAGAGACGGTCATACTTTTGATTGTAGGTTTCTCTCCGTTCATTAGTTTCTTCAAGAAAGGTATATCGTTAACTCATCTTATGATTTAATATTCATGACAATTATTATGCTGTAACTGGATCTCGTTGGGATAAATTAATCGTGTGCATGTTTCACTAAATATATGAATATTTAATCTTGTAAATGTTTTATAAAATAATAATAGATTATTGTTTTAACTATCCGCTGCGTTAATCTGATTTAAAAGTACACACGGTTTTCCAATGTAAATTTTTGACAACTGTTCTATAAAAAATGAAAAAATATAATAAAATGGACTCATTTGTTTTCGTGTTACTTAAAAACAAAATTCAGCGGTGGACATGAACACAAATTTACATTTTACAATAAACAAATAAATAAAAAACATCAATCATGAATACTCATATCATAGATGCTCAAACTATTGACTTTCCTATACAAAGAAAATAAAATGAGTACAGATCATAGTCGTAATTGTAATAACTACGGAGTAATATTTTTCTCAGCTAGGGTACGTGTTAGAAGTTAGAACTACATATATTCGATGATAATTAACGTTTTTAATTTAGAAAATTAATTAAAATTATAATCAACATTAATATCACATTATAATCAACATTAATATTTTCTAATGGTTGTATTGCGTCTTTCATCACCCTCGTTCCTAAAAAACCGGAACCAGTTAATTTAAATGATTACCGCCGATTAGTCTCATTGGTAGCTATTACAAAATTATTGCAAAGCTTCTCTCTAATCGTTTACGCAAAGTTATTCCAAATCTTGTGGGGTATGAGCAAAGTGCATTTATTAAAGGTTGTAATATTTTGGATGGCGCGTTGATTGCAAACGAAACCGTTGATTATCTTAAACATAAAAAGTCTAAAAGATTGGTGTTTAAGGTGGATTTCAAGAAAGCCTTTGATAGTCTTAGTTGGGAGTTTTTAATGGAAATCATGGGTATCATGGGGTTCGGGATTAAA
This sequence comes from Rutidosis leptorrhynchoides, assembly GCF_046630445.1. Lineage (NCBI taxonomy): Eukaryota > Viridiplantae > Streptophyta > Magnoliopsida > Asterales > Asteraceae > Rutidosis > Rutidosis leptorrhynchoides. The sequence continues at coordinate 295,783,693 of NC_092340.1, forward strand.
TGGAGAGATTGGATTCTATCATGTCTCAAGTCGGCTTCTATTTCGATACTTGTTAATGGCTCATCGACAAATGAGTTCAAACTTGAGCGTGGTGTTAGGCAAGGCAACCCACTTTCACCTTTCCTTTTTATCCTTGCGGCCGAAGGACTTAATGTCCTAACCAAATTGGCCGTGAAAAATAACTTGTACCAAGGGGTCCTTATTGGTAAGGACAAGGTTCCTATCTCACACCTTCAATATGCAGATGACACTATCTTTTTCGGATCATGGATTGAGTCTAATGTGAGAAGCTTAGGTGCTGTTTGTTTTTTAAGATGTTTTATGTCTGCAGTCTGAAACCATGTCTGCCAAAGAAGGTGTGGTTCTAAAGTCTGCAAACTGAAAATAGAAGACTGTTTTCCGTATGAAAAAGACTGTTAACAGAAGAGTTCGCATGAGATTTAAGGAAAACATAAATACTATCTTTACAACTATTTTTTAGCCACTGAATTCATCGAACAATAGATTATGATTTAAAATTGCATCCTAAATAAATTGAAAGTAGTACAAAGTCAAAAGTTGGAATAAAGTGTTTGTAACTACAACCACACAATTTTTCCTACCTAACAAGAATAAAGTGATATTACAGTCAAACTATTTTCATCTTCATTTTGATCGTCATTTACAACTTATCAGGGATAAATCTTTGATCACAAAAGTCTCTCACTCTAAAATTACTACTCAAGGCTACCGAATATGTCAATCTCTTTTCATCATCATTATGATCCATGAGCCAGTAGAGAATTCAAACACATATATAATATAACAACTAAAATTGAGAGAGCTGGTTACAACAAAACATAAGGTGAGATGTTCCTTTTAAGGAAGAATTGAAGAAATCAAACCCAAAACAACCTCAAATAAATTCAAAAGAAATTATGCTGAAAAAAATTACTGAGATATGGTGACGGAGATGATGGTGATGGAGTGGTGCCGCTGGAGATGGTGGTGCCGCCGGATGATGGTGACAGAGTGATGCTGATGGATGTGTATAGTATGTGGGGAATGATTGAAAGGGAAGTTGGGTGGTGAAAAGGAAGAATTGAATGGGATAAGATTAGAAATGAGCTGAACAAAATGTCTGCAATATTGAGAAGCTATATTTTAGAGCTTCTAAATTAAAGACCTCTGAAGATCTTTTTTGTCTTATGTCTTCGAAAAACAAACTATCTGCAATCAAAACATCTGCCCCCCGCAGACATATGACAAAATAAGGTCTGCAATTGAAAAAACAAACAACACTTTAATGACACTACTTAAATGTTTTCCCTTATACTACTTCTCGCTCTCCGTGCTCCGCCATGTGTGATAAAAAAGCTCGAGTGTGTGAGGCGTAATTTCTTTTGGGGGGGGGGGTCAGGTAAAAAATCTAAAATATCATGGGTTAAACGGGAGGAAATACTTCTTTCTTTTGGGAACAGGGGGCTTAATGTGGGGTCACTTAAAAGCAAAAATCTCACTGTGATTGGCAAGTGGTGGTGAAGGTTTAAAATCGAACCCACTTCCTTGTGGGTTAAAGTTGTTAAGAGTCTTTATGGTTTTAATGGTGGTCTTAACGATACTAACCTTGCGAGTGTTGGAACATACACTTCTGTTTGGTCAAATATTGTTAATACATGTCATCTTATTGCTTCACTTGGTATCCCTTTCCAAAGTTACTATGCAAAAGAAATCGGAGATGGTGCTAACACGAGTTTTTGGAGTGATGTTTGGCTTGGAAACGAGCTGCTAAAAAATAAGTTCAAACAGCTAGTGGTTCTAGAAAATGATGCAGCAGCTTCTGTGAAGGATCGTGTCACTTGGAATGTCTCAAAAAACATTGGTATTTGAGTTGGGTTTGCAACCCGTCGGGTCGTACCTTAGGTGAAATTGATCAACTAAATAGCATGCTTGAAGTGTTCCCTTTAAAACGTGATGTTCCGGATGGGTGGCGCTGGTCAGCAAGTTTAAGTGGTTTCTTTACAACAAGCAGCTTAACGGATGTGTCAAACGAGAAGCTACTAAGGGTTGGTACAAACTCCTTCGAGACGTTAAGGAATATCTTGGTGCCTAAGAAAGTGGAGATATTCGTGTGGAGAGCTAGAAAGAGGAGGATCTCAGTTTTGACGGAGCTTGACAAGAGGGGTGCTAACTTGCATTTGGTTTGGTGCCGTTATGTGATGGAAGTATCGAAACCATTGATCACACATTGTTACTTTTCCCGCAAACGTACGACATATGGTGTAAAGTGTTTGATTGGTGGGGGCGTATTGAATTCACATTTGTTGGTTTCAATGATCTTGCAATCGATAATTGGACTCAAGTTTCTTCGGATTTGGGTAAAACCATTTGGCAAGCATTACTTTGGGACGATAACCTAAAATACTACATCTGATCGGGTTTTGTTGCTCGTTAGGGTGTTAAAGTGTAATAATAAATGTTTTATAAATTTAAAAATTGAAAGACAAGTTAAGCACTACTGCACACACTTTTGACACATCAACTTTTTGGCGCCGCTGCCGGGGAGCGCGGTAAATACGGAAATTGGATATACTTTGGTTATTGATATTTCTTGAAAACGAGTGATGACTGTCTTCCTTTAGGAAAAGGTTGTTGGGGTTTCGATTTAAAGGGCTCTACCGGAACCTAGACGCTGACGGGTCACTTAAGTATTGAAAGATTCAATAGGCCGCGTATGTTTGATTGTTCGTTGTTATGCGATAAAAGTTGTTAATTAATTTATTTATAAGTTATTTATATTTTATTTAATCTATTTAGTTATTATTTAACTACTTAAATTATTTTCTCATTCAAATCTTAATTACTCCTATAATTAAAATCTCCATTCTAAAATCTAAATCTAAAATCTTATATTTAAAAATATGGAACAACCAATAAAGAGAAAAGAAAAGAGAACTTTTATGGAAATGGCTAGAGACTCTATTAAGGAAAATTATGCTGAATATAAGACTGATCCATATACACCAAAACAAATACAATCAATATTAGAATGGAATGAATACTTGAGACAAGTAAAGGAAAAGGAAGAAAATGCTCAAACTCAACGTACGATAACTATCGCACAATATCTTTCCAATGCGTATTATTGGACTAATAATGAGGAAGAGTTGGTTAATGAGGAGTTCGAACCAGTCAAAGAAGAGGTAGAGGAGATTGGGGTTAGTGTTAGAAACATGTCGATAGAAGAGATGATGATAGCCGAGGGATTTTGCCCGTGTTTTTCTGGACCTTTTCAATGCTGCACAAATCCATACGTAAAACATTCAAGTACTCCATCTAATACACAATTACCTACCGATTCATACCTAGAACATTTAAGTAAGACAAAATCTATTCCAATACCACAACCTACCATTCCACCACCTATGTTAGTAGACGTGGATAGTATATTTAGCGATGAAATTTTAGATGAAGAATCACCGGGTATAGATTAGGATCCTTCAGATACCGAAGATGATGATGAGTTACATCCGATCAAATGGGATTCTTCTGATGATGAAGAGGATGACTCTTATCTTAATTTTGAGGTGTACGAATTGCTAGAAAACACTAGGTTAGTGGAAAATGCTGCCATATTAACGATAGATTCGCCGGTTGTTAAAGAAACTACTCATTTAGATCCACTTTCTGAACTATTATGAGAATTTCCTGAGTTACAAACTTGCTCACTTAATGGTAAAGATGATAAAGAAGAGGATTTGTTAGCTGTTTTGGTTACTAATGGTTATGAGCCGACAACTGAGGAACTAGCTGAATTAAGGATAGAGGTTGACTCCAACAACATTAAAGAAAATTATAGCGGATCAACTGCACATTTTGAGGTTCCCGATGTTGAGATAAATGATTGTTTGTATGCGAGTGGGTATCACAAGGTATATAGTTTAGAGAAGACGGTTTATAGTGATAAATTTGATATTAGCATAACTGAGGGATACATTCGGGTGTCCCAGTCAGATTTTAATTATGATATGAATTCCAAAGGTCGGGTTATACCAGGGTTCTACGCGAAAGAGAAAGGAGAACTCCCGAACTCCATATATTCAACCCGCAATGTTAATGATTGGCTCACGTTACTAATTCGTGGAACATTTTCCACCAATTTTATATGTCTCCCGATAAGTGTGGGGGAAGTTAAACCTCACTAAGGAAAAATTTAAAGGGGGTCGAGTCAAGCTTATGACTCGTTAATAAAGAAGAATATATTTATCTCCTTTTTATTAGTAATTATTTGAATAAATGGGGTGATTGGGCGCGTGTTATTCAAATTCAACTTCTGCAACTATCCTGTAACTACAATCTAATTCCAAGTAACATCACTCTTTACCTTATTCTCAATTATGTCTTTCATTTATTATTATTTTTTATTATAAATGCAATGAGGACATTGTATAATCTAAGTTTGGGGAGGGAAGTGATTACTCACTTAAAAAGATTAAAAGATACTAAAATTTTCCTGAAAAAGTTGAAAAATGGGTACAAATAATTTTTTTTAGAAAGTATAAATTCTTGATCAAACTTATGTCTTTTTACTAATCTTAAAGGTAATAATAGGACTATTCTCAATTTTGAGATCAGATTACTTGTTTAAGATAAGAATTTAAAAGCCAAAAATTGTGAAACGATTGCAAACTTATAGCCACTACCATATGGCATAATAAGCATGGACCAGTGAGGCAACAAAAGAGTCCAAACAAGGGCCAATTCAGAAAAATTGCTAAGTGTAAAGCTAAATGCTGAACATGGAAGCAAAAGAAATAAAAAAATTTAAAAGAGCCCAATGAAGGCCAACAAAAGAAAAAGAGTTCCAATGAAAACCATACACTTTTAAAAATTCTAGTTAGAAAATAAAAGAGTCCAATGATGACCAAATTGTATAAATTTGACTTAATAAATATAGGACTACTTTTAATCCTTGGTCTGGTTCAGACGAGTTCTTACGAATAATAAAAACTAACTTCTTATTAAGACATATTTTTGACTTTGCAATTTTACTTTTAACTTTATACCCATTTAAAATGATTTGATTTATAAGGTTTACTTCAGGACAAGTAAATGTTTAAGTGTGGGAAATTTGATAACTCCTAAATTATACAGTTTTTTGTAACATTTTGGGGAGTTATCTTAGTACTTTAAGGTCATTTTAATCCTAAAACACACTAAAATGGGCAAAATGGGGAAAAAGTAATTCTAATAATTTTATCAAAGTAATGTATCAAACAGGATCAAAAACAGGAAAAATTGCAGAAAAGGCTGTGAAGCCGCCGGCATGGGGTCAAGGAAGCCGCCGGCCTGGGGTTGAATACGCCAGAATGTTCTAGAATTTCTGTAGAATTGAAAGAACTTGTTGATTAAGTAAAAAGCAGATGAAGCTGCCAGCCTGCTACCAAGCCGCCGGCTTAATTATGATGGTTACACGTTTTGTGCGTGTAGATTAAGTTAAACTTGCATAAGGAGTCACCAACCTAAGGCAAGCCGGCGGTTTTCCACGGAAGCCGCCAGCTTGGCCACCATTTCTGAATATTATAAATAGAGGGCTCTAGTCTCAGTTTTAGGTGTGCAATTGAGTACAACTCAATACAGTTTAGTTTGGTTTCGTTTTTCTTTTAGGGTTTACTCTAAACCCCTTAGATTAGATTTACTTTTTATTGTAACCAAGATCATTCAAGTTTTAATTCAAGTTTCTTACATCTACCTTTTTAAGGTATGATTCTATCTTTACTTTATTGTTTAGTCTATTTTATTTACTTTAATTTTTTCTGTTCATCTTCTGCTATGAATTAAACATTCATAGTAGTTACATGGACGAAAACTGAACTTCATCTGGGAATCAGATGAAGCCGCCAGCCTCACCTTCTAAGCCGCCGGCTTGGTTGGAGCAAAGCCGCCGGCTTCGTGTGCTTTATCCGTACAGTTCCTGGTTCTTTTCTAGATCTGTATGGTAGTTTCTGTAATGATCTTTGAATTGTTTTGAATCTGTTTTGCTTGAATATACTTGTTTGCCATGCTTTGATTAAATAACATGATTTTAGGATTGATTAGTACTTGATCCGATGATCTATTATTCGATTCATGCTACATGTTTAGATCTAGTCCATAAAACTTGTTAAATTGAATTGCATGCAACTAGGTTAAACAGCATAATAGTGATAAACTTGTTTAATTAGAATTACACTTATATAATAGAATTTGATATTGTTAGGCTTAATCGAAGAACCTTTGTTTGGATTCGTTTAATTAATGATTGCATGAGAACTTAGTAGTAATTGACTTTCAGCTAGTAACTTGAGTTGATCTACTTGGTGTTTAATAGCTTATATAATTTGTCAGTCTATTTGCATATTAATCCTCATTACAAGATTGATATGTATCATGTAATTGAATTAAATATGAAGAATTAAGATGTTAGTTATGCACATCACATATCTAGCATATGCTTTAAGTCCTACTTATTGAATGATATGCAACATTTAGTTTAACCTGCTCAGGGATAGTAGTTGGTCTATGATTATTATTCTGCTTTGTGTTAATATAAGTTATGAAACTTGCCTAATATGATTCCCGTATGAGTTATTCGTTCATGTAATTGTTTTTATTTTTATCTGTTTATTTTGAATCTTCAATTCCTTGTTTTATTTTATTACTTTGTTTGTTTTTAAAGCATATCTTTCCTAAGAGATAAGAATCTATCCCATAAAAGACATAAATATCTATCTTTAATTCTTTAATAAGAATTAAACTATTTAAATAAAACAACTCTTTTCCGCATCTACGCTCTCTTGGGACGACAACCTAAAATACTACATCTGATCGGGTTTTGTTGCTCGTTAGGGTGTAAAAGTGTAATAATAAAGGTTTTATAAATTTAAAAGTTGAAAGATAAGTTAAGCACTACTGCACACACTTTTGACACATCAATTAATAATAGAGAATATTTTCCAAAATGTTTCATTGGTTATAAAATAGCCGTATATATATATATATATATATATATATATATATATATATATATATATATATATATATATATATATATATATATAATTAATTTTACATTATACATTCAGTCATTTTTATCACACAAACTATATATTTTTTCATCTTTCACTCAAAAAATTAAAACTTATAAAAATGGATCCTTTTATAAATTTCGAAGGCGGGAACGAGTGTCAACAATCGGATTCTGATCTGGATTTGATTGAAGGTGATTACAATGCACTCGATTTATCAGATGAGGAAGATGGAGCCAAAAATGTTCGAAGAATTATTAGAAGGCGTCGATAACGAAGATAACGGATTGCTACCGGACAATGTTTGCTCAATGACTACTGTTGGTCCCTTGATTAACAACAGGAGTATTGTAGGGGGGTGAATACAATTCTTTTGTTTAACTTGTTAGTTTAGTATTCAAACATGTAATTTAAATAGAGTCTAAGGTAATTTTCAACGATTATTCTTTATTGATTTTAATCACAAAGAATTACAACTATCCTTGGCGGAATGATAGTTGGTTGATACAGATTATACCTAAGTTATAGCTATCGAGGATATCTTAAAGCTATTACAAGTTTGGACTCTAAGTAAATAAACTCACACCACTCGTTATTAAAATAGTGGACACTTCTATTTATAGTAATCATATTGTCCATGTAATTGTTCTATTGTCCGCTCGTACATAGGATGTCTGTACTTGAGGGGACAACTGCAGCAGAGAGCGTGCTCTCTTCTTTCCTCTTTGGTAGCTATTTGCAGGAACACCCCAATTTAGTTTGGCACCACTATTTAAATAAACAAATAGATTGTTATGTTCCCTAGGCGTTGACAAAGTATTACATATGTCTGCACATGCATTAAACTTCTGCATTCCCACGTGATCTTGTAAGGTCACTTGTCAGCCGCCAACGTCCTTTTCTGTTCAACTTTGTCTTTGACTTCTGTTGAATAGTACAATTGATGTAGACCACTCAGGAAACCAATATGCTTGTAATGGAGCATAGCTATCTTGTGTAGTAAGCTACTTACCACCTATGCTGGTTCTTCTATGCTGAGTCACTTGATCTTCATGATTTGCTGGGTACTCATCCTGTGCTATTTTCAAGAATACTGTCTACCTTGTGCTGGTAGACTAGGCAGCATACTAAACCCTCGACACATCAATATTTGCTGTCTATACATAAACAAACCTATGATGGTTGCACATAACATTTTAGTGTACATATTTAAATCCTTAATTGTTTTAGAGACTCAACAATCTCCCCTTATTTGATGATGACAAAATCTTATGACATAAAGAGAAAACACTAAAGCCAGCATTAAGGGACCTAAAGAAGATAGGCAGTAAAATTTGTCCCTTTTTATGTTTGTTTTGGGATCTTTTGTTGAGTTATCTATATCTTATAACTTGATATGATTTTGAAGATAAACTCATTCCACATTCATTACAACAAATATATACATTAGTTACAAGTCAGTATAATGAAAAATGATACAACAAAAGATATAATTTCAACAACAGAAGGCTATCTATCTTTATCTTTTTCCTTTTCTTTTTCTTCATCAGATAACTCTTCTTCTTTCACTTTAATGGCTGCCCACGCTTCATGGAACAGCTCAGGCAAGTCTTTCATGTTAAAAACTGGTATTTGAGGAGGTAGAATAATGGGACCTCTTCTGTGTGGACCAACACCAATAGATTTCTTTCTTTTAGGCTTTTGAGCCAGTACTTCTTCTACATTCACTACTGGTGCATCGCCATACTTGACTGCTTTATTGAAGAGGTCTTATAATTCAGGTTTTAGTGTATCTCTGAGAGCACTTTTACCTTTACCAATGAAGTACTCCATCCATTCATTAAATCTAAAAGTTCTAAGATTGTGTAATCTACCTTCTCATATACATTGTTATCTCTGCTGATACTTAAGGCCCCCTTTTTGTACCTTTATGAACTTTGATGATTTTACTAGGGTTAGACCTTCTGGTCACCACATCAATGTATTTGTTCCTGAAGAAATGATCAGTCAAATCTTTAGTTCTTTCAGTCTCTTCTGGAGTTTTTGTAGGTACCTTCTCAGCAGCTTCCAGCTTGTCAAAGACTTTGTCATGGGCTTTAACTATGGCTTTTGCCAATTTGAGATATTGAGCTTCTTGTTTCCTATCAGCAGCCAATTTAGCTTCTTACTTCCTAAGCCACAGCCTTTCAGCATATTCAGCATCATCACTTCTTTGTTGTTCCAGTTGAATACTTGTAATGTATTCATTTACAGTGATGTTCAGGGATTTTGCTGTTGCAAACAATTTCCTACCTTCATCAGTAGTCAATGCATCACAATATTGGTTTAAGTCCATACCCAGTTGTAGAGCCTAATAAAAAAGGGCTTTCTCTTCATCATTATGAAGTCTTTGGCCACTATTCGTGAGAAACACACCAACAGGAATGTTGCAATCCATAACATCAATATAAAATTGCTAGTCAAGAGGATGATACAACATTCTAATATGGCAAACTCTTTCTGTTCTTCCTGCTGCCTGTAAGCTAAGCAGCTCATCAACAGAGATCTCAAGCCTGTAAGCCTCTCTTTCATCTGGATTCATCTTTCTAGGATCATGCTTTCTTCGTGTAACTGAGTCATCTTCCCATGTATTGTGTTTATCATTCTTCTTAGGGGAAGATGGAGGATATTCAGTTGTTGACTCTGCTGTGCCAGAAGGACCCACTGGTTCATAGAAGTGGAGATCACCAGTGTCTTGTCAAAGTAAGCACAAGTGTCTGCTGGTAGAGGTGATAGAATAAAAGTTGAGCTGGCACTACCCTAGACAATAAAATAAACAACATCAGAAGAATCATTATTAGCTTTAACACCCAGCTCATCCTCCTTTGCTGGGTATTCTACACTTCTTTCACCCAACAGCACACTTCTGGCTGGGTCTTCTGTCACAACACTCCTTGCTGTGTCTTCGGTACCAGCTGACTGATTAGTATCAGCTGGTACAACTGCCATAGTACCTTCACCAGTTGCCTCGAATAATGGCTCTTTCCTTAGGGGCTGGTTGTCCCTAGGGGCAGATTTTACCCTTTGTTTATCAATTAGCTTAAGTTCAACTGGTGGTTCTTGTGTGGATACTGGTTCTTGTGGAGGCAGTAGAGGAGTTATTGCAAGGTACTCCCCCTCAATAGTAGACAGATCTGTCTCTACTGGTATCTCATCACCATCATTAAGGTTGATGATTTCTACTGGGTGTTGTTGTGCAGCTGGCTTAGCAGAAGTAGCAGTTGAGAAGATTGGCTGTTTTTCATCATACCATCCAGCCATTTCATGAATACATCAACTCTCTCCCCCCTGTCATGTTGGAATCAAAATATTTTTGAATCCCTTCAGGTGTCATGTTCCTTATCTTTTCCGCCCTCTCAGCATACATCTTTGCCTTTTTTTCTATCATATTTCACCATGAAATTAGCATTTCTTTTTCGAGCATCTTTCTTGAATTGATTAATGCTGAGCAGTTCATTGTGAATTTCAAGTTGTTTAAGAGAGAGACCTCTTCTATGCTCAATTCTATGCCATTTTCTTGTAGCATAGGCCTCAAATCTAGCATTGAAGGCATCATTTAGGTCATGATGTCTCTTCTGATACCTCTCCATTTTTCTTTTGAGCTTTCTTTCAATGGATTGAGAGGTAACAAAGGATTCAGCCAAAGCCAGTTCAGATACATCATTGGGCTTACTGCCAGAACCAATATCATCCATAGATGTGGCAGGCATGTGAAATGTCCCGTTCTTATTGATTAAAAACGTTCCATATTAATTGATTTCGTTGCGAGGTTTTGACCTCTATATGAGACGTTTTTCAAAGACTGCATTCATTTTTAAACAAACCATAACCTTTATTTCATCAATAAAGGTTTAAAAAGCTTTACGTAGATTATCAAATAATGATAATCTAAAATATCCTGTTTACACACGACCATTACATAATGGTTTACAATACAAATATGTTACAACAAAATAAGTTTCTTGAATGCAGTTTTTACACAATATCATACAAGCATGGACTCCAAATCTTGTCCTTATTTAAGTATGCGACAGCGGAAGCTCTTAATAATCACCTGAGAATAAACATGCTTAAAACGTCAACAAAAATGTTGGTGAGTTATAGGTTTAACCTATATATATCAAATCGTAACAATAGACCACAAGATTTCATATTTCAATACACATCCCATACATAGAGATAAAAATCATTCATATGGTGAACACCTGGTAACCGACAATAACAAGATGCATATATAAGAATATCCCCATCATTCCGGGACACCCTTCGGATATGATATAAATTTCGAAGTACTAAAGCATCCGGTACTTTGGATGGGGTTTGTTAGGCCCAATAGATCTATCTTTAGGATTCGCGTCAATTAGGGTGTCTGTTCCCTAATTCTTAGATTACCAGACTTAATAAAAAGGGGCATATTCGATTTCGATAATTCAACCATAGAATGTAGTTTCACGTACTTGTGTCTATTTTGTAAATCATTTATAAAACCTGCATGTATTCTCATCCCAAAAATATTAGATTTTAAAAGTGGGACTATAACTCACTTTCACAGATTTTTTTACTTCGTCGGGAAGTAAGACTTGGCCACTGGTTGATTCACGAACCTATAACAATATATACATATATATCAAAGTATGTTCAAAATATATTTACAACACTTTTAATATATTTTGATGTTTTAAGTTTATTAAGTCAGCTGTCCTCGTTAGTAACCTACAACTAGTTGTCCACAGTTAGATGTACAGAAATAAATCGATAAATATTATCTTGAATCAATCCACGACCCAGTGTATACGTATCTCAGTATTGATCACAACTCAAACTATATATATTTTGGAATCAACCTCAACCCTGTATAGCTAACTCCAACATTCACATATAGAGTGTCTATGGTTGTTCCGAAATATATATAGATGTGTCGACATGATAGGTCGAAACATTGTATACGTGTCTATGGTATCTCAAGATTACATAATATATAATACAAGTTGATTAAGTTATGGTTGGAATATATTTGTTACCAATTTTCACGTAGCTAAAATGAGAAAAATTATCCAATCTTGTTTTACCCATAACTTCTTCATTTTAAATCCGTTTTGAGTGAATTAAATTGCTATGGTTTCATATTGAACTCTATTTTATGAATCTAAACAAAAAAAGTATAGGTTTCTAGTCGGAAAAATAAGTTACAAGTCGTTTTTGTAAAGGTAGTCATTTCAGTCGAAAGAACGACGTCTAGATGACCATTTTAGAAAACATACTTCCACTTTGAGTTTAACCATAATTTTTGGATATAGTTTCATGTTCATAATAAAAATCATTTTCTCAGAATAACAACTTTTAAATCAAAGTTTATCATAGTTTTAAATTAACTAACCCAAAACAGCCCGCGGTGTTACTACGACGGCGTAAATCCGGTTTTACGGTGTTTTTCGTGTTTCCAGGTTTTAAATCATTAAGTTAGCATATCATATAGATATAGAACATGTGTTTAGTTGATTTTAAAAGTCAAGTTAGAAGGATTAACTTTTGTTTGCGAACAAGTTTAGAATTAACTAAACTATGTTCTAGTGATTACAAGTTTAAACCTTCGAATAAGATAGCTTTATATGTATGAATCGAATGATGTTATGAACATCATTACTACCTTAAGTTCCTTGGATGAACCTACTGGAAAAGAGAAAAATGGATCTAGCTTCAATGGATCCTTGGATGGCTCAAAGTTCTTGAAGCAAAATCATGACACGAAAACAAGTTCAAGTAAGATCATCACTTGAAATAAGATTGTTATAGTTATAGAAATTGAACCAAAGTTTGAATATGATTATTACCTTGTATTAGAATGATAACCTACTGTAAGAAACAAAGATTTCTTGAGGTTGGATGATCACCTTACAAGATTGGAAGTGAGCTAGCAAACTTGAAAGTATTCTTGATTTTATGAAACTAGAACTTTTGGAATTTATGAAGAACACTTAGAACTTGAAGATAGAACTTGAGAGAGTTCAATTAGATGAAGAAAATTGAAGAATGAAAGTGTTTGTAGGTGTTTTTGGTCGTTGGTGTATGGATTAGATATAAAGGATATGTAATTTTGTTTTCATGTAAATAAGTCATGAATGATTACTCATATTTTTGTAATCTTATGAGATATTTCATGCTAGTTGCCAAATGATGGTTCCCACATGTGTTAGGTGACTCACATGGGCTGCTAAGAGCTGATCATTGGAGTGTATATACCAATAGTACATACATCTAAAAGCTGTGTATTGTACGAGTACGAATACGGGTGCATACGAGTAGAATTGTTGATGAAACTGAACGAGAATGTAATTGTAAGCATTTTTGTTAAGTAGAAGTATTTTGATAAGTGTATTGAAGTCTTTCAAAAGTGTATAAATACATATTAAAACACTACATGTATATACATTTTAACTGAGTCGTTAAGTCATCGTTAGTCGTTACATGTAAGTGTTGTTTTGAAACCTTTAGGTTAACGATCTTGTTAAATGTTGTTAACCCAATGTTTATAATATCAAAAGAGATTTTAAATTATTATATTATCATGATATTATGATGTACGAATATCTCTTAATATGATATATATACATTAAATGTCGTTACAACGATAAACGTTACATATATGTCTCGTTTCAAAATCATTAAGTTAGTAGTCTTGTTTTTACATATGTAGTTCATTGTTAATATAATTAATGATATGTTTACTTATCATAATATCATGTTAACTATATATATAACCATATATATGTCATCATATAGTTTTTTTTACAAGTTTTAACGTTCGTGAATCACCGGTCAACTTGGGTGGTCAATTGTCTATATGAAACCTATTTCAATTAATCAAGTCTTAACAAGTTTGATTGCTTAACATGTTGGAAACATTTAATCATGTAAATATCAATCTCAATTAATATATATAAACATGGAAAAGTTCGGGTCACTACAGTACCTACCCGTTAAATAAATTTCGTCCCGAAATTTTAAGCTGTTGAAGGTGTTGACGAATCTTCTGGAAATAGATGCGGGTATTTCTTCTTCATCTGATCTTCACGCTCCCAGGTGAACTCGGGTCCTCTACGAGCATTCCATCGAACCTTAACAATTGGTATCTTGTTTTGCTTAAGTCTTTTAACCTCACGATCCATTATTTCGACGGGTTCTTCGATGAATTGGAGTTTTTCGTTGATTTGGATTTCATCTAACGGAATAGTGAGATCTTCTTTAGCAAAACATTTCTTCAAATTCGAGACGTGGAAAGTGTTATGTACAGCCGCGAGTTGTTGAGGTAACTCAAGTCGGTAAGCTACTGGTCCGACACGATCAATAATCTTGAATGGTCCAATATACCTTGGATTTAATTTCCCTCGTTTACCAAATCGAACAACGCCTTTCCAAGGTGAAACTTTAAGCATGACCATCTGTCCAATTTCAAATTCTATATCTTTTCTTTTAATGTCAGCGTAGCTCTTTTGTCGACTTTGGGCGGTTTTCAACCGTTGTTGAATTTGGATGATCTTCTCGGTAGTTTCTTGTATAATCTCCGGACCCGTAATCTGTCTATCCCCCACCTCACTCCAACAAATCGGAGACCTGCACTTTCTACCATAAAGTGCTTCAAACGGCGCCATCTCAATGCTTGAATGGTAGCTGTTGTTGTAGGAAAATTCTGCTAACGGTAGATGTCGATCCCAACTGTTTCCGAAATCAATAACACATGCTCGTAGCATGTCTTCAAGCGTTTGTATCGTCCTTTCACTCTGCCCATCAGTTTGTGGATGATAGGCAGTACTCATGTCTAGACGAGTTCCTAATGCTTGCTGTAATGTCTGCCAGAATCTTGAAATAAATCTGCCATCCCTATCAGAGATAATAGAGATTGGTATTCCATGTCTGGAGACGACTTCCTTCAAATACATTCGTGCTAACTTCTCCATCTTGTCATCTTCTCTTATTGGTAGGAAGTGTGCTGATTTGGTGAGACGATCAACTATTACCCAAATAGTATCAAAACCACTTGCAGTCCTTGGCAATTTAGTGATGAAATCCATGGTAATGTTTTCCCATTTCCATTCCGGGATTTCGGGTTGTTGAAGTAGACCTGATGGTTTCTGATGCTCAGCTTTGACCTTAGAACACGTCAAACATTCTCCTACGTATTTAGCAACATCGGCTTTCATACCCGGCCACCAAAAATGTTTCTTGAGATCCTTGTACATCTTCCCCGTTCCAGGATGTATTGAGTATCTGGTTTTATGAGCTTCTCTAAGTACCATTTCTCTCATATCTCCAAATTTTGGTACCCAAATCCTTTCAGCCCTATACCGGGTTCCGTCTTCCCGAATATTAAGATGCTTCTCCGATCCTTTGGGTATTTCATCCTTTAAATTTCCCTCTTTTAAAACTCCTTGTTGCGCCTTCTTTATTTGAGTAGTAATGTTATTATGAATCATTATATTCATAGATTTTACTCGAATGGGTTCTCTATCCTTCCTGCTCAAGGCATCGGCTACCACATTTGCCTTCCCCGGGTGGTAACGAATCTCAAAATCGTAATCATTCAATAATTCAATCCACCTACGCTGCCTCATATTCAGTTGTTTCTGATTAAATATGTGTTGAAGACTTTTGTGGTCGGTATATATAATACTTTTGACCCCATATAAGTAGTGCCTCCAAGTCTTTAATGCAAAAACAACCGCGCCTAATTCCAAATCATGCGTCGTATAATTTTGTTCGTGAATCTTCAATTGTCTAGACGCATAAGCAATCACCTTCGTTCGTTGCATTAATACACAACCGAGACCTTGCTTTGATGCGTCACAATAAATCACAAAATCATCATTCCCTTCAGGCAATGACAATATAGGTGCCGTAGTTAGCTTTTTCTTCAATAACTGAAACGCTTTCTCTTGTTCATCATTCCATTCAAATTTCTTCCCTTTATGCGTTAATGCAGTCAAGGGTTTTGCTATTCTGGAAAAGTCTTGGATGAACCTTCTGTAGTAACCAGCTAGTCCTAAAAACTGGCGTATGTGTTTCGGAGTTTTCGGGGTTTCCCACTTTTCAACAGTTTCTATCTTTGCCGGATCCACCTTAATACCTTCTTTGTTCACTATGTGACCGAGGAATTGAACTTCTTCCAACCAAAATGCACACTTTGAAAACTTAGCGTACAATTCTTCCTTCCTCAATACTTCTAACACCTTTCTCAAATGTTCACCGTGTTCTTGGTCATTCTTTGAGTAAATAAGTATGTCATCAATGAAAACAATGACAAACTTGTCAAGGTATGGTCCACACACTCGGTTCATAAGGTCCATGAACACAGCTGGTGCATTAGTTAAACCAAACGGCATGACCATAAACTCGTAATGACCGTAACGTGTTCTGAAAGCAGTCTTTGGAATATCATCTTCTTTCACCCGCATTTGATGATACCCGGAACGTAAGTCAATCTTTGAATAAACAGACGAGCCTTGTAGTTGATCAAATAAGTCGTCGATTCTCGGTAGTGGGTAGCGGTTCTTGATGGTAAGTTTGTTCAACTCTCGGTAGTCGATACACAACCTGAATGTACCATCTTTCTTCTTGACAAACAAAACAGGAGCTCCCCACGGTGATGTGCTTGGTCGAATGAAACCACGCTCTAAAAGTTCTTGTAATTGGCTTTGCAGTTCTTTCATCTCGCTGGGTGCGAGTCTGTAAGGAGCACGAGCTATTGGTGCAGCTCCTGGTACAAGATCTATTTGAAATTCAACGGATCGATGTGGGGGTAATCCCGGTAATTCTTTCGGAAATACATCGGGAAATTCTTTTGCAATGGGAACATCATTGATACTCTTTTCTTCAGTTTGTACTTTCTCGACGTGTGCTAGAACAGCATAGCAACCTTTTCTTATTAGTTTTTGTGCCTTCAAATTACTAATAAGATGTAGCTTCGTGTTGCCCTTTTCTCCGTACACCATTAAGGGTTTTCCTTTTTCTCGTATAATGCGAATTGCATTTTTGTAACAAACGATCTCCGCTTTCACTTCTTTCAACCAGTCCATACCGATTATCACATCAAAACTCCCTAACTCTACTGGTATCAAATCAATCTTAAATGTTTCGCTAACCAGTTTAATTTCTCGATTCCGACATATATTATCTGCTGAAATTAATTTACCATTTGCTAATTCGAGTAAAAATTTACTATCCAAAGGCGTCAATGGACAACTTAATTTAGCACAAAAATCTCTACTCATATAGCTTCTATCCGCACCCGAATCAAATAAAACGTAAGCAGATTTATTGTCAATAAGAAACGTACCCGTAACAAGCTCCGGGTCTTCCTGTGCCTCTACCGCATTAATATTGAAAACTCTTCCACGGCCTTGTCCATTCGTGTTCTCCTGGTTCGGGCAATTTCTAATAATGTGGCCTGGTTTTCCACATTTATAACAAACTACATTGGCATAACTTGCTCCGACACTACTTGCTCCGCCATTACTCATTCCGACACCATTTGTTCCTTTCGTTCTATTAACCCCTGGTCCGTAGACCTCACACTTCGCCGCGCTATGACCATTTCTTTTACACTTGTTGCAAAATTTGGTGCAGAACCCCGAGTGATTCTTTTCACACCTTTGGCATAGTTGCTTCTGATTGTTGTTGTTGTTGCGATTATTATTGTTGTTGGGATGATTGTTGTAGTTGCTGTTGTTGTTGTTGTTGTTGTTGTTGTTGGGCCGTTTGTTGTAGTTGCGATTGATGTTGCGATTGTTGGGATAATTGTTGCGATTATTGTTGTAATTGCTGTTGTTGTTGTATTGGTGATTCTTATCACCGTTTTCCTCCCACTTTCTTTTGACTTGCTTCACATTGGCCTCTTCAGCAGTCTGTTCTTTAATTCTTTCTTCAATCTGGTTCACTAGTTTGTGAGCCATTCTACATGCCTGTTGTATGGAGGCGGGCTCGTGTGAACTTATATCTTCTTGGATTCTTTCCGGTAATCCTTTCACAAACGCGTCGATCTTCTCTTCCTCATCTTCGAATGCTCCCGGACACAATAGGCACAATTCTGTGAATCGTCTTTCGTACGTGGTAATATCAAATCCTTGGGTTCGTAACCCTCTAAGTTCTGTCTTGAGCTTATTGACCTCGGTTCTGGGACGGTACTTCTCGTTCATCAAGTGCTTGAATGCTGACCACGGTAGTGCGTACGCATCATCTTGTCCCACTTGCTCTAGATAGGTATTCCACCATGTTAACGCAGAACCTTTGAAGGTATGCGTAGCGTACTTCACTTTGTCCTCTTCAGTACACTTACTTATGGCAAACACCGATTCAACCTTCTCGGTCCACCGTTTCAATCCGATCGGTCCTTCGGTTCCATCAAATTCCAAAGGTTTGCAGGCAGTGAATTCTTTGTAGGTGCATCCTACACGATTTCCTGTACTGCTAGATCCAAGGTTATTGTTGGTATGTAGCGCAGCCTGTACTGCGGCTATGTTTGAAGCTAGAAAAGTACGGAATTCCTCTTCATTCATATTCACGGTGTGTCGAGTAGTCGGTGCCATTTCCTTCAAAATAGTTAAATGGAACAAGTTAATCATACAGAATATTAAGAGTAGTTAATAGTATTTCGTAGCATAATATGAACTCATTTATAAAAGCTTTTTCTTCATATTAGCGTTTTATAAGTTTAAATTCGGGTAGTACCTACCCGTTAAGTTCATACTTAGTAGCTAATATACAATTCAACTACTACAATTCTATATGAAAAACTGATTATAATAATATTTCGCGTTCAAACTTTTATACAATATTTTACAAACTTACAATACCGCTTATTTTACATAAAGCATGAAATATAGCACACAATAACTTTGATACAAGATAGTTGTGAAGACAATTCTAGCTAGTACACAAGTCGTTCAGCAAAGGCAATAAAGACACGTAATTCATACGTCCAGAAACAAGTCATGCATTCTGGTTTTACTAGGACTACTTCCCATCCTTGGTCTTGTGCAACATAACCGTTATGGCCGTTGATAAGACAGCGTGTTGTAACGTCATCAAAGGGACGAGGGTTACGTAATGTCCAACAGTCCCGTAATAATCTAAAAACCTCATTTCTTACCCCAATTACCGACTCCGTCACTTGTGGAAACGTTTTGTTTAATAGTTGTAGCCCGATGTTCTTGTTCTCACTTTGGTGAGAAGCGAACATTACTAATCCGTAAGCATAACATGCTTCTTTATGTTGCATGTTAGCCGCTTTTTCTAAATCACGAAGTCCAATATTCGGATATATTGAGTCAAAATAATTTCTTAACCCGTTGCGTAAAATAGCATTTGGGTTCCCTGCAATATATGCGTCAAAGTAAACACATCGTAACTTATGGGTTTCCCAATGTGATATCCCCCATCTTTCAAACGAAAGTCTCTTATAAACCAAGACATTCTTGGAACGTTCTTCGAATGTCTTACAAACTGATCTCGCCTTAAATAGTTGTGCCGAAGAATTCTGGCCGACTCTAGACAAGATTTCATCAATCATGTCTCCGGGTAAGTCTCTTAAAATATTGGGTTGTCTATCCATTTTGTGTTTTTAAACTGTAAAATAGACAAGAGTTAGATTCATAAAAAAAAAAAATACTTATTAATACAAGCAATTTTTACATATATCATAAAGCATAAGAACACTATATTCCATATATTACACCACACGAATACAACTATCTTATTCCGACTCGCTCGTTTCTTCTTCTTCGGTTTTGGTTCGTTTTGCCAAGTTTCTAGGGATATATGATGTTCCCCTAATACGAGCCGTCGTTGTCCACATTGGTTTAGAAAAACCTGGTGGTTTAGAGGTTCCCGGGTCATTGTTACAACTTAAGGACTTCGGGGGTTGACGATACATATAAAGTTCATCGGGGTTGGAATTAGATTTCTCTATTTTTATGCCCTTTCCCTTATTATTTTCTTTTGCCTTTTTAAATTCAGTTGGGGTAATTTCTATAACATCATCGGAATTCTCGTCGGAATCCGATTCATCGGAGAATTGGTAATCCTCCCAATATTTTGCTTCCTTGGCGGAAACACCATTGACCATAATTAACTTTGGTCGGTTGGTTGAGGATTTTCTTTTACTTAACCGTTTTATTATTTCCCCCACCGGTTCTATTTCTTCATCCGGTTCCGATTCTTCTTCCGGTTCCGATTCTTCTTCCGGTTCCGACTCTTCTTCCGGTTCCTCTTCGGGAACTTGTGAATCAGTCCACAAATCATTCCAATTTACATTTGACTCTTCATTATTATTAGGTGAGTCAATGGGACTTGTTCTAGAGGTAGACATCTATCACATAATATCAAACACGTTAAGAGATTAATATATCACATAATATTCATATGTTAAAAATATATAGTTTCCAACAAAAATGTTAAGCAATCATTTTTAAAGAAAACACGTTCGAAGTCCAGACTCACTAATGCATCCTAACAAACTCGATAAGACACACTAATGCAAATTTTCTGGTTCTCTAAGACCAACGCTCTGATACCAACTGAAATGTCCCGTTCTTATTGATTAAAAACGTTCCATATTAATTGATTTCGTTGCGAGGTTTTGACCTCTATATGAGACGTTTTTCAAAGACTGCATTCATTTTTAAACAAACCATAACCTTTATTTCATCAATAAAGGTTTAAAAAGCTTTACGTAGATTATCAAATAATGATAATCTAAAATATCCTGTTTACACACGACCATTACATAATGGTTTACAATACAAATATGTTACAACAAAATAAGTTTCTTGAATGCAGTTTTTACACAATATCATACAAGCATGGACTCCAAATCTTGTCCTTATTTAAGTATGCGACAGCGGAAGCTCTTAATAATCACCTGAGAATAAACATGCTTAAAACGTCAACAAAAATGTTGGTGAGTTATAGGTTTAACCTATATATATCAAATCGTAACAATAGACCACAAGATTTCATATTTCAATACACATCCCATACATAGAGATAAAAATCATTCATATGGTGAACACCTGGTAACCGACAATAACAAGATGCATATATAAGAATATCCCCATCATTCCGGGACACCCTTCGGATATGATATAAATTTCGAAGTACTAAAGCATCCGGTACTTTGGATGGGGTTTGTTAGGCCCAATAGATCTATCTTTAGGATTCGCGTCAATTAGGGTGTCTGTTCCCTAATTCTTAGATTACCAGACTTAATAAAAAGGGGCATATTCGATTTCGATAATTCAACCATAGAATGTAGTTTCACGTACTTGTGTCTATTTTGTAAATCATTTATAAAACCTGCATGTATTCTCATCCCAAAAATATTAGATTTTAAAAGTGGGACTATAACTCACTTTCACAGATTTTTTTACTTCGTCGGGAAGTAAGACTTGGCCACTGGTTGATTCACGAACCTATAACAATATATACATATATATCAAAGTATGTTCAAAATATATTTACAACACTTTTAATATATTTTGATGTTTTAAGTTTATTAAGTCAGCTGTCCTCGTTAGTAACCTACAACTAGTTGTCCACAGTTAGATGTACAGAAATAAATCGATAAATATTATCTTGAATCAATCCACGACCCAGTGTATACGTATCTCAGTATTGATCACAACTCAAACTATATATATTTTGGAATCAACCTCAACCCTGTATAGCTAACTCCAACATTCACATATAGAGTGTCTATGGTTGTTCCGAAATATATATAGATGTGTCGACATGATAGGTCGAAACATTGTATACGTGTCTATGGTATCTCAAGATTACATAATATATAATACAAGTTGATTAAGTTATGGTTGGAATATATTTGTTACCAATTTTCACGTAGCTAAAATGAGAAAAATTATCCAATCTTGTTTTACCCATAACTTCTTCATTTTAAATCCGTTTTGAGTGAATCAAATTGCTATGGTTTCATATTGAACTCTATTTTATGAATCTAAACAAAAAAAGTATAGGTTTCTAGTCGGAAAAATAAGTTACAAGTCGTTTTTGTAAAGGTAGTCATTTCAGTCGAAAGAACGACGTCTAGATGACCATTTTAGAAAACATACTTCCACTTTGAGTTTAACCATAATTTTTGGATATAGTTTCATGTTCATAATAAAAATCATTTTCTCAGAATAACAACTTTTAAATCAAAGTTTATCATAGTTTTAAATTAACTAACCCAAAACAGCCCGCGGTGTTACTACGACGGCGTAAATCCGGTTTTACGGTGTTTTTCGTGTTTCCAGGTTTTAAATCATTAAGTTAGCATATCATATAGATATAGAACATGTGTTTAGTTGATTTTAAAAGTCAAGTTAGAAGGATTAACTTTTGTTTGCGAACAAGTTTAGAATTAACTAAACTATGTTCTAGTGATTACAAGTTTAAACCTTCGAATAAGATAGCTTTATATGTATGAATCGAATGATGTTATGAACATCATTACTACCTTAAGTTCCTTGGATGAACCTACTGGAAAAGAGAAAAATGGATCTAGCTTCAATAGATCCTTGGATGGCTCAAAGTTCTTGAAGCAAAATCATGACACGAAAACAAGTTCAAGTAAGATCATCACTTGAAATAAGATTGTTATAGTTATAGAAATTGAACCAAAGTTTGAATATGATTATTACCTTGTATTAGAATGATAACCTACTGTAAGAAACAAAGATTTCTTGAGGTTGGATGATCACCTTACAAGATTGGAAGTGAGCTAGCAAACTTGAAAGTATTCTTGATTTTATGAAACTAGAACTTTTGGAATTTATGAAGAACACTTAGAACTTGAAGATAGAACTTGAGAGAGTTCAATTAGATGAAGAAAATTGAAGAATGAAAGTGTTTGTAGGTGTTTTTGGTCGTTGGTGTATGGATTAGATATAAAGGATATGTAATTTTGTTTTCATGTAAATAAGTCATGAATGATTACTCATATTTTTGTAATCTTATGAGATATTTCATGCTAGTTGCCAAATGATGGTTCCCACATGTGTTAGGTGACTCACATGGGCTGCTAAGAGCTGATCATTGGAGTGTATATACCAATAGTACATACATCTAAAAGCTGTGTATTGTACGAGTACGAATACGGGTGCATACGAGTAGAATTGTTGATGAAACTGAACGAGAATGTAATTGTAAGCATTTTTGTTAAGTAGAAGTATTTTGATAAGTGTATTGAAGTCTTTCAAAAGTGTATAAATACATATTAAAACACTACATGTATATACATTTTAACTGAGTCGTTAAGTCATCGTTAGTCGTTACATGTAAGTGTTGTTTTGAAACCTTTAGGTTAACGATCTTGTTAAATGTTGTTAACCCAATGTTTATAATATCAAAAGAGATTTTAAATTATTATATTATCATGATATTATGATGTACGAATATCTCTTAATATGATATATATACATTAAATGTCGTTACAACGATAAACGTTACATATATGTCTCGTTTCAAAATCATTAAGTTAGTAGTCTTGTTTTTACATATGTAGTTCATTGTTAATATAATTAATGATATGTTTACTTATCATAATATCATGTTAACTATATATATAACCATATATATGTCATCATATAGTTTTTTTTACAAGTTTTAACGTTCGTGAATCACCGGTCAACTTGGGTGGTCAATTGTCTATATGAAACCTATTTCAATTAATCAAGTCTTAACAAGTTTGATTGCTTAACATGTTGGAAACATTTAATCATGTAAATATCAATCTCAATTAATATATATAAACATGGAAAAGTTCGGGTCACTACAGCATGCTGGGTTAAGATTCACCAGCAGCCTTGACACCTGCTTCAGTATGAGCGTTGCTGGGCTTAAGGCCAGTTCTTCCTTGATCACCACCATCACCACCATCATCACCATCTCTCCTCTGCTGCTTAGGAGCTTTCTCATGTTCATGCTCCCCCTCAGACTGTTTTCGCTTCTTATGACGTTTAGATTTCTTCTCCCTTTTTTTGTCATCAGCAGGGGTAGAAGTGGAGCCAGGGAGAACACTTGCATCAAGATCACTATCTGAATCAGGCATGGAGAATGCAAAATTGTTCCATTTGACATCAGAAGGAGAAAGGTGAGCACCAGGGTTAGTACCATATTGTTGAAGACATAGGTTGGACGTCTTTACTTCATTTCGAGCAACACCCATGGCAATCTAATTAACATCAGCTCTAACATCAGCTTGTAGATCAGCCATTCTATGCATTGTCTCAACCAGTCTAACATATGCAGAAGTAGGAATCATGGTAGCCATCTGCTATTCCTGTGACTCCAATCTCTCTTCCAACACCCTATTTCTTCATTGAGAAAATGATTCCTTTATCTTTCGCGATCCAGTTCTGCTTGAAGTCGGGTGATATGGTCAGCATATTCATTGTAAGATATGATTCGATGCTTAAGCTCTTCTTCTTCTTCATAATCTTTCTGGATAGCCTCGACTGCCAGATCAGCAAATGCATTTGTTTGGCGTAGCTGGGCCTTAATAGCTGAAGTAGTAACACAGTCAGCCCATCGAATAGCTTCAGTCACATTAGAAATGATGGATTCTGAAAGGACCCGTCCTAATCCATCTGGACGAAGTCACCAACAACTGGTTCCATTGCGATGATTGACTCCAAATACTGTCTTTAAAATGAGCAAATGCACAGCGGAATGTCTCTTTCATACCTGAGAATAAACATGCTTTCAAGTGTCAACCAAAAGGTTGGTGAGTTCATTAATTTAGCATAAATAATCATTTCATATTTTTAAATAGACCACAAGATTTCATAATTCCATTTCTCATAAACATACGTCCCATGCATAGAGACAAAAATATCATTCATATGGATTGAACACCTAGTAACCGACATTCACAATATGCATATAAGAATATCCCCATCATTCCGGGATCCTCCTTCAGACATGATATAAATTTCGAAGTACTAAAGCATCTGGTACTTTGGATGGGGCTTGTTGGGCCCGATAGATCTATCTTTAGGATTCGCGTCAATTAGGGTGTCTGTTCGCTAATTCTTAGATTACCAGACTTAATAAAAAGGGGTATATTCGATTTCGATCATTCAACCATATAATGTAGTTTCAATTACTTGTGTCTATTTCGTAAAACAGTTATAAAACCAGCGCATGTATTCTCAGTCCCAAAAATATATATTGCGAAAGCATTTAAAAAAAAGGGAATAATGAAACTCACACATATAAATATTGCAAAATAGTTATTAAAACATTGCATGTATTCTCAGCCCAAAAATGTAATAAGTAAAAAGGGAAAATGAAACTCACACATATAATTATTGTAAAACAGTTAATAAAGCATTTGCATGTATTCTCAGCCCAAAAATGTAAAGAGTAAAAGGGAGCAAATGAAACTCACGCATATAAATATTGTAAAACAGTTAATAAAGCATTTGCATGTATTCTCAGCCCAAAAACGTAAAGAGTAAAAAGGGCAAATGAACTCACGCATATAAATATTGTAAAACAGTTAATAAAGCATTTGCATGTATTCTCAGCCCAAAAACTTAAAGAGTAAAAAGGGCAAATGAACTCACGCATATAAATATTGTAAAACAGTTAATAAAGCATTTGCATGTATTCTCAGCCCAAAAACGTAAAGAGTAAAAAGGGCAAATGAACTCACCTAATGTATTTTGTAGTAAAAATACATATGCCGACATGGAACAAGTTTAGGGTTGGCCTCGGATTCACGAACCTATAATAATTGTATATCTATTAATACGTATAATTTAAATCATAAAATTTCATTTATTAATAGGTATTATATATATGTTTATAGTTATATAGAATTTATACTAAAATTTCCATTTTAAAACGTATACTTATATTATATCTTAAGTTATATTTTATATGTGTATATATTGATTTTGTGTATATATAATTATGATGATTAATATTTATATAACTAGTGATATTAATATATCTATGTATCTTTATATGTGATTAGTATTGTATTTATGAAATATCATTAGTTGTTATGTGAATTATTAATAAAATCCAAGTATATGTTATAAATATATATAGTGTACAAAAGATTTATTTGTTAAAATGATAATTCAAATAATAATGATTAACTACTTCTATTAATATTATAAGTATTTATAATCTTAACCTATCTTATTCATACATATAATGTTCATAATCATTAAATATAACAATAATTACTTTTATCTTAATATTTCATTATTTATATATCTTTTATATCATAATTATAACCACAGCAATAATAATATCAATACTAGTAATAATAATAATAATAATAATAGTAATAATAATAATAATAATAATAATAATAAGAATAATAATAAAAAAAAATAAGAATAAAGAGTATACCCTTTTTATAAAGCTTTTTGTAAAAAGTATGCCCAAAGCGTGACTCGAACCCGCGACCTCTCGAAACCCGACACCACTCAAGACCATTACTCCAAATCAATTTACCTTGAATTCTACACCACATAATATAACATATATCTCGTTTAATTTTTCCCTCTCTTCTTAACATAGCCCAACAAAGGTTTCCAATGGATCTCGGCCCAAAGCAATTAAAATGGCCCAACAAAGCTCGACCCGATAAAAGGTTAGGGATCCATTTAAAGATTGTCAAATGGGGTAATCCTTACCCTAATCATAAACAGATCGTGTAAGGTAGACACAGATCGAGTAAAGCAGAAGGCAGACGCAACATGAATCTCATTTCATGGGGTCTCCGGTTCTCTAAATCGATTAACGATCAAACCACAATCATCAAGATATACCAGGTCACTGATGCATCATCATCATCGTTAATCATCATCAACCGTTCCCAAATTCGATCCAATAATCAGTCAGGTATGCAATCGATTTATTTGTATTCCAATAGTTCTTTTAATTCCTGTACGATTTCTATTTAATTGTTTGATAGATCAATAATAGCAATAAATGATATTATTGGTGGTTTGATGATGCCGGAAATTGGAAAAGTTAAATAAATTGCTTAACAGTGATCTTTTTATGTTGTTTAGGTTATTCATGACTGAAGTTGAAACTATTGGTATACAATAACCGTAACGATGTTAGTTTGGGTGTGGTGTTTTTGAGCAGAAAACAAATTCAGACAGGATCATGGCAGGGCTACAGATGTTTGTAGTCCGAATGAGGTAACCATCGATTATATATAGATATAGGTACTTATGTATCTATACTGATAGATTATAGATATAGATATGTGTGTAAATATAAACCTTAATGTTTGAATATGAAAATATTTCTGTGTGTGTAAAGTGTGTGAGATTTTATGTAAATGATGTCTTGTTTTTGTTTTGAAGAAGATATGACACAGGTTGGTTAATGGTTGTAGTTGGTTGTAGTGGTGATAAAAGTATAACAGTTGAGGATGGAAGATAACGGAATCAAGAAGTGAAGGTGATGTTTGAGATCAAAACATAGAAATAGAAGGATAGCTGTAGTAGTAGCTGGCTAGTCTTGTATCAGTTGAGGAAAAAACAATATGAACTTACCCAGGTTAGTAGTAGCAAGTATTGCAGCTCACAGAAATCAATACGGATAACAGCAGCTTGTAATAGTTGAAGGGTGGTGGTTGTTGATGAATTTCGAATGGAACAGAGGAAACAATCAATGTCAGGTATAGCAGCAAGTGTTATGCAGTATGCAATGGTGCAACAGGGAGACATGAGCAGCAGTAAGGCAGTTTAAGGGTTCAACGTTTTATATTTTGAGGTTCATAAATCAGTAAGATGAAATGGATTTTTTTTTGTAATTCTTATATGCATATGTATAGATATTATAGTAGTTTATGATATATAAAGGAACACAAAAAGTAATCGTAGTTGGTAATTGATAAGTGATGTTGTATAGTATCAATTACCAACTGGCATGGCTTGGTTTATAGCAATTGGATTGATAGAAAAATTAATTGTTTATAGAAAAGTTAAAGTAAGATTTTGATTGTACAATCTATCTTGGTGTTTGATGTTTTCATAGACAGAAACAAAAGTCCATACAGTATAAAGACTAAATAAGATTGACTTCAAATTCTGTTATTTGATTTTATGCATATAATATATATAATTATTTAGTAAATATTTATAATAATAATAATTCATTTACTATTATTAATAATACTAAAATGATAATAATATTATTAATATCAAGTATAGTAATAGTTGTTAGTAAAAATATTAAAAGTATAAAAGTATTTTACAATTAATTTCAATTAACTTGATATAAATTTAATACCAATATTAGTAAAAATAAATAATGATATTTATAATGGTAATTATCTAAAGGATGATAATAATAATATATAATACTACTATAAGTAATATTTTAGACATAACAAGTTATACTAATTTTATATCTATGTATTATATATCACAAATAATAATATTGATATTTAACATTAATATTAATAATAATTAAAGTAAATACAATAATATATAATAATTATACATAAACTAATAATTAAATTTAATATATTTATATATTATTATTTATGTCATATTGCTAATATATTCAATAATATATATTAAATATTTATTATATATTTTTAATATATATATATATATATACACTTTAATAGTAACTTAGTTATTTTATGTATTACTTTAAATATTCATTTTAATTCAAATGATTAAATTGTATTTTATATTTTAATTTATTATGCATACTATTATTTATATTTACATATGTATACACATTCAAAATTATTTACAGCAGAAGTTCGTGAATCGTCGGAAATCGTCAAAGGTCAAATGGATGCATGAACACAGTTCAAAGTTTATGAGACTTTAACATTACACCTTCTGCTTATCATGTCGGAAACTTACTAAGATTAAGTTTAAATTTGGTCGGAAATTCCCGGGTCATCACAGTACCTACCCGTTAAAGAAATTTCGTCCCAAAATTTGAGTGAGGTCGTCATGGTTAACAGTAAATATGTTTTCCTAACGAATATGAGCTGATAAATAGAGTTTATCATTATTGAATAATACAGATAAAAATAATTCGATTATTCGAAGAGTACGAATGAAACTAACATGAGAGAGGTCCCAACGGGCATTGTCTACTTTCGCCCAAAAACTTGGCCAAATTTTTAGCCGTTAGTAAAAAAATTTCCAACGGCTATCCCAACGATCACTTTTACACTATAAAAACACCAACCATATACTTCATGCTATAAACTCAAACATATACTTCTTTTATATTTCCACCTTTCTCAAAATCAAAATCAAACACTCCCAATCTGAAAAAAAAATGTTAACACTTCCCCCAATGATTGTTTCATTCAATGTTCATTACGGAGATGATTTTCGTAATCAAATGAAGGAATATAAGTGGGGCGATAGTATTTCTTTTGAAGATATCGACATTCGTGATGTTGGTTTACAAGATTTGCTATCCTTTCTGAAGTAAAAAGTTCCGTGTGAATTCATGTCTGTGTTCTTTTATAAAGACGATTATGATACGGATTGTAGGGCAAATTTTCTATGTACTAATGACCAATGGTACTTTATAAAAGATACCATTGAAGATCGCGGTAAACGCATTTCTTTGTATGCGGTTCTTGAAGATGAAGAGACGTTGGGTTATCGTTATCTCGATGAATCAGTTGAAGCAGTAGTTGAAGCATCAAGAGAAATACCGATGTCTCCAGAGTACCTCATGGATGGTGAAATGACTGGTGAACGCTACTTTGCAGATGACGATTAACGACGACGAGTAGTTTGATTGTAATCTTTTAATTTCTAATTGTCGTGATGTTTTAATTTTTAAGTATTGTAATTTCAGTGTTGTTGTCGAGTTTTATATCTTTCTTTATGTTTCTGAGCTCTTCGTCTTTTTAATCTCCTCTCGATCTCTAGTAAAACGAGTAATGGTCTAGAATTTGTAAGTATGGAGTTTCGAATGAATTTAATGTTATAATCAAGAAAGAACGTAATAGCACGATTTGATTCGTCAAATTACCAGAATCATTGAGAATAGAGCTATCAAGAATATACTTTCTTGATATGTTCAGAAGTTAATTAGAATGAAAGAGTTATGTAACATGACACATGATGGTGGTATGATCTACTGTGAACCATCATGTCCCATTAGAACTCATCATGACTTACTGTAATATAATCACGTTGATCAAGTGTCATTATATTATACTAACTCATGCATCAGTTCCCAACATTACTTCAATAACATTCATATTTTAAGCTCAAAAGTTCACAGAATATAGAAACTAACAGTTTCTATATGATGTAACACTGATAGCACGAAGAGATAAATGATTTCAGATAGTATTAGTTATAAAAATATATTCAGAAATATCGAGGATATTTATAATGAAATATACGATAATATCTTTGAATATTTAAGATCAGAGGATGATGGAGACTATTGTCCGCAAGGTTTTAGATTCAGGAGCAAGATATTTGCTAAAGAATTCAGCAGACATTGAATCATTTATTTTCTTTGAAGTCAAACTTATTCTTTGTGATTTGTCCACGGCTTTCTTCATAGTTTCGCATAATCTGCTTTTTGGTACTAAATTTTCTATTGAATGTTTCCAATATAATGGTACACAGGAAGCATGAATAAGTATATAATTTCGGACGAGAATATTTATGAAAATATCCTCAGAAATATCGAAGATATTGATGATGATATTTTGGAATTTCTAAGTTCGATGGTTGGTGGAGAAAGATTTTTCCGCAAGATTTTAACATGACTTCGGAGCAAGATATTCTATAAAGATTTCAACGGATCCATAATTACTTGAATCCTTTGAATATAGGGTTTGGTCCTTGTATTTGCCCTTGGTCTCCTTCATGGGTAGCTCAATCTGTTTTTCAATACCCCATTTTCTATCGAGCGTTCCTAACACTCCTTTCTTTATCATCAAACTTTTGGTCGTTTTAGACCATCTACCATTTTTCTGTTTCCTCTGCATTTAATGCTATGATATCTGAATCATCGGTTATTAATCCGAGGTGGTTTCAGGAAAATTTTGTTTTTAGATAATTAAACGCTGATGGTAATATGGCGGAATATGAAAAGTTCCTTGGTAACAATAAAAGAGCACGCGTATATATCAACGTTATAATAAGGTTATTTCGTACGAAAAGTCGAAGTTGTCTTGCTGGAGCTGTGACAAAACTGGCTATCTCGAACAGCAGATGCAAAGTTATTTTTGGTAATAATAGCTCTAAATGAATTAGCACATCTACGTGTTAAACGTTTACTCAGGTTCTGAGTGTTTTCAGGTGCATAACTATATGCATAAATCTTTTCTCCAGTAAATGGAGTGCGGTTGGTTCATCCTCTCGATCGAGGTGTTTTCAAGAATCATGTAAGGTTTGAACGCAGAATGTAATCGTGAAGATACAAATGATGTTTAAGACGAAATCAAGTGGCAAATTTGAAGAATTGTTTAGTTTCATATGTTATAATCAATATTTTAATTCATTTTTAATTGTCCAATTTTATTAGTCCACAGTCGATAGTCCACAGTTGACAGTCCAATAATTCATATATAGTTTAATATATAATATTCGAATTAATTAATACGTGTCGTGACCCGTATACGTCTCAGACTCGATCACAACTCAAACTATATATATATATATATATATATATATATATATATATATATATATATATATATATATATATATATATATATATATATATATATATATATAGATGGGTCGATATGATATGTCAAAACCTTGTATACGTGTCCCGATATTTAAAGTGCGTAAAATAAATAACAGAAATTAAATGACGATAAATAAAGTTGCGAGAATGTAAATTGCGATAATTAAATTGCGATAAATAAAGTGTAATCAGTTAGCTGGGAACAATTAGTTAGGAATAGTTAGCGTGGATTCTTAACAAAATTTCTTATAGTTAATTTGTTTGTTTCTAACAAATTTTATTTTGTCAAATGTTTCCTTCATTATGCCACTTGATTTCTGATAAATCAAAATCCAAATATGAAATTGTATGAATACGATTATTCTGTGGTGAACGAATTTGTATATCGGTGGACGTAAGTAGGATAGTAAATGATTGTTGAATTAGATTCGAAGAATGTACAGTGTAACTTATTAATGTGAAATCAAAATATTCCTCGGGTATTACCTACCCGTTAAAATATTTTCACCATTAACAGTTTGTACAAAAAAATTTTAATTACAATCTTTATGAAAACATATATACATATATATTTTCTTCCGACGTAATTATGGATTTAATGAGTCAATGTGATATTAAACTTATCAGATTTACGGCTAGAACTAGAGTACATAATCTCTAAAACATTTAGAGATTACATAATCGTCATGAAGAACGAAGATAGTTTGTGTAGAACGATGATTATACTCGAGGTACAGAATGAGGTGTCGAAGCTGGTGATGCGGATGTTGTTGTTGGTGGTACTAGTGCTATTGGTGCTAAGGTTGGTGATGTGATTGGTGTTGGTGATACTGATGGTGCTTGCAAACTGTGTACCGTGCTCTCTAAAGTTAACACTCGAGCTCGGAGTTCTTTAACTTCTTCTACTAACCCTGGTTGGTTATCAGTGTGAGGTAGAGATTGGATATCTTCTCTAGTTCCGTTAATGGTAGTCTCAAGACGAAAAATTCTGGCAAAAAGGGTATAAACGGTGTTGCGAACAGGTTCGCCGGTGAGCGGGTCGAGTACTCCAAGGTTAGGTGGTAGATTCGGTTCATGATATGGAGTACCTTCTTCCCTTCTCCATAGGGTGAGTATGTCACGAACCCACCCCCATTTTCTCCAGTATTCACGATAGTTGATTGATTGATGTGCTCCTGTCACGCTGTCTTCGGAGTCAGAGGAATTTGGTCGATTCGTAGAGGTCATCTTACGCGATCTCAGGAAAGATTTTTGATATGAAGAGTTTAGTGACAGTAATTGATAGTTGGATGGTATTCTCAATGCATAATTTATATAGATATATATAGTACCAGGATCCCTTAAATTAAGGAGAAATTTACGAGAGATATCAGGCAAGGTCTACAGTAACAGATACGCTAAAATATGAATTGTCAGATACACTAAGATATGAATTGTCAGATACACTAAGATATGAATTGTCAGATACGCTAAGATATGAATTTTGTCTATACACTTATTCATGCAGTCAATGCAGTAAAACGTGTCTAGACTAAGAATAATGAACATGTAATTTCCTAAGGATGATAAGCAGATGATTTCCGACAAAAATGATAAGCAAAACTTTTGACATGCAGACACGGTCGAAGTCCAGACTCGCTAATGCATCCTAATGACTATCAGTTAGACACACTAATGCAAGACCCGGTTCACTAAGACCACCGCTCTGATACCAACTGAAAGGACCCGTCCTAATCCATCTGGACGAAGTCACCAACAACTGGTTCCATTGCGATGATCGACTCCAAATACTGTCTTTAAAATGAGCAAATGCACAGCGGAATGTCTCTTTCATACCTGAGAATAAACATGCTTTCAAGTGTCAACCAAAAGGTTGGTGAGTTCATTAATTTAGCATAAATAATCATTTCATATTTTAAATAGACCACAAGATTTCATAATTCCATTTCTCATAAACATACGTCCCATGCATAGAGACAAAAATATCATTCATATGGATTGAACACCTGGTAACCGACATTCACAATATGCATATAAGAATAT
Source organism: Rutidosis leptorrhynchoides (assembly GCF_046630445.1). Taxonomy (NCBI): domain Eukaryota; kingdom Viridiplantae; phylum Streptophyta; class Magnoliopsida; order Asterales; family Asteraceae; genus Rutidosis; species Rutidosis leptorrhynchoides. Next base: position 295,817,550 of record NC_092340.1, read on the forward strand.
CCCCATCATTCCGGGATCCTCCTTCGGACATGATATAAATTTCGAAGTACTAAAGCATCCGGTACTTTGGATGGGGCTTGTTGGGCCCGATAGATCTATCTTTAGGATTCGCGTCAATTAGAGTGTATGTTCCCTAATTCTTAGATTACCAGACTTAATAAAAAGGGGCATATTCGATTTCGATCATTCAACCATATAATGTAGTTTCAATTACTTGTGTCTATTTCGTAAAACAGTTATAAAACCAGCGCATGTATTCTCAGTCCCAAAAATATATATTGCGAAAGCATTTAAAAAAAAGGGAATAATGAAACTCACACATATAAATATTGCAAAACAGTTATTAAAACATTGCATGTATTCTCAGCCCAAAAATGTAATAAGTAAAAAGGGAAAATGAAACTCACACATATAATTATTGTAAAACAGTTAATAAAGCATTTGCATGTATTCTCAGCCCAAAAATGTAAAGAGTAAAAGGGAGCAAATGAAACTCACGCATATAAATATTGTAAAACAGTTAATAAAGCATTTGCATGTATTCTCAGCCCAAAAACGTAAAGAGTAAAAAGGGCAAATGAACTCACGCATATAAATATTGTAAAACAGTTAATAAAGCATTTGCATGTATTCTCAGCCCAAAAACGTAAAGAGTAAAAAGGGCAAATGAACTCACGCATATAAATATTGTAAAACAGTTAATAAAGCATTTGCATGTATTCTCAGCCCAAAAACGTAAAGAGTAAAAAGGGCAAATGAACTCACCTAATGTATTTTGTAGTAAAAATACATATGTCGACATGGAACAAGTTTAGGGTTGGCCTCGGATTCACGAACCTATAATAATTGTATATCTATTAATACGTATAATGTAAATCATAAAATTTCATTTATTAATAGGTATTATATATATGTTTATAGTTATATAGAATTTATACTAAAATTTCCATTTTAAAACGTATACTTATATTATATCTTAAGTTATATTTTATATGTGTATATATCGATTTTGTGTATATATAATTATGACGATTAATATTTATATAACTAGTGATATTAATATATCTATGTATCTTTATATGTGATTAGTATTGTATTTATGAAATATCATTAGTTGTTATGTGAATTATTAATAAAATCCAAGTATATGTTATAAATATATATAGTGTACAAAAGATTTATTTGTTAAAATGATAATTTAAATAATAATGATTAACTACTTCTATTAATATTATAAGTATTTATAATCTTAACCTATCTCATTCATACATATAATGTTCATAATCATTAAATATAACAATAATTACTTTTATCTTAATATTTCATTATTTATATATCTTTTATATCATAATTATAACCACAGCAATAATAATATCAATACTAGTAATAATAATAATAATAGTAATAATAATAATAATAATAATAATAATAATAATAATAATAATAATAAGAATAATAAAAAAAAATAAGAATAAAGAGTATACCCTTTTTATAAAGCTTTTTGTAAAAAGTATGCCCAAAGCGTGACTCGAACCCGCGACCTCTCGAAACCCGACACCACTCAAGACCATTACTCCAAATCAATTTACCTTGAATTCTACACCACATAATATAACATATATCTCGTTTAATTTTTCCCTCTCTTCTTAACATAGCCCAACAAAGGTTTCCAATGGATCTCGGCCCAAAGCAATTAAAACGGCCCAACAAAGCTCGACCCGATAAAAGGTTAGGGATCCATTTAAAGATTGTCAAATGGGGTAATCCTTACCCTAATCATAAACAGATCGTGTAAGGTAGAAACAGATCGAGTAAAGCAGAAGGCAGACGCAACATGAATCTCGTTTCATGGGGTCTCCGGTTCTCTAAATCGATTAACGATCAAACCATAATCATTAAGATATACCAGGTCACTGATGCATCATCATCATCGTTAATCATCATCAACTGTTCCCAAATTCGATCCAATAATCATTCAGGTATGCAATCGATTTATTTGTATTCCAATAGTTCTTTTAATTCCTGTACGATTTCTATTTAATTGTTTGATAGATCAATAATAGCAATAAATGATATTATTGGTGGTTTGATGATGACGGAAATTGGAAAAGTTTAAGAAATTGCTTAACAGTGATCTTTTTATGTTGTTTAGGTTATTCATGACTGAAGTTGAAACTATTGGTATACAATAACCGTAACGATGTTAGTTTGGGTGTGGTGTTTTTGAGCAGAAAACAAATACAGACAGGATCATGGCAGGGCTGCAGATGTTTGTAGTCCGAATGAGGTAACCATCGATTATGTATAGATATAGGTACTTATGTATCTATACTGATAGATTATAGATATAGATATGTGTGTAAATATAAACCTTAATGTTTGAATCTGAAAATATTTCTGTGTGTGTAAAGTGTGTGAGATTTTATGTAAATGATGTCTTGTTTTTGTTTTGAAGAAGATATGACACATGTTGGTTAATGGTTGTAGTTGGTTGCAGTGGTGATAAAAGTATAACAGTTGAGGATGGAAGATAACGGAATCAAGAAGTGAAGGTGATGTTTGAGATCAAAACATAGAAACAGAAGGATAGCTGTAGTAGTAGCTGGCTAGTCTTGTATCAGTTGAGGAAAAAACAATATGAACTTACCCAGGATAGTTGTAAGACCCAAATATTTATTGTACATAATGTATTTATGGTGTACGATGCGTGTATGAAGTTTACGTGTTGCTTGCTCGGACGCCGAAGGAAACTGGACATTGTCTGAAGTGACAAGGTGTGTACGTATCCTTTCAACTCCAAATAAAGTTTGTGTTGATGTTCCAAAGCCTTACCATTGGAAAGGAAATCTTATCACGTTTCCAACGATATTTGATTCATCGAAAACGGAGCTACGGTTAAAAAGTTATGGCCAAAACAAGAAACTGAAAACTGACCTGAAGGTTGGAGCGGCGCTCCACCTTTAGGCGCGGCGCGCCGAACCCGTCTGATGCAATTTTCAGCCTTTTTAAAAGGTCTAAATGAAGGGTACTTTGGTCTTTTCACTTGGGGTAGGTTTGGGGTCATCAAAACTGATCCTTTGATCAGTTTGGATCACATTTTCACTCATCAAACACTCTCATCTTCAAACCCTAGAGTGAGAGTAGAGCTTTAGAGAGAGAGAGCTCCAATTGGAGAAGAAGAAGGGTGTTTCGGGTCAAACCTCGGGTATTAAAGTTGTTCTACTCGTCAACGGCATCATTTTGGCGGTATTGGTAAGTTCTAACTCCGAATTTCATCTTAGTGATTTGATATTCAAGTTAGGGTTTGAACTTAAATTGTTAATAAACCCATTCAAACTCTTGAATTGAGTTTGTGGATGCTAGTAATCGGGTTTATTGTTATTGTTGGTGGATTTTGTGTTGGTGAACTAATTGGCCATGGTTAGGACTTGTAATTGGGTTTAATCACTAGGTTTAGTGATTATGGAAGTATTGGAACCCATTTAGGGTTATTTGGTTGACTAATTTTGACTATGGGTCAAAATTAGGGTTTGGTGACGGTTATGACCCAATTGTCGATTTAATAAGGTTTATAAACTTAAAATGGATTAAGTTGAAGCATAGAACCGAGTTAAATATGTTTTGGTGTCAAAACTTGCTAATGGCGTGATATTGACTTCTTATGGGTCAAATTAGGGTTTAAGTGTCTTTTTGGGCAAGATAGGTGTTTAACACCTATGATCGGGTTTAATTAGCGTATTAAGACCATTTTCACTTGTGTTAGTGATTATTGGTTAATTTTGGGCGCGGTTTGTACTTGGAAGTGCATTTGGGTCGAAATTGCACTAAGTGTCATATGGGTTGGTTTGTAAGTCAACCCTAATCGTGTTATTGTATTTGTGATAATGGAATAGGTACTTTCCATTGGCGCGTGGCGGTTTATTTGGAAGCATTCATCAAGGCGACAAGGTGAGTGTTAATATCCTATGTGCATATGTATGTGTAGGATGGGTGCGGGTCGGGTTGAAGTGTTTCTTGGTTATAGAGCTCACTTCACATATAGGTGGATTTGATGGACTTGTGTATAGGTCCAATTGGCACGGTTGTGCATTTTGGTTGGCCACCTTTGGCGGGGTACACAATTTGTGTGTACATTATCACACGCGGTATGATGTGGATTATATAACCCCAATGGCGAAGGGTTAATATTGTGATGCGGACTTAGATATAACCCCAATGGCGAAGGGTAGTATTGTGAGTGGAATAATTATACGTATGTGTATATGGCGTATTTATTTGTGAATGTTATGGTATGAACCATCGAGCCGGTAGTGCCATAATGTGTGTGTGTGATAGGATGTGAACCACGAGCCGGTAGCATCGAGTGTGAACCACGAGCCGGTAGCACTATAAAATAATTGATGTGAACCACGAGCCGGTAGCATCGAGTGTGAACCACGAGCCGGTAGCACTATAAAATAATTGATGTGAACCACGAGCCGGTAGCATCGAGTGTGAACTACGAGCCGGTAGCACTATAAAATAATTGATGTGAACCACGAGCCGGTAGCATCGAGTGTGAACCATGAGCCGGTAGCACTATAAAAGAGTATGACTCAATTGCGCATGGTGTGAACCACGAGCCGGTAGCACCATAGCGTTATGGTTAACCTTGGGAGTTTTACGCGTTGTTATATATATATTGTATACGTATAATGTTGTATTGACGTGATGTAGCTAACCTTCTGGTTGTAGCTTATTGGCATTGTTCGCAACGTTGTTTGCGAACTTACTATATTGTTGGTGTTGTTAGCTTGTGCTTAGTGAACATACAGTATGCTAGGTTTAGCTTGCCTTATACTTGGATGCTTCGGTATGCGTTATTTGATTATTATTGTGGCGTGTCCATTTTATACATATATATGTATGTAGTATATTTTCACTCACTAAGCGTTAGCTTACCCTCTCGTTGTTGACTTTTTATAGATTGCATGGATGCGGAGGCTCGGGTAAGCGGGGACTAGTGGACTCGCGTAGTTGCTTTAGAAGGCTTGCTTTTGGATTGATTAGGATTGGGTAGCGTATCCCCAATCGCCATGCACGACCTTAATTTTGTATTACAAATCATGTGGTTGCAAACTTGTATTTTCGTACGAAAGTCGTAAAACGGCCAATGTGGGCCCGGTCTTCGTAAAACTAATTTTATTAATGGAACGTGTTAGTTCTACATATATTAATGTATGGTTAAAAGCGTTTTGTCTAAATACGTCGGGAAGTGGTCAAACATTTTCGCATTTCATTACTTTTTGGACAGGCCACTTTGGCGCGCCGTACCAGCAAAATATTTTTTTTTTTCTGCGTTATTGGTTGGTTAACGGGTTGGGTTGTTACAAGTGGTATCAGAGCATGGTCTAAGGGATTTAGGTGACTTGAGATAGGTGCCTAGACTTAGACTTGTGTGTGTGCTTAATTGTTGCGGGACTTGTAGGATTACGGGTCGGAATGGATTTAGTTAGTGCCTTGTTTATAGATTGACTAACTTGTATATTAGTAATGCGGATATTATTAATATATTATTGTGTTGTGATAATAATTCTCGAGTGTGTTTATATCGCGTAGGATTTTGTTTGTGCTTTGTTTATTTTGCGGTTGCATATATCATCGAGCGAGGCGATCGTTGTACTAACGAGCCGATACGGCGTGTATGCGTAATAAGGACTTGAAAACCTTATTACGGGTGCAAATCGTGTCTAGTAAGTGATGTACGACGAGTGTTTAGCAAGATGGGACGGTGTTGTGCGTGTGGTTTATACGTTCGTGATCTAATCGTTTGCATTCCTTAGAATGAAAACGGAAGATGGATGCGGAACGAGTGAGCCTATTCACGAAGGGAAGGATGAGTTAACATTAAAGATTAAGGCTGTGTTTGAACGATATGTCTCGATTTTCACCGGCAGAGTTAGAGAAGTAACCAAGGAGTTGGTCGAAGGACAAATGACGAAAGTGGTCCGAGACCAAGTGACTAAAGTTGTAAAGGAAGAGTTTGAAAAGAGGTTTCCCAAACCTCGAGGTAGCGATGATGAAGATGTACTTGCAAGGTTAGGATTACATGGTGCTCATGGTAAGAGGGCACGAAGTACGCCTGAAGGCGTCGAGAATGTGAAGAAGAAGAGTAAGAAGGGTTACAAGCTTACGTGCTTTAAGTGTGGGGAACGGGGTCATTTGGCACAAGATTGTACGGTGGTGCCTTTAGGTACAATCAGATGTTTCATTTGCCGAATGGAGGGACACCGGAAGTCAGAGTGTTCCGAATCGCATGACGATCGGGTCAGGAGGTTAGAGCGCGAATATATGATGGGAAGTGGAGCACGGAAGCCCAACAGCGCTACATCAGGTACTTTTAGTACGAAATCATATGTCATTCGTTTGTAATAACATGCGGTATGTGCGTAAGTCTTAGCTAAACTTTATTCTCCGTTGGAGATAATTTGTAGCAAGCGGGCGGTCTACGTTTATGGTTCCGGTTTGCTCTCAGCAGAGCGTATAAGTGTGTGTTGTGCCTTGACTCTATGGTGTGAATCCTTGGGTGCTTAGGCATTTTGGTTGGTATCGGGTTGTTTAGCTCGTTCGAGTGAGACCCTTAAGGTCTCAATTGTGTTGTGCATGTTATTGATATGGGTGACGTTCCTAATGGAAGTACCCTATGGTGACTTTGGATTGTCGGGCGAAGGGCGTAAGACTTGGCGTAACCAAGCATTCCTTAGTATTTGGGAAATGTCTCTACCAAGCCATGGAAATGAGTTTTGGTGTTCGGATGTTAGAGCGTGTTCGCTCTCGTGTTGAAGTTGATGAACCATGAGGTTCGACGGGTGGGATGAAACCCGAGAAATCGAGTGTTTTGGATCTCGATGTATGTTGGTAAAGGATTCTACGTGACGCGACATTAGGTGCCTTTTTTATACCTACTAGCGTGGTGTTCGACTCCGATTGTGTTGCGGTTACATTGTACTCAGGGTACCGAAGTGAAACCCTTAGGTTCATGAGTGATCGGGTGAAATTCGACAAACTAAAGCAATTGGATGATTGCGAGTGTATAGTTCGTGTAATTTGTGGTACACTTTTCGTTCGAAATGTTCAAGGATAGGTTAGGATCCTTGGTATGCTCAAAGTTGGAGTAAGACATGGTGATGGGCCGTGCGAACCCAATTATTGGTAAAGTCTACCTTTGGTAGCATTGTACGGGTGTACGAGATGCGGTTATGGAACGTAATTCCAAGTAGAGGAGTTACACTCCCGCACGAGGAGGTTTTAGTGTGAGATTTCGGACAATGTTTTAGTAAACCGAAACTTGTGTCGGGACCTAGATTTGGTCGATTGTGGTAGAGTACAATTTCGGTTAAATTGTACTTATGATTTTGGATTTGAATTATCACCAAGGTGGTAATGTGGTAAATCTCGTTGAGAGATAATGGACGTGTTTGGTAAGCAAGGTGAAATCCCTCGGTTAAGGGATGTATGTGTCGGATTCTCTTTTAGAGAATTATTGTTTTGTACCTATGTTTGATATAGGTGGTTCTTGCTCGATTGTGTGGATGGTTAGTGGTATCCGTTAGGGTTCACTATAGTGTAACAGAGTGCGATGTTGCACTACTCGTTGTTCGAGGCCAAAGGTACGTATGTGATTGGTGAAGCATGACCTTCGGGGTCCGCTGACTTCATCATAGTATTTTTGATTGGTGAAGCATGACCTTCGGGGTCCGCTGACTTCATCATAGTATTTTTGATTGGTGGAGCATGACCTTCAGGGTCCGCTGACTTCATCCGGTGTTGAGTGATCTATTGGTTGTTTTATACACCGATGGTGGGATCGTGAGGACCATGTTGTGTGATTAGTGATCGCGATAGCCATGCTTCGCTCACGTGTTGTTACGGGTGTGACAATAGTCGATTTTGGACACCTTAGGATTAGCGTTGCCATAGTCGTTTTGGGCGCTTTTGGTTTTAGTCGTTGCTTATGATGTTAGGATAGTGGCGTATTGGTTGTATTGCGCACTACAAAGGATGTTTAGTGGTAAGAGTAATCCGTGAGGATTCATGTGGTTCGATCTTCAACGTTCGGATTGTTGACTTTAGGTTGAGACTTGGTCACTTTTAGCGTTGTCCGTGGTAAAGGTACGCTAAGGAATTTATATCTCGGTACGAGGTTGGTTGAGTTTTTCCCGATATGGGAAATTGAGCAGGTTTTAGTGCTCGGATTGTGGTTTTGATAAATCACGGTTGACGATTTTAGTTGTTAAAAGTGATCCGTTGGGAAGAATTGTCTAGGAAAGTTCGTATTGGGACTTGAGTGAGGATCGTTGAGTAGGTCCGGATTGGTTAAGTGGAGAAGATCACGAGGACGTGATCGAGTTTAAGTGGGGGAGAGTTGTAAGACCCAAATATTTATTGTACATAATGTATTTATGGTGTACGATGCGTGTATGAAGTTTACGTGTTGCTTGCTCGGACGCCGAAGGAAACTGGACGTTGTCTGAAGTGACAAGGTGTGTACGTATCCTTTCAACCCCAAATAAAGTTTGTGTTGATGTTCCAAAGAATTACCATTGGAAAGGAAATCTTATCACGTTTCCAACGATATTTGATTCATCGAAAACGGAGCTACGGTTAAAAAGTTATGGCCAAAACAAGAAACTGAAAACTGACCTGAAGGTTGGAGCGGTGCTCCACCTTTAGGCACGGCGCGCCGAACCCGTCTGATGCAATTTTCAGCCTTTTTAAAAGGTCTAAATGAAGGGTACTTTGGTCTTTTCACTTGGGGTCTGTTTGGGGTCATCAAAACTGATCCTTTGATCAGTTTGGATCACATTTTCACTCATCAAACACTCTCATCTTCAAACCCTAGAGTGAGAGTAGAGCTTTAGAGAGAGAGAGCTCCAATTGGAGAAGAAGAAGGGTGTTTCGGGTCAAACCTCGGGTATTAAAGTTGTTCTACTCGTCAACGGCATCATTTTGGCGGTATTGGTAAGTTCTAACTCCGAATTTCATCTTAGTGATTTGATATTCAAGTTAGGGTTTGAACTTAAATTGTTAATAAACCCATTCAAACTCTTGAATTGAGTTTGTGGATGCTAGTAATCGGGTTTATTGTTATTGTTGGTGGATTTTGTGTTGGTGAACTAATTGGCCATGGTTAGGACTTGTAATTGGGTTTAATCACTAGGTTTAGTGATTATGGAAGTATTGGAACCCATTTAGGGTTATTTGGTTGACTAATTTTGACTATGGGTCAAAATTAGGGTTTGGTGACGGTTATGACCCAATTGTCGATTTAATAAGGTTTATAAACTTAAAATGGATTAAGTTGAAGCATAGAACCGAGTTAAATATGTTTTGGTGTCAAAACTTGCTAATGGCGTGATATTGACTTCTTATGGGTCAAATTAGGGTTTAAGTGTCTTTTTGGGCAAGATAGGTGTTTAACACCTATGATCGGGTTTAATTAGCGTATTAAGACCATTTTCACTTGTGTTAGTGATTATTGGTTAATTTTGGGCGCGGTTTGTACTTGGAAGTACATTTGGGTCGAAATTGCACTAAGTGTCATATGGGTTGGTTTGTAAGTCAACCCTAATCGTGTTATTGTATTTGTGATAATGGAATAGGTACTTTCCATTGGCGCGTGGCGGTTTATTTGGAAGCATTCATCAAGGCGACAAGGTGAGTGTTAATATCCTATGTGCATATGTATGTGTAGGATGGGTGCGGGTCGGGTTGAAGTGTTTCTTGGTTATAGAGCTCACTTCACATATAGGTGGATTTGATGGACTTGTGTATAGGTCCAATTGGCACGGTTGTGCGTTTTGGTTGGCCACCTTTGGCGGGGTACACAATTTGTGTGTACATTATCACACGCGGTATGATGTGGATTATATAACCCCAATGGCGAAGGGTTAATATTGTGATGCGGACTTAGATATAACCCCAATGGTGAAGGGTAGTATTGTGAGTGGAATAATTATACGTATGTGTATATGGCGTATTTATTTGTGAATGTTATGGTATGAACCATCGAGCCGGTAGTGCCATAATGTGTGTGTGTGATAGGATGTGAACCACGAGCCGGTAGCATCGAGTGTGAACCACGAGCCGGTAGCACTATAAAATAATTGATGTGAACCACGAGCCGGTAGCACTATAAAATAATTGATGTGAACCACGAGCCGGTAGCATCGAGTGTGAACCACGAGCCGGTAGCACTATAAAATAATTGATGTGAACCACGAGCCGGTAGCATCGAGTGTGAACCATGAGCCGGTAGCACTATAAAAGAGTATGACTCAATTACGTATGGTGTGAACCACGAGCCGGTAGCACCATAGCGTTATGGTTAACCTTGGGAGTTTTACGCGTTGTTATATATATATTGTATACGTATAATGTTGTATTGACGTGATGTAGCTAACCTTCTGGTTGTAGCTTATTGGCATTGTTCGCAACGTTGTTTGCGAACTTACTATATTGTTGGTGTTGTTAGCTTGTGCTTAGTGAACATACGGTATGCTAGGTTTAGCTTGCCTTATACTTGGATGCTTCGGTATGCGTTATTTGATTATTATTGTGGCGTGTCCATTTTATACATATATATGTATGTAGTATATTTTCACTCACTAAGCGTTAGCTTACCCTCTCGTTGTTGACTTTTTATAGATTGCATGGATGCGGAGGCTCGGGTAAGCGGGGACTAGTGGACTCGCGTAGTTGCTTTAGAAGGCTTGCTTTTGGATTGATTAGGATTGGGTAGCGTATCCCCAATCGCCATGCACGACCTTAATTTTGTATTACAAATCATGTGGTTGAAAACTTGTATTTTCGTACGAAAGTCGTAAAACGGCCAATGTGAGCCCGGTCTTCGTAAAACTAATTTTATTAATGGAACGTGTTAGTTCTACATATATTAATGTATGGTTAAAAGCGTTTTGTCTAAATACGTCGGGAAGTGGTCAAACATTTTCGCATTTCATGACTTTTTGGACAGGCCACTTTGGCGCGCCGCGCGGCCATATGGCGCGCCGCGCCATGTGCTGTACCAGCAAAATATTTTTTTTTCTGCATTATTGGTTGGTTAACGGGTTGGGTTGTTACAATAGTAGTAGCAAGTATTGCAGCTCACAGAAATCAATACGGATAACAGCAGCTTGTAATAGTTGAAGGGTGGTGGTTGTTGATGAATTTCGAATGGAACATAGGAAACAATCAATGTCAGGTATAGCAGCAAGTGTTATGCAGTATGCAATGGTGCAACAGGGAGACATGAGCAACAGTAAGGCAGTTTAAGGGTTCAACGTTTTATATTTTGAGGTTCACAAATCAGTAAGATGAAATGGATTTTTTTTGTAATTCTTATATGCATATGTATAGATATTATAGTAGTTTATGATATATAAAGGAACACAAAAAGTAATCGTAGTTGGTAATTGATAAGTGATGTTGTATAGTATCAATTACCAACTGGCATGGCTTGGTTTATAGCAATTGGATTGATAGAAAAATTAATTGTTTATAGAAAAGTTAAAGTAAGATTTTGATTGTACAATCTATCTTGGTGTTTGACGTTTTCATAGACAGAAACAAAAGTCCATACAGTATAAAGACTAAATAAGATTGATTTCAAATTCTGTTATTTGATTTTATGCATATAATATATATAATTATTTAGTAAATATTTATAATAATAATAATTCATTTACTATTATTAATAATACTAAAATGATAATAATATTATTAATATCAAGTATAGTAATAGTTGTTAGTAAAAATATTAAAAGTATAAAAGTATTTTACAATTAATTTCAGTTAACTTGATATAAATTTAATACCAATATTAGTAAAAATAAATAATGATATTTATAATGGTAATTATCAAAAGGATGATAATAATAATAATATATAATACTACTATAAGTAATATTGTAGACATAACAAGTTATACTAATTTTATATCTATGTATTATATATCACAAATAATAATATTGATATTTAACATTAATATTAATAATAATTAAAGTAAATACAATAATATATAATAATTATACATAAACTAATAATTAAATTTAATATATTTATATATTATTATTTATGTCATATTGCTAATATATTCAATAATATATATTAAATATTTATTATATATTTTTAATATATATATATATATATATATATATATATATATATATATATATATATATATATATATATATATACACTTTAATAGTAACTTAGTTATGCATACTATTATTTATATTTACATATGTATACACATTCAAAATTATTTACAGCAGAAGTTCGTGAATCGTCGGAAATCGTCAAAGGATTAAATGATTAAATTGTATTTTATATTTTAATTTATTATGCATACTATTATTTATATTTACATATGTATACACATTCAAAATTATTTACAGCAGAAGTTCGTGAATCGTCGGAAATCGTCAAAGGTCAAATGGATGCATGAACACAGTTCAAAGTTTATGAGACTTTAACATTACACCTTCTGCTTATTCGTAATAAATAATCATTTTAATTCAAATGATTAAATTGTATTTTATATTTTAATTTATTATGCATACTATTATTTATATTTACATATGTATACACATTCAAAATTATTTACAGCAGAAGTTCGTGAATCGTCGGAAATTGTCAAAGGTCAAATGGATGCATGAACACAGTTCAAAGTTTATGAGACATTAACATTACACCTTCTGCTTATCATGTCGGAAACTTACTAAGATTAAGTTTAAATTTGGTCGGAAATTTCCGGGTCATCACAGATTCCCTGATGGTTCTGTTGATGTCAGGGGTGATTCTGGAAACTGTCCTGTAGACAGCAAGGGTGGACAGTCCTTCCATCTCTACAACATCAAGACCACTGGGTGTTGGTTGTGCAGTAGCAGCTAACATTGGAGTACCTACGTGGGGTAGTGGGGGTGGAAGGTCAGAATCTGACTCATCACCATGATCACCATCATTTTTACCTTCGCCTGAAGGCTTAGAACCACTGGTATCCTTTACAGCATCAGCAGCATTGATAATGCTAAAAACGAACATATATTTCATAGCATTATTCCTCAAGAAAGACAAGCTTTTAGTTGCAATTGTTCTATTTACAAGTAATATTCATATAAATAATAAAAGGTGAAGACAAAAGACAGATTCGACGAATTGAAGACGCAAACGACTAAAAAGCTCAAAAGTACAAAATATAATCAAAGAGGTTCCAATTATTGATAAGAAACGTCTCAGAATTACAAGAGTACAAGATTCAAAACGCAAAGTACAAGATATTAAATTGTACGTAAGGACGTTCGAAAATCTGGAACCGGGACCAGAGTCAACTCTCAACGCTCGACGCAACGGACTAAAAATTACAAGTCAACTATGCACATAAATATAATATAATATTTAAATAATTCTTATAATTATTTATATATTATATAATATATTATAAACCGTCGGCAAGAAAGGCTCCAAATTGGAGTGAGCTGTAAAAACGAACTCCGCGAGTTACGGAGTTTGAAGAAGGAAAGGGCCGCGAGTCGCGGAGCCCCTAATTTTGAAAATCCCTATAAAAGCCAGCGCAATTCGACGAGTTTTAATATCCAAAAATCTATCTCTCTCTTAATATATATATATATATATATATATATATATATATATATATATATATATATATATATATATATATATATATATATATATAATTTATATTTTAATTTTAATTTTAATTTTAAATCCTAATAATAAGGGTATGTTAGCGAATGTTGTAAGGGTGTAAGTCAAAATTCTGTCCGTGTAACGCTACCCTATTTTTAATCATTGTAAGTTATGTTTATATTATTTTCATTAATGTCTCGTAGCTAAGCCGTTATTATGCTTATTTAAGACGAAGTAATCATGATGTTGGGCTAATTACTAAAATTGGGTAATTGGGCTTTGTACCATAATTGGGATTTGGATAAAAGAACGACACTTGTGGAAATTAGACTATGAGCTATTAATGGGTTTTATATTAACTAAACAATACCTTGTTTATTTAATATACAAACTTATAATTTGACGTATTTATATATAACCACATACGCTTGACTGGGTACGGTGGGCGGGATATCTATAAATACCAATAATTATTCATTTTACCGGACACGGAACTGGATTAATAGTTAATAGACTTGTTGAAACAGGGGTGAATTACATTCAAGGGTAATTGGTGTAATTGTTAACAAAGTAGTAAAACCTTGGTTTACACGCAGTCGATAACCTGGTGTATTCATTAAACAAAGTATTAAAACCTTGTTACAATTCGAATCCCCAAATAGTTGGAATATTTGACTTCGGGAATAAGAATAATTTGACGAAGGCTTTCGCTCTTTATATTTATGACTGATGGACTATTATGGACAAATCTGTATGAACATATTAAATAATCCAGGACAAAGAACAATTAACCCATGGGCATAAAACTAAAATCAACACGTCAAACATCATGATTACGGAAGTTTAAATAAGCATAATTCTTTTATTTCATATTTAATTTCCTTTATTTTATATTTAATTGCACTTCTAATTATCGCACTTTATTTTATTGTATTTTATTTCATCGCACTTTTATTTATCGCAATTTCATTATCGTTATTTACTTTACGCTTTAAATTAAGTCTTTTATTTATTTAATATTTTACATTTGGTTTTAACTGCGACTTAAGTTTTAAAAATCGACAAACCGATCATTAAACGGTAAAACCCCCTTTTATAATAATAATATTACTTATTTATATATTTGTATTTTTATAAAATAAAACTAATATAGCATTAAGCTTTGTTTAAAAGATTCCCTGTGGACGAACCGGACTTACTAAAAACTACACTACTGTACGATTAGGTACACTGCCTATAAGTGTTGTAGCAAGGTTTAAGTATATCCATTCTATAAATAAATAAATATCTTGTGTAAAATTGTATCATATTTAATAGTATTTCGTTGTAAAATTTAATAGTATTTTATACCTCTTAGCGAAAACATCAAGTATTTTTGGCGCCGCTGCCGGAGATCAATTTCTTGCTTAAAAGCCGGAAGCGCAACGCTAATATTAAAAAAAAAAGATTTTTATTTTTAGTTTACTTTTATAAAAAAAAAATACGTTTTTGTAAAAATACGTTTTAAATATTCGAAAACATAAAAAGAAAAACAAAAATATAAATATTTTTAAGAGTTTGTTAAATATTTAAGTTTTATAAAGTTTCTTTATTTTTATTTTATAAAAATATAAGTTTTATTTAAATATTTTGTTTTTATTTAAAACATAAAAATTAAAAAACCGAAAAAAAAGAAACCGAAAAAAAATATATACATATAAATCTAGTTTTAAGATTTTTATGTATTTCTATTTTTATTTTAGTTTTTTAAAAAATCATAAGATTTTATTTAATTAATATAAATATTTTATATAAATACTAAAACAGAAAAATAAAAAAATATATATATAAATAAAAAACTGACCTGTCGAAATTTGAACCTGGTGCACGTGAACCTGTAACCTCCGCGACTCGCGGAGATATTGAACCGGGCCAACCGCAAGTCGTGGAGCCGTCTGACACGGGCCACACAGAAACCCTAACAGCATTAATTATGGAATAATTATTATTATTATTAATCTTAAACCCTAATTAGGGTATTTTTATTATAATATTTAGTTTTAATTTTATTATTTTGTTTTATTTAGTTTTAATTAGTTTAATTAAATTGAAAAATTAATAGTTTTAATAAAATAAATAATATAAAAATAATATTTTTTATAAAAATTGTACTTTTTACAAATTTTAGTATATTTTTATATTTTGTATATTTTTATTTGTTTATTCGTCATATTTGTATTTTTCGCTCATATTTTGTTTTTGTTTTAAGCTTAGTTTTTGCCATAGTTATTTTTACTTTTAGATTTTTAGGCTTTGCCGTAAAATCCCTTAAGTGCTTTCTCTTTAGACTAAGATCTAAGTGCTTTAGAATTTTGCGACGCCTATCTAAGTTTTAGTACCTTTTTAAGTTATTGCCATTTGGGATATAGTTTTATTTGTAAGCTTTAATATTTTTGGACGCAACTTTTAATTTTTAGTTTTTAGTTCCTTTTTAAGTTTAGACGCGCTACTTTCTTACTTTCATTTTTTCGACGCCCTTTTACCTATGTATCAATTATCACTCCAATTAGTAATCTCAATTTGCAATTTTAATTTTAAGTTAGTGATAGTAATAAGGTTGGGTTAGTCGAGTGTTTTAAAGTTTCTTAAGTCATTTTTTTTTATTTCTTATTTTTCGACGCCTTTTTTTTTCAACCCTTTTCTTTTTCGACATTTTTCGACGCGCTCTTTTTCTTTCTTATTTCTCGCAATTCTAGTTTTAGAACATAGATTTTTATTCTACTTCTTATCTAAATTTCTTAAAATTACGAAAATTTATTTTAAGTGGTTAAATTGATAGACATCAAAATTTTCTGGTTCGTAGTAATAGTTGGATTTGTACGTGGATCGGGTTATTGGAGCCAAACAGTACTCAATTATATTGAGACCAAACGAATCCTGCCCCTCTGCTGCATATTTTGGCTATTCGAAACGTGGGCAAAATCAGAAAAGTCTATTAATTGGATAACTTATATAATTTTTCTTTTCTTTTAAAAACTAATAGGATATTCAGTGAATGCACCGAGCAAGACGTTCACCACCTTTTGTACTTTCACCACCTATAACTAGATCAAGACATTTAGCAAATATTACCGCCGTTGATTTTTCTTTAGAATCATCATCCAGTCGACCAAGTACTCCAATTCAAATTTCCGATAATCCATTTTTTGAACTCGACCTCACAATTGAGAATCCGGAGAATATTCAGGGACGATTCATAGATCCTGAACCATTAATTTTCCCTCCGGAACCACCAATCATTCAAACAGAGATTGTTGAGGAACGAACCATTAAATCAGAATCCTCTAGTGATTCAGATTCAACAAATTCAATTATGGAAGTAACAGAACCTTTAAGTATGGAAGACCGAATGAGAGCTAAACGCACTGGCCAAGGTCACGCAATTACTCATCCAGACATTAATGCGCCAGATTATGAAATCAAATGACAAATTCTACACATGGTGACTAATCAATGCCAATTTAGTGGTGCGCCGAAGGAAGATCCAAATGAACATCTTCGTACCTTTAATAGGATCTGCACACTATTTAAAATAAGAGAAGTGGAGGATGAACAGATATATCTCATGTTATTTCCCTGGACTTTAAAGGGAGAAGCCAAAGATTGGTTGGAATCGTTACCTGAAGGGGCGATTGACACATGGGATGTTTTAGTTGAAAAATTTCTTAAACAATTCTTTCCGGCATCTAAAGCCGTAAGACTTCAAGGAGAAATTGTTACGTTCACACAAAAACCAAATGAAACTCTATATGAGGCGTGGACTAGATTTGGAAAGTTATTAAGAGGATGTCCGCAACATGGTTTAGACACCTGTCAAATAGTACAAATATTCTACCAAGGATGCGACATCACTACAAGAAAAGACATAGATATAGCAGCTGGTGGTTCTATTATGAAGAAAACAGAAACTGATGCTTGTAAAATTATTGATAACACTGCTTCCCACTCACATGAGTGGCACCAAGAAAAAGATATCGTTAGATCATCTAAAGCAGCTAGAGCCGATTCTAGCCATGACTTAGATTCCATTTCAGCAAAGATAGATGATGTGGAGAGACGAATGGAAAAGATGACTAAGGATATACACTCAATACGAATTAGTTGTGAGCAGTGTGGAGGACCACATTTGACAAAAGATTGTCTTAGTATTGAGCTAACAATGGAACAAAGAGAGAATATTTCATACGTAAACCAAAGGCCTGGAAATAATTATCAGAATAATTATCAACCGCCAAGACCGATTTACAATCAAAACCAGAAATATAACAGAAATGTTCCATACAACAATCAACAAGGTCCTAGCAATCAACAAGTATCCAATAATACTTACAACCAGCAAAGACCTAATTTTCAAAACAAACCACCACAAACCGATGATAAAAAGCCGAATTTAGAAGATATGATGACGAAGCTAGTTGAAACTCAAACGCAGTTTTTCACATCTCAGAAACAAACCAATGAACAAAATGCTCAAGCATTTAGAAATCAACAAGCTTCTATTCAAAACTTGGAACAAGAAGTAAGTAACCTAGCAAGGTTAATAGGTGAAAGAAAACCGGGAAGTTTACCTAGTGATACAAATGCAAACCCCCGGAATGAAACAGCTAAAGCCATTACCACAAGAAGTGGTATGACACTTAAACCACCTGAAATACCTGAAATTTCTGATGAAGCTATTCCTACTCTACAAGAACCACAACCTGAACAAGATAAGGAAAAAGAACCAGTAGTTGAAAAGGTTAATGAAGATAATACAATTAAGGCTAAACCTTATGTTAAACCATACCAACCACCACTTCCTTACCCAAGTAAAATGAAAAAAGAGAAACTTGAAGCCGAGCAATCCAAATTTTTGGATATGTTTAAACAGATAAATGTAAATCTTCCTTTCATTGATGTGATTTCAGGAATGCCTAGATATGCTAAATTCTTGAAAGATCTAATATCAAATAGAAAGAAAATGGAAGAACTCTCGGCTGTTACTATGAATGCTAATTGTTCAGCAGTGCTGTTGAATAAGATACCAGAAAAACTATCTGATCCAGGAAGTTTCACAATTCCATGTTTTCTGGGTAGTCTTAGTTCAATAGAAGCATTAGCAGACTTAGGTGCTAGTATAAATCTAATGCCGTATTCATTATACGCTAAACTAGACCTTGGAGAATTGAAACCAACAAGAATAAGTATACAACTAGCCGATGGATCAATAAAATATCCTAGAGGGATAATGGAGAACATGCTAGTTAAAGTTGGTACTTTAGTATTTCCAGTAGATTTTGTTGTTCTGGACATGGAAGAAGATTCTCAAGTTCCTCTCATATTAGGAAGACCATTCTTAAACACGGCTAAAGCAATGATAGACTTGTTCAGTAAGAAATTGACCCTAAGTATAGAGGATGAGAGTGTTACCTTTTCAGTTGATAGAGCAATGCAACAACCGCAATCTGCAGATGATACATGCTATTATATTCAAACTATAGATTCACATGCAGAATTGTTAGAAGAATTTCCAAAATTACAAGGAACAGGAGAATGTTCTTTAGGAGAAGGAACTGAACCAATTGATGAAGCTGAAATATTAGCTACACTAATAGCTAATGGATATGAACCAACAACAGAAGAAATTCAAATGCTAAAAGAAGAAGACAGATATCGATATAAATCATCGATAGAAGAACCTCCGAAATTAGAGTTAAAGCCACTTCTGAACCATTTGGAATACGCTTATTTACATGGTGAATCTGAATTACCTGTAATAATATCGTCTTCTCTTACTGAAAATGAGAAATCACAACTCATTTCTGTGTTGAAAGCTCATAAACCAGTCATTGCATGGAAGATTCATGATATTAAAGGAATAAGTCCTTCGTATTGCACACATAAAATCCTTATGGAAGAAGGTCATAAAACGTATGTGCAACGCCAACGAAGACTAAATCCTAATATGCAAGATGTTGTTAAAAAAGAATAATTAAACTGCTAGATGCAGGTTTAATTTATCCAATCTCTGATAGTCCATGGGTAAGCCCAGTTCAATGCGTGCCTAAGAAGGGTGGCATGACTGTTATCACAAATGAGAAAAATGAGCTTATTTCTACTAGGACTGTAACAGGATGGCGTGTTTGTATTGATTATAGAAAATTAAATGACGCCACCAGAAAAGATCACTTTCCCTTACCTTTTATTGATCAAATGTTGGAAAGATTAGCCGGAAACAGTTACTATTGTTTTCTTGATGGATTTTCCGGATACTTTCAAATTCCAATAGCACCCGAAGACCAAGAGAAAACCACATTCACATGCCCTTATGGTACTTTTGCTTACAAACGCATGCCATTTGGACTTTGCAACGCCCCTGCAACCTTTCAAAGGTGCATGATGGCGATTTTTCACGACATGATAGAAGAATGCATGGAAGTTTTCATGGATGACTTTTCAGTCTTCGGTGATACTTTTGAAACATGTGTAGCTAATCTTGAACGAATGCTTATTAGATGCGAACAATCAAATCTAGTACTTAATTGGGAGAAATGCCATTTCATGGTTAAAGAAGGCATCGTTCTTGGGCATAAAATTTCAAAAGAAGGAATTGAAGTGGATAGAGCTAAAGTAGATGTAATTGCTAAACTTCCACATCCCACCAATGTTAGAGGAGTTAGGAGTTTTCTAGGGCATGCCGGTTTTTACCGACGATTTATAAAAGATTTTTCTAAAATTGCCACTCCGATGAATAAATTCCTAGAAAAGGATGCTCCATTCATCTTTTCAGATGAATGTATCAAATCTTTTAATATTCTTAAAGAGAAACTCACTAATGCGCCGATCATGATAACACCAAATTGGAATCTGCCATTTGAACTAATGTGCGATGCAAGTGATTTTGCAATGGGAGCCGTTTTAGGACAAAGGATTGAAAAAAGATTTCAACCTATATATTATGCTAGTAAGATGTTACAAGGAGCACAAACGAACTATACAACTACTGAACAAGAACTCCTTGCTATTGTCTTTGCTTTTGACAAATTTCGATCATATCTCGTTCTAGCAAAAACGGTGGTCTATACCGACCATTCTGCTCTTAGATACCTATTTTCGAAACAAGATGCCAAACCAAGATTAATCCGTTGGATCTTACTCTTACAAGAGTTCGATATTGAAATCCGAGATAAAAGAGGAGCAGAAAATCTCGCCGCTGATCATCTTTCTCGTCTTGAAAATCCCGACTTAGAAGTTCTAAATGAATCGGCCATATAAGACAACTTTCCTGATAAATATCTATTGAAGATAGATTATAATGAAATTCCATGGTTTGCAGACTATGCAAACTACTTAGTATGTGGATTCCTTGAAAAAGGATTGTCGTACCAAAAACGAAAGAAATTCTTTAGTGATATAAAACACTATTTCTGGGAAGATCCACATCTGTTTAAAAGTTGTCCAGATGGAATAATACGCCGATGTGTATTCGGAGATGAAGCCAATCAAATTTTAAACCATTGTCACATAGGACCAACAGGAGGGCATTATGGGCCTCAACTAACAGCAAGAAAAGTTTATGATGCTGGATTCTATTGGCCTACAATTTACAAAGACGCTCACCTTCTTTGTAAATCCGGTGATGCTTGTCAAAGGGCCGGAAAAATAAGTCAACGTGATGAAATGCCACAAAATGTCATTCAAGTATGTGAAGTATTTGACATTTGGGGTATTGACTTTATGGGTCCATTTCCAAAATCTCATAATAATCTATATATTCTTGTAGCCATTGATTATGTATCTAAATGGGCGGAAGCACAAGCTCTTCCAACTAACGATGCACGAGTTGTAGTCAACTTTTTAAAACGTCTTTTTGCAAGGTTTGGAACACCGAAAGTTTTAATAAGTGATCGGGGTACTCATTTCTGTAATAATCAACTTGAGAAAGTTCTTAAAAGATATGGAGTAACTCATAAAATCTCCACCGCATATCATCCACAAATAAGTGGACAAGTTGAAAATACCAACCGAGCTTTAAAACGTATTCTAGAAAAAACCGTAGGATCAAATCCGAAGGAATGGTCCATTAAATTGGAGGATGCACTCTGGGCTTTTAGAACAGCCTACAAAACTCCAATTGGAACCACACCTTTCAGACTCGTTTATGGAAAAGCATGTCATCTTCCAGTAGAAATTGAACACAAAGCATTTTGGGCTTTGAAGACATGTAATCTTGATTTACATGAAGCCGGACGTCTACGATTAAGTCAACTAAACGAATTAGAAGAATTAAGGCATGAAGCATACGAAAATTCGTTAATCTATAAAGAAAGAACGAAGAAATGGCATGATAAAAGAATCAGAAGTTCAAAAGAATTTATAGAAGGAGATAGAGTTCTTCTTTTCAATTCACGATTCAAGCTATTTCCTGGAAAATTGAAATCAATATGGTCTGGACCATTCATAGTCAAAAGAGTTTTCCCATACGAAACGATAGAATTAATAAATTCAAATGGGATTGAATTTAAAGTTAATGGTCACAGAGTTAAACATTACATACATGGTCCGATGGAAGTTGACAATGAAGTTAATCATAATTTCACCACCCAAGAAAACCTTCAAAATGAAAACATAAATATGTTATCAACAACATATAAAAAATCAAAATTGGAATATAGGGAGGATTCAAATTTGAGTGATGAAGAAGAATTCTTATACAAACCTCCCATTCCAAGAAACGAAGAAAAATGTGAACAAGAAGTTCAAATAGAAGTGAAAGAACCAAGAAAAGAACACCCGAAAAAGGTTTACAAACCAACTCGACTTACTAAAGCAGGAGACCCGGGTGAATTTATCATTTCTTGCTTGCTTAATGATGGTGTTGTATATAATGGACTCGCAGATTTAGGAGCAAGTGCAAATATTATGCCTCTTTCCTTATACAAAAGATTAGGCATGGGTAAATTAAAACCAACCAAAATAGGTGTTCAATCATTTGACCAAACCATTAAACACCCGGTTGGAATAGCAAATAATTTACTTGTTAACGTGGGAAGTTTGACCTTTGTTGCAAACTTCATAGTGATTAATATGGAGGAAAACCTTGATATTCCTCTAATTCTAGGTCGCCCATTTTTAGCAACCACCGAGGCATTCATTGATGTAAGAGAAGTTAGAATGACACTTAGGGATGGTGATACATCGATCACCTTTGTGAACTGAAAGTTTAGATCTCCACCAACCAAAACTGTTAGACCAATAAAAACGCACAAGTGTGGGGAAGATGAAGAAACAATTAATGATGATCCAATCGCAAAGAATGCCGTTGATGAAACGAAATTAGATGAACCCATTTTTAACAGTTCAACGAAGAAACTTTATAAACGGATTCACGATGCTAAGATTAAAGGAAACTTTAAGTGATGTAACCGATTAATATCCAATTTATCGCCAAAAGAAAAGGCGATGTTAGTTGAATTTGTGAAAGTTACGGAGGAAATCAACAAATGGATTGAAGTAAAAGTCAAAGATATACAAGTTGTTGATGATTCAATTGAAAATAATGTTAATCACAATTTCAACTAAGTATAGGGAGGTTTATGTATTTCTGTTAGAGTTAGATTTTCTGTTTTCGTGTAGTTCTCGAAAATGGAACCCGAATGGTCTTTCCCTAGCAGACCCTAAAGAACTAGTCTTCTCCCCCCATTCTGAATTTTTATTTTTTTTAGGTTTTTACGAAATGAAGACTTCCTGTGAACTAAACCATGGTCTAATGCTACACGCTTTGATCACTAAACGTAATAATGACACACTTCCGAGTGAAATAGTATCATTAATCAGAGGTAAATTGGACGGAGTAAGAAAAGAATCCAGATGCGAAGATAATAAGTTACAATTTGGTAAAGGAAAATCAAAATCCGCAGCGAAAAGAAGAGCACGACACCTTGAAAAATGTCACAAATGCGGAAAATGGTCACACGAAGGTAAATGTTCAAATAATTAAACCTATTCAAACACCGAATTTGTTACTTTATGCAGAGACGGACCGTTCATATGTTTAGAAGAAAAAACATTAAATGCTCGAGGTTACGCCTATGTAGCCATGGAAAACCAATTAGTCCGATTATCTTATGAGTGGGCTAGAGCATATCACTAAGAAATATATTTCACAGGTAAGTCTGTACAGTTTTTATTTTTATTTTTATTTTTTATTTTTAACCTTTTGATAATAAACGCTAATTTGTTCGCTATAAAGTATTAAATTGGTATTCGATGAAATTAGGTCTTGCGACCGAAATTGTTAATATCATACAAAAATTTATTACATCACTGCGAAATTTAACGTTTATTCTTAAGGTATAAATATCTTTAATCAATCAATCCAAAATATTTCAAAAATTCGTCATGAGTTAAATTAGGTCATGGAACCGAAATTACTTTACCGAAAAGAGGGGCGTATATTTTTGATAATATTTGATTGATTAAAGTGGGATAAAAGAAAAAAAAAAGATTTTTAATTTTATTTTTACTTTGTTTTTAAAATTAATATTAAAATAATATTGTAAACTTGTTAAAATTAAATCAATATATTTAAAATTGTAAATATTTGAAAAATTAATATTTTTAATATAACTTTGTATGTATAAAAACAAAAATATAATATAAGTTTGGTGTGAATTTATAATATGAATTTTTAATTAAGTTGGTGTGAATTTTTAATTTTATGCATTTTAAATTTAAGTTTGGTGTGAATTTAAAAACAAAAATTTACTTTATTTCGTTAAGTTAAAAATATGATTTTTAAAATTCGTCGTAAGTTGAAGACTAGGTCGTTGAACCGAAATTACTTTACCCGAGGGAGGGACGAGAACTTTTATTATCATTATTTTTAATCTTATTGAATTAAAGTATGCCAAAAACATTAAAAAAAAACCCAAAAATCTAAGCTTTTAAAACAATCGCTTGAAAAAGACAAATTTTAAAATTTTGTCGAGGGACGGACTAGGACATCGATCCGAAACGACCTCGTCCTAAATAACAAGGGAAATAAAATTTTAAAATTAATTACTTAATTATTTTATAAGTTAAAGATTGTTAAAAAAAAAAAAAAAAAAAAACAAACGCCGCGACTCGCCGAGTTTGTAAGGGTCAAACACCGCAACTCGCGGAGGACCAAAAATACAGAAAAAATTAAAAACGCTAGAACTGATCAGTCCACACCACCCACACCAAAATATACTGCGAAAAATCCCGAAAAAGCACTCTAAAAATCGAAATTTTTCACCATTTTTCATCACATTTTTTACTAAAATCATGTTGAGAAGGATGCTATCAAGGAATTACTCAAGGAAAACGGTAAATTTCTACACCTAAACACCATTTAATCCGAAAATTAGTGTTCTTGAGCAATTTTATACCCAATTTGATTTTGATGCTTTTTAGTGTAATTATGCTTAAATTGTTTATGTATTATGCTTGTATAACCTAGATTGATACTATTTAACATGATTAGAAGCCTTAAACTTCAAATTTTGAGTAATCTAGGGTTTGTGTTCTTGAGCAATTTGGGGCTTTTTGATATAAATAGGTTATGGCCGATTTTTGTCATGAATTATTGCTAAATTAAGTAGTGTAACATGTTTAGGTAGTTAAATGATCTAAACTTTGAGCCTAAACATGATTTTTGAGAATTAAAGTGGACTTTTTCAAGTCTAAAATTCATGAACTTGATTTTTGAGAGATAATGCCATTTGAAACTTGTTTAATTGCTAATAATGATTATTTTGACATGTTATTTGAGTTGAATGCTTATGAACTTGGCGAACATTTTCGTATATGCGTATTTGAAAAAGTGTAGATTTGATAAAAATATGAAAATGAGCATAAAATTGATATAAATTGAACATGTCATTGTAATTATTTTGATTGATGATTTTGCTGACACTAATGCATATTTGGATGCACAAAAATTGTGTTTGATGTGTTTTGCAGACTGAAAGGGGTGAATCTTCATCCCAAGCTCGCAATGCTCCTCCTGAGAATGCGGAACAACAAGATATTGATAACTATTACAAACAAGATATACCTCATCCAGTTATGACATTTTCAAATATGCACGTGGAAAATTTGCACCCGAACTTGAGATTAGACAGACGTTGGATAGATTATCCAAAATACCAAAGGGGCTTGCATACTCTTCATTCTAAAGCTGTTGAAGTACCTAGGGTAATAGAATGGGCACCATTAGAAGCTGTAGAATTAGCTGAGCCAATTAGGGAATTACTTACTCAGAGGTATGGTAATTCTACTTTTAACGATTGGGTACGATTATTCAACATGCGTAGACCTGTATATAAAGTATGGTGTGAAGAATTATTGTGTAGTATAGAAATAAATGATCGGGTAGCTATTTTAACCGATCGATCTTTTATTAGATTTTTGTTAGGAGGTTCGATGTGCCACATGTCTCTACTAGACATGGCTCAGGCCTTACGTATGTGTACGCCTGAGGAGCTAGCATCTGCCGATTGTCGAGGGTTGATACTAAATGGTAGGAAAATTGATGAAAATTTTGATACGCATGGTGTATGGAGTCAAATGACTAGCCATCACCGATTTAAAGGGGGAAATTACTCTTATTTGGATATAGATAGAGCTGAATTAAGAGTAATTCACAGGTTTTTAGCCAATTCGATTACACAACGAGGTAAGAATAAGGAAAATGTAAATGAACAGGATTTGTTTTACCACATGTGTATTCGAGACCCACAAAGCACTGTAAGTATACCTTATTGTGTGGGTTATTATTTATCAGCTATGGTTAGGGGGATGAGACCGCACAGTATAATAGGAGGTGGTATATTTATTACTTTGATTGCTGAATATCTCAATGTGGATATAAGTCGGGGGGATTATTAATCGAAGAACCAGAACCCCACGATACAATTGGTTTAAATGTATATCATGGTGCTAAGATTTTGAAGAGGCGAAATAACGCCGCAGTACGATATAATGGTAGACATCCACAGGTTGAGAGAAATCAACAGCAAGGTAATGTGGGAGGGGGAAATGAAATGACAGAAATGCAAAGGTTTATAGCTTCACAAGAGTATGAAAATGCTAGACATCGAGCATTTGAAGATTGTCAAGTTTATCAAAACCAAAACATAGCTCATTGCCAATATATAGGTAGAAACTATATTCCTACTCCAACGCCCATATTTCCTCCCTGGTCTATAGAGATGCAACCACCGTATCCTACTTATAACCCAGCTGAAGCATTTTATAACACATATGGTTATGCATGGAACCCCTACTGGTATCAGTAACAACCCTAGTTTATTTAGTTTTATTTATTTTATTTTTGTAATGCTACTACATTTAGCACTTATGTTGATATTGTAATAGTTTTTATAATTTTCTAACTTTTATTATTAGATTTTAATAATTTTTGAATGTGGGGTAATATACCAAACTTTAAAAATATGTATATATATTTGCAGTTTATCTTATGTACACAACAGGGTAAAACAACGCATTTTCAAAGACTGGCATTAAGTTCAGCAAAAGCTACTAATTTTGACGACAAGATGAAAAATAAATGTTATGTAACAACAAGACGGAATGAACAAATGATGTGCACCATTTATCATTCAGCAAACAAACGCCAATATGTTTGGAAACTTTGGTAAAATTTAATCATTTCTACGCTAATCACCCTCAATAATTTAAATTGTTACCGATTTCTTGCAAATGAGGACATTGCAAGATCTTAAGTGTGGGAAGGGGTTAAATTCTTTCGGATTTTAAAATTTTTACTTTATACACTTGGTTACCATTAAAAATACTAGTAAAGCAGTAGTTGTATTAGAATCTAGTGCTCTCTGATAATAAAGAACAACCCTAGTCTTATATACTGACTACCCAATTCTAGTAAAATTTTTCAAAATTTTCAATTAAATGAACTCAAAATCATGTTTATACATATTTATGAACGATAAAACTAGGTGTTAACACCGAAATTATTGTTACCTCGGAAAGGACATAAATTGAGAAACAGACCAAAATGTTAGAATTCCTTGAAAATGGAATAGAGGACAATAAAAAGGCAAATAAAAGAAAATAAAAGCCAAGTGTGGGAAAATTTACCAAGAAATTTTAAACATATGTCACATATTTCTGTAACAAATATCTGAAAATACTTTTGCTTTGGACTAAAATAAAAAGTTTTACCCGATTTACTGTTAGAAAGATGGATCTACACGATGAATCAATTCTATCATTTAAAGGAAGTAAAGTCTTCCGAAAAAGAAACGCGCTTCTTGATTTAGGTCATGAAGTTGTAGTCCAGACCAGCTGTAGGTTGACGAAAAATCTAGAAAAGTCATCTCTAAAATCAGCAGAAAATCCACGGACCTCAGCATAAAACAGGGTCGCCAAGTGGTCAGACTTATCCTAACCATGAGAGGATCTGTCTCGTAAAATGGGGAGGACGCCGTGCAAATTAGCTAGATAAGACTAATGAATCATACCCAGAAAGGATAATCTCCTTAAAGATCAAAAATCAGCTTTTAAGACTGATATTACTCAATCCTAGAGATTGACCTTAAAGATTGAGAATTCAAACTTATGGAATTCAATGATATCTAAACTCGAGCTTGAACGAGAAAATATTTTGATCAAATTATAAACCGATTTGTTTTCTGAAAACCCATTTTCAATTCGTTCATTACCATTGAACGTAAAATCCTAGGAATTCAACTGGAATTCATTAGGTCACCTGAACCAAATCGGGTATCAACCGTAAGAATGGTGGTTGCATAGCATGGTCAAAGACAGGACCTTGTGCCAGACCGAAAAATTATAAGGGTGAGCTTTACTATTGCTCCTACCAAGGGTAGTAATTGCGTCCGACACGTTATAGACCATAATTAAAAGCATGTCAGGGGACATTGCCTTAACAGTTGCTTGTTCAACGCTTTCCTTTACAACCGGACGGTAGTTTACCGAAAGGTAATATTCGGAGCA
Source organism: Rutidosis leptorrhynchoides (assembly GCF_046630445.1). Lineage (NCBI taxonomy): Eukaryota > Viridiplantae > Streptophyta > Magnoliopsida > Asterales > Asteraceae > Rutidosis > Rutidosis leptorrhynchoides. The sequence goes on from NC_092340.1 coordinate 295,846,281, forward strand.
AGTATACTGGATGTGTTGCTTTCCCAATACAAGGATAGCAAGTGGGTGACACAAAACCGTAAGTTTTGAGCTAAAATTTTCAAATATGAAACCCACCAAACCCACAAAAAGAATTTGCAAACACCGGTGAAGGGTTATTCCGGAAAACTTATCTAGGGTAAAAGCTAGATTGAATTTTCAAAAAGATCAAATGTTTTCATAAAGATCCATTTTCTTAAAGGATCTAAATTTTTATAGTCATATGGGACTGTAAACCACATCGTTACTACCATTGTTTATACCGCCGTAAAGAAATCACTGATGTACAAAGTGTGAAGAATAAAGAAGTGATTCTAGTATTTCAAGACGATATTGCTTGAGGACAAGCAACGCTCAAGTGTGGGAATATTTGATAATGCTAAAAACGAACATATATTTCATAGCATTATTCCTCAAGAAAGACAAGCTTTTAGTTGCAATTGTTCTATTTACAAGTAATATTCGTTTAAATAATAAAAGGTGAAGACAAAAGACAGATTCGACGAATTGAAGACGCAAATGACCAAAAAGCTCAAAAGTACAAAATACAATCAAAGAGGTTCCAATTATTGATAAGAAACGTCTCAGAATTACAAGAGTACAAGATTCAAAACGCAAAGTACAAGATATTAAATTGTACGCAAGGACGTTCGAAAATCCGGAACCGGGACCAGAGTCAACTCTCAACGCTCGACGCAACGGACTAAAAATTACAAGTCAACTATGCACATAAATATAATATAATATTTAAATAATTCTTATAATTATTTATATATTATATAATATCTTATAAACCGTCGGCAAGAAAGGCTCCAAATTGGAGTGAGCTGTAAAAACGAACTCCACGAGTTGTGGAGTTTGAAGAAGGAAAGGGCCGCGAGTCGCGGAGCCCCTAATTTTGAAAATCCCTATAAAAGCCAGCGCAATTCGACGAGTTTTAATATCCAAAAATCTATCTCTCTCTCAATATATACGTAAATATATATATATAATTTATATTTTAATTTTAATTTTAATTTTAAATCCTAATAATAAGGGTATGTTAGCGAATGTTGTAAGGGTGTAAGTCAAAATTCTGTTCGTGTAACGCTACGCTATTTTTAATCATTGTAAGTTATGTTTATATTATTTTCATTAATGTCTCGTAGCTAAGCCGTTATTATGCTTATTTAAGACGAAGTAATCATGATGTTGGGCTAATTACTAAAATTGGATAATTGGACTTTGTACCATAATTGGGGTTTGGATAAAAGAACGACACTTGTGGAAATTAGACTATGAGCTATTAATGGGTTTTATATTAACTAAACAATACCTTGTTAATTTAATATACAAACTTATAATTTGATGTATTTATATATAACCACATACGCTTGACTGGGTACGGTGGGCGGGATATCTATAAATACCAATAATTATTCATTTTACCAGACATGGAACTGGATTAATAGTTAATAGACTTGTTGAAACAGGGGTGAATTACATTCAAGGGTAATTGGTGTAATTGTTAACAAAGTAGTAAAACCTTGGTTTACACGCAGTCGATAACCTGGTGTATTCATTAAACAAAGTATTAAACCTTGTTACAATTCGAATCCCCAATTAGTTGGAATATTTGACTTCGGGAATAAGAATAATTTGACGAAGGATTTCGCTCTTTATATTTATGACTGATGGACTATTATTGACAAATCCGTATGGACATATTAAATAATCCAGGACAAAGAACAATTAACCCATGGGCATAAAACTAAAATCAACACGTCAAACATCATGATTACGGAAGTTTAAATAAGCATAATTCTTTTATTTCATATTTAATTTCCTTTATTTTATATTTAATTGCACTTCTAATTATCGCACTTTATTTTATTGTATTTTATTTCATCGCACTTTTATTTATCGCAATTTCATTATCGTTATTTACTTTACGCTTTAAATTAAGTCTTTTATTTATTTAATATTTTACATTTGGTTTTAACTGCGACTTAAGTTTTAAAAATCGACAAACCGGTCATTAAACGGTAAAAATCCCCCTTTATAATAATAATATTACTTATTTATATATTTGTATTTTTATAAAATAAAACTAATATAGCGTTAAGCTTTGTTTAAAAGATTCCCTGTGGACGAACCGGACTTACTAAAAACTACACTACTGTACGATTAGGTACACTGCCTATAAGTGTTGTAGCAAGGTTTAAGTATATCCATTCTATAAATAAATAAATATCTTGTGTAAAATTGTATCATATTTAATAGTATTTCGTTGTAAAATTTAATAGTATTTTATACCCCTTAGCGAAAACATCAAGCATCATCAGCTGTAAGATCCACTGGCTCATCTTTGGAGTCAAACACATTATCATGAATGACTGGTTCTTCCTTACCAGTACCTTTATCAACATCACCATCAGATGAAGAAGATGATGAGGAAGAAGCTGATGAATCAGAAGGTATTGGCGAATTAGGAATGTCTTGCATGATGAACTTACCAGTATTTGGATCACAGATGAACTTGAGAGGCCTCCATGTACCAGGCCATGGGGAGGCAGCAGGGGCCATACCAAAATAGTATTAATATGGTTGCTCATTAAACGTTTCAAGCATAGCCAGCCTCTCATAAACTTCCTCTCTAGCTGGTTGGTCCAGCTGTGCAAGTAGCTGAGTCAGCTCCTCATCAGGTAGTTTGCTGGCTGCAACTAGAGCACTTTGAGGATCAATGGTCAGCTGGTTCACCAGGAGGGCAACTCTAGGAGCAATGGATACTCCCTTATAGACAAATTTTGGCACCACCTCATCTGGATCTGGTACCTGACAAACATACTTAGGCTATTCAACAGAAACAGAAGCCTTAGCAGATTCAGTGGTAACAGCAGCAGAGGTACCAGCATCCAATTGTAGTTCCTGTAAACCAGTAGCAGCAGTAGATGACTGTGCAGTAGGTGAAGTAACAGTGTCCATATCACCTGTAAAGAAGGTATCCGGTGTTGTATCATGGACAGTAAGATTACCAGCAGCATCCATAGTAATGAATTCTATGGAAACAATAGTATCAACAGCCGAAATACTAGTAGGACCAGCAGAACCAGAAACCAGAACCTCTGATGTGCGTAGAGGTGTATACGAAATAGTTATATATTTATTACGAAATACTATTAAATACGATACATTTTTACATAAGTTATTTATTTATTTATAGAGTGGATATACCTAAACCTTGCTACAACACTTTAGCAAGTTTAACGCTATACTTTTAAAACTATATTTGTATAAATATAAATACAAATATAAGTAGTATTATTATTATAAAGGGGGGTTTTTACCGTTTAATGACCGGTTTGTCGATTTTAAAACTTAAGTCGCAGTTAAAACCTAATGTAAAATATTAAAAATAAATATAACTTAATTTTAAGCGTAAAGTAAATAACGATAATAAAATTGCGATAAATAAAAGTACGATAAATAAAATTGTGATAAATAAAATTGCGATAATTAAAAAGTACGATAATTAAAATGACAATAAATTAAAGTGCGATAATTAAAAGTGCAATTAAATATGAAATAAAGGAATTATGCTTATTTAAACTTCTGTAATCATGATGTTGACGTGTTGATTTTAGTTTATTACCATGGGTTAATTGTCCTTTATCCTGGATTATTCAATATGTCCATCTGGTTTTTGTCCATAACAGTCCATCAGTCATAAATATAAAGTGCGAGTGTCCTCGTCAAATTATCCTTATATCCGAAGTCAAATATTCCAACTAATTGGGGACTTAAACTATAATTACACCAATTTTCCTTGTATGTAATTCACCCCTGTTTTAATAAGTCCATTGACTATTAATCCATTCCCGTGTCCGGTTAAATGAACGATTATTAGTACTTATAAATATCCTGCCCATCGTGTCCGATCGAGTGTATATGGTTATTTATAGGTACATCCAATTGTAAATCTTTATATTAAATTAACAAACTATCATTTAATTAAACAAATATAAAGCCCATTAATATCCCATAGTCTAATTTCCACAAGTGTCGTTCTTTTGTCCAAACCCCAATTATGGTACAAAGCCCAATTACCCCGTCTTTAATATTTAGCCCAACATCATGATTACTTCAATTTAAATAAGCATAATAATAACTTAGCTACGAGACATTAATTTAAAAAGGTTGAACATAACTTACAATGATTAATAATAGTGTAGCGTTACACGGACAGAATTTTGACTTACACACTTACAACATTCGCTAACATACCCTTATTATTATTAAAATTAAAATTAAAATTATAATATATATATATATATATATATATATATATATATATATATATATATATATTACGTTGAGAGATAGAGAAGAGAAAAAAAGTGTGATATTCGGCCAAAAACAGCGAAATTTATAGGATGTCACCAGATTTTTTGCTCCATGCGATCGCATGGATATTGTTCTTCTTGGCCATGCGATCGCATGGCCTGGGATTCCAGCTCACAAATGTTTGTTTTCTTCTTGCCGACAGTTTTATTAAATAATATAATATATATATATAATTTTAAGAATTAATTATATATTATATTATATTCATGTGCATAGTTGACTTGTAATTTTTAGTCCGTTGCGTCGAGCGTTGAGAGTTGACTCTGGTCCCAGTTTCGGATTTTCGAACGTCCTTGCGTACAATTTAATATCTTGTATTTTGCGTTTTGCGGCTCGTACTCTTGTAACTTTAGACGTTTCTCATCAATAATTTGAACCACTTTGATTGTATTTTGTACTTTTGAGCTTTTTGGTCGTTTGCATCTTCAATTCGTCGAATCTGTCTTTTGTCTTCACTTTTTATTATTTAAACGAATATCACTTGTAAATAGAACAATTGCAACTAAAAGCTTGTCTTTCTTGAGGGATAATGCTATGAAATATATGTTCGTTTTTAGCATTATCAAATATTCCCACACTTGAGCGTTGCTTGTCCTCAAGCAATATAGTCTTGGAATAAAAATACTAGAATCACTTCTTTATTCTTCACACTTTGTACATTAGTGATTTCTATATGGCGGTATGAACAATGATAGTAACGATGTGATTTACAGTCCCACATGACTATGAAAATTTAGATCCTTAAGGAAATTGGATCTTTATGAAAACATTTGATCTTTTGAAAATTAAATCTAGCTTTTACCCTTGATAAGTTTTCCGGAATAACCCTTCACCGGTGTTTGCAAATTGTTTTTGTGGGTTTGGTGGGTTTCAGATTTGAAAATTTTAGCTCAAAACTTGAGGTTTTGTGTCACCCACTTGCTAACCTTGTATTGGGAAAGCAACACGTCCAGTATACTTGCTCCGTATATTACCTTTCAGTAAACTACCATCCGGTTGTAAAGGAAAGCGTTGAACAAGTAACTGTTAAGGCAATGTCCCATGACATGCTTTCAATTATGGTCTATAACGTGTCGGATGCAATTACTATCCTTTGTAGGAGCAATAGTAAAGCTCACCCTATAGTTTTTCGGTCTGGCACAAGGTCCTGTCTTCGACCATGCTATGCAACCACCGTTCTTACGGTTGACACCCGATTTGGTTCAGGTGACCTAATGAATTCCAGGTGAATTCCTATGATTTTACGTTTAATAGTAATGAATGCATTGAAAATGGGTTTTCAGAAAATAAATCGATTTGTAATTTGATCAAAATATTTTCTCGTTCAAGCTCGAGTTTAGATATCATCGAATTCCATGAGTTTGAATTCTCAATCTTTAAGGTCAATCTCAAGGATTGAGTAATATCAGTCTTAAAAGCTGATTTTTGATCTTTAAGGAGATTATTCATTCTGGGGATCTGATTCATTAGTCTTATCAAGCTAATTTGCACGGTGCCCTCCCCATTTTACGAGACAGATCCTCTCATGGTTAAGATAAGTCTAACCACTTGGCGACCCTGTTTGATGCTGAGGTCCGTGGATTTCTAGCTGATTTTTGAGAAAACTTTTCAAGATTTTTCGTAGACTCTACAATTGGTCTGGACGATAACTTTCTAACCTAAATCAAGAAGCGCGTGTCTTTTTCGAAAGACTTTACTTCCTTTTGATGATGGAATTGATTCATCGTGTAGATCCATCTTTCTTTCAAATATATTACAATTTACCGGGTAAAACGGTTAATTTTATCCAAAACAAAAGTATCTTCAATTATTTGTACAAAAATATGTGACATATATTCTAAATAACTTGGTAAATTTTTTCCACACTTGGCTTTTATTTTCCTTTCTTTGTCTTTTATTGTCCTCTATTCCATTTTAAACGAATTCTAACATTTTGGGTTGTTTCTCAATTTATGTCTTTTCCGAAGTAACAATAATTTCGGTGTTAACGCCTAGTTTTATTGCTCATAAATATGTATAATCATGATTTTGAGTTCATTTAATTGAAAATTTTGAACATTTTTACTAGAATTGGGTAGTCAGTATATAAGACTAGGGCTGCTCTTTATTATCAGAGAGCACTAGATTCTAATACAACTACTGCGTTACTAGTATTTTTAATGGTAACCAAGTGTATAAATCAAAAATTTTAAATATCCGAAAGAATTTAACCCCTTCCCACACTTAAGATCTTGCAATGCCCTCATTTGCAAGAAATCGGTAACAATTTAAATTATTGAGGGTGATTAGCGTAGAAAAATGATTAAATTTTACCAAAGTTTCCAAACATATTGGCGTTTGTTTGCTGAATGATAAATGGTGCACATCATTTGTTCATTCCGTCTTGTTGTTACATCACATTTGTTTTTTGTTTTGTCGTCAAAATTAGTAGCTTTTGCTGAACTTAATGCCAGTCTTTGAAAATGCGCTGTTTTACCATGTTGTGTACAATTGACAAAATACATACATACAAATAATAACATGCATGATAATTTGAAATGGGACTTAACATCCCACTTTCAAATCAAATATGAAATATTAGTACAAAATAATAAAAATATTAAACATTACATTAAAGTATCACAATATCATATGTTTTAAACATAAGTAAATAAAAATAATAAAAAGATAAAAATCACCAACGGAAACTATATCAATCTGGATAGGGGTTCCAGTTCATGTCGTCAGGCGGGTTCCATGGTTGGTTATAGGTGTACTGATAGGCCTGATTAGGGTCGTAGAGAGTAAATGGTGGTAACATATCGGGCTGGTGTGGAGGATAGTAAGCAGGTCGGGTCGGTACATAGTGATTCTGAGGTGATAGCTGGCTCATGATCTGATGCTGATGATAGTGCTATCTATCATGCTGTCGTTGTCTAGAATGATCGTACACATCCTGGGCGTGCCACTGCTCGTACCGACTATGTCTATCCTCATTTGTCATTTCTACCTCATCTATACGCTGGTAGACATCAGTCATAGCCTCCCTAATGACATCCCTAATGTCATCTGCTTCCTCTATTTCCTCATATGAACCTCTCTCTACTTGAGGATGACTACCATCATATGGTATTGCCTGATTGCGTCTGCTCTTTAATACCTTAGCACCCTGATAGACCTTCAATCCTAAAGTATCATCCTGTTCCCTACATACCAAAAGTGGAGCCCCTTGATCCCTATCTACACTTAAATACTCTCCAATGAGAGTAACAAAAATACCTCCTCCTATTACTCCCCCGTCCTGTATTCCTGCCACTACTTTGGACAGATAAAATCCAACACAGTAGGGGATATTAACAAAGCTTCTAGGGTTTCGAATACACTTAAGGTAAAATAAATCGTGTAAGGCCATCTTCTCTTTGTTTTTACCTCTTTGGGTAATCGAATTAGCTAAAAATCTATGTATAATACGTAGCTCTACTTTGTTAATATCTAAATAGGAGTGTCTTCCTTCTAGCGTAAAAACATTATAATCTGACATATGCCTCCAGACGGTGTCCGCGTCAAAATTCCTATCTACCCGCTCCCCATGATAAATCAAATTTGTATAATCGGGTAGTAGTAATTCACCAGGAGTGTAAATCTGTAAAGCCCTGGCCATGTCCAGCATGGACATCCTATACTTCCTACAGCCAAGTATAAATCTAATAAAACTTCTATCATCTAACCTAACTACATCCGCATTAAGTGAAATAGTACTCATAAGCTCAACACACCATTCCTTATATACAGGCCTACGAATGGTGAATAAAAGTTCCCAATCGGGAAAAGAAGAGCTGCCATACCTTTGGATCAGATGCAGTCTAACTGAGTTAACTAGTTGACCCTTTCCAAAGGCTCCCAATCGATTACCCTCGGAACTTCTACATTTTTCGTTACCAATTTGAATTTGTTACTTTGGTACGTCGGGTAATCTCTCCAACTTCGATCAAATCTCAAATTGGGATGCAACTGTTCTTCATGAATCGTTGGGTGTGCTATTATCGGATGAATCAGAAATATTACATAGGCATTAACATATTCTTTTCGCGGATCATAATATGGTACGTGTTGATCAGGTTGTTGTTGTTCCTGTTGTTGCTCCTGCTCAGGTTCTGGTTCATATTGTGGCTCATATTGCATTTCTGGTTCAGGTTCTGGAGAAGGTTGCCTAGATGATGATGATGCACCATCAGTATCGGTATTTTTCTGCAAAACACATTAAAAACAAAATTTGTGCATCCAAATATGCATTAGTGTTAGCAAAATAACAACTTGAAACAATTACAATAACATGTTCAATCAAAATTAAACTTATACACATTTTCACAATTGTAACAATTCTACACTTTTTCAAATAAGCATATATGAAAATGTTTACAAAGTTCATAAGCATTCTACTCAAATAACATGTCAAAATAACCAATACTAGCAATTAAACAAGTTTCAAATGGCATTTACATCAATTTAATCAAGTTCATGAATTTTATACCTAAAAATTCTACTTTAATTTTCAAAAATCATGTTTAGGATCAAAGTTTGGATCATTTAGCTACCTAAACATGTTACACTACTTAATTTAGCAATAATTCATGACAAAAATCGGCCATAACCTGTTTATATCAAAAAGCCCCGAATTGTTCAAGAACACAAACCCTAGATTTCTAAAATTTTTGAAATTTTTGACTTTAAATCATGTTAAATAGTATCAATCTAGGTTATACATGCATAATATACTAACAATTTAACTCTAATTACACTAGAAATTAACAAAATCAAATTAGGTAAAATATTGGTAATTATCACAAAAACTAGGAAATTTAAGAGTTTAGGGGTGTAATTTTTACCTTCTTGTTGAAAAATCCAAACCTAGGCATGATTGTAGCGAAGCTTTGTGAGAAATTTGGAGTAATTTGGTGAAAAATTGATGAAAATTGAGAGGATTTTGTATGTGTGTTCGTGTGTATGTGTGTGTTGGAGTGGAAGAGCATAACAGCTCGTGGCCTTTTGTTCCTGAGCTGATTTTTCACTCCATGCGACCACATGCTAAATAAGGGTAAACCCCATGCGATCGCATGGGGTCCCTGGTTTTTTTTTTAAACTTTTAACTAATTAAAACAAATAATTAATTAAATTTTAAAAATTTTGTTTCTTTTTTAGGATGAGGGCGTTTCGGATCGTTGTCCTAGTCCGTCCCTCGACAAAATTTTAAAATTTGTCATTTTTAAGCGTGGTTTTAAAAGCAAAGATTTTTGGGTTTTTTTTAATGTTTTTGGCATACTTTAATTCAATAAGATTAAAAATAATGATAATAAAATTTCTCGTCCCTCCCTTGGGTAAAGCAATTTCGGTTCAACGACCTAGTTTTCAACCCACGACGAATTTTTAGATATCAAATTTTTAACTTAATGAAATAAAGTAAATTTTGTTTTTATACATACAAACTTATATTAAAAATATTAATTTTTCAAATATTTACAAACTTAAATATATTGATTTTTAAAAAGTTTATAATATTAATTTAATATTTATATATTAATTTTAAAAACATGGTAAAAATTAAAATTAAAAAAAAAACTTTTTGGTCTTTTATCCCACTTTAATCAATCAAGTGTTATCAAAAATATACGCCCCTCTTTTCGGTAAAGTAATTTCGGTTCCATAACCTAGTTTTACACCTGGCGAATTTTTGAAATATTTTGGGTTGATTGATTAAAGATACTTATACCTTAAGAATGAATGGTAAATTTCGCAGTGATGTAATAAATTTTTGTATGATATCAATAATTTCGATTACGCATACCTAATTTTATTGAATACCAATTTAACACTTTATAGCGAATGATTCAGCGTTTATTATCAAAAGGTTAAAAGCAATAAAAATAAAAATAAAAACTGTACATACTTACCTGTGAGAAAGAATTCTCAGAGACCTGCTTTAGCCGACTCATAGGAGAGTCGTGTGATTTGGTTTTCCATAGCTACGTAGGTGTAACCTCGATTCTTAAATATCTTTTCTTCTAAACATATGAACGGTCCTTCTCTGCATAGAGTAACAAATTCGGTATTTGAATATGTTTGATTATTTGAACATTTACCTTCCTGTGACCATTTTCCGCATTTATAACATCTTTCAAGGAGTCGTGCTCTTCTTTTTGTTGCGGATTTTGATTTTTCTTTACCAAAATGTATCTTATGATGATCTTTCCTGAGTTCTTTTCTTACTCCGTACATTTTGCCTCTTATGAAGGATACCAATTCACTCGAAAGTGTGTCATTATTACGTTTAGTAATCATAGCGTGTAGCACTAGACCATGGTTCAGATTAAAGAAATTCTTCATCTCGTAAAACCTAAAAAAAAAATAAAAAATTCAGAATGGGGGGAGAAGACTAGTTCTTTAGGGTCTGCTAGGGAAAGACCATTCGGATTCCATTCTCGAGAACTACACGAAAACAGAATATCTAACTCTAACAGAAATACATATTACCCTAAAAAGATTCGAATCTTCCCACACTTAGTTAGCTGTGGTGTCGAAATTGTGATTAACTTCATCTTCAACTTCCATTAGATTATCTATGTAATGTTTAACTCTGTGACCATTAACCTTAAATTCAATCCCATTTGAATTTATTAATTCTACTGTTCCGTACGGGAAAACTCTTTTAACTATGAATGGTCCAGACCATCTTGATTTCAATTTTCCAGGAAATAGCTTGAATCGTGAATTGAAAAGAAAAACTCTGTCTCCTTCTTTGTATTCTTTTGAACTTCTGATTCTTTTATCATGCCATTTCTTCGTTCTTTCCTTATAGATTAACGAATTTTTGTATGCTTCATGTCTTAATTCTTCTAATTCATTTAGTTGGCTCAACCGTAGATGTCCGGCTTCATGTAAATCAAGATTACATATTTTCAAAGCCCAAAATGGTTTGTGTTCAATTTCTACTGGAAGGTGACATGCTTTTCCGTAAACGAGTTTAAAAGGTGTGGTGCCAATTGGAGTTTTGTAGGCTGTTCTAAAAGCCCAGAGTGCATCCTCCAATTTCATGGATCATTCCTTTGGATTTGATCCTACGATTTTCTCTAGAATACGTTTTAATGCTCGGTTGGTATTTTCAACTTGTCCACTTGTTTGTGGATGATAAGCGGTTGAGATTTTATGAGTTACTCCATATCTTTTGAGAACTTTTTCAAGTTGATTATTACAAAAATGAGTACCCCGATCACTTATTAAAGCTTTCGGTGTTCCGAACCTTACAAAAAGACGTTTTAAGAAGTTGACTACAACTCGTGCATCGTTAGCTGGGAGAGCTTGTGCTTCCACCCATTTAGATACATAATCAATGGCAACGAGAATGTAAAGATTATTATGAGATTTTGGAAATGGGCCCATAAAGTCAATACCCCAAACGTCAAATACTTCACATACTTGAATGACATTTTGTGGCATTTCATCACGTTGACTTATTTTTTCGGCCCTTTGACATGCATCACGGGATTTGCAAAGAAGGTGTGCGTCTTTGAAAATTGTAGGCCAATAGAATCCAGCGTCGTAAACTTTTCTTGCTGTAAGTTGAGGCCCATAATGCCCTCATGTTGGTCCTGTGTGACAATGGTTTAAGATTTGACTAGCTTCATCTCCGAATACGCATCGGCGTATTATTCCATCGGGACAACTTTTAAACAAATGTGGATCTTCCCAGAAATAGTGTTTTATATCACTAAAGAATTTCTTTCGTTTTTGGTACGACAACCCTTTTTCGAGGAATCCACATACTAAGTAGTTTGCATAGTATGCAAACCATGAAATTTCATTATAATCTATCTTCAATAGATATTCATCAGGAAAGTTGTCTTGTATAGCAGATTCATTCAGAACTTCTAATTCAGGATTTTCAAGACGAGAAAGATGATCAGCGGCGAGATTTTCTGCTCCCTTTTTATCTCGGATTTCAATATCGAACTCTTGTAAGAGTAAGATCCAACAGATTAATTGTGGTTTAGCATCTTGTTTTGAAAATAGGTATCTAAGAGCAGAATGGTCGGTATAGACCACCGTTTTAGCTAGAACGAGATATGAACGAAATTTGTCAAAAGCAAAGACAATAGCAAGGAGTTCTTTTTCAGTAGTTGTGTAATTCATTTGTTCTCCTTGTAACGTCTTACTAGCATAATAAATAGGTTGAAATCGTTTTTCAATCCTTTGTCCTAAAACGGCTCCCATTGCAAAATCACTTGCATCGCACATAAGTTCAAACGGTAGATTCCAATTTGAAGTTATCATGATCGGCGCATTAGTAAATTTTTCTTTAAGAATATTAAAAGATTTGATGCATTCATCTGAAAAGATGAATGAAGCATCTTTTTCTAGGAGTTTATTCATAGGAGTGGCAATTTTAGAAAAATCTTTTATGAAACGTCGGTAAAAACTGGCATGCCCTAGAAAACTCCTAACTCCTCTAACATTAGTGGGATGTGGACGTTTAGCAATTACATCTACTTTAGCTCTATCCACTTCAATTCCTTCTTTTGAAATTTTATGACCAAGAACAATGCCTTCTTTAACCATGAAATGGCATTTCTCCCAATTAAGTACTAGATTTGATTGTTCGCATCTAATAAGCATTCGTTCAAGATTAACTAGACATGATTCAAAAGTATCACCGAAGACTGAAAAGTCATCCATGAAAACTTCCATGCATTCTTCTATCATGTCGTGAAAAATCGCCATCATGCACCTTTGAAAGGTTGCAGGGGCGTTGCAAAGTCCAATTGGCATGCGTTTGTAAGCAAAAGTACCATAAGGGCACGTGAATGTGGTTTTCTCTTGATCCTTGGGTGCGATTGGAATTTGAAAATATCCGAAAAAACCATCAAAAAAACAATAGTAACTATTTCTGGCTAATCTTTCCAACATTTGATCAATAAAAGCTAAGGGAAAGTGATCTTTTCTGGTGGCGTCATTTAATTTTCTATAATCAATACAAACACGCCATCCTGTTACAGTCCTAGTAGGAATAAGCTCATTTTTCTCATTTGTGATGACAGTCATGCCACCCTTCTTAGGTACGCATTGAACTGGGCTTACCCATAGACTATCAGAGATTGGATAAATTAAACCTGCATCAAGCAGTTTAATAATTTCTTTCTTAACAACATCTTGCATATTAGGATTTAGTCTTCGTTGGCGTTGCACATACGTTTTATGACCTTCTTCCATAAGGATTTTATGTGTGCAATACGAAGGACTTATTCCTTTAATATCATGAATCTTCCATGCAATAGCTGGTTTATGAGCTTTTAGCACAGAAATGAGTTGAGATTTTTCATTTTTCGTTAGAGAAGATGATATTATTACAGGTAATTCAGATTCACCATGTACATAAGCATATTCCAAATGGTTTGGAAGTGGCTTTAACTCTAATGTCGGTGGTTCTTCTATCGATGATTTATATCGATATATGTCTTCTTCTTTTAGCATTTGAATTTCTTCTGTTGTTGGTTCATATCCATTGGACATGAGTGCGGCTAACATTTCAGCTTCATCAATTGGTTCAGTTCCTTCTCCTAAAGAACATTCTCCTGTTCCTTGTAATTCTGGAAATTCTTCTACCAATTCTGCATTTGAATCTATAGTTTGAATATAATAACATGTATCATCTGCAGATTGCGGTTGTTGCATGGCTCTATCAATAGAAAAGGTAACACTCTCGTCCTCTATACTTAGGGTCAGTTTCTTACCAAACAAGTCTATTATTGCTTTAGCCGTGTTTAAGAATGGTCTTCCTAATATGAGAGGAACTCGAGAATCTTCTTCCATGTCCAAAATAACAAAATCTACTGGAAATACTAAAGTACCAACTTTAACTAGCATGTTCTCCATTATCCCTCTAGGATATTTTACTGATCGATCGGCTAGTTGTATACTTATTCATGTTGGTTTCAATTTTCCAAGGTCTATTTTAGCGTATAATGAATATGGCATTAAATTTATACTAGCACCTAAGTCTGCCAATGCTTCTATTGAACTAAGACTACCCAGAAAACATGGAATTGTGAAACTTCCTGGATCTGAAAGTTTTTCTTTTATCTTATTCAACAGCACTGCAGAACAATTAGTGTAACATCCTCCCAATAGGGTCTGGAAGGAACGTCACTAATATCAAAACATACGAACATATTATAATAAACGAGAACAATACTAAATGATGAATTTAACTTTAATGAGTACGCAACGAAAAATGAAATATCGTTACAATGACAGGAATAACAATATCGTAAATGTTCACATGCAGAAGTAATAAATGCGATATCTCTTGATCCTATGTCCAAGTAGCATCACATAAGCAGTAAGTATAAGAGCTTGAATCAAACAGTACCTGAGACAAAACATGCTAAAGTGTCAACCAAAAAGGTTGAGTGAAGTTCATAGGTTTAACAAAAAGTTTGTCATTGTTTTAGACCACAAGATTTAGTTTGTAAAGTTGATCTCCCGCAGGATCAAAAAGTTATGCCAATGCGTGATATTTAGACTAAACGTTCAAGTTTTGCCCCATGACAAGTTGTGTCTGTCCTTGTCGGTTTAATTTCATTATTAAGTAATACAATGACTTGGTCAAATGTATCGGGGACGTTACTCCCGATAGGCCTACCCCCAATAATTAAGCATGCCGCAACAATTAAAAATATCACTGTAGGGACTTAGTCGGACATAGCCGGGTATAGCATAGTTTAACAGTTTGGTACTTGTGTCTAAAGTGTAAAAAGTAAAAACAGCATGTGTCTCACCCCAAGTAAAAGTAAGTAAGTTTGCTAGCAATTAAAGAGGGGCTATGAATTCACCTTAGTAAGTAGAGAGAGTTATTCCTCGAAATAAAGAGTTGAACGAGTGAGCAGGAAAGTCAACCTATTGACATTTAAGAGTAGTTAAGTGTTTTGCCCATGTTTAAGTTTAAGTATGTGTTTAAGTATAGTTTTTTTTACTAAGTTTCTATTCCTAGTAAGTTACTATTTTTATAAAGTTTCCATTTTTAGAAAGTTTCTTATTTTACTAAGTTTCTATGACTAGAGAGTTTCTACTTTTATCAGTGTTTTCCATTTTAGGATACTTGCCGTATTAGATAAGCTTCCAATCACCCCTTTCCCTTCGAATGGCTAATTTAGATCTATGGGCTTGAGCCATAGGACCCTTTAAATAGGAAATCCAAACCCTCTGCCTAGAATCTCATAGAAACCATTCGTCAAGAAAGTTCGAAGATCTATACATCTCTAATACATATCCTAAAATGTTTTTATGTTACAATATAAGTAGTAGGTTATAGGTGCTAGTAATAGTAATAGTAATAGTGTATACATGTTATTTATTTTATTTTTAATTGCATATAATTTATAACATTATTTACATGTTTCGGTAAAAATAATAACCGAAGTAAAAAGTAAAAAGTAAAAAAAAGTAAGAAAAGAATACTTACTAGTAGTAATTCTTCAAAGAGAGAATGAGAGAAATTTTGGTGTGAGTTTGAATGAGAAATGAGGGGTATTTATACTTGAAAAAAGTAGGTAAAAAGAATAAAATAATTAAAAGAAAAAGAAATATTTTAATTCTTAATGGGATTTTAGAATTAAAAAGTATTAAATGTTAGGTCATGGGATAATGCACAAAATAAAATAATAAAAGTAGTTTTTCCATTAAAATTTTTAATTAAAAAGTAATTTATTTATATTTTATTTATTTTAACGATTTTTTTTATGTAAATAAACAAATTTATTTAATGTTTTTACAAGAATATTTGTCAATAATATTTTTTTTATTTTTTTTTATTTTTGTTTTATTTAATTAATAAATACAAATTTTGCATAAAAATAATAAATAATTCGGTATTTTGTATTTTTAATAATAATTATGATTTTAATTATTAAACTATAGTTTTAGTAAGTTTGTAAATATTATTACATTTATATATAATTGGATTTATTATATAGTTAAATATATAATACATTAACTAAATAATAAAAGTGATACAAAGTTTATATACTTAGTTAAATTATGTCAAATTATATAAATTAATAATATATTATTTATTTAAGCGTATATTGTTGACTAAAAATTACTATTCGATCAATATTTAATTATATATAACAACCCTTAATACATATAGTCAGACATATAACCCTAGGGTTAATTCAGTAATTTAGAAGTCGAAAAGTGAGGGTTGTTACAGTACCTCCCCGTTAATAAAAACTTCGTCCCGAAGTTTTAGCTAGACTTCTCGGATGCATCAGCGGTTGAGAAGAGATGGGGATATTTGTGTTTCATTTCATCTTCACGTTCCCAGGTATGTTCGGGGCCTTGCGTGTTTTCCAAAGGATAGAATATTGTTTTGTTTCAAGCGTTTAAGTCATACAAACCATAATCTCTATAGGTTCTTCTACGAAGTGTATTTTATCATTAATGCAGAGATCATTCAAAATGATGATGTTATGCAAGTCATTTCAGTAAATTGGATACATGAAATGTGTTATGAATAATATTGAGCTCATTTAAAACCTTGAGCGTTTATGCTGCAATATTAGGCAGACAAAACAGAGAGGAGTTCATGAAAATCATAGTCATGAAATTTGATAGAGATCATCATTCTTTATAACAAGAATGATGAATTAGAGTTTTATCGACATTAAATAATATGGATAAAGTAATTCGATTATAGAAAGAGTATAAACGAAGCTATCGTAAAAGAGTAAATGAGAAAATTAAATGTTTGCCTTAACTTTTGACGTAGTTACGATTGATTTCCGGATTTCAAGGAATTAAAGAAATCTTCGAAATCTTTATAAGATTTGATTTTTCGGTAATTACAGAAATTAGGATTTTCTTTAATTAAAGGCGGTGAATTGCCTCGATTGCTGTGTCTGGAATTTTTGCTATAAATTAGCTTCTTCCGTTTCATTATCTTCACCACTTATATACTTTCTTTCTCAATTCATACTTCCAAAAGTTTTGTTAATATGCTCAATCCAGTTCTTGTCTTTGACATTATATTGGTTATCGCCACAATCATCCTTATTTTCCAACTCCCACCAGAGGAGTCTGTTTACTTCTACTATGCTCTAGAATTTATTGTGTTTTTAGTTCTCCCGTGTCTTTATATTGTTATACGCATTGATATACACGGTTTGTAATTTCAGTGTTGTTATCGGGATTTATATTTTCCCTTATATGTCGAAGCTTCATGCTTTTGTAAAGCAAGTAACGGTCCAGAATTCGTAGGTATGATGTTTCGAATGATCATGATATTCAAAGCAGAAGGAAAGGTAATAGCACGATTTGATTTGTCATATTACCAGAATATCCGGAAAAGACCGAATTATCAAGAAAAATATTTTCTTGATATGTTTAGAGTTTAAATAGATAAGAGTCGTGTAACATGGCAAATGATGATTATAAAGTCTATGAAGCATCATCTTCCATTAAAAATTTAGCATGACTTACTGTAATATAATCACGTTGGCCTGACGTCATTATATTATACTAACTCATGCTTCAATTCCCAACACTACTTTAAATCATTCATAATTTAAACTTGAACTTTACAGAATATAGAAACTAAAACAGTTTCCTTTATGATGTGATAAAGATATTGCAAAGAGATAATTAATTGCTGACAAGAATCGTTATAAAGATATCTTCAGAAATATAGAGGATATTTACAACGAACGATACAGTGATATCTCAGAATTTCTAAGTTCCAATGACGAGGAAAATTCTTTTGTTTCCTCTGCATTTAATGCTACCATATCTGAATCATTGGTTATCAATCCGAGTTGGTTTCAAGAAATTTTATTTTTTTAGATGATTAAACGCTGATTGTAATCGTCAACGGATCTAATGGTTAACGAATAGGTGTTGTTGATGATAATTTCGGTAGTTTGATGTGATAATTCATCATAGAATACGAATGAATATAATTCATGAATGTAGTGATCTTTAGGAAGATAACACCTGCTAAAGCTTTACTTGAATTCTGGTATGTTAATTTCAGAATGTGTAATTAAATTTGTATGAAAATGATTGTGTATCACAGTGAAGGCAGTGAGTATAATTAATGATTTATGAATCGAAATTGAAGAATCTACAGTGTATTTATATGAGATGTAAATATTTCTCGGGTATTACCTACCCGTTAAAATATTTTCACAATTAACAGTTTTTACAATCTTTATGAAGATATACGTTCATATATGTATTCTTCAGATATAATCATGGATTTAATGAGTTAATATATATTAATCTCATTTGCTTTGCGGTTTGGAACGAGAGTAAATAATCTCCAAAATCTTAGAGATTTCATAATTGTTGCGAAATATTTCGCTAATGAAGTTATGAATCAATACATTCATCGTTATACTTGATTTATTATGAAATAGAGTTTATTGTGGTGAAGCAGTGATTAACAATTGTTAAGTCATTAGCGAAGGGTGTACATCATAGCATATTAGTGATATGAATTAACCAAGTAGTACATACTAGTTGAGATTCTCACGTAATTGCTTAGTACGACAAGATTTATTATTGTTCCAAATCATATACATATAAGGTATACATATATAATTCTTCACGAAGATTGAGTCAATACATCTTAACTCTTTATTGCTAATATTCCTTGGTATCTATGGGGCGTATCATGTTGATGTTTGAGGTATTGAGTGTGTTGTTAAGGCGGGGGATGCGAATGTTGTTGTTGATGAAGCTGATGCTGTTAGTGTTGATGTTGATGGTACTGGTGGTGATGCTGGTTATGCTGCTGGTGCTGCTGCTGGTGCTCGTAGGTTTCGTACCAGATTTTCCAGAGCCACTACTATAGCGCGAAGCTCGTTGACTTCTTCTATTATTCCGGGATGATTGGTGGTTGGAACAAGGGGGTGAATAAGATCTAGAATCTTCGATATTATATATTCGTGACGGGATACCCTGGAAAGAAGAGAGAAAATGGTGTTTTGGACTGGTTCGCCGGTAAGCGCTTCAGGTTCTTCGCCAAGAGGTGAATTCGGTTGGTGGAAGGGATCACCTTCTTCTTGTCTCCATTGATTGAGTCGGCTACGAACCCATCCCCAATTCATCCAGAATAGATGATGGCTGATTGGTTCGTTTGTTCCGGTTACACTGCCGTGGGAGCTTGAAGAGTATGAGAAATTCATATTATATGTTTGGAATAGGGTTTGATATGAAATGGGTATTGAATACCGAATGATATATTCGCCTCCTTGAATACGTATTTATAGCAAAAAGATTTCCGTAATTTACGGAGGAAATTTAGGATAAGTGGTAGACAAAGTTTATAGACATGATAATATATGATAAGATATGATGTGTCATCCATTTATGTAATAATGGTGGTATGACGTGTTGAGATTTGTAACCAGATATTGATTAAAGAATTTCAATTCATATACTGTGATAACCCAATAATATTTTCCGGTTCGCAAACCGATGCATAAAGGCATAAGATACGTGAGTGTTTGAAGTAGTAGCAGGAGCTTGTGGACGAACCGTTATCTTCAATAACATATAGAAGTTTGATAAACTTGATAGGTCATAAGTTTGAAAAAAAAAATATTAAGTGGAATAAAGATGAATATGATATAAACGAAACACTTTATTTTATTAAGAACAAGGCTTTAAACAAGCCTTCTTATTACACGATTCGGGGATAGAAATAGTTTAAGGCCTAGCCTTTGCATAGATAGAAAATAACTAAGAAATATTAAGATTGAAGCAGTCTTCATATTTCTTCTTCTCGTCCTCAACCTCCTTCATAAACTTCTTAAACTTGTCGTTCTTCTCCTTTTGTTCCTCATAAAGATACTCGATGTTATCATAAAGATTGGAAACATCATTGTTGATTACATGGTACTTGTGGTCCCTTATAGAAAGTTGATTATTCACGCGGTTTTCCTCCATCTTCAATCTAAGGTCAACATCTTCTCTTAGGTAGGAGAGAGATTGCTTCCCCCATCGGGTATTTCTATCACCTTCATACTTCACCAACTTTATCTCTTTCTTTAGTTCAACATTTTCCTCCATGAGCTTCTTGATCTCTAGGTCTTTTTCCTTCATTTGAAAATCGAACCTTGCAATATGGCGAATTAGGTCATCGGTAGTTTTTCGCAGATTCATGAGCTCGTACTTGGCATCAACTTCATCGTACAAAGGAGATCGGGATCTTTTCTTTGACGGCCCAGTTTCTTCAAGACATTTCCTCTTGTCTTTATTCCTCGGGATTGGATAGTATTCAGGAGACCCATGTAACTTTAGAGTAGTATTTGGGCTATAATTTGGTGAGGGAGGATCACCAAAGCCATAAGGTGGACTTTGGACTGGTCTTTCTGTGGAAGACCTTTCAGTATCTTTTTCGGTTGGCTTGAAAAGATTCATTTTGGTTATTTGATGATAATTAGACATCCTAACATTAGGAAGGAGATTTTGATCGGTTTTAGGATAGGATTGTAAGACATATGTTTTAAGATTACAAGGCAATCCTAAGTGCTTTAAAGTCAAGCAGGAAAGGTTATAGTTTCCTAGATTGCTAAGGCACCCTAGCTAACAAGTAAGGCACACATAAAAATGCAATCCTGGTTCTCTATAACAGCCTGGTTATGCTCTGATACCAATCTGTAACGTCCTCCCAATAGGGTCTGGAAGGAACGTCACTAATATCAAAACATACCAACATATTATAATAAACGAGAACAATACTAAATGATGAATTTAACTTTAATGAGTATGCAGCAGAAAATGAAATATCGTTACAATGACAGGAATAACAATATCGTAAATGTTCACATGCAGAAGTAATAAATGCGATATCTCTTGATCCTATGTCCAAGTAGCATCACATAAGCAGTAAGTATAAGAGCTTGAATCAAACAGTACCTGAGATAAAACATGCTAAAGTGTCAACCAAAAAGGTTGAGTGAAGTTCATAGGTTTAACAAAAAGTTTGTCATTGTTTTAGACCACAAGATTTAGTTTGTAAAGTTGATCTCCCGCAGGATCAAAAAGTTATGCCAATGCGTGATATTTAGACTAAACGTTCAAGTTTTGCCCCATGACAAGTTGTGTCTGTCTTTGTCAGTTTAATTTCATTATTAAGTAATACAATGACTTGGTCAAATGTATCGGGGACGTTACTCCCGATAGGCCTACCCCCAATAATTAAGCATGCCGCAGCAATTAAAAATATCACTGTAGGGACTTAGTCGGACATAGCCGGGTATAGCATAGTTTAACAGTTTGGTACTTGTGTCTAAAGTGTAAAAAGTAAAAACAGCATGTGTCTCACCCCAAGTAAAAGTAAGTAAGTTTGCTAGCAATTAAAGAGGGGCTATGAATTCACCTTAGTAAGTAGAGAGAGTTATTCCTCGGAATAAAGAGTTGAACGAGTGAGCAGGAAAGTCAACCTATTGACATTTAAGAGTAGTTAAGTGTTTTGCCCATGTTTAAGTTTAAGTATGTGTTTAAGTATAGTTTGTTTTACTAAGTTTCTATTCCTAGTAAGTTACTATTTTTATAAAGTTTCCATTTTTAGAAAGTTTCTTATTTTACTAAGTTTCTATGACTAGAGAGTTTCTACTTTTATTAGTGTTTTCCATTTTAGGATACTTGCCGTATTAGATAAGCTTCCAATCACCCCTTTCCCTTCGAATGGCTAATTTAGATCTAGGGGCTTGAGCCATAGGACCCTTTAAATCGGAAATCCAAACCTTCTGCCTAGAATCTCATAGAAACCATTCGTCAAGAAAGTTCGAAGATCTATACATCTCTAATACATATCCCAAAATGTTTTTATGTTATAATATAAGTAGTAGGTTATAGGTGCTAGTAATAGTAATAGTAATAGTAATAGTAATAGTGTATACATGTTATTTATTTTATTTTTAATTGCATATAATTTATAACATTATTTACATGTTTCGGTAAAAATAATAACCGAAGTAAAAAGTAAAAAGTAAAAAGTAAAAAATAAAAAGTAAAAAGAAAAAAAAAAGTAAGAAAAGAATACTTACTAGTAGTAATTCTTCAAAGAGAGAATGAGAGAATTTTGGTGTGAGTTTGAATGAGAAATGAGGGGTATTTATACTTGAAAAAATTAGGTAAAAAGAATAAAATAATTAAAAGAAAAAGAAATATTTTAATTCTTAATGGGATTTTAGAATTAAAAAGTATTAAATGTTAGGTCATGGGATAATGCACAAAATAAAATAATAAAAGTAGTTTTTCCATTAAAATTTTTAATTAAAAAGTAATTTATTTATTTATTTATTTATTTATTTATTTTAACGATTTTTTTATGTAAATAAACAAATTTATTTAATGTTTTTCCAAGAATATTTGTCAATAATATTTTATTTTTATTTTTTTTATTTTTGTTTTATTTAATTAATAAATACAAATTTTGCATAAAAATAATAAATAATTCGGTATTTTGTATTTTTAATAATAATTATGATTTTAATTATTAAACTATAGTTTTAGTAAGTTTGTAAATATTATTACATTTATATATAATTGAATTTATTATATAGTTAAATATATAATACATTAACTAAATAATAAAAGTGATACAAAGTTTATATACTTAGTTAAATTATGTCAAATTATATAAATTAATAATATATTATTTATTTAAGCGTACATTGTTGACTAAAAATTACTATTCGGTCAATATTTAATTATATATAACAACCCTTAATACATATAGTCAGACATATAACCCTAGGGTTAATTCAGTAATTTAGAAGTCGAAAAGTGAGGGTTGTTACAATTAGCATTCATAGTAACAGCCAAGAGTTCTTCCATTTTCATTCTATTTGTGATTAGATCTTTTAAGAATTTAGCATATCTTGGCATTCCTGAAATTACATCAATGAAAGGAAGATTGACATTTATTTGTTTAAACATATCCAAGAATTTAGATTGCTCGGCTTCAAGTCTTTCTTTTCTCATTTTACTCGAGTAAGGAAGTGGTGGTTGGTATGGTTTAACATAAGGTTTTGCCTTAACTGTGTTATCTTCATTAACCTTTTCAACTACCGGTTCTTTTTCCTTTTCTTGCTCAGGTTGTGGTTTTTGTGGAGTAGGAATAGTTTCATCAGAAATTACAGGTATTTCAGGTGGTTTAAGTGTAATACCACTTCTTGTGGTAATGGCTTTAGCTGTTTCATTCTGGGGGTTAGCATTTATATCACTAGGTAAACTTCCCGGTTTTCTTTCACCTATCAACCTTTTTTTTTTCACCTATCAACCTTGCTAGGTTGTTTACTTCTTGTTCCAAATTTTGAATAGAAGCTTATTGATTTCTAAATGCTTGAGCATTTTGTTCATTGGTTTGTTTCTGAGATGTGAAAAATTGAGTTTGAGATTCAACTAGCTTTGACACCATATCTTCTAAATTTAGCTTTTTATCATCGGTTTGTGGTGATTTATTTTGGAAAAATAGGTCTTTGCTGATTGTAAGTATTATTGGATACTTGTTGATTGCTAGGACCTTGTTGATTGTTGTATGGAACATTTCGGTAATAATTCTGGTTTTGATTGTAGATTGGTCTTGGCGTTTGATAATTATTCTGATAATTATTTCCAGGCCTTTGGTTCATGTATGAAACATTCTCTCTTTGTTCCATTGTTTGTTCAATACTGAGCTAATCTTTTGTCAAATGTGGTCCTCCACACTGCTCACAACTAATTCGTATTGAGTGAATATCTTTAGTCATCTTTTCCATTCGTCTCTCGACAGCATCTATCTTTGCAGAAATGGAATCAAAGTCATGGCTAGAATTGGCTCTAGCTGCTTTAGATGATCTAACGATATCTTTTTCTTGATGCCACTCATGTGAGTGGGAAGCAGTGTTATCAATAATTTTGTAAGCTTCAGTTGCGGTTTTCTTCATAATGGAACCACCAGCTGCTATATCGATGTCTTTCCTTGTAGTGATGTCGCATCCCTGGTAGAATATTTGTACTATTTGACAAGTGTCTAAACCATGTTGCGAACATCCTCTCAATAACTTTCCAAATCTTGTCCATGCCTCATATAGAGTTTCATTTGGCTTCTGTGCGAACGTAACAATTTCTCCTTGAAGTCTCACGGCTTTAGATGCCGGAAAGAATTGTTTAAGAAATTTTTCAACTAAAACATCCCATGTATCAATCGCCCCTTCAGGTAACGATTCTAACCAATCTTTGGCTTCTCCCTTTAAAGTCCAGGGAAATAACATGAGATAGATCTGTTCATCCTCCACTTCTCGGATTTTAAATAGAGTACAGATCCTATTAAAAGTTCGAAGATGTTCATTTGGATCTTCCTTTGGCGCACCACTAAATTGGCATTGATTAGTTACCATGTGTAGGATTTGTCCTTTGATTTCATAATCTGGCACATTAATGTCTGGTTGAGTAATTGCGTGACCTTGACCAGCGCGTTTAGCTCTCATTCGGTCTTCCATACTTAGAGGTTCTAGATTTTCCATGATTGAATTTGTTGAATCTGAATCACTAGAGGATTCTGATTTAATGGTTTGTTCCTCGACAATCTCTGTTTGAATGATTGGTGGTTCCGGAGGAAAGATTAGTGGTTCAGGATCTCTGAATTGTCCCTAAATATCCTCCGGATTCTCAATTGTGAGGTCTGGTTCAAAAAATGGATTATCGGAAATTTGAATTGGAGTACTTGGTCGACTAGATGACGATTCTAAAGAAAAATCAACGGCAACAATATTGGCTAGATGTCTTGATCGAGTTACAGGTGGTGAACGTATAAAAGGTGGTGAACGTTTTGCTCGGTGCATTCACTGAATATCCTATTAGTTATAAAAATAAAAATTATATAAGTTATCAAATTAATAGACTTTTCTGATTTTGCCCACGTTTTGAATAGCCAATAGATGCAGCAGGTAGCCAGGACCCTTTAAATCGGAAGCCCACAACTCACCACTAACAAATCCAACTATTACTACGAACCAGAAAATTTTGAATGTCTATCAATTTAACCACTTAAAATAATTTTTCATCGAATTTTAAAGAAATTTTAGAGAAGAAATAGAAAATTCTATGTCCTAAAAAATCGAGCGTCGAGAAATAAGAAAGAAAAAGAGCGCGTCGGAAAACGTCGAAAAATAAAAGGTCAAAAAATAATAAAAAGAACGTAGCGTGTCGAAACTTAAAAGTCTAAAAACTAAGAATTAAAAGTTACGTCTAAAGGTATTAAAGCTTAAAAGGAATTCTATATCCGAAACGGCAATTACTTAAAAAGGTACTAAAATTTATAAAACGGCGTCGCAAAATTCTAAAGCACCTATATCTTAGTCTAAAGAAAAAGCACTTAAGGGATTTTACAGCAAATCCTAAAAATCTAGAAATAAAAATAACTATGGCAAATACTAAATTAAAAACTAATTACGAGCGAAAAACATATAAATTACGAATTAAACAAAAATAAAAAGATATAAAAATTGATAAAATTACAATTTTATAAAAATATTATTTTTATATTATTATTTTATAAAAGTATTAAGTTTATAAATTTAATAAAACTAAATTAAAACTAAAAATACAAAAATAATAAAACTAAAATTAATTAACTAAATAACTAACCCTAATTAGGGTTTTAATTAATAATAATTAAAATATACTCCGTAATTAATGCAGTAGGTCAGAGGTATCAGGCGTGTCAGGTTACCTCATGCGATCACATGAGGTTTCCGTGTTAATTCCATGCAGTCGCATGGTTCGTGGATCCAGGCCAGAAATTGGGCCGCTACTGTATTGTGGCCCGATTCTTTTACTTATTTTTTTTTCCTATTTTATATTTATATAAAATATTTATATAAATTAAATAAAAACTTAAATTTTTACAAACTAAAAATAGAAATAGAAATATTTATAATTTATATATTTTGAACAATTCTTAAAAATATATATATTTTGTTTTTCTTTTTATATTTTTATATTTTTTTAATATTTAAAACGTATTTTTACAAAAGCGTATTTTTACAAAAGTAAACTAAGACTTAATAAAAATCTTTTTTTTATAGCGTTTCGCTTCCGGCGTTTAAGCAGTCCCCGGCAGCGGCGCCAAAAATACTTGATGTGCGTAGAGTGTATACGAAATAGTTATATATTTATTACGAAATACTATTAAATACGATACATTTCTACATAAGTTATTTATTTATTTATAGAGTGGATATACCTAAACCTTGCTACAACACTTATAGGCAGTGTACCTAATCGTACAGTAGTGTAGTTTTTAGTAAGTCCGTTTCGTTTCACAGGGAGCTAGCCAAGTTTAACGCTATATTTTTAAAACTATATTTATATAAATATAAATATAAATATAAGTAGTAGTATTATTATTATAAAAGGTGGTTTTTACCGTTTAATGACTGGTTTGTCGATTTTAAAACTTAAGTCGCAGTTAAAACCTAATGTAAAATATTAAAAATAAATATAACTTAATTTTAAGCGTAAAGTAAATAACGATAATGAAATTGCGATAAATAAAAGTGCGATAAATAAAATTGTGATAAATAAAATTGCGATAATTAAAAAGTACGATAATTAAAATGACAATAAATTAAAGTGCAATAATTAAAAGTGCAATTAAATATGAAATAAAAGAATTATGCTTATTTAAACTTCCGTAATCATGATGTTTGACTTGTTGATTTTAGTTTATTACCATGGGTTAATTGTCCTTTATCCTGGATTATTCAATATGTCCATCTGGTTTTTGTCCATAACAGTCCATCAGTCATAAATATAAAGTGCGAGTGTCCTCGTCAAATTATCCTTATATCCGAAGTCAAATATTCCAACTAATTGGGGAATTAAACTATAATTACACCAATTTTCCTTGTATGTAATTCACCCCTATTTTAATAAGTCCATTCACTATTAATCCATTCCCGTGTCCGGTTAAGTGAACGATTATTAGTACTTATAAATATCCCGCCCATCGTGTCCGATCGAGTGTATATGGTTATTTATAGATACATCCAATTGTAAATCTTTATATTAAATTAACAAACTATCATTTAATTAAACAAATATAAAGCCCATTAATAGCCCATAGTCTAATTTTCACAACTGTCGTTCTTTTGTCCAAACCCCAATTATGGTACAAAGCCCAACTACCCCGTCTTTAATATTTAGCCCAACATCATGATTACTTCAATTTAAATAAGCATAATAATAACTTAGCTACAAGACATTAATTTAAAAAGGTTGAACATAACTTACAATGATTAATAATAGCGTAGCGTTACACGGACAGAATTTCGACTTACACACTTACAACATTCGCTAACATATCCTTATTATTATTAAAATTAAAATTAAAATTAAAATTAAAATTTTAATATATATATATATATATATATATATATATATATATATATATATTACGTTGAGAGATAGAGAAGAGAAAAAGATGTGTGATATTCGGCCGAAAACTGCGAAATTTATAGGATGTCACCAGATTTTTTACTCCATGCGATCGCATGGATATTGTTCTTCTTGGCCATGCGATTGCATGGCCTGGGGTTTGTTTTATTCTTGCCGACGGTTTTATTAAATAATATAATATATATATATATATATATATATATATATATATATATATATATATATATATATATATATATATATATATATATATATATATATATAATTTTAAGAATTAATTATATATTATATTATATTCATTTGCATAGTTGACTTGTAATTTTTAGTCCGTTGCGTCGAGCGTTGAGAGTTGACTCTGGTCCCGGTTCCGGATTTTCGAACGTCCTTGCGTACAATTTAATATCTTGTATTTTGCATTTTGCGGCTCGTACTCTTGTAACTTTTAGACGTTTCTCATCAATATTTTGAACCACTTTGATTGTATTTTGTACTTTTGAGCTTTTTGGTCGTTTGCGTCTTCAATTCATCGAATCTGTCTTTTGTCTTCACCTTTTTTTATTTAAACGAATATCACTTGTAAATAGAACAATTGCAACTAAAAGCTTTTCTTTCTTGAGGGATAATGCTATGAAATATATGTTCGTTTTTAGCATTATTAACCTCCTCAGGGAAAATAACATGAGCAACATCTTGAGTACCACCAGCAATAGTGGTATCAACTACTCTGTCAGCAATAACCTCATCAACAAAAGGAGGAGGTTCAATAACCATTTCATCAACTACTTCAGAATCAGTAGCTGGAGCAGTATCACTGGGATAGCAGGAGGAGTAACAGATGTATCAGCAATAACCATCTCCTCCTTAATAGATGAATTAGTGGAACCAGCAACCATTTCATCCTTAGTAAGGCCAGCAGAAGTCACATCACCAGTAGGCACCACATCAGCTGCCCTGCTAAGATCTGAAATAATGGAACAAATTATGTTAACAATAGTAGAATCAAATAAATTTGACTCAACAATTGTATCTGATGTTGGTCTTTGGGAAAAACGTGTGTTTTAGTTAGCCCTTCGATTAAGACAGAGTATGGTGTCTGTAAGTGAATCTGTGACTCTGCTGAATCATTGGCAACACATGATGACTCAAATGGCGTAAGAGTTTTAGCTGGTTTAGATATGTTAGTGTGACTCTTATCATGATCCAAGTTATAAGTAGGCTGAGCAGTAGCCTGAGCCGGTTCAACACGATGAAGACCCAGCTCAAGTCTGCTTTGGGGGTCAAGTATGCTCTCCGCTGGTTGTACTGTCAGCAGAGGATATTTCTTAAGTATAGATTAGAAAAATGTGGAAGTGTCTGGTTAGAAGAGTATGGGTTGCTACTCTTCTTAACACTAGTTTTAAAACCAGTCAGCTTAACAACATTTAAGTCAGCAGATAAAAGATTTTGAATTATGTTAGTTATATCTGCTGTTTGGTCTAGAGACACACCAGGTTCCATAGCAACAACCTTTTCAGGAGCAGCAGTTGAAACTGGTGCAACCTCCCTCATGGCATGCCACGTTTAGATTTGCATGTTACTAAGAAATAGATGAGCAACAGATTCTAATACTAGAAGTGGGTAGTCAGTATATAAGACTAGGGCTGTTCTTTATGATCAGAGAGCACTAGATTCTAATACAACTACTGCTTTACCAGCTGCGATGGTGGCTATTCTAGTTGTGGTAGCTGGCCGTTTCTTTCGAGCAGTTATCTTGCGCTGAGCTCCCTCCCCCTCAGCTGGTGCATTACCAGAGGTAGTCGTTTGGGTAGCTCCAACTAGAGCAGCTAGATACTCAAGAATTGCTTGTATCAGACCAGCATATGGAGCTGTTGGTGCTTCCTTTGTCATTCCCCATTGCTTTAATGATAGGTTGATTGAAAGATCAGCAATTTGTTTATAAGCATCAACCAAGTCATTTTCAAAAACCAGGCTTAAAAACCTTGGAAAGGGGATCAAATGTGGTTGAACAGCAACCCATGACCTATCTTAAGCTCAAAGTCCGACCACTGGTCAAAACTTCCTGACTTCTGGCTGATGCATTATGTCAGTAAACCAAAGAAGTAATACCACAACGGTGGCATGTGTTTCCTTAACGGGTCATGAGCCACAGCACCAGCATATCCAATAACCTCCAACACCTCCCTCCTAACATCATCACTTGGTGGTGAATCAACAAATGGTCCACCGGGCAGTTGTAAAGCTTGTCGGATAGCATCAATGGTGACGGAGCAGTTTAGGGTTTCAGTAACCATGCCACGAACACATGGAGTACCCTGTTGAGTGTTGGCCATCGTAGCCGTATACCAAAATCTGCCTAGACGGGCCGGATAGAATCGGGAAGGAACGCCGGTGATGGATCTAGAGATTGGAGATTGCCTCACATAATCAATCAAAGTCTCATAGCTCATGTTAGCTTTAGACTTAGGGATGGAGAGAGCATGAGCAGCATTGCCCCTAGATATGCGAATTTAATCGTATTCTGGTGCAGTATCGGCCTTTACAAGGCTTGGGAGCAGAGCAAACAATGATGCCAGTTCATTGTGCTCTTCCGGTGCCAGTGGTGGTGGTTGTTGTTGTTCTGGTGGCTGTTCCGATTGCTGTTGTTGTTGTTGTAGTTGTTCCTCTGGTTGGTGTTCAATAGGTGGTGGTTGTTGTTGGTCTGCCATTGATGAAGATTGAAGATGAATGTTTGAATGTTTGAAGATTTGAGGATTTTGAGTGAAAAAGGTGAGTTTGAAATTTTAATAACTGAAGGTTATTATGGAAAATGAATCACCCTATTTAACCTTTTGGATCGGTTGAAAAGTGCAGGAGAGAGAAAATGGCAACTGTCATCTACAGGCGTGTGGGCAGATTTAACAGACTGACATATTTTCGAGGAGACAACAGACTGTTGACATGACGTTTAATCGGCTTGGACACTCATCACTCTCATTAAGCATTAAATGCAGTAGGTTTTAATTCAAAATTGAGGTTAAAGACCACAAAATAAAGTTTGTATTAACTACAAAAATTCTTTTGTTACATTTAATATGTTGTGTATTTAATTTAAATCATTGGGAATAAATGAGTTTCAGTTTTAAGGTATCAAATTAATGTTATGAGCTATTTATTATTTCATTTTACATAAAGTATAACCATTATAAAAGACCTTGTTGTGCTGACTGTTTGACATATAGGCAGTAAATAAAATATTGTGGCTTACTGGTTTGCCCTATATGTTGTTGAACCAGCACACCAACAAAGTTGTCTCTTATGTTAAAGTTCAAGCATACCCAGCTCAGAGATGAGGTAGTTAAAAAGTTTCTCATCTAAGGGCTTTGTGAAAAGATCTACTAACGGTTGGTCTGTTGAAATAAAGTGAAGCTCCACATCTCCCTTTTGAACATGATCCCTTATGAAATGATATCGAACGTCAATGTGCTTTGTCCTTGAATGCATCACAGGATTGTT
The DNA here is from genome assembly GCF_046630445.1 of Rutidosis leptorrhynchoides. Classification (NCBI taxonomy): domain Eukaryota; kingdom Viridiplantae; phylum Streptophyta; class Magnoliopsida; order Asterales; family Asteraceae; genus Rutidosis; species Rutidosis leptorrhynchoides. The sequence goes on from NC_092340.1 coordinate 295,877,655, forward strand.
GGTAATGGCAATTGCACTAGTGTTGTCACAGTAGATTGGAGTTTTTGTAACATGAATACCATAGTCCTTCAGCTGGCTTTACATCCATAGTACTTGAGTAGTACACCTACCAGCAGAAACATATTATGCCTCAGCAGTTGATGTAGATACAGTATTTTGATTTTTGCTCGTCCAGCTGACTAGCCTACCACCCAGTAACTGGCAACCACCAGTCGTACTTTTCCTATGTATTTTACATCCTGCAAAATCAGTATCTGAATACCCAATTAGCTCAAAATCCTGGTCTTTGGGATACCAAAGACCACGTTTGGCAGTACCTTTCAGATACCTAAATATCCTCTTTACTGCTAGCAAATGTGAGTCTTTAGGATCAGCTTGATATCTGGCATAGAGACATGTGGCAAACATGATATCTGGTCTGCTGGCTGTGAGATAAAGTAGGGACCTAATCATACCTCTATATTCAGTGATATTAACTGGTTCACCATTGGGATCAGCATCTATTCTGATGGACGCTGCCATTGGGGTACCTATGTCCTTCAAACAGGTCAGACCAAATTTCTTCAACATATCATTGATATATTTATCTTGACTTATAAAAATTCCATCATCAAGTTGTTTAATTTGCAATCCTAATAAGTATTGAAAGTCTCTTTGTAAACTCATTTCATATGTCTTTGATATAAGTTTTGAAAACCTTTGACAATGTTTTTCATTTTTAGAACCATAAATAATATCATTCACATATATCTGTACCAGCAAGAGATCACCATCTATCTCCTTTGAGAATAGAGTGGTATCAATTGTTCCAACTTTAAATCCTAAACCAGTGAGATACACATGAAGTGTCTCATACCATGCTCTTGGTGCCTATTTCATGACATATAGAGCTTTGTCTAACTTGTAGACATGGTCTGGATATTTACTGATTACAAAATCAAGTGGCTGCTTGACATAGACTTCTTCTTGCAGCTTTCCATTCAGAAATGCAGATTTAACATCCATCTGGAATACCCTAAAGTTCATCTTAGCAGCATATGCCAAGAATAATCTGATAGCTTCCATCCTAGCCACTGGTGCATATGTCACTCTATAATCCAACCCTTCTTCCTATCTAAACCCTTAAGCTATCAATCTAGCTTTGTTTCAGACCACAATCCCATCTTCATCCATCTTATTCTTAAACACCCACTTGGTACCAATGATCTTCTTAGTTTCATTATCTGGTTTAGGTACCAATGTCCAAACTTTATTCCTATCAAACTGGGAGATCTCTTCTTGCATAGCTCCTGCCCAGGTAGGATCTTTCATTGCTTCTTCAAGACATGTAGGTTCAATGGTAGACATAAAATTCACATGCATATAAAAATTACTGGTTGCATGTCTCCTTGTCTTAACACCACTAGCCAGATTACCAGTAATCTGCTCAATTGGATGCTCCTTTGTCCATTTAGTGTTATGAACAGGTGAGCTTGTTGTGGAACACACAGCATCTTGATCATCAGCTTGTTCAGCAGTATGTTCAGAAGTATGTTCAGCAGTAGAAAATAGCTGTCTGTTGTTAGTGAAACCAGTACCAGCTTGTGATCCTTCAGGTCCAATAGACCTTTGTTCAATTTGTAGTACTTCAGTTGAGCCAGTAGGTCCACTTGGTTTAGACACAGATGGAATAGAATATTCCATCTCATCTTCAGAGAACCCATCAGCGTGGATTGGAGAGGGAATGACTGCTGGTTCTACATCATCATCAAGAGCTTGCTGAGTAGGCTCCTCAAACAGTAACTCTTCATCTTCTTGAGTAGAAGGTGAAGTGGGGACAGTTTCATCAAATGTAACATTAATGGATTCTTCAAAACAGCCCTTCTCTTGTTGTAGACCCTATATGCCTTTGACTTGTTGGAATATTCAAGAAATATTCCTTCATCAGCTTTAGCATCAAATTTACCAAGCTGGTCCCTATTATTTAGAATGTAACAGGGAGTGCCAAATACATGAAGAAATGAAATTGAGGGTCTTCTTTCTTTGAGAACTTCATAAGCAGTATTCTGATGTCTTTTCACAATTAAAGATCTATTCTGGGTAAAACATGCAGTATTTATAGCTTTTGCCCAATATGAATTTTTCAACCCAGACTCAACCAACATAGATCTTGCTGCTTCAATGAGAGTTTTGTTTCTTCTTTCTACAATACCATTTTGTTGAGGTGTTCTCACAGCAGAAAAGTTTTGTGAAATACCTTTGTCAGCACAGAATTCTTCCAATGTAGCATTTCTGAATTCTGTACCATGATCACTTCTTAGCTGATTCACCAATTACCCATTCAATAGTTCCATTCTTTTGATAAAATTGATAATTTCATCAGCAGCTTCACTCTTTTGCTTCAAAAAGAATACCCAATTGTATCTGGAATATTCATCAACAATAACTAGTGTATACTTCTTCCCACTACAGCTGTCCACATTAACAGGACCAAAAAGACCCATATTAAGTAAGTGAAATGGTTTCTCAACAGATGAGATCTGCTTTGACTTGAATGAAGCATGATGATGCTTGCTTTTTCACAACCAGGACACAATCTGTCCTTTACATAAGACATTATGGGTAGCTCGGACACCAAACTTTTACTTGATAGCTTGTGAATATCTTTGAAGTTGAGATGTGAGAGTCTCTTATGCCATAACCACTTGAGGTTGTCTGCAGCGTTTGAATAAAAATAAGTATCAGTTGTTGTGACTGCTATGTTCATGTCAATTTGATACATGTTCTCATGTCTTTTTGCTGTCAGCAGTGGCTTCCCTGTCTTATCAAAAATACTGCCAATTTTCCTTCTGAATTGGACTATCTTACTTTTGCTTGTCAGTTGGCTTATGCTGAGTAAATTGTGTTTAAGCCCAACGACATATGCCACATTTGAGAATGTAACATTCCCATTTGTTAAAGTACCAAAACCCTTTATATAACCCAACGAATTATCTTCATATAAAACAACTGGACCATCCTTTTTATTGATAGTCCATTAGCAGGGACTTACATCCAGTAATATGTCTCGAACATCCATTGTCTAGATACCAGATTTGCTTGTTTCGAATGCCCTGCACAGTAGCTAAAAGATTAGTTCTTTTTGGGAACCCATCCGAGGATAGGTTCTGGAAGGATCATCTTTGATGATCTCTTCCTTTCTGCTGGTTTGCTTGAGGAGGCATCAGCAAATGGAGGTTGGGTATGAGTACACTGGTTGGCCAAGTGAAACTTGTTGCCATATTTGTAGCATTTTCTCACTTTTGGTCTTGGTGACTGTTCATACACAGACTTAACGGGGGCAGTAAGATCAGGTCTACTTTTGGCTATAGCTGCAATGAGCTGGTCAAGCTTAACAGTCATTATCTCAGTGATACATGACCCATCACACGATTTCACAATTTGGCCTACTTTAGCTTTTCTCTTAAGGGCAGCTTTCTTCTTAGAACCAGTACCATAATCATGGTATACTGCTTTTCCTTTGTCATTTAACGAGCCAGTGTAGGAAGTTACTGGCTTGTTAGCTGATACTGGTTGACCAGTATGAATTTTGATTGCTGCCTTGGACTTGCAAGTATTACATTTTGTTGGCTTGTCCGCAGCTACTGGTTGACCAGTACGATTTTCATCAACTGGCTCAGCAGTGGTGGAATTTGAACATGAAGGGGAATCAGTTGATTTTAATTTTCTTCGATTGTTTTTAGTGGTTTCCCTTTTAACACGTCTTTCCTTTGGAGTCATGTAGTAGATGCTAGAGTGGTCAGTAGTCTCATTAGTTGAGGTACTGGCTTCTCTTGCTCTTTCTTCATCCTCCATTATCTCTTTCATGGCAGGTGGTGGGTTAGCAGTAGGTCTTACAAACTTATTCGTGAAGACCTTATTACCATTAACTATCTTAGCAAAGGTATTTGGCAAGACGGCATATGGATCAGTTTCAAGCACGGGATCCATGAAAGTAACTTCAGCATGAGCAGCAGCAGCAGCATAGTCACCAGCAAAGAATGCCTCAACCTGGGCAGGTATCTGCTCATTAATGCACTTGGCTGTGCGTTGAGCAGATAAACACCAAGAGGCTACCACCTTTTTAAGGTCAGTAAGCTAGTTTTGGACTACTGATGTATCTGAGTGAAGAGATTTTAATGCATAGTTTTGTTTTTCAAGTTTAAAAATTTCATCTTTCAAAATCTTAATTTCATCAGATTTGCATTTAAGTTTTTCATTTAAAGATTTAATTTCAGTTTTGAAAACTTCTTCACATTTGCTGCCTCTGCTTAAGTCAATTCTCAGGTAGTCAAACATTTCAGCTTTTTCATCATCAATATAAGTTCAATAATTATCAACCTTATACAGCATTTCAAATTTCCATTGAGGTGAATCTCTTTTCTGATTAGCTTCCCTCATATCAGCTAAAAATTTACTACCACTTTCTTCCTCTACCAACTCCTCTACTTCTCTGGCCATTAAACATAGCTTTTTACCAGAAGTATAACCAACACTCTCTTCATCAGTTTCACTATCTGAAGATGAGAATGAGCTGGTTTCATCCCAATCATGATGTTCAGCAACTAGCACCTTTTCTGGTTTCTTCTCCTTCTTATCAATCTTTGAACTTTCTTTCATTTGGGCCGTCATTGTCTTGTACTTGTTCTTGTACTTTTTAGCTTTTGAGAATGTGTTAGCATGTGATGAAGGTTTTCTGGACATGCACTCAGCTGCAAAGTGTCCTACCTTCCCACAGTTATAACACTCAGATTTTGGGCCCTTGACTGACTTACTACCATACCTAGCACTTGACTTCTTACTTACTTTGTATGGCTTGCTGGTTCTACTACGATTGAACTTTTTGAACTGCCTAGCCAGCAAAGCCATACCTTCAGCAAATCCTTCCATATCATCATCATCACTGCTTTCATCAGACCCAGTACCACTACCCTCACTCTCTTCAGCTGACTCTTCTTCTGCCATCAGCTTTTGAACCAGTAAAGCCTTTTGAGCTTTCTTTTTAGCAGCATCAATAAGAGCAGTATCGTCTAACTTTGTAGATTTTGAAGTGGTGGGGGAAGACTTAAAGTTTTCTTTTAAGTTAACCTCAAGTTTGGCTTCTGCCTTCTCATGGTTTCAAAGAGTACCATATAGAGAAGACATGTTAAAGTTCTTTAAGGTCTGAGTGGTTCTTAAAGGGTGAGTGACAGGTTTTCATTTAGCAGCCAGTGAGTCAAGGAATTTGTTGACTTGTTCAAAATCAGTATAGGTGATTTTCAAGGTAAGCAATTCAGCAACTAAGAAATTAAACCTAATGAAGGTTTGTTTAAGGGTCTCACTCTTGTAGGCAAAGAACATTTCATATTCTCTTTACAAAGCAATAATCTTATTTTGCCTAACCTCATCCATACCCTCATATGTAACATCAAGATAGTCTTACATCTCTTTAGCATTTGGTTTTCCCTTAATCAGTTTGAATAGGTGATTTGGTAATGTGATAGCTAACAAGGTTCTGATCTTAGGGTCAAGTCCAACACGACGTTTGTCCTCATCCACCCATCTAGGTGGGGGAAGAACAACCTCTCTGCCAGGATAGGAGTGTCTGCTGTAGCAGGAACACCATCAATTGTTTCAGTAGGGATGAATGGACCATCAGTAGCAATGCCAGGCATGAGTGGGTCAATAGACTCAAGATGGAGCAAGAACCTAGCTTTTCAGGTTTCATACTCATATTCATCAAATTTAGGTGGTCTATTGGATGAACCATTTTTAATGTAAGCTGAGTTTGAATATACATCCATGAGAGAATTCAGATCCAAGATATGAGATTATCAAGACTGAACCTCCGATACCAGTTGTTGGTCCCTTGATTAACAATAGGAGTATTGTAAAGGGGGGTGAATACAATTCTTTTGTTTAACTTATCTGTTTAGTATTCAAACATGTAATTTAAATAGAGTCTAAGGTAATTTTCAACGATTATTCTTTATTGATTTGAATCACAAAGAATTACAACTATCCTTGGCGGAATAATAGTTGGTTGATACAGATTATACCTAAGTTATAACTATCGAGGATATCTTAAAGCTATTACAAGGTTGGACTCTAAATAACTAAACCCACACCACTCGTTATTGCAACAGTGTACACTTCTATTTATAGTAATCCTATTATCCATGTAATTGTTCTATTATCCGTTGGTGCATAGGATGTCTGCACTTGAGGGGACAACTGCATCAGAGAGCGTGTTCTCTTCTTTCTTCTTTGGTAGCTATTTGCAGGAACACCTCAATTTGGTTTGGCACCACTATTTAAATAAACAAATAGAATGTTGTATTCCCTAGGCATTGACAAAGTAATACACATGTCTGCACATGCGTTAAACTTCTGCATTCCCATGTGATCTTGTAAGGTCACTTGTCAGCCGCCGACGCGTATCCTTTTCTGTTCAACTTTGTCTTCGACTTCTGGTGAATAGTATAATTCATGTAGACCACTCAGAAAACCATTATGCTTGTAACAGAGCATAGCTGTCTTGTGTAGTAAGCTGCTTACTAGCTATGCTGGTTCTTCTATGCTGAGTCACTTGATCTTCATGATTTGCTGGGTACTCATCCTGTGCTATTTTGAAGAATACTGTCTACCATGTGCTAGTAGACTAGGCAGCATACTAAACACTCGACACATCAATATTTGCTATCTATACATAAACAAACCTATGCTGGCTGCACATAACATTTTAGTGTACATATTTGCTGTTTTGTCATAATTAAATCCTTAATTGTTTTGGGGACTCAACGACTACTTTAATGATGATTCAAATTTTTCACTAGATTATTTTAGGAGACGTTACTGAATAAGCAGATCGGTATTTCTTCATATTTGTTATGCTATTACATCTTACATTGCTGAACCGTTACCTCCCTATTTTCATTTTTCTGAACAACATTATGATGCTATGGGTCAACTCGGTTTCAAAATGTATCAAAAGTGTACTTCTATCATACGTCAAATGGCGTACGGAATTGCACCTGATGCATTTAATAAATTTTCACATATGAGCTAACAAACTTCATATGATTGTTTAGACATTTCATTTAAATGTATTGCTCATATGTTTTCATGTGAGTATTTAAGGAAACCTATAGAGGAAGACGTTCATCGACTGCATGCTAAACATGCGGAAATGCAGGGTTTTTTGGGGTTGTTAGGTAGTCTCGATAGCATGCCTTGGCCTTGTAAAAATTGTTTGGTTCGTGGAAATGTCATTACACGAGGGGGGGGGGGATCACGAAGGAACAATAATAATGCTCGAGGTGGTTGCCTCGTACGATATGTGGATTTGGCACGCTTTCTTTGGTCCAGCCGGTTCGAACAATGATATCAATGTTTTGAATAAATCGGATTTTTTCGAAGATTTATTGGATAGTAGAGCTCCGGAGATCTGATTCAATATCAACGGGCATGAAAACAGAAAAGGATACTACCTCGTCGACGGCATATACCTGAAGTGGGCATGACTTTTCAAGTCGTTTAAAAATCCAATCGAACCAAAAAATTGTAAGTTTAAAAGATTTCAAGAAGCGGTAAAAAAAGACGTCGAACGAGCTTTCGGGATACTTCAAGGTCGTTGGGAAATAATAAAAGGTATTAGCTGTTTGACACGCATGATATTTAAATATTAATATATTAAAATATTAAATTAATAATAATATAACCATTCTTAATATATATTTTGCATCGGAATATAAGACCATTTGTAATGGTTGGGGCGTTTCTTGCTCGTGCCACTTGCCTTTTTACACTTTTTGGATGAGTAGGACGTGTTTCTTTTTTGAGTGGAGTAGTGGTGGTGTATCTTTTTTTGTGTTACTTATAGTGGAATGCTAATGTGGCATTTTATTTTTCTTTTTCTGTTTTTTCTATTTGTTTTATTTTTACTTATGTAATTAAAAATGCAAAAAAAATTAAACATATAATAAATTAAATAAAAACGCATTTAAATTAATACCATTACTACTAAAAAAATATTGTTAAAAATCCTAAAAAATAAAATTACATTTATTAAATTCCTAAAATAAAGACGTACACGTCTTGAACTTAATCCTACTCATTCGGAAGGGAAGTTGTAATCCGCCATCTTGCTACGAACATACTTTTTTAGATTTTTTTAACGCCCTTAAACGATGAAATATTTTTTTTTTTTTTTTTAGATCCCACTATGGGATCTCATCATCCCACTATGGGATCAGGTTCTGATCAGATTTCTTGAAAATCACCTTTGATCCCATTCCGGGATCTTTTAATCCCATTCCGGGATCAGGCCCTGACAAGGTAGTTTTCAACCAAATTAATACTTGTGACCCGTTTGACTATCAACGCATAAGAACTCCGTTCCAACCTGTTTTAACAACATAACACATAAACAAACTTAATTTAAGCGGTCTCTTACATCGTCAAACGTTACGAAAATCTTTTAATCATGATGTAACGTGTTTACACATCTTAAATATAACATTTGGTCCCAAAACTTAAAAGAAACATAATTTTCAAATACAAAAGGCTTGGCGTTGATAAGCGGTATCATTAGAGCTAGATTCAAAATAGGGACTTGCACTATCACTTACTAAAACCCAAAGCTTCGCTATCCTCACATAGGCTCCTTACCTTCACGGTGTCCTTTCGTTCCTATAAAACATAAAACAACATGGGGGTAAGCTTTTACGCTTAGTGAGTTATAGGCGAATAATATAACATATGACATTGGGCACAATCATTTCATCACTTAGTCTTTCCAACCCAAATGGTTGCTTTCTTACTTTCGGATCCGACTCTTTTCCTTACCATAGACATAACTTACTAAGGTCAATCCTAGTAATTATGTCTAAGCTAACATAACCATAGGCATACACGTATTCCTAAGCTACCTTAATCACATTGCATACATACATACATGCATACATACATACATACATACATACATACATAGACACTCAAGGTGTCTAAGCTAAGTCATACCATAGAAAAGATCATTAAGCAAGCGTAGTGACCTTGCCTAAGCTAATCATCAACCATAGATACAATTATTAGGCTTGCCTAATAATTCTATCTAAGCTATCCACTTAGTGCATTTAGTCGTTGTCCTCTTGCACGGATGCAATCCGGAAACACTAAGTCACCCTTGACCCGCCCAATTTACCCCCAATAAACTCACCTTGATTAAACGAGGTTCCTTGATCACTTAAAGCTCCTATGCCTTGATTAGCACTTATACATGAGCTAATTTCATCAATAACATAATCTTAACAAATCACAACTTTCAAAGGCTTTTAATACATTCATACACTTACACACATAACATGTTTAACTTATCTTTTCCAATATAACAACATTATCATGCCAACATCATTTCCTTAATTACACAATACCTCTAGTTCATCCCTTACAATCATGACTTGCAATTCTTTCAAATATTTCATCAAATATCAAATGTGCATAAACCCATTTCTATTACTAACAACCCTAAATCATCATTTATCCAAATTTCATTACTTACAACAATAACAACAATTCACATATAAACTTTCTCCTTTACAATTTTTAACTAACTCACATAAACATTTCATTGAGGCATTTCATCAAACACCTAGTGTGCATGACTTGATTCTAAGCTAAATTAGCATCAATTCCATCTTATTCACTACATGCACTCAATTAGCAAGTTTATTCATGAACTTACTTCCATTATAAATCACAAATTCGTTTTAAATCATACAAGTGTGCATATTTTCAAAATACACCATCTTTTAAGCTAGAGATTCATCTAAGACATCCAACTTTAGTAATACTTAGACATAGAAGTTCATACCTTGTCTCTAAGGATTCAAGAACCCTAATTGTGCACAAAGGAGAAGAAATTGAAGAATTAAAGCTTGCTAGGATGATTAGAGTACACTAGATTTCACAAATTTCCAATTGCATGTACTCAATTTCTTCAATTGAAGATCCTCCCTCTTCCTCTTGTTTGGATCGACACACACAAGCACCCACACACTCTCTGTATTTTTTTTGCAACTAATAATAAAAATTCTGCATTTTACATCTTTTATTAAATTAACTTTGTCTTATTTACACTTTCTACCCTCCCCACCAAAACTCTATTTTGGGAGGTCCTTAATTCTAACTTTGCATCCCTAGCCCCTTCCAACTTAACTAACAAACATTAACTATTTCCATTTATTTATACTAAATCATACCATCCATATATAAAATAATTAAATTACATAAATAATACCTTGATTAATTTGGGATGTTACAACTCTCCCCCCGTTGGATTGTTCGCGTCCTCGTAAACCACTCTTGATGCAACGATGGATAGTACTTCATAAGCCATTATTCGGGTTCCTACGTACATTTGGAACCCTTTCTAAATTGCCATAACACTTTCAATAACATAACCGACTTATTTCTTAATTGCTTAAATTTTTGATCCAAAATCTTTATTGGCTTTTCCGCATACCTTAACTTTTCATCAACCTCAATCTCATTTAAAGGGACATATGTTGATTCATCCGCCAAACACTTTCTCAATTGTGACACGTGAAACGTGTCATGTATGTTACTCAATTCAACGGGCAAGGCCAAATGATAGGCTACCTTCCTGACTTTCGCCACTATTTCAAATGGTCCCACAAATCTTGAACCCAATTTTCCCCTTTTTCTAAAATGAATAATACCCTTCCACGGGGAAACTTTAAGCATTACCTTATCACCCACTTGAAATTCTATTGGCTTTCTTCTTTTCTCCACATAAGACTTTTGTCGATCTTGTGCCGCTTTCATTCTTTCACGAATTTGATCTATCATTTCGGTTGTTTGTTGGACTACTTCCGTGCTTCCTAATTCCCTTTGACCCACTTCACCCCAACATATTGGAGTCCTACACCTTCTCCCATACAACATTTCATAAGGTGCCATTCCAATGGTAGAATGATAACTATTATTATACGAAAATTCAACTAAAGGTATGTGAGTATCCCAACTACCACCAAAATCAATGACGCACGCCCTTAACATATCCTCAAGAGTTTAGATAGTTCGCTCACTTTGACCATCCGTTTGTGGGTGAAATGCGGTACTCACATGCAACTTAGTGCCCATCTCTTCTTGAAACTTTCTCTAATATCGTGAGGTGAATCGGGTGTCACGGTCCGAAACAATGGAAACCAGCACTCCATGCCTTGCAACAACCTCCTTCATATAAAATTTAGACATTGCTTCCGACGATGAAGCTTCTCTTATTGCCAAAAATAGCACGCTCTTAGTTAATCTATCAATAATAACCCAAATGGCGTCGTGTTGTTGAGGGGTCTTAGGCAACTTAGTCACTAAATCCATTGTAATATGTTCCCATTTCCAAACCGGTACTTCTAATGGTTGTAACTTACCATACGGCATTTGATGATCGGCTTTCACTTGAAGGCAAGTAAGACATTTATGAACGTACTTTACTATATCTCTCTTCATTCCTGGCCACCAATAATCTTTCCTTAAGTCCATATACATCTTCGTAGCACCGGGGTGAATCGAATACTTAGATTTGTGAGCCAAATCAAGGAGCTCACTTCTAACACCACTTTGTAAAGGTACTCAAATTCTTCCATATCTAAGCCTTAGACCACGAGAATCTATCATAAAATCATTAACTTGTCCTTTTATTCTTTCCTTTCTCATGTTTTCAGGGGTTAACGCTTCATCTTGTGCTACTCGGATACTATCGAATATTTGTGGTGATATTACCATGACTAAACTCGTTACCTTAATCGGTTGGTGACTCGTCTTCCTACTAAGAGCATCCGTCACCACATTAGCCTTCTCGGGGTGATATAAAATTTCACAATCATAATCTTTCACCAAGTCGAGCCCTCTCCTTTGCCTATCATTCAAATCTCTTTATATAAAATTTCACAATCATAATCTTTCACCAAGTCGAGCCCTCTCCTTTGCCTATCATTCAAATCTCTTTGATCGAACAAATACTTTAAGTTCTTATGATCGGTATAAATAGAGAACTTAACACCATAAAGATAATGACGCCATATTTTCAAAGCAAAAACCACGGCCGTTAATTCTAAATCATGGGTGGGATAACGTTTTTCATGTACCTTCAATTGTCGGGAAGCATAAGCTATGACTTTCCCATTTTGCATTAGCACACACCCCAAACCTTTCTTAGAAGCATCGCAATAAACCGTCATATTCTTATTTCCTTCCGGTAAAACTAGTATAGGAGCTTGAACAAGTTTCCCCTTAAGGAGTTGAAATGCTTGTTCTTGCTTTTCTTCCCATCTCCATGGCACATTCTTACGGGTCAACTTTGTGAGTGGGATGGCTATTCTAGAAAAATCTTGTATAAACCGTCGATAGTACCCCGTAAAACTTAGAAAACTCCTAACTTCGGTGGGATTCGTAGGCGGTTCCCATCTCATTATCGCTTCAATCTTTGTCGGATCAACACAAATACCCTTCTTATTAATGACATGTCCTAAAAATTGAACTTTACGAAGCCAAAATTCGCACTTAGAGAACTTTGCAAACATCTTTTCTTTCCTTAAAGTTTCTAACAATTTTCATAGATACACCGCATGCTCCTCTTCCCCTTTAGAATATACTAAAATATCGTCAATGAATACAATCACAAATCTATCAAGCATCGGCTGACAAACCCTATTCATCAAATCCATGAACGCGGCCGGAGCATTAGTTAATCCAAAAGGCATAACCACAAATTCATAATGACCATACCTCGTGCGAAAAGCCGTTTTAGGGATATCTTCTTCTTTCACCTTTAATTGATGATAACCCGACCTTAAATCTATCTTTGAAAAGAAACATGCACCTTGTAATTGGTCAAACAAATCATCTATCATCGGTAATGGGTATTTATTATTAATAGTGACCTTATTCAATTCATGATAATCTATACACATTCTCATTGTTCCATCCTTCTTTTTCACAAACAAAACTGGGGCTCCCCAAGGTGAACTACTAGGACGTATAAAACCTTTATCTATCAAATCTTGTAGTTGAGTCATCATTTCCCTCATTTCCGACGGAGCTAATTGATAAGGTGCTTTGGCAATTGGCGTGGCTCCGGGAATCAACTCTATTCTAAACTCTACTTCCCGTTCGGGAGGGACACTGGGTAATTCATTCGAAAACACATCCGGAAACTCATTAACTATCGGTACATCACTTATTCCAACAACCTTCTTCGAATCATCTACCACATGTGCCAAAAATGCACAACACCCATGAGACAAAAATCGTTTAGCTCTAGCATATGTGCATATAGGAATAGCACGCCTAGCCCGTTCCCCATAAATTCAAATAACCTTTCCACTAGGTGATTGAACTAACACAATCTTCTTACGACATAATATTATTCCTTCATTGTCATCTAGCCAATCCATACCTACAATTACTTGAAATTCTCCCATATGCATGGGTATTAAATCTATAACAAACTTCTCATCATCCAAAATAATTTCACATCCCTTAATAACAATATACACCATAACGGTTTTATTGTTCGCTATATCAACCTATAAAGGATGCTCTAACATACTTGGGGTCATGTTAAAATGCTTACAAAAAGAATAAAAAACAAACGACCGCGTAGCACCGGAATCAAACAAAACATGCGCAGGTAAAGAGTTTACAATAAAGGTACCTGACACCACATTTTGGGATTCCTTCGCTTCGTGAGCGGTAATCTAATGAGCTCGGGCTCTTGGTTGGCTATCACTTGTCTTTGGCTCCGTTTTAGCCTCCTTCTTCACACTACCACTTGCCAAATCTTTCTTATACTCTGGACATTCGGCTTGAAAATGACCCTTTTCAAAACAATAATAACATTGTTTTCCCTTCTTAGGACACTCGACGGCTCTATGACCCGGCTTCCCACATGAATAACAATCGGTAGTACTCGCTTTACACTCCTCAGAATGATTCTTACCACACCTATTACACGTCTTCACTTCTTTACCACTACTCTTCTCCGGCATGAAACCCCCTTTTGATTTGTGCGGGGACTCGGAATTAAACTTACCTTTATTCGGGCTCATACTTTGCATTGACTTCGAATCTTGATCTAACTTTCGTTTAAACACGGCTTTCTTCCTAAGTTCGTGTTCTGTGATGACCCGGAAATTTCTGACCAAATTTAAACTTAATCTTTGTATGATTAACATTTCTGACACGATAAGCAAAGTCTGTAAAACTAAATCTCAAAATTTTTGAACTATTCAAATACCTTTCGGTTGTTCTCGACGATTCGCGAACAATTATATGTATATAGTTACATATATATATATATACTATAACTTGAAAACGTAACAATGTATTAATTGTTTAATATCATACATTAAACTTATTGGTTTAAATATTTATTTGAATATATATGATAAGTTGGAATATTAATTGTATGAATAACTTGCGACGTATATTTAAAACGTGTTTATGAATGTTGAAAATATATATTAACTTGGTCATAAAATGATTTGTTATTATATATATATATTAACAAATAGTGAGACAATGATTTATAGAAGTAAATGACCAAAACACTCGAAAGTTTAAGATACACTTTAAATGATATAGTTTATTGATAATTAAAGACTATATTTTGACAAAGGTACGAGTCACAAAACGTAAATTGCGAGTTTTATAAGCGTACGAAAATGCGTTCGAGAAACCGGAACCGGGACATAAGTCGAGTGACAACGTGCGAGTCTTCGGAACGAAAATTACAAGTCAACTATGCACATGAATTTAATATAATATATAATTAATTATTTAAATTATATATATTATATATATTATATTTAATTATGTCGACAAACAAGAAAACAAAAAAATATGTGAGCTGGATCTGACGGCCATGCGATCGCATGGCAAATAGGCATAAAACCCATGCGATCGCATGGGCATCAGAATCAGGAATTATGCCTATAAATACCTGGTTTCTGCTCGAGTTGTTTACATATATATTACTCTGTAAATTATTTATTTATTTAAATTATTATTATTAGTATTATTATTATTATTATTATTATTATTATTATTATTATTAAGATTATTATTATTTATTTTATTATTATTAGTAGTATTATACATAAAATACTACGACGAGGTCATGAGCGTGTCACTTCAAAACAAGCTTTTCGAACGGGATAGAGCTAAGGAAATTATGGGTTATAGCTATGGAGGTTATGGGTAATGTACGTGGGTATTATTGGCAAGTCAAATCTAGTGTTTATCTTCTCTATTGCGTCTACGTACTTTCCTACAATATTGAATCACAATATTGATACGTAAGCATTTATATCTTATCTATTGTATATTAATAGTGTATCCCTGACTAGTGCTCGAGTATATAGGATTATGAATGCTAGTACTATTAATTTTGTCGTTAAACAGTTTATGATGAATCACGAATTAAATACATATGTTACTGATAAAAGGTATATGATATGCATGTTTTTGGAAAGCTGGCGAAAAATCAATAACTTTTCATTTAGAAATCGCGTAATTTCGGTGAACGAATTAAAAGATAGGATCAACTGAATTATGATTGATGTTAATTGAAATTGCTTTTGAATCTACAACTGATATTTAAATAACTTGTTTGTAAGATTGATAAATTGGATTTTTGAATATTACCAGCCGAGTAAATGAACCCTTATATAAGGCACGTCTTGTTTTGTTGAACAATTGTCAAAATTGATTATTTTATCATATTTTAAAGCCTTATAAAAACTATAGTCTAATTTTACAAGAATTGGGAAACTATGTGAAATGTTAAAATGTTTCGATTATCATAATCATTCAACTATAGTATTGAATCAGATTGACTTTTTGAAATGACTTTTGATAACTTTTGTATGTCAATCTCGAGCATTAGGATTGTGATACACTATTACCCATTAGACATGTATTGACCAACATATGTTCTCTAGGTTGAGATCTACGGTTAATTTTGCATTCCAAGTTTCGGTCATTTTTGGTGAACAACCTTATGTGCTGCTAAGGTGAGTTTCATATGATCCCTTTTACTCTCTACATTTTTGGGCTGAGAATACATGCAAATGCTTTATTAACTGATATACAATATTTATATGCGTGAGTTTCATTGATCCCTTTTTATACATATTTTTGGGCTGAGAATACATGCGCTGTTTTATGAAATGAATACAAAAACTAAAACTGATTTGTGTGAGTTTATAGTATCCCTTTTTAAATACTTTAAATATTTTTGGACTGAGAATACATGCAACTGCTTTATTAACCGATATACAATATTTATATGCATGAGTTTCATTTGCTCTCTTTTTAATTGCTTTTGCAATCTATATTTTTGAGCTGAGAATACATGCAAATGTTTTACTAACTGTTTTACAATATATATATGCATGAGTTTCATTTGCTCCCTTTTTAATTGCTTTTGCAATATATATTTTTGGGCTGAGAATACATGCAATTTATTTTAAACGCAATGGATACAAGTACATACTAAATTCTACACCGAGTTTGAACCGAAAATCCCTTAGCTTTGGTAACTAGTAACTACCAGTTATAAGAACTGGTGGGCGCGAGTAGTAGTATATGGATCCATAGGGCTTGATATCCCCGTCCGAGCTAGAGCACTAGCCTTTTAACGGACGTATGCTATTTGAGAAGCGTACACGTTGGTTTGCGTGTATTATTAAGATGATTATACAAAGGGTACAAATTATATATACGTTAAGCTTAGTTACCAAGGTGCTCAATTTCGTAGAATATTTTGATAAACGTTTCTGGATGAAACAACTGAAAACTTGTGATTCACCTTTATATACAGATTATGCGCAACATTAAAACTATGAACTCACCAACCTTTGTGTTGACACTTTTAAGCATGTTTATTCTCAGGTTTCTAGAAGTCTTCCGCTGTTTGCTTATATGTGATACAAGCTATGTGCATGGAGTCATACATGCTTTATTCAAGAAAACTTTGCATTCACAAAATCATCACCGTGTATCTTATTTTGACTGCATTGTCAACGGATGTATTATGGTAAACTATTATTTATGGTGATTGTCTATATGTAGAAATCATCAAACGTTGAAAACCTTAGAAATTGATATTCATTTATTGTGTGCCTTTTGAAAAGAATGCAATGTTTACAAAACGTATCATATAGAGGTCAAAACCTCACTATGAAATCAATGAATGATGTATTCGTCCAACTGGATTTGGACGGGTCGTTATAGTTGGTATCAGAGCTTGAGGTCATAGGGAACCAGAATTTACATTAGTGTGTTTAACTGGTAATTGTTAGGATGCATTAGTGAGTCTGGACTATGACCGTATCTATTTTTTTACCGAGTTTTGCTTATCAATTCTTGTCAGAAATTACATGCTTATTTAGACACGTTTTCCTGCATTTACTGCACAGATAGTGTATCGACAAAATTCATATCTTAGCGTATCTGTTACTGTAAACTTTACTTGACATCTTTCGAAAATTCCTCCGTGATTTATGGAATTTTGGTATTATATATACATATGTAAATTATATATTAAAGAGTACCAATCTAAATTCTATAATCTATTTCATATCAAAAATCATCTCTCTAATTATACAAGATGGATCCCGTATCTAGTTCAAATTCCTTAAACTCCGACATCTATTCCGATATGGATATTCACCTGAACTCCGAAGACAGTGTAACCAGAATGGATCAACCAATTAGCCATCATCTATTCTGGATGAATTGGGGATGAGTCCGTAGCTTACTTAGTTATTGGAGACAAGAAGAAGGCGATCCCTTCCATCCACCACATTGCCCTATTGGCGAAGAACCTGAAGCACTTACCGGCGAACCTGTTCATAATACCATTTTCTCTCTCATTTCCAGAGTATCTAGTCATGATTATATACTATCTCACATTCTAAATCTTATTCGTCCGCTCGTCCGAACCGAAAATCATCCCGGTGTAATAGAAGAAGTCAACGAACTTCGCGCTCGGGTAGTGACTTTGGAGAATATGGTGCAAAGGTTACAAGCACCAGCAGCAGCAACGACAACAACAGTACCACCATCAGCAACACCAACAGTACCATCACCACCACCAACAACAACATCCGCATCCCACACCTCAACATCACAATATGTACCTCGAACATCAACGTCATACGCACCATAGATACCAAGGAATACCAACAACAAAAAACGATGAAGTATTGATTCATAACTTCATCGAAGAAATATTCTGCAGAGAATATGTAGTTTCTAAAAGTTTTAGAGATTATATATTCTAGTACTAGTCAAAAACCATATGAGATTAATATTATATTAACTCATTAAAATGATGATTACATCTAAAGAAAATATATATATATAGGTGTATTTTCATAAAGAATGTAATTAAGAAAACTCTTTTGTACAAACTGTTAACGGTGAGAATATTTTAACGGGTAGGTAATACCCTAGGGATGTATAAATTCACAATTAATATGTTACATTCTTCAATTTTGATTCAACAAATCATCAACTATACTCACTACTTTCATAACTAGATATATTCTTTCATAAAAAAAAACAAAAACAACCATACTCATTTAAATTCAATTACATATTCTGATTTTAACATATCAAAATCCAAGTTGAGATATAACCGATGTCATCATTCTTAGATTCCTACATCTTTCGAAGCTATACTTTGACTTCAAAACTATTCTAGAACATCACTTTTATTCATAAAACCCAGAAAAATATTTGTGTCATTCAAAATTCTAGAACATCATATGTATCTTGACAAATACAACCTTCATGCAAACCCTTCAAACTTTTAAAAACACCTCGGATTGATAACCGACGATTCAGTTATGATAACTTTGAATGCTGACGAAGCCGCAAAAACTGTAAACGACCTTAACAGTCAAAAGTTTGATAATAAAGAATAGTGTGTCAGCAAAGCTCAGAAAAAGAGAAGGTTTGGAACTGGAAAACGGATTGAGCAAACAATGAAGGAGGCAGTGGAAAAATCACAAAGACTAAACCTACCTTCAAAGAATCCAAATGATTCAGTATCTGCTGAAGTCATTAACGAATACCTTGCTTCTGAATCTAAACCCTTGCGGACAATATTCTTCATCATCCTCTGATATTAGAAATTCTAAGATATTATCGTATCTTTAATTATAAATATCCTCCATATTTCTGGAGATAATTCCATAATCATTCTTATCGAAAATCAATTTTCTCCTTATGATATCTGTGTTACATCTTAAAAGAAACTATTTTAGTTTCTAAATTCTGAAACCTTCGAGTTTAAAATATGAATATTTTTGAAGTAGTGTTGGGAGCTGAAGCATGAGTTAGTATAATATAATGACACTTGATCAACGTGATTATATTACAGTAAGTCATGCTGAGTTTCTAAATGGAACGTGATGATTCACAAATCATAACATCATCATGCGCTATGTCATACGACTCATGTATTCTAGTTAATCTCTAAAATATCAAGAAAATATTTCTTGATGATTCTGTCTTTTCCAGGGTATTCTGGTAATTTAACAAATCAAGATCATGCCATTACCATTTTCTTCTTAGAACATTAACAATGTTCATTCCGAAATTCATATCTGCGAATTCTGGACCATTACAAGCAATGCTTAGTCACAAGAATAAGAAACGGAGGGACAAAACTCCGAAATAGAAATTGGGGTATAAATCACAACAAATAAAAGAAAACATTAACTGGGGATGACAATAATTATAAAAGACAGAAGCAGGAACTTTGAAATATAAGGGAGAATATAAAGCCCGATAACAACACATAAATTACAAACCGTGTATATCAATGTTTATCGCAACATAAAGACACGGGAGAATTAAAAGCACTATAACCCCAAGGGCAAAGTAGAAGTAAGCAGATTCCTCCGGTGGTAGATGAAAAAGAAGAATGACAGATATGAAAGTTAGGAGTATATCAAGAATCAGAACTGGATGAAGCATTTTTCACAATCTTTTGAAAATAGGAAATGAGGAAGAAGATGTAAGAGTAATGAAAATAATGAAACGGAAGAGGTCAATTTATAGCGAAATATCAAACATAGCAATCGAGGCAAATTACGCATTTAATCAAAGGAAATCTTAATTTCCATAAAATTCGAAGAATCAAATCTTATTTAGATTATGAAGATTTTCTATTCCTTAAATTACGGAAATCAATCGTTAATACATCAAGAGTTAAGACGAATCTCTATTCTTCATTTCACTCTTTTACGATAACTTCTCTCATATGCTTCGAATAATCGGATTGTTTTATTCATATTATTCAACGGTGATAAAACTCTATTTATCAACACATATACGTCATGAAAACATTTTTATTGTTAGTCATGACGACCTCACTCAAATTTCGGGACGAAATTTCTTTAACGGGTAGGTACTGTGATGACCCGGAAATTTCTGACCAAATTTAAACTTAATCTTTGTATGATTAACATTTCTGACACGATAAGCAAAGTCTGTAAAACTAAATCTCAAAATTTTTGAACTATTCAAATACCTTTCGGTTGTTCTCGACGATTCGCGAACAATTATATGTATATAGTTACATATATATATATATATATATACTATAACTTGAAAACGTAACAATGTATTAATTGTTTAATACCATACATTAAACTTATTGGTTTAAATATTTATTTGAATATATATGATAAGTTGGAATATTAATTGTATGAATAACTTGCGACGTATATTTAAAACGTGTTTATGAATGTTGAAAATATATATTAACTTGGTCATAAAATGATTTGTTATTATATATATATTAACAAATAGTGAGACAATGATTTATAGAAGTAAATGACCAAAACACTCGAAAGTTTAAGATACACTTTAAATGATATAGTTTATTGATAATTAAAGACTATATTTTGACAAAGGTACGAGTCACAAAACGTAAATTGCGAGTTTTATAAGCGTACGAAAATGCGTTCGAGAAACCGGAACAGGGACATAAGTCGAGTGACAACGTGCGAGTCTTCGGAACGAAAATTACAAGTCAACTATGCACATGAATTTAATATAATATATAATTAATTATTTAAATTATATATATTATATATATTATATTTAATTATGTCGACAAACAAGAAAACAAAAAAATATGTGAGCTGGATCTGACGGCCATGCGATCGCATGGCAAATAGGCATAAAACCCATGCGATCGCATGGGCATCAGAATCAGGAATTATGCCTATAAATACCTGGTTTCTGCTCGAGTTGTTTACATATATATTACTCTGTAAATTATTTATTTATTTAAATTATTATTATTAGTATTATTATTATTATTATTATTATTATTATTATTATTATTAAGATTATTATTATTTATTTTATTATTATTAGTAGTATTATACATAAAATACTACGACGAGGTCATGAGCGTGTCACTTCAAAACAAGCTTTTCGAACGGGATAGAGCTAAGGAAATTATGGGTTATAGCTATGGAGGTTATGGGTAATGTACGTGGGTATTATTGGCAAGTCAAATCTAGTGTTTATCTTCTCTATTGCGTCTACGTACTTTCCTACAATATTGAATCACAATATTGATACGTAAGCATTTATATCTTATCTATTGTATATTAATAGTGTATCCCTGACTAGTGCTCGAGTATATAGGATTATGAATGCTAGTACTATTAATTTTGTCGTTAAACAGTTTATGATGAATCACGAATTAAATACATATGTTACTGATAAAAGGTATATGATATGCATGTTTTTGGAAAGCTGGCGAAAAATCAATAACTTTTCATTTAGAAATCGCGTAATTTAGGTGAACGAATTAAAAGATAGGATCAACTGAATTATGATTGATGTTAATTGAAATTGCTTTTGAATCTACAACTGATATTTAAATAACTTGTTTGTAAGATTGATAAATTGGATTTTTGAATATTACCAGCCGAGTAAATGAACCCTTATATAAGGCACGTCTTGTTTTGTTGAACAATTGTCAAAATTGATTATTTTATCATATTTTAAAGCCTTATAAAAACTATAGTCTAATTTTACAAGAATTGGGAAACTATGTGAAATGTTAAAATGTTTCGATTATCATAATCATTCAACTATAGTATTGAATCAGATTGACTTTTTGAAATGACTTTTGATAACTTTTGTATGTCAATCTCGAGCATTAGGATTGTGATACACTATTACCCATTAGACATGTATTGACCAACATATGTTCTCTAGGTTGAGATCTACGGTTAATTTTGCATTCCAAGTTTCGGTCATTTTTGGTGAACAACCTTATGTGCTGCTAAGGTGAGTTTCATATGATCCCTTTTACTCTCTACATTTTTGGGCTGAGAATACATGCAAATGCTTTATTAACTGATATACAATATTTATATGCGTGAGTTTCATTGATCCCTTTTTATACATATTTTTGGGCTGAGAATACATGCGCTGTTTTATGAAATGAATACAAAAACTAAAACTGATTTGTGTGAGTTTATAGTATCCCTTTTTAAATACTTTAAATATTTTTGGACTGAGAATACATGCAACTGCTTTATTAACCGATATACAATATTTATATGCGTGAGTTTCATTTGCTCTCTTTTTAATTGCTTTTGCAATCTATATTTTTGAGCTGAGAATACATGCAAATGTTTTACTAACTGTTTTACAATATATATATGCATGAGTTTCATTTGCTCCCTTTTTAATTGCTTTTGCAATATATATTTTTGGGCTGAGAATACATGTAATTTATTTTAAACGCAATGGATACAAGTACATACTAAATTCTACACCGAGTTTGAACCGAAAATCCCTTAGCTTTGGTAACTAGTAACTGCCAGTTATAAGAACTGGTGGGCGCGAGTAGTAGTATATGGATCCATAGGGCTTGATATCCCCGTCCGAGCTAGAGCACTAGCCTTTTAACGGACGTATGCTATTTGAGAAGCGTACACGTTGGTTTGCGTGTATTATTAAGATGATTATACAAAGGGTACAAATTATATATACGTTAAGCTTAGTTACCAAGGTGCTCAATTTCGTAGAATATTTTGATAAACGTTTCTGGATGAAACAACTGAAAACTTGTGATTCACCTTTATATACAGATTATGCGCAACATTAAAACTATGAACTCACCAACCTTTGTGTTGACACTTTTAAGCATGTTTATTCTCAGGTTTCTAGAAGTCTTCCGCTGTTTGCTTATATGTGATACAAGCTATGTGCATGGAGTCATACATGCTTTATTCAAGAAAACTTTGCATTCACAAAATCATCACCGTGTATCTTATTTTGACTGCATTGTCAACGGATGTATTATGGTAAACTATTATTTATGGTGATTGTCTATATGTAGAAATCATCAAACGTTGAAAACCTTAGAAATTGATATTCATTTATTGTGTGCCTTTTGAAAAGAATGCAATGTTTACAAAACGTATCATATAGAGGTCAAAACCTCACTATGAAATCAATGAAAGATGTATTCGTCCAAGTGGATTTGGACGGGTCGTTATATGTTCCCTCACAAGGGCCCTATTCATCATCTCGGCTAAAGTCTTATACGTACCCTTGTCAATAAACTCACTTATTTTGGGATTTAACTTTTCATGATAGTGATCCATTATCAACTTAGAACTTGAAACAAAGTCCGGGCAAAAACGAGACTTATCATTAAACTCGGCATTAAACTCGGTCACTGATTTACTTCCATGCTCGATATTCATGAATTCGGACTTCAACCTACTAACTTCGGCGGGTGGAGCAAATTGATCCATAAACATCCCACGAAACTTTTCCCATGAAAAACTTGTTGCCACATCCCGCCCACGAGACTTAACTATGAAATTCCACCATTCATAACCACTTCCTTTCATTTGATGTTCCGCGTAAATTACCTTTAAGTGCTCGGGACATTCACACAACATGAACGTTTCCTCTATCTCATCAATCCATCTTTGACTAACAATCGGATCAACCTTACCATGAAATTCCGGTGGATGATAATTAGCAAAATTCTTGAACTCAAAATGCTCATCTTTCCTTCTCGGGGCTTCTACTTCCTCTTGTCTTACCCCACTTCCCCCTTCCCCTCTTAACATAGGATTATTGGTCATGAGAGTCTTTAACTTTTCATCCAATTGATCATTAATCAATTTCTTAATCTTCTCTAGAAGGGTTGGGGTGTATCGCACCAACGCTTGTCCTATTTGCCCCGAAATATCATTTTCCATAGTAACTTCATCAGATTCGGTTTGCAAGCCTTCAACAGACTCCATTGACGGGGTGTGGACGTACTCATCATCCTCATCATTACCTCTGTTGGGAGATACAATAACCATTCTGAAACAATACATCCAGCTCATTAGTTCAAACACATGAATCAACAATGGATCAAAACATAAGTGGTCGAAAGAATTCTCAACTCATTTCACCATGGCCATAATAGATGTCCATGCGTACTAAAATGATGTAATGGCAATGGCCGGTAGTTATTACATCATCGCATTATGCACTTAATCATTTATGGCTCATGGTTAATAAGCATTAAACTCTTCGTTCAAATCATCCACAATCTTAATACTACACTATAGGTCTCGTCAATAAACTCTTTCCTATGGAGCATGGAAAAATCATTCAATCTCAACTATCATGCAAGTCATAAACTGCTTATCCTTTATTAACAATGGTTTAAGCCTAGATAATCCCTATAGTGGATTATCCAAGTCCCTTAAACCATAGCTCTGATACCAACTTTTAACGCCCTTAAATGATGAAGTATTTTTTTTTTTTTTAGATCCCACTATGGGATCCCATCATCCCACTATGGGATCAGGTTCTGATCAGATTTATTGAAAATCACCTTTGATCCCATTCCGGGATCTTTTAATCCCATTTCGGGATCAGGCCCTGACATGGTAGTTTTCAACCAAATTAATACTTGTGACCCATTTGACTATCAACGCATAACAACTCCGTTCCAACCTGTTTTAACAACATAACACATAAACAAACTAAATTTAAGCGGTTTCTTACATCGTCAAACGTTACGAAAATCTTTTAATCATGATGCAACGTGTTTACACATCTTAAATATAACATTTGGTCCCAAAACTTAAAAGAAACATAATTTTCAAATACAAAAGGCTTGGCGTTGATAAGCGGTATCATTAGAGCTAGATTCAAAATAGGGACTTGTACTACCACTTACTAAAACCCAAAGCTCCGCTATCCTCACATAGGCTCCTTACCTTCATGGTGTCCTTTCGTTCTTATAAAACATAAAACAACATGGGGGTAAGCTTTTACGCTTAGTGAGTTATAGGCGAATAATATAACATATGACATTGGGCACAATCATTTCATCACTTAGTCTTTCCAACCCAAATGGTTGCTTTCTTACTTTCGGATCCGACTCTTTTCCTTACCATAGACATAACTTACTAAGGTCAATCCTAGTAATTATGTCTAAGCTAACATAACCATAGGCATACACGTATGCCTAAGCTACCTTAATCACATTGCATACATACATACATAGACACTCAAGGTGTCTAAGTTAAGTCATACCATAGACAAGATCATTAAGCAAGCTTAGTGACCTTGCCTAAGCTAATCATCAACCATAGATACAATTATTAGGCTCACCTAATAATTCTATCTAAGCTATCCACTTAGTGCATTTAGTCGTTGTCCTATTGCACGGATGCAATCCGGAAACACTAAGTCACCCTTGACCCGCCCAATTTACCCTCTATAAACTCACCTTGATTAAACGAGGTTCCTTGATCACTTAAAGCTCCTATGCCTTGATTAGCACATATACATGAGCTAATTTCATCAATAACATAATCTTAACAAATCACAACTTTCAAAGGCTTTTAACACATTCATACACTTACACACATAACATGTTTAACTTATCTTTTCCAATATAACAACATTATCATGCCAACATCATTTCCTTAATTACACAATATCGCTAGTTCATCCCTTACACTCATGACTTGCAATTCTTTCAAATATTTCATCAAACATCAAATGTGCATAAACCCATTTCTATTACTAACAACCCTAAATCATCATTTATCCAAATTTCATTACTTACAACAATAACACCAATTCACATATAAACTTTCTCCATTACAATTTTTAACTAACTCACATAAACATTTCATTGAGGCATTTCATCAAACACCTAATGTGCATGACTTGATTCTAAGCTAAATTAGCATCAATTCCATCTTATTCACTACATGCACTCAATTAGCAAGTTTATTCATGAACTTACTTCCATTATAAATCACAAATTCATTTTAAATCATACAAGTGTGCATATTTTCAACATACACCATCTTTTAAGCTAGAGATTCATCTAAGACATCCAACTTTAGTAATACTTAGACATAGAAGTTCATACCTTGTCTCTAAGGATTCAAGAACCCTAATTGTGCACAAAGGAGAAGAAATTGAAGAATTAAAGCTTGCTAGGATGATTAGAGTACACTAGATTTCACAAATTTCCAATTGCATGTACTCAATTTCTTCAATTGAAGATCCTCCATCTTCCTCTTATTTGGATCGACACACACAAGTACCCACACACTCTCTGTATTTTTTTTTTGCAACTAATAATAAAAATTCTGCATTTTACATCTTTTATTAAATTAACTTTGTCTTATTTGCACTTTCTACCCTCCCCACCAAAACTCTATTTTGGGAGGTCCTTAATTCTAACTTTGCATCCCTAGCCCCTTCCAACTTAACTAACAAACATTAAATATTTCCATTTATTTATACTAAATCATACCATCCATATATAAAATAATTAAATTACATAAATAATACCTTGATTAATTTGGGATGTTACAATTTTGAAGACATACCACGTCTTCCGGGTCTTCCATTGTGGCCGACGATCTCCCCAACAAATCAATATGTGTTAGCGCGGTTTGCATACGAACATACTCATTGAAATTGTCAAGCGACTCCGTCTTTTTTGATGCCGCAACTTCCATTTTGTCCATAAACTCGTCGACCCTTGAAGAATTCGAACTATTCCCACGAGAAGACGCTCCCACGTTCGAAGAACCCGTAGTATTTTGTGCTTTCTTTGCCTTTTCGCGTCCCATTGGACGTAGCATCGGTACGTTCCCAAACAACTCCGCCTCAAAGTCTTCCGAGAGGCTTATCGAGTCTCCTTGAGTTTCAACAATACCCGAAACATCAACATGATAGTCTTCCGGATGGTTAACAACCGGCTCTTTTGGCACGATCCGCTTTGGATGTTCTTTCAAGAAAAAAAGGCCTCCTTCATAGTAAAATGTTTCGAGTATGCATCGTAATATGATTGCAATGCGTTTGTGTAAACATCTTCGTCATTCGCACCACTACGCCAATTATCCTTTATATCATTAAAAATTGGTAAAAAGCTTCGTACAATTCTTGTTCACATTTTGCCATTTCGAAGATAAATAATCTTCATTTCGTGACCATCCATATTCATTTTCATTAAACTTATCCATTACCGTGCCCCAAAAACTTTTAGCCTTTTGGGATCGGTCAACAATTGGATTCTCCGAAGTATCACAAAAATATTGGGACAACCATACAAGCTCTTTTGGAAACCACGCTTTTTGTGGTTTTTGCCTCAAACTTCCTTCGTCCACCTCTTTCCCTATAAAATCTGTATCAACATTATACTATAAAAAAATAATAATTTATACTAATAATATAAATATATAAATACTAACGGTATACTTAATATATATATTTACTAATAACTAGACCGGAGCAGCCCGCTCAATGCGGCACGGGCTTTCGGCCTGCATGTTCATATTTAACGTAGTGTTGTGTATGTAAGAGAGAGAAAAGGCTCATGTGTTAAGACCCGTTTAGATGTCGGTGTGGTTAGCTTTTTTAAAAAGGTATCCGTTTTGGATGTAGTTAGTCTCGTTTTGTTCGTAAAATTATTTCAAGTTTAACGGTAGTAGCGGTAAAAATTAGTTCGTGATGAGTAGGAAGATAGGGCCCGTTGAATTTTATGGTGAGATTTATTTTTTGATTTAAATTAAAAATTGAAGTTACACTTTTAACCCCTACACAATTTAACAGGCCAAGATAGTTGAGGGGGGTAAGTGAAAAATTGCAGTGTGAATGGGATGGTTGGAACGACAAAAAAATTGGTGGGAACGACACAAGTTCCCACCTCTTTTAGTGTATATATATATATATATATATATATATATATATATATATATATATATATACATATATATATATACATATATATATATACATATATATATATATATATATATATATATATATATATATATATATATATATATATATATATATATATATATATATATATAATATACCTAATATATATATTGTATAAAATATTTATATAAACATACAGTAATAATAATATGAGTAAATATATACCTTTACTCTTTTTGGAGTGTTTTCGCGTAGCCCGTGGTTGTGATTGTGTTTCCATCGGTAGTTGACGTTGTGTTTCTTGTGTTTGTGTTTGCAACCTTTGTTGTTGTGGTTGGTTTGGAAACATTTGTTGAGGTTGGTTTGGAAAGATTTGTTGTGGTTGGTTTGGAAACAATTGTTGTGGTTGAGATTGATAAATTTGTTGTTGTTGTTGATAAAATAATTGTTGTGCCCATTGTTGTTGTTGTTGTTGTTCATAAGTTAACGGTGGCAACAGTTGAGACAACCCGAACAAATATTTAGTAATGTTGGCAAAATTTTGTGGATTAGGTGTATGGATAGGTCGGGTTGATGATCCGGGAATATTTGGATGCCCGAAAGCCAATAGATTTGATATCGGACGGGTGTTATTGAATGGTGAATCGAAATCATCATCTTGATTCCGTGGAGTGTTTGGAGAGTTAGGCATTTTTTTGTAAGATATATATATATATATATATATATATATATATATATATATATATATATATACATACATACATACATACATACATACATACATACATACATAGAGAGAGAGAGGCAAATATTAATACATTTTTTTACAACGGATATAATTCAATTCATTCAAACGCCCACCGACTCAAACCTATCAAGTTCTGCCACATGGAAGTGACATCCGTGACTTGCTGCGTTTCCTTGAAACAGACGCCTAAGTGACGCGTTAAAGTCACGCGCCGATACATCATTCGCATGCGTTTCTTGCTGGCCACATGTGCAAGTGACGGGGTCACTTAACCCCGATACAAATGGTCTAAGAGGTGAGATTCTTCCCTTAACAATTTACAAATTTTAAAGTATGATGTCCTTCCATCCCACTATAAGTGCTCCCTATTGACTTTTCAAAGTCTTTCTTTGTTAACTTTGATCGTAAATATTTTTGTTTGTATTATATAATATTTGATAAACATTATATGAATAGACTGAGTTTTAAATGTGTTTTCATTTATATAATTTTTATCAAATATTACATAACACAAATAAATATATTACAATTAAAATTAAGAAACAAAATGACTCTAAAATATCAACAAAGGACACTTAAAGTGGAACAAAGCGAGTAATGTATATGCATACAAAATTAATTGATCATTGATGTCAATCATAATATAATGACTTTGTTGGCCTGGTCTCTTATGAATTTTAATTATGAGGTGATGGTGACATAGTAAAATCTTGGCCTTTCAATGTGAAGGTCACGAGTTTAATTCCACGGAACTATAAAATTATTCTCTGTGATAGTCACGAAAGATGACTTCGGGCTGCTCGCAAAGCGGGTAGTCGATCTGTGAGTAGTCAGTTTAAAAAGGTGCATACCCAGGTTAATAAAAAAATAGAAAATAATAAACGTAGCCCTAAGGGTTACGTTTAATCATTCCTAATCAACCATGAATAATACTAATATCAAAATTATATAAACATAGTCGATATTAAAAATCAAAAATTCATTTTTGCATTTAATTAAGAGTTTTAAAATTTAAATATGATATGTTTAAATGTTGCTTTAAGGACTACTTTTAGCATTCTCTTATATATAATACTATAAACTATAAATATAAAATAGAAAACATAATATGTACAAATAGAAAAGAAACCGCGTTATCTCTAATAGTTTGATTGATTGATATTGAAGTATTCTCTACTCATGAATACTTTATTTGTTAGACATTTCATGGAAATTACCAAGAAATAAACAATAGTAGTTAAAGCCTTAAAGCTGTTAATGATAAACTTAACCCGAATCTAAATACGTCTTTCTAAAAACTACTTAAAGGCTACGTTTAATAGATTCTTAATTTAAATGTTGGTTTAGGACTTAGGTTAATCAACTAAAAGAATAAAACTTGATAAGTTGGCAATTCGTTAAAACCAGAAAACTAGAATAACTGATTACTTCATCCTTCTCATTAAAATTGTTCCCTAACAATCTTTTTAATTTCTTTTTTTTTTTATCATCAATTATTTACTATGCTCTTGTCACTAAGTAAGCTTGAAGAAATATTATCAAAAAATAAATTATGAAACTGTTGTGATAAAGACATTGGCTGACAAATTTGAATCACGGGTGTATACCTAACTGCACAGTAGATAATTTTGTATTATAAATACCAACGAATGTGATTTGCATATGATGCACATAGAGAATATATTTCATATATCTCCATTATTTTACTCTCTCTTATTTTAAGTTTATTAGTAGCCTATATTCAAGAACAAACCTGCTAAATGTAGTTATAAGCCTACTGAATTATAACACAAACCAAACCACTAAAGGTAGTTATAAGCCTACTGAATTATAACACGTTATCAGCACGAAGTGCTCCGTATAATCAAGGTTTATATAAGCAAGCACACGTCACTAATCAAGGTAAGAAATTATATAACTTTTATTAACTTCACTAACATTTATATTTATGTTATTTAAGTTATATATGGTCGGTTATACCGCCTGAATTATATTTTCTGTAATCTAACTCTTATTAACTTCACTAACATTTATATTTATGTTATTTAAGTTATATATGGTCAGTTATACCGCCTGAATTATATTTTCTGTAATCTAACTCTTATTAACTTCACTAACATTTATATTTATGTTAATAAGACCTCATGATTGTACGCAACACGTCATTTGACAACACGGTACTTTATGTACGCAACACGTCATTTGACAACACGGTACCATGGGTCGAGATTAATTCCGATCAATACGAATACGATGGGGTCTTTATATGTTATCTAACATTTATGATTACTTATGCAATTAATCATTATTTATTTCATGCATGCTAATTTTTATTCTTAAATTTATTATTTATGCATAATATGTTTATTCTCTTAATCTTCGTATTTATAATATAAATGTAAACAAAGTCAATGATAATCAAGACTTTACAACAATCATAAAATGAACCTGTTTTGAGAATAAAGATTTTTGATTGGAGTGATGAACATAGTATAAACTTAACTACGAGACATATTAATAGTAAAATAAAAACAACTTACAAACATCACCGAAACATCTCCTTTATCAACATACGATTTATCATGTTATTATTAACATCTTGTTACCACTAGCTTCATCGAATTTTGTATCTCGGTCAAAAAATTATCTAAGACTAGTCACAGCCCATTAAAAAAAACTCGATTAGTTTATTGAGTCTACTTAATAAAATAATCCCATGGCTTTAAAGAGAACATGGTGGCCTAGTATATATTTCTGTAATAATTCAATTCCCTTATATTAATAATCAAGTGGGCTACTTGAGTAAAAAGGGTGTCGGCCACAAATGGTAAAGCAAAGAAAAATATTACACCATTTTTCTTAAAAGTCCAATTTGTACCTGGAAATGGGTAGTCCATCACTTTCATTATGTTGTCACCATAATCAACTTTTAACATTTTTTTAATATAACTGGTAGGCATCATCACAAACATCATTGTCTTCGAACAGAAGAAATAAAATTTAGTGAAACATAGAAAATAAAAAGAATTTGAAGGTGGTCAGGGTGATTAACGGTTGAATCATATGAGGAGGTGGTTGTATTATTTTATTAGTAAACTAAGTGGTGAAATTCAAATAATTAAGAGTGTATATTGAGATAAAGATAATAAATATTGTATATTATCTATTTACATTAATAATTTGGCTAAGTTTGTCATAAATCAAAAGTGAGTGTTATGTAAATACGTGTCTCACCAATAACCTCTCACTAATAATCTTGTCAACCTAACACGTGAAAGTGAGTTGGAAGATCATGGAAAATGAAGTTACCTTTGCATCTTCCACTTGTACCAATGTCCCCAATTATATCTACACTGTATCTAATTTAATCAATTAAAAAATATTAATTTATAAGTGTATGTATGTAATACGAATGAAGAAAAAAGGAATGGTAAAATGGAGTAGCTTTTTGTCAAAAATGGAGTATTGAAAATGAAGTGGTCTCCTATAATTAAAAAAAAATCCGAGGGTACGGGTGATGGATCCAATGGATCCGCATCCGCGACCCGCGGGTGCCATCCCTAATTGTGACGAGTACAAATCAACTAAAAGTCTAAAAGATATATGCTCTTATAGGGACCAAATGTTCACAATAATTACCTAAGCTAGATATGAAACAAATAGTTCATCAAGAAAAAAAAATATGCATCTAAAGCTTCTACTGAAAATTAATGTGCAAGGTACAACATATAACTATATGGTCAAATTTATTTGAGCCTTCGGATTCACACACATATACACCGAGACGTCAAATAAAATATATATATGATGTATATATATTACTCAATTAACAAAATAGTAAATCAAAATTAATTCATATGAATAGTAAAACGAAATTAATTAATTTACTATTCACATAAAAAGCGCATATGATAAAAAGCACATATTATAAAAGCGCATATGATGAAAAGCGCATATGATAAAAAGCGCAGCGCATATGATAAGCGCATATGATAAAAAGGCGAAAATGATGAAAAGCGTAGCGCATATGGTGAAAAACACAGCGCATATGATTAAAAGCGCATATGGTGAAAAGGATATATGATGAAAAAGTACATATGGTAATTAATGAAAAGCACATATGGTGATTAATGAAAAATCACATATATATGGACCAATTCATCCATCATGTGGACCATTTTGATATTTCATGGTTCTAATAGAAGCATCTAGCGGATGGTCTCATATTTGTGTGTTATCATGCCGTAATATGGCATTTGCAAAGTTTCTTGCACAAATTATTAAATTGAGAACACATTATTCTAATTACACCATTAAAAGGATGAGACTTGATAATGCCGGTGAGTTAACATCTCAAGCATTTAATGATCATCATATATCTACAGGGATTGTTGTTGAACATCCAGTTGCTCATGTGCATACACAAAATTGGTTTAGCTGAATCAATAGATAAACGCTTGCAGCTAATAACTAGACAATTGATAATGAGTACAAAACTCTCAATATTTATATGGGGACATGTAAATTTACATGCTGCGACATTAATTCGCATTAGACCATGTGAAAGTCATAAATATTTTCACTTACTACTTGATTTTGGCCAAGAGCCAAATATTTTTCACCTTAGAACATTGGTTGTGCAGTGTATGTTCCAATTGTATCACCACAACGCAATAAAATGGTTCTTCAAAGAAAGATGGTAATATATTTTGGATATAAAACATCTTCAATCATAAGATATATTGAACCCCATGATGGGTGATGTTTTTACAGCATGTTTTGCTGATTGTCATTTTTAATGAAACATTGTTCCCTATATTAGGAGGAGAAAAAAAAAAGAAAAAAAAAAAGAAAAAGATGTTTCATGATGTGAACATAAATTAATGTATCTTGATCATCGTACAAAAGAATGTGAAAAGAAAGTTCAAAAATAATACATATGCAAGAACTTGCAAATAAATTATCTGATGTATTTACAGATACAAAAAGGAGTGACTAAATCATATATACTATCAGTAAATGCTTCAGCTAGAATTGAAATTCTAAAAGCTGGCAATAATGTCACTCATGAGTCTTTGCCACGCTAGAAACGTGGGAGACCAATTGGTTCCAAAGATAAAAATCCTCGAAAAAGAAAATCAGCTGATAATGAGGTAAAAGAAAGTGTTCAAGAAAAATCACAAATCAATACTCCTTCTGCAGAGGATATTGATGATGAAAATACAGAAATTGCAATAAAATATGCAATATTATGGAACCGAAACGAAATGACAAATATTGATGAGAATTTTTCAAATAATGTTAAAATGACATCATGAATAAAGATGATGATCTGGAACCAAAATCTGTCATTGAATGTCAATATAAGACATGACTAAGCTCAATGAAAATGAGCAATATGAGCTGAATTAAAATCGCTCAATAAAGGAAAAGTTTTCGGATCAATCGTTATTCACTTTTAAAGATGTGAAACGTATGAGATAAAAAATGAATTTTTATCCGAAAAAGAAATGTGAAGATAAAGATACAAGGTAAAACTAGACTTGTAACTTAAGGTTTCCCACAAAGGCCAGAAATGAATTATGAGGAAAACTTATCCTTATGTAATGAATACAATTACTTATTAGATACTTAATCAACATGGTAGTTACTTAAATGTATCTCATAGATGTTGTTACTACTTATCTATATGAATTACTTGATAGTGATATATACATGAATAAACATGAAGGGTTTAAGGTATCCGAAGCATCTAATGCAAAACACAAGAAAATGTATTCCATTAAATCACAAAGATTTTTATATGGGTTGAAACAATCGGGTCGCATGTGGTATACCCGACTAAGTGATTACTTGATAAGAAAAAGGATATACAAATAATCTTATTTGCCCATGTATTTTCATTAAGAAAACAACATCCGGATATGTGATCATAGCTGTTTATGTTGATGATCTTAATATCATAGGTACAAATAAAGAGATCCATGAAGCCATTCAACTTCTAAAGAAAGAATTTGAAATGAAAGATCTCGAAAAAACCAAGTATTGCCTTGGTTTACAAATTGAACATATGCCTAATGGTTTACTTGTACATCAAACAACATATACTGAAAAGATTTTAAAATGTTTTAATATGGACAAGGCAAAACCATTAAGTACTCCTATGGTTGTTAGATCACTTAATGTTGACACTAATCCATTTCGTCCCTGTGAAGATCATGAAGATATCCTGGGACCAGAAGTACCATATCTTAGTGCAATTGGAGCTCTTATGTATCTTACAAATTGTACAAGACCTGACATTTCTTTTGCAGTTAATTTGTTGGCAAGCTTCAGCTCAGCTCCTACCAAAAGACACTGGAATGGGATCAAACACATATTTCGATACCTTCGAGGAACTACTGATTTAGGATTATTTTATTCTAACAATTCAAAACAAAATTTAGTTGGTTATGCAGATGCAGGTTATTTATCTGATCCACATAAAGCCAAATCTCAAACTGGATATGTATTCCTAAATGGTGGTACCGCAATATCATGGCGTTCTCAAAAACAAACACTTGTTGCAACATCATCAAATCATGCTGAAGTGATTGCATTACATGAAGCTACTCGGGAATGTTTTTGGTTGAGATCAATGAAACAACTCATTACTGATTCTTGTGGACTAGAACGCGATAAAAGCCCAACAACTATCTATGAAGATAATGCAGCTTGCATAGCACAGATGAAAGAAGGGTATATCAAAAGTGACCGAACGAAACACATACCTCCTAGATTCTTCTCTTACACTCAAGATCTCATTAAGAATAACCAGATTGAAATGAGATATGTTCAATCCAGCAAAAACTCTGCTGATCTTTTCACCAAAGCACTCCCAACTGCTATTTTCAGAACACACGTTCACAATATTGGCATGAAGCAAGTTCAAAATATGTGACGACTCAGCGATGTCTACTTGAGGGGGAGTCAACTCTATACTGCACTCTTTTTCCCTTGACTAAAGTTTTATCCCACTGGGTTTTTCTTTAGCAAGGTTTTTAACGAGGCAGTACTAAGTTGCTTTTTAATAATTTG
This sequence comes from Rutidosis leptorrhynchoides, assembly GCF_046630445.1. Lineage (NCBI taxonomy): Eukaryota > Viridiplantae > Streptophyta > Magnoliopsida > Asterales > Asteraceae > Rutidosis > Rutidosis leptorrhynchoides. The sequence goes on from NC_092340.1 coordinate 295,913,812, forward strand.
TCATCCAAGGGGGAGTGTTGTGATAGACATTGGCTGACAAATTTGAATCACGGGTGTATACCTAACTGCACAGTAGATAATTTTGTATTATAAATACCAACGAATGTGATTTGCATATGATGCACATAGAGAATATATTTCATATATCTCCATTATTTTACTCTCTCTTATTTTAAGTTTATTAGTAGCCTATATTCAAGAACAAACCTGCTAAAGGTAGTTATAAGCCTACTGAATTATAACACAAACCAAATCACTAAAGGTAGTTATAAGCCTACTGAATTATAACAGAAACGTAATAAATGAGAGTAATTTGGAACTCAATCATTTTTATTGACTATTTTCCAAGGAACAATTTTTAATATAACTAATTAAATAACAAGGTGGAAAATAAAATTGGATTGACTAATGCAAAAGAGCTTTATAAAAGTTTCTCAACGGAAACACTTTTTGTTAAAAGATTTGAGATGGAAGACTTTATTCCTAATTTTTTTTTTTTTTTATAGGCAACAGGATTTCATTAAAATAAAACCAAGATACAACAGAACAGGGATAAAAACCCTGCACCAAACTCCCAAATGGATCCTAATACTACGCTATCTCACATCTTACAAATGAAATTAAACTATAATGCCGAGAAGGCATTGACAATACATTGAATAAAACTCGACATTTATAGCTATATATCATGAATATGAACATCTAAAATGAATCGCTACGTGGTCAAATATTCATGAGGATTGACGAGCCATCTAAAAAACCAAGACTTTATTCCTAAAATACTTGCAAAAATATTTTTCTTAAAGGAAAAGTTTTTTATTTAAAGGTTTGAGATGGAAGAACTTTTTCATATATAAACATATTAATCATTCCCATTGTCTTGAAAAAGCTTTGTAACAACGAGTGAAAGTTTTTAGAAAAGTTTTTTTATTAGTTTTTTTTTTTTTTTAATTATATATGCATGTGCAAGATTAACAAAAAACTACTTATGTGAGAAGTTTCGCCGCTCCATGAAAACTTTGATTCATCTATACCTAAAAGTATGATAATGTTTGACTTAGATGGTGCTCCTCCGTATTAATTAGCTAGATGTATTATGTAGAGATGATCTTTCCCAACCCTACTCCGTATTACTTAGATGGGCACTACATTAAGATCTTGTATCTTATTGCTGATTTATTTTGATATCAATCATAACTATTATTGATCTACATACCGTTATTGAGACTCACGATCCTTTTACGGGTAATTGTAGGTTATCTACATATATAGTTATTGAAACTATTATTGATGAACAAATATAACACTAACGATGGTGCTCGTGTCATACTCAAGCAGAGAAACAGCGACTTTGTTGTACCGTGGCCATGAAAAAATCAAATGTAAAGTCATCTTTGACATTATTGTAGTTTGCAAGAACATGTGGTTAATAGAAAATAGTTGGAAGTTTATTTTAAGGGTAAAGACAAAATTACTCCCGTCCTCCTTGAACTTATATTGAAATCACTGACGTCGTCCTCAAACTTTTTTTTTTGCTCACGTCGTCACTGAACTTTCAAAAAATAACGCGCGACGTCCTTCTGTCTACTTCCGTCTATTATTTCCGTTAAAGTCATCCCATGTGCTAGGAACATGAGGGTATTTTCGTCTTTTTATTCTTGTTAACCCCTTTATTTTCCTTTTCCTCTTTTATTTATCAGATTCGTTTCATTTTTTAAAAATAAAAAATTCACAAAATAAATATATTTCCCCACTGTTATTGTACGTTCATATACATCATAATCTCAAATTCGATTTCTTCATCTAGTGTTTCTAAACGAAATCTGAGCACAAAAACGTGATCTTCAACATCAAACTAACATTCGATCATCATCAGATGCGATTAACAACAGCGAATTCGTTGAGATTTGCTCCGTGTTCATCATAAACCAAAAAAGTTCAACTTTTTGGTGCTCCGAACAATATAGAAACTCTCAGATCGATTCGGGCACATATTTGGATTACTTGATGTTTGTTTGTACTATAGAAACCTTCAAATCTCATTGAAATTTAACAAAAAATTCCAGATCTGACAGTCAAAGTTTGAAGGTCCTCAGTCAACGTTTTAATTCAATTGATTTTGTGTTTTTCATATGATGTTGATGATTGACGAACGCTCAGTGGTGATATTACAACGTTTTTCATGTGGAAATCGTAACCTAAAAGTGTCTGAATTTCAAAATCCGATTTCATGTTCATATGAATATTACGTTCCTGTTCTTCGAATGGATTTTGGTGGCAGTGTCATTATTAACCCCGTCGAACGATCGTGACCTTAGTTTGGTGTTTGATTTTGATGTAGTTTCAGATTACAGAGGTTAGATCCGATTTGATTTGATGTAGTTTCAGATATGAAAATTGTTTATGTTGAATTTTGGGTACGACTTCATTTTTATTTAATTTGTGTTTGAGAGATTACGACTCCGGTCTGTTTGAATTTTGTACGATTTTTTCCCTCTTTTTGATTATAAGAATTATCCTCCAATTACTGATTTGCTGATTATATTGTTGCCAATTGTTTATGCCCTTGATTTATATTTTATTTTATATTTTAGTTTGAATTTGAATTTGTTAAGATACTAGCATTTATAATTTTGCATTGAAAAACATGAGAAGGTTGGGTGAAGAAGAAAATAGGGTTTGTGAAATATTGGGGAGAAGATGAAGATTAGGGAAGAAAACAAAATTACGCCGGTCGTCCTTAAGAGATAAAATGACAGAATTGCCCTCACATGTTTGGCACATGCTTCATGTTAACAGAGGAAAGAGACGGAAACTAAACAGAAGGACGGCGAACGTTATTTTTTTAAAGTTCAGTGACGACGTGAGCAAAAAAAAAAAGTTTAAGGACGACGTCAGTGATTTCAATATAAGTTCAAGGACGACGGAAGTAATTTTGTCTAAGGGTAAAACACTAAAACTGTTAGATTATATTTTTAAGTGTGACTGGATCAAATAAGGTGTGGAAAGATTACTTCCCTTTTAGAAATAGCTTCATGTTTTTAAAAAAATATATCCTAATCTCCTTTATTGAAACCGCATTTACTGATTATTTATGTTCTATAATGTAATAGTTAGATAATCTTCACAAATTGCCATTCCAAAGACAAAATGGCAAATAATCAAATAATCTTTACAAAAGGCAAATAATCAAATACTATGTGAAAAATTTTATGTAACGTTGGTGTTGGGGTCGATGTTTTTTCTATTGGCGGGTGTGCAAGGGCGAAACTGCTAAGGTTCATGGGTCACCTGCTCCCAATCTATCTATAGTTTCTATTATATTTCTAAAATGATGACATCATAAATAAGCTTTTTCCTTCGTTAAAAAAAATTAAAAAACAAAAACAAAAAAATCCAGACCATTAAGTGATGTCATAAATGTATTTATCTTACAATTAAAAAAATCATAGTAATTATTTAACTCCGTACATGTATATGTTCCAAATTAGGGTTTCTTTATAATTTATGTCGCTCCTTTTCCAAATACAAGCAACCCAAAATCAGTTCCATCTACAGCCACCATCACCGCCATCATCTACAGCCGACACCACACCGATGGTGCCATCTACAACTGCTCTTAATCTCACCGCCGTGAAAATCGATTGATGAACTGGTGGCGGGTATGCAAAGTCAAGTGAAAATTGATTGAATTTATGTTACAAATAAATCGAGCATACAACACAGTTTGTATATAATCCTCATCTCATTATTTATTTAGGTTTTGCAGGTTTATTGAATTGATGCTTAAATTAATTGGTTTGTTCATCTGAATCAATAGGTTCGTGGGATATGTTTGATCGCTGCAGATCCAAATGAACCTATGTAGTATTAAATCTAGGTTAACAATCTTCATCTCATTCCGTTTTCTGATTGTGTTTCTGTTGATGTATTATTTATGTTTCTGATTTCAGATGTCGAAATATTTTGTTTCTGATTTCGGATTTATATCAAATGTACAGTTGTTGGTCACATGTCTTTTGCCATTTGTCCAAATTATGGTGGGGTTTCCATTTGTTTGACAGGTTAGCTTTGAGGAAAGGAAGGTGAGATGAACGAACTTATTATTATCTATTTTTATGGCCCGGGTTCTTATCAAAACCTTACCTTTTTGTTTATTTTTTGCAATTTTTTTGGTTTCTTGATTTATGTATGTTTTATCATTTCGGTGCCCAGCATTTTTATCTTGCAATGGTTTGTATTGGATCAGGGTAAACTTTGGTGATTAGGGTAAACTTTGTCGTAGTGGTGTATAGCTTAAAACTTGCAATGTACATAGTTTAACCTCTTAAAGATTATATCTTTTTGCTCTTTTTGTTATCTTTCCAGGTGTTGGAGATAATTTACCAGATAAAATGGGCGGTTGTGCGTGGTTTAAGAGGTTAGTTGTCATTAACAGAAAGAAGGAAGACAGATTGAAAAATATAGAGGTAAAACACCATCTTGTAGCAATTTCTTTATCAAGTTCTTATTATTTATGAAATTATGCTTACTAGCAGAGCCGAAAAATTAAAAATGAGAACCGTATTCGCAATAGATATTAGCCTTTGATATTCAAGTGAATATTACTTTAGACAGTGACTATATTTTTATTTTTATTTAAATTAAAAAACTGAAATAATTTCAAAAAGGGAGGGAGCTATTCCAAAACCACCTTATAGCTCAGTCAGTATTTATGGATACTATGCACTTGGGGTGGAAAATGGGTGGGTCTAATGGTCTGGCTGTGGTAACAGATCGAAACAAGTCTTATCTTTTATATTGGTTTAGGTCTTGAATCTTGCAAACAAAAAACAGATATAGAACATAGAGCTCTTGCTATTTGTTGTCAATGATAAGTTTGCAGACCGTGTAGGATGTGGTTTCTCAAGATTGACACGAGATCATCATGAACTCATTCAAGAATTGTTGAAGGTTTGGCAAGATCTTAATTGAGACAAATTGTCTGCTGGCATGATCAAGTATTCATGTGTTACTTTCTATTAGACACACGTCTACCTTTTTTTTTTTTTTTTTGCAAAGTGGGCAGTTCGGGTAAATGGTCGAATCGTGTATTTGTACAGGTCAATATGGCAGGTTTGTGCTTAACTCACATCTATGGCTCCGAGCTTTATAGTACTGCAAGGAAAAGGTAGTGTTTTAACTATAATTACATAAAGCTGTAAGATAAACTACTATTTCTACTATGTGTAGTAATAAAGCTATAATATTTCTACGCGCGCCTAACTGCTGTTTTTGTAGTTGATTCTAGGTAATGTGGTTTTTGGTTTCCTATATGTTATTTGTTGTTAACATTAGTAGAAGGGACAAATCACATAGGTTGGATAACATGATGAGATGTTTATGGAGCAAACGAGAAGTTTTTGGATATGGGTCAGGTTACCCAAAATAATATTTCTATCAAACGAACGGTAAGACTCAAAATTGTCATTGGTGCATTGCAGTTGTATAGTTAACATACTTGCTGACTGTTGGTGATTTATTGATTACTAGCATGATGCAAGTGCAATTCTTAGGCCATAGCAATCATGCTTCAATGAATCAGAAAGTTTTATTTGAATGTGTTTCTGGGCACAAATCAAAAAGCAGTCTGCCTATAATGTCAAAGAGGAATTGGATAATGATTAGTTAGATGTGGACAAGCCAAATATAGGTCAAAAGATTGATTAGATGTTGTCCGATGATTGTTACGAGCAGGATAGACTTGGAACGATATCAACTGCTTTTCCACTCAAAATATAAGTGTTACAAATATCTAAGAGGTTAAAAGACAGAAATATGGTCAAAAGTACTCCTTAAAAATGGGGGCAGTTGAAGATGAGGTGGTGGTTACTTTTAAAAATGGTGGGGTTACTTTTAAAATTTTATAAATTTTGTGGTGGTTTTCTAAAGGAGGTTAACTACACTATTTATAACCTGTATGGGAACTAGAATAAAGGGGGAATAAAGTGTTGTTGCTGTTATAATTCAGTAGGCTTATAACTACCTTTAGTGGTTCTTGACTGTAGAAGGTATATAGAGATAGAGATACTGTAAAACTGAGAAAACAAAGGTTGAACAAAAGGTATGAGTAATTGGTTTTTTATTTATAGAAAAATGTACAATGAGAGTTTGGTGGCATTTGGAATCTAGAGAGAGAGAGTGTTTTTGTTAACCAAAAAAAATACATACCATAAACTCTAACTCAACACACCTATTTATACTCAAAAAAATATACTATGCAATATCTATAATAATAATAAAATTATCATCCAATTATTACTTTTATAACACTCCCCCTTGGATGATAATTTTATTAGTGAATAACTAGTACTGCCTCGTTAAAAACCTTGCTAAAGAAAACCCTTTGGGATAAAACTTTAGCTAAGGGAAAAAGAGTGCAGCATAGAGTTGACTCCCCCTCAAGTAGGCAACGCCTGAGTTGTTACATCTTCTGAACATGCCTCATGCCAATATTATGAACGTGTGTTCTGAAAATAGCAGTTGGGAGTGCTTTGGTGAAAAGGTCAGCAGAGTTTTTGCTGGACTGAACATATCTCATTTCAATCTGGTTGTCCTTAATGAGATTTTGAGTGTATGAGAAAAATCTAGGGGGTATGTGTTTTGTTCGGTCACTTTTGATATACCCTTCTTTCATCTGTGTTATGCAAGCTACATTATCTTCATAGATAGTTGTTGAACTTTTATTGCGTTCTAGTCCACAAGAATCAGTAATGAGTTGTGTCATTGATCTCAACCAAAAACATTCCCGACTGGCTTCATGTAATGCAATTACTTCGGCATGATTTGATGATGTTGCAACAAGTGTTTGTTTTTGAGAACGCCATGATATTGCGGTACCTCCATTTAGGAATACATATCCATTTTGAGATTTAGCTTTATGTGGATCAGATAAATAACATGCATCTGCATAACCAACCAAATCTTGTTTTGATTCGTTAGAATAAAATAATTATAAATCAGTAGTTCCCCGAAGGTATCAAACTATTTGTTTGATCCCATTCCAATGTCTTTTGGTAGGGGCTGAGCTGAACCTTGTCAACAAATTAACTGCAAAAGAAATGTCAGATCTTGTATAATCTATAAGATACATAAGAACCTCAATTGCACTAAAATATAGAACTTCCGATCTGTTAAAATTTTCATGATCTTCGCAGGGATGAAATAGATCAGTGTCAATATTGAGTGATCTAACAACAATGAGTTTGTCTTTAAAAAAAATGTTTTAAAATCTTTTCGGTATAAGTTGTTTGATGTACAAGTAAACCATTAGGCATATGCTCAATTTGCAATCCAAGGTAATACTTGGTTTTTTCAAGATCTTTCATTTCAAAATAATTCTTTAGAAGTTGAATGATTTCATAGATCTCTTTATTTGTTCATATGATGTTAAGAACATTGACATAAACAACTACGATCTCATATCCGAACATTGTTTTTATAAAACATACGTGCAAAATAAGTTTATATTTATACCCTTTTTTTTATCAAGTAGTCATTTAATCGGTTATACCACATATGTCCCGTTTGTATAAACCCACTTAGAAATCTTTGTGATTTAATGGAATATATTCCCTTGGGTTTTACATTAGATGCTTATGATACCTTAACCCTTTAGGTATATTCATATATATCACTATTAAGTGATCCATACAGATAAGTAGTAACAACATTCATGAGATGCATTTAAATAACTACCAGGTTGATTAAGTATCTAATAAGTAATTGTATCCATTACAGGAGGATAATTTTTCCTCCTAATTCATTTCTGGTCTTTGTGGGAAATATTGAGTTACAAGTCTAGTTTTGCCTTGTAACTTCATTTGCACATTTCTTTTCGGATAAAAATTCATTTGTATCCCATACGTTTCACATTTTTAAAAGTGATAACGATTGATCCGAAAACTTTTCTTTTATCGAGCGATTCTAATTCAGCTCTTATTGCTCCTTTCCATTGAGCTCAATCATGTCCATTTTGTATATTCAATGACAGATTTTAGTTCCAGATCATCATCTTTATTCATGATGTCATTGTAACATTATATGAAAATATCTCATAGAGATTTTAGTTTCATTTCGGTTCCATAATATTGCATAATTTATCGCAATTTTAGTATTTACATTTATCAATATCCTCTGCAGAAGGAATATTGATTTGCGGTTCTTCTTGAACACTTTCTCTTACCTCATTATCAGCTGATTTTCTTTTTCGAGGATTTTTATCTTCGGAACCAATTGATCTTCCACGTTTGATGCGCGGCAAAGACTCAACAGTGACATTATTGCCAGCTTTTGGAATTTCAGTTCGAGCTGGAGCATTTATCGCTGGTATATATGATTTAGTCACTTTTTTATATCTGTAAATGCATAAAGTAATTAATTTGCAAGTTCTTGCATATGCATTATTTTTGAACTTTCGTTTCACATTCTTTTGTGCGAGTTCAATATACCTTAATTGATGTTCACATCATGAAGCATCATTTTATTTTTTATTTTTATTTCTCCCCCTAATCTAGGGAACAATATTTTATTAAAATGACAATCAGCAAAACGTGCTGTAAAAACATCACCCATCATGGGTTCAATATATCTTATGATTGAAGATGTTTTATATCCAAAATATATTATCATCTTTCTTTGAAGAACCATTTTATTGTGTTGTGGTGATACAATTGGAACATACACTGCACAACCAATGTTTTAAGGTAGAAAATATTTGGCTCTTGGCCAAAATCAAGTATTAAGTGAAAATATTTACGACTTCCACATGGTATAATGCGAATTAATGTCGCAGCATGTAAATTTACATGTCCACATATAAATATTGAGAGATTTGTACTCATTATCAATTGTCTAGTTATTAGCTGTAAGCGTTTATCTATTGATTCAGCTAAACCAATTTTGTGTATGCACATGAGCAACTGGATGTTCAACAACAATCCCTGTAGATATATAATGATCATTAAATGCTTGAGATGTTAACTCACCAGCATTATCAAGTCTCATCCTTTTAATGGTGTAATCAGAATAATGTGTTCTCAATTTAATAATTTGTGCAAGAAACTTTGCAAATGCCATATTACGGCTTGATAACATACAAATATGAGACCATCCGCTAGATGCGTCTATTAGAACCATGAAATATCAAAATGGTTCATATGATGGATGAATTGGTTCATATATCTTACCTTGAATTCTTTCAAGAAACATTTGTGATTCTTTTTCACAATATACTTTTCATTAATTACCATATGTGCTTTCCATTAATCACCATATGTGTTTTTTTTTTTTTTTTTTTTTTTTTATAAATCACCATATGTGTTTTTTTTTTTATCATATATCCTTTTCACCATATACGCTTTTAATCATATGCGCTGTGTTTTTCACCATATGCGCTTTTAATCATATGCGATTTTCATCATATGCGTTGTGCTTTTCATCATATTCGCTTTTTATCATATGCGCTTATCATATGCGATGCGCTTTTTATCATATGCGCTTTTTTATGTGAATAGTAAATTAATTAATTTCGTTTTACTATTCATATGAATTAATTTAGATTTGCTATTTTATTAATTGAGTAATATATATATACATCATATACTTGTGACTCCGAAGGCTCAAATGAATTTGACCATATAGTTATACGTTGTACCTTGCACATTAATTTTCAGTAGAAGCTTTAGATGCATATTATTTTCAGTAGAAGCTTTAGATGAACTTTTTTTTAATCACCAAATACCACAAACACTTTGTTTGCGTTTGTTCATAGTCATCAATGAAAACCATTTTCTTTAATTTTATTTTATACAATAAAATTAACGCATCTTTATTCTTTTCAAAAACAATAATCTATTGTTATTGTTCACTTGTGCCATGTTTAACAACAAAAGTCAACAACCTCTGTCTTGTTTGTTGTGGCAACCAAAAACAACCTTTGCTTTTGTTACCGAGAATCCAAGACCAAAAAACAATTAATTTTTAATTAATCTTTTATCAAAACCATAAATGATTTTATTGATCTACGTTGATATGGCCATAAAGAATTGACGGCTGACCTACTTTTGTAAGTGTATTTCGGCTATCATCCCGAAAACGCACAACGACCTTTTTTTTTTTTTATGAACTATTTGTTTCATATCTAGCTTAGGCAATTATTGTGAACATTTGGTCCCTATAAGAGCATTTATTTTTTAGACTTTTAGTTGATTTGTACTTGTCACAATTAGGGATAGCACCCGCGGGTCGTGGATGCGGATCCATTGGATCCATCACCCGTACCCGCGGATTTTTTTTAAGAGACATCCAATTGAACCCTTGTTCGTTGAAACAATTTGACTATATTTTTACTCCCCATTATTAAACGGGCCATTTTGATGCACACTCTTAAAACAATAATTTGTTTTTTAAGTTTTATTATTCAACCTCCTTTTTTCAACGGTCACGTTTTTAACAAAACATTTGACAAGTTTGGAAAAAAGTTTTTTATTGATTATCATCAAAAGTTTTCTATTGTCACTCTACTCGATGGAATTATGACATACAACCAAAATTGCAACCCAACACTACATAAGAACAAAAAGGTTGTTTTTAATTAACATATGTATATGTATTAAACTCGGAATAATAATAACTTATTTTAGAAAATTAACATAAGACATGTTGAAACATTTTTGTCACATTTAGCTCATCAAGTCTAATACTTATCATTGATAGATTTTATCACGTCTAGGAGATGTTTACTTTTTTCTTGCATTAAGTTCTACTTTCATTTACCTTTGTTTGGAAAAAAGTTTTTTTTTTTACTTTGCTTTCCCCCTTTCTGTAAAACTCATTTAAACACTTTCTTTATTTTTTTTTTTAAAAAAAAACTTCCTTTTTTTTACGTTACCCGTAAATTATAAATATATAAAAAAACTTTTTGTTTAAATTTTTTTTCTAGTTTTTAAAAGGCCACTTGACCAATTTTTTAATTCTTTCACAACACCTGATATCGTGATCGTGACCTTTCACCAAAGCAAGAGATATTCTTGATAAACTAAACACGGACTCGTGTTTGAAATTGTCGGCCACAAAAAAATTCATTTGATAAAAGTATATATATATTTTTTTTAGTTATAGAAGGAGACCACTTCATTTTCAATACTTCATTTTTGACAAAAAACTATTCCATTTTACCATCCCCTTTTTTTTCTTACTTTAACTTTTAAGATATACTTTTAATAAAAATACAAACTAATTTTTCTTATTTTAACTTTTAAGATTTACTTTTAATAAAAATACAAACTACTTTTTCTTATTTTAACTTTTAAGATTTACTTTTAATAAAAATACAAACTACTTTTTGTATTTTAACTTTTAAGATTTACTTTTAATAAAAGTACAAACTACTTTTTCTTATTTTAACTTTTAAGATTTACTTTTAATAAAAATACAAACTACTTTTTGTATTTTAACTTTTAAGATTTACTTTTAATAAAAGTACAAACTACTTTTTCTTATTTTAACTTTTAAGATTTACTTTTAATAAAAATACAAACTATTTTTTTTATTTTAACTTTTAAAATTATAAATTTAAGAATAAACATTAGTATGCATGAAATAAATAATGATTAATTGCATAAGTAATCATAAATGTTAGATAACATATAAAGACCCCGTCGTATTCGTATTGATCGGAATTAATCTCGACCCATGGTACCGTGTTGTCAAATGACGTGTTGCGTACATAAAGTACCGTGTTGTCAAATGACGTGTTGCGTACAATCATGAGGTCTTATTAACATAAATATAAATGTTAGTGAAGTTAATAAGAGTTAGATTACAGAAAATATAATTCAGGTGGTATAACCGACCATATATAACTTAAATAACATAAATATAAATGTTAGTGAAGTTAGTAAAAGTTAGATTACAGAAATATAATTCAGGTGGTATAACCGACCATATATAACTTAAATAACATAAATATAAATGTTAGTGAAGTTAGTAAAAGTTAGATTACAGAAATATAATTCAGGTGGTATAACCGACCATATATAACTTAAATAACATAAATATAAATGTTAGTGAAGTTAGTAAAAGTTAGATTACAGAAATATAATTCAGGTGGTATAACCGACCATATATAACTTAAATAACATAAATATAAATGTTAGTAGTTCAAAATTTGATATATTCGAGTCTGAAAATTATTAATAATTTCATACCTTGATTAGTGATTCGTGATCGTTTGAGATATCTTTTAATTACACTAAGCTTTTCGTGCTGATAACGTGTTATAATTCAGTAGGCTTATAACTACCTTTAGTGGTTCTTGACTGTAGAAGGTATATAGAGATAGAGATACTGTAAAACTGAGAAAACAAAGGTTGAACAAAAGGTATGAGTAATTGGTTTTTTATTTATAGAAAAATGTACAATGAGAGTTTGGTGGCATTTGGAATCTAGAGAGAGAGAGTGTTTTTGTTAACCAAAAAAAATACATACCATAAACTCTAACTCAACACACCTATTTATACTCAAAAAAATATACTATGCAATATCTATAATAATAATAAAATTATCATCCAATTATTACTTTTATAACAGTTGCTATATTCTTATACTTTAATTTCATGTAATATGTTTATGTTTATGAGATTAATGAAGCAAAATGTTGGCTAGAGGGTTGCAACATGGTATCTACACTTATACTGCTATCGGAGGATTGATGGTTCGATTCTTAAGGTTTAGATTAATTGTGAACAGAATTCTTAACTAAATGATTTTAACATTTACATTCGCTTAATCCCTTAATCATATCATTCAACTATTTCGTTTAAACAAACCCGTGATTTCACGGGTCATTTCACTAGTGAATTTTAAATTTTCAGATTTAAAATTTTAATTTTGCTTCGAAAAGTCTTCATATTATGCCCAAAAGCCTTCAAATTTTGCCACCAACTATAAAATCTATGATCTAAAAGGTTGTATTTTCATGAAAGAATGAAACATTATAATTATAGTGAATGTGAACACTTTTAAAAAAAATGTTCCCCGTTTTAATTTCTACAAGGTGGAAATTAAAATGGGATTGAACTAATGCAAAAGAGCTTTATAAAAGTTACTCAACGGAAACACTTTTTGTTAAGACTGTCTTTAACGCGGCGTCAGAAAGGTACGCGTCAGACGAGCTGGACCCATCTGAAACTCCTGACGCCTATAACGCGGCGTCAAAAACTGACGTGGGGGGCGTCAGTTGGTATATTGACTGGAAAAAAGGGGCTTCAAGGTACGCGTGTCAGCCTTTGATTGGTTGGGGAATTATAGCCGTTACCCAACGGATACATACCCGTTTTTTCAAAAAAAAAATTAAATCATTTTTTACTCCTATTTAAACACCAAACATCATGTCATTTTTACACCTATCATTCTTACTCTTTTTTCTTTTCATATTTTTTTTTTTATAAAACTTTACCATTTTATAAATGGGTTCGAGGTTACGGGAGTCTAATTCCGACTCCGAAGATTTGCGGATTGTACAATTAATTCAAGAAATACAAGAAGATGATTCCGAAGTCGAATCGGCACCGTCTATTCCGAGAGTTAGAGGTTACATTCCTAGGGAACGTGAGGTTGCTGCACAACGTTTGTGGGATGATTATTTTTGTGAGACGCCAAAATATCCACACACAAAATTTAAAAGGTGTTTTCGTATGCGAATACAATTATTTCTCCGGATAGTGCGAGGTATAACTACTTTCCAAAGTGATAATATGCCAGAATATTTTAGTTACTTTTCTCAACGTTTTGATGCTATCGGTAGGCCTACATTTACTACTTTACAAAAATGTACGCCGGCTATACGCCAATTGGCGTATGGAACCGCTCCCGATATGTGGGATGAATATTTGCAAATGAGTGAGCAAACATCAATACTATGTCTAGATTACTTTTGTATGTGTGTTATTACTTTGTACAAAAGTGAATACATGCAATCTCCTAATGCACATGATGTTGCTAGATTATATAGTGCACACGAGGAGAGACATGGTTTTAGGGGTATGCTCGGGAGTATAGATTGTATGCACTGGGAGTGAAGGAATTGTCCTGTTGCTTTAAAAGGACAATACATTCGGAGTGATCACAAGAAACCAACCCTTATGCTTGAAGCAGTTGATTCATATGACTTGTGAATTTGGCATTTTTTTTTTTGGGATGGCGGGTTCCAACCAGGGGCGAAAATGATTTTGGGGGGGGGGGGGGGGGGGGGGGGGGGGGGCGGCCCCAGTGGAATTTTTTTTTCCAGTGTAAAAATTTTGGATTTTTCGACTTTGCCCCCAGTGGATTTTTTTTTTGCCCCAAAACCCTCAAATTTTGCCCCAAAATCTCCAACTTTTGCCCCAAAATCTTCAAATTTTGCCCCAAAATCTCCAACTTTTGCTCCAAAATCTTCAAATTTTGTCCAAAAAAATTGCTACGGTTTAAAATTATTTTTTTGCCCCCGGTGAAAAAAATCCTAGTTTCGCCTCTGGTTCCAACAATGATATTAACGTTTTGAACCAATCACCTATATTTGATAAACTTAAGAACGGAACATTTCCATCCGCACCATTTGAACCAACTTTTAGCAATGCGAATTAGTTTTTTTTTTATTGAATCTATGTAATCGTTAATTTATGTATTTTTAAATTTTTATGAAAAATTAATTTATGTATTTTTTATTTAATATGTAATTTATTTTATTTTGTTGTATTTATTTATCATTTTAATTCATTTGAAAAAAAAAATACAAAACTGGTGGACCCTACTAAATTTGACACTTCCATTTGACATTTGGGGTTATTGGAGGGTCAAAATCTGACACTGACATGTCACAGGCAAATGCACTTATTGGGCCAAAAAGTACAAATCGCCTACTAGTCTAATAGATTTGAGATGGAAGCCTAAAATACTTCTAAAAAAGTTTTTCTTAAAGGAAAAAATTATTATTTAAAGGTTTGGGATGGAGGAACTTTTTCATATATAAACATATTAATCATTCCCGATGTCTTGAAAAGGTTTTGTAACAACGAGTGAAAGTTTTTAGAGAAGGTTTTTTTTTAAGTTTTTTTAGTAGTTCTTTTGCATTAAAGAAAATGAGTGCAAGAATCAAGATTATTGCCCCCTCTTCTTTACACAGCTTTAAAGAAAATGATACTGAAATGTTATAGTTTCATCTATGTTATGCTTTGACAAATTTAAATGTCTTCTCTTTTAGTTAATAAAAATTTCTTATGAGTTTTAGGGTTGTTTTTTGTGTTAAACGAATCATTACCTTTTTTCAGTGTGAGCAATGTATGTTTTCAACATGTCACAACTTTGATTTTGTTAGTTGTTGTGACATTGAAATTGAAATGGTGATATGCAATCGTATTTCCTCAAACAATGTAGAGTGAACTAATTCAAACAACCAAAACCAAAAAGCTATAAAACATATTTTCTGTATGCTCTGTATTCTAAGATGTACCTGGGGTGTAACCGATTGACTGAAATTCAAAGAGCTCAAGCTCAACTTATATGATACTCCACTGTACAATCACGAGCGAGCCGAATCATTTATTATATGATACTCCGTATAATAAATTTACTATTATTATATTATTTTATTTCAAGTATTATATATAAATACTACGTACATTACAGTTACTTCGTACTATATGTATCATTTTATACTCCTAATGAATATAATATAATTGACGCAAATAAAAGCTAGTTTAGTCTTGCGATTTGTTTGAGCTGAATATATAAGAACTTACTAAACAATCTGCAAAATATGTTAAATTTCGGACTCAAGCTCGATAAAACTCGGCTCGAATTGACTTTATAACGAGTCAAGCTCGACTCGAGTAGCCCGGCTTGTTTATACCCCTACTCACAACGCAGTTTAAAACTAAGATGAGACAATTTTAGATACGTTCACATATATGAATAGTAAAATTTAGATACTCATTTCAAAACTTTTAAAAATTGCAGTCAACATTTTCAGCGTCAATAAACAATGAAGGATCGGAAAACCCTCCTGCATATACATCAACTGCTATCATTCAAAACCAACAAAATCCTAAAAATCTACCTTTCTTTCTAAAATCAAAACAAAACCGAGCAGTTTACTTGTGATCTAAATCTAAATAAACTTATCTAACCTGGTCTTTTTATTTGGAGGACGAAAGTTTTCTAATCGAAGATCAGAACCTTTACGCATATCATTTAAAAAGGGTTCACCTTTTTCTGATTTAATGATTTCAAGAATGACTCCAAGAACCTCAGCTGCATAACCCGATTCCACAAGTTGTACTTTTTGTTCCCCACCTTCATATATCATACGACATACTTCTTTATACGATATCACATTTTCTAGTAGTATTTTTGCCAAAATTTGACCAAGAAACTCGGCTGCTAATGGTGCATCGTACACCATGTCCTCCAATGTCGATAAAACCAATTCCAATCTGGATGATTTAACAAAAACCATAAACAGTTAAAATACATAATCTTGAAAAAAAAAAAAAAAAAAATGTGTGTGTATATGCAAAGCACTAGTTAATTACCCTTTAACAAGCGAATCTCGACTTAAAATCCCGTCTTCAGATTTAGCAAGATTAATGAGAAGTTTGGTGAGTGACTTGCGATCGTCATCTTTTCTCTCGAAAGAATCATTGACCCAAATGGATATCATCGTCGGATAAAAACTGGGTGCGTTCAGATCTTTCATGCACAACGCAACCTCCTTTTCATCTCTTGCACTGAAAAAAATAAAATAAAAACAACTTGACTGATAAGAAACGGACCTGATATATAACACTGAACACTCGTGATATCGAAAACGTGTGGCCCTTATTATAGAAAACCTGAAATATTCGGTTATGTTTCCCTTTTGGCCAATAACCCAACCATGATGAACACACATAAAGCATGTCATTTACCAACTACAGAATATGATAAGCTTAAAAGAACCACTATTTTATTTGCATATCCGATTATTTAACAGACTAAGATATTATGACCAAAAGGGACAATATACCGAGTAGGAAAAAAAAGGGCTTATTCTCTCAAAAGGAGTAATAGTGTCTTCAACTACGACAATATTGGGGAAATAAGAAACGCCCCACTATTGCATAATGAGTTACAATTTAAGTATTAAATAACCACTACTCGGTACACATATGCATTAAGGAATACATACCTGTAAAATTCCATAATCGCCGCTTTGGACAGATCACGTAAACGATCCTCAGACAATACGTTATTAGAAGGACTGCGCTCAGGGGGAGTCGACACTCGTGGTCCTGAATTCCTCGTGTCCCTGTTGACGTAATTCATATTGTGTTCCTGTACGTTAGATACATCATAACCAGGTCGAGGGGAGATCCTTCTTTCAGACATGTATCTTGCTGCTAAATTCTCTCGTGGTGCATAACTAACTCTCTCAGGACCCGAACCAAAACCATTTGGACCACCAATAACGCCCTGCATAGAAGAAGGTTGACCCCTAACCGACATCCCTCTAGCTAAACCACCTTGAGGCCCAAACGTAATATTATCATCACCCATTGGTCTCGATGGAACACGTAAAGCTGTTGGGACAGTCCTACTCTCGAAACCATCAAATCTTAAATCTTGACCATGAAACTGTTGTGGTGGTCCTCGAAAACCACTCATTTGTGGGTTCGAAGGTAAACCAATTGACGACCCTTGTGGTCCAAACTCCATCTGACCACCCCTCCTAATCGACCCAGTGTTGAAACTAGACCCGCGGGTCAGTCGGCTAGTTTGAGCCTGGCGTTCATTAGCAGCATCTCTATGCACTTCATCAATCTTTTTTGGACCTTCAACTTTCCTTCTTTGCTGCCAATTATTCTTTCTAAGGTCAATTGCGTCTTTTAACATGAACCTAAGTCTTGAAGATAAGTCCATATTATTCGATAACTTCAACATTATATCAAAATATACATCCATGTGTTCTTTAGCTTTCGGGTGATCTATCATCTCCCCAATCGTGCTCATTAATTTGCATAACGCCTCAATATCTTCCTCATCAGGGTTCTGATTTTGACCTAATAACTTCTTTATACATCCGTGCATGATTCTTTCAGTCAACATCTTTTTCTTGTAAAGTTCACCAATGAGTCGAATATTTCCGAGCATACGTCTTCGGGCCTTGACTCTTTTTTCCTCGCGTTCCTCTTTCGTTTGCTTAACTTCACCTTCTTCTTCGGTTCTATTAGCTTCTTCTTCTTCTCTCACTCCTCTTTCAAATTCCTCTTGACATTTATTCAATAACAATCTTCTAAAAGTTACCTTCTCCTTAGTTTCACTCATAAAATCAGGTAATTCCATGGATAACCGAGCACAAAAGTTCGCATACATTTCAACAAAAGTCGGTTCCATCAACGCCTTATCAAAGATCTGACCAATCACGCCCGATAGAGTATTAGCATTGTCAATGTTGACTTGTTTGACTTGGTCAAACAGTTTTTCAAAGTTCTGTGGAGTCAACTTGTTCAGGATTCCTTTCAATTGTCTTTGTTTAGCTTGCTCCTCATCTGTCACTTTACCAACTTCGTACTTTCGTTCAGCTTTATGCATCGCTGGCGCATTATGAGGAGAAGGCATCGACCCCTTTTGATAAGCAGTACCACGGGCCCACCTGTCCGAATCCGAGCTATTACGTTGCATTGGACCACCACCTTGAGGACTAGGGTACTGCATTTGACCTGACAAAACGCCACCAATGTACTGAGTGGGTGGTTGACCACGTGGGGTCCGTACCATGCCATGGTTCCCTCTTCCAAGATATCCCTGCATTTCAGCTCTTGGGTCCCACCCTGGTTGAATTACAGGGACCGACCCTTTATTCCATTTGTCATCAACCCCTAGGTTACTCGGTCGACGGTCTAATCGTGATCCTGGGTTCACTGCCCTATCACCAGAACCACCTTTTTCTGGTTTAGGGTGTTGATCTCGGACAACATTGGCACTAAAAACATCAAACACTTCGGTTATATCGCGAGTAATCTCGAAACCTTCCGGAAGATCGGTACAGTGTTCCAAGAATTTCAGCAAGAAGTCTCTAGAATACTTTTTAGTCAAACCATCATTGTCATCCTTACTATGGCGACCTTTCAACCCCGTTTCGGTTTTGGAAGTAGAAATGTCAGCAGCATCCTCCCAGTCATCGGGCTCGAATTTAGCGGGCCCACGTTTCTCATCAGAAGACGTAACCGTTTTTTCTGAAGACTCCACCACTGTGTTATCAGAAGATAGAGTTTCTTTCTTTTCTTCGGGACGTTTATAAGCATTGTAGAGATCAGAAGTGGTCCCACGTGCATCAGCCTTTTTCAAGATATCTTTTATTTTCTTCTTCGTCTTACCTGTATTGTTATTGTTATTACCCTTGACCTTCCAAGAAGACGTCGGTTCTTGACTGCTGACTTGGTCAACATCAAGCGTACTTGAATCGGAGATCTGATCACCATGAACTGCGGTGGTAACTGATTTTGGTGTTTTGTCGTCAATGTCATTTAAAGGTTTTTTTTGTTGTACAGCGGTTACATCTGAGATAGTGCAATCTTGAATTTGGTCAAGTTCTTTGATTTGTTCTTTCGTGCCTGAAATTTCAGATATCTGAACTTCACCTTGAACGCTGATGTCAATGACAGGAGAGGTTGAAACAGAGGACGATTGCCCGCAAATCTGTAAACAATAATGGTGCATAATTTGAGTCAAAAACTTACGTTATGCATGTAAATGTATGAACAGAAACCCAAGTACAATATATAATAAATCAAGTAACATAAAACCTCTCTAACCGTTACTCCAGACAAAAAAAAAATAATTAAAATTAAAAATAATAATAATTTTAATATTAATATTAATAATATTGACAATTTTTGAAATCATATTAGCCACATCAATTGTTAAGATAAAAGAAGGTTGAACATAGTACAAGTTTCAAGTAGTTCAGGTCCGACCCAACTGCACATGCTTCAAACAAAACAAAAAAAAAATGTCATTTTGACACTTTTAGACTCGATTATTGACTCTACCATTGAATCACTGACTTACAAGCTATCCAGACAACAAAGAGACAACCTTGGCCGAAGCCCTACTAATAGATTGATATTTCAAACAGGCCTTAACATATAAAATACCTGGACTTTTTCACTGGACTGTTTCGGTTCCTCTTTGAACGAGCCAGACCTATTAACCGGTGTTTTTTTTGGAGCCACACTGTTCACCGATGTTGTAGAATCCTCAACAGCAGCAGCAGTAGCGACAGACCCATCAGTCAAATTTTTAGTTTTTGATAAAGAACTTTCAGAAACCGTCTCTTTATGAGGCTTACTAAAGGTATCACCTTCTCCTCCTACTTTTTGACTTTTAGAAATCTCAGTTTTAGCTATGACTGGTGGTGACATGCGAACAGCCTTTTCTGCATGTGAGCTAATTGCTGGTTTTACCATCACCTGTTCAGATGCATGCTGCTTACATACCAACACATAAAAATAATAATAATCATCAATATCAATATCAATATCAATATCAATATCAATATCAATATCAATATCAATATCAATATCAATATCAATATCAATATCAATATCAATATCAATATCAATATCAATATCAATATCAATATCCATATCAATATCAATATCAATAACAATATCAATAACAATAACAATTAACAATAACAATAACAATAACAATAATAATAATAGAACACATCAAAAACCACATAAGCATATCATTACATACAATACTCTCTTAGTATCTAGACTCTATAGTATATTGAGATAAAAGCAGCTAACCTGATTACTGAACCTTGGCGGCTGAGAACCAGGAACGCTCTGTGTACTACCAGGTGGCGGCATATAAAAGGTACTGGCGTTGTAGAAAATTAGGATGATACATCATTAGTAAGATTAAAAACACACATTATTCCAACACATAGTAAAAATCAAGTTATCCATCAAGCTTACTTCATTGGGTGAGCAGGTGAAAAAGTGGGACCCCCCTGAGACTGAGATGGTCCATGTGGATGTGGTCGTGGGCTGGACTGGGCTCCATTCGGATAACCTTCGGTCGGATTATCTAGCTGCAGCTCTTCACGAGTCTCCGGGTGAGTAATCTTTAAGGCTCTACGTGGACTAACGAAAGTCAAACTTCCCATATGACCTTGTTGTTGTTGGTATTGTGGTCCTGGACCCATCACCATTCCCATATTTCCAAAAGGTAGACCTTGAGTTTGATGAATTATCCCTTGATGATGATGTTGGAAAAATACTTGAGGTGTAACTTGCCGTAAATTACCGACAGGGACATGCATTGGGAGTGGCACTGGCAATGTTGTATTGGGCCTGGGCTGGGGTTGAAGTTGTGGATTTGGGCCACCGAATGGACGATGAATTTGAGATTGGTGAAATGGCATTTGCATAGAGATTGGTGGAATTGAAGGTATAAGGGGACCAGTTGGTTTCTGCGAGTGAACTGTAACGTGGGGAGCAGAAGGGGGCACTTGTTTTTTATCCTCTGAGGTTGGACATGCATCTTTGACGTTAGGTTTATTAACCTGCCCGGTATCTTTTTTTAACATATGTTGTTTTGGAATAGTAGTTGGATTTTGAAATGTAGTACTAGCTTTTAAGGATTCAAGACCAGCCTGCAAATAAATAGTGTCACGGCATGTAATATG
This sequence comes from Rutidosis leptorrhynchoides, assembly GCF_046630445.1. Taxonomy (NCBI): domain Eukaryota; kingdom Viridiplantae; phylum Streptophyta; class Magnoliopsida; order Asterales; family Asteraceae; genus Rutidosis; species Rutidosis leptorrhynchoides. The sequence continues at coordinate 295,935,569 of NC_092340.1, forward strand.
AGTAAGAAGTTACAATTTACTAAAACATGAAATGATTAATTTCATGAAAGATCGAACTTTTTAACCATCAAACTTAGTAATAACTACTCAAGCAGGCGTTTCCATGTAAAACTCCCAGAGCACGTAACATAAAAGATAAACATGAAAAGAAGTCAAAAGTAACCACCTTATGCTTTTTTGAGAGCAAATAAACTCCGATGTTAGCACTTTACATGTCAACTTTTTCCTACTCTATTGTTTTTGCAATTCAGATGTAGTTTAAGAGATAGAATATACTTCATTGTGTTTGAAAATTAAAATACAAGAAAAAAACATATTTGTTCTTTCTTTAATACTAAACTCCTAATATACGGCTCTATTGAGTCGACAACAATCGTCGATTTATTGGCGACTTGACTGACTTTTAGAGCCGAAATTAAATTCCAGGCAGGATTTAAAACCCATGGAAATTTGATTCAACCATTTTCATGGCGTCTATTATTATTTTTATTTTATGTTTTTAAGAAAAGAAAAAAAACCTTTTTCCTACTTAAAGGTCGGAGGTCCTCTCGGAAGCAATCTCTCTATCCGTCGAATAAAGAGAGGGATGACTTTCTCTACTCTTGAGAGTGTTTTCACTGTGGGTGGAGAAATGACTTGTCTTTATTCTCGGATAGGGGAAGGATTGTCTACATATCACCTCCCCCATACACCACTCATGTGGTATTGGGTATTGTTGTTGTTGTTGTACACATTTTTTATCGAGTCTTTTGGAAAAATGCAAGTTAATTTTCAAGTACGACAATGAGCTAAATGTATCGACTCAAATCAAAAGTTGTCCAAAAATGTTGACTTTGACCAACTACATAGTCCTTGTTAGCGCTTTTGCATGTATCGATTAATGCCTTGTTAAGACACGCATGTGACAGAGAACAGCAAAAACACACCTGATCTCGTTTTTGCACATCCATATTTGGTGGAGCGGAATTTGTCCGAGCAGGTACCTACATAAACCACAAGAAAGTACTATTTTTAAACGGGTCGTTAACTATAATATTACATGTATAAACTTTAGCAGTGTAAAGAAATAATCTTTGCACAGAGCTATGCAAATCACCTGCAATCCATTAATAACACCGGGACTGATAGACCCAAATTGTAGCGAAAACGCCATAGAAGCTTCACCAGGGCCTAACACGTATATAAAAATGCAATAGCAAACGACTTGTGAAAATAGGCGTATAGCTTAAATCATGATTAAAAAAATCTACACTCTGTGTATTTGGCTGGACTGGTCATTTGGAAATGGAATACAGTATATAACTTCACCTCAACTTTATGCATTATATTCATAACTCTCAATCTTAAAACATAAAAATATATATCTTCTAATTGTTCAGAAAAGTAGAATAGTCATTTTCTAAAAAATCTGTAATATTATTATAAGATTTATGTTATTAAATATCACTACATGTTCAAAAATCGGGTTGTATAATAACTATCCATTCAAATCCATCATAAAATGTAAGTCAAACACACCCCTTCAAGAACGAATCTCAAGAAAAAAAGGAGAATCGCATTCCAGTACAAAAGACACTGTTCTTTTTAATTCACTGAAATTAACCATTGCATGCTAGATTAGTGTTCAACTATGGAAGATCACAATGTCATGCGAATGGAGTAAGTGACGTATCAGAAAACGCCAACATTTGAAAACTCACCCTTTACAGGAGTCGAAGGTCCTGTGGTACCAGTGGGACCAGATCCGGGTTGAACCATTTTACTCTGTGGAGCCTTTGGCAGGACCGAATTGCTCTTCTGGACTGATGCATCAGCCACCTTGACAGCCGTATCAGCCACCTTGACAGCCGCACCTCTCGATGAAGCATTAAGTATTCCTACAATATAATAAAACATATAAATATATAACCGATATGAGGTTAAAATATGATGCACATAACTATTGTTACAATATTTATGATTACAAGCAGACTTTATTTATAGCCTAATCAACACTAGAAATCAGAAATTAAAAATATTTGAATGTATTTTAGAAAAATGGAGGTAGAACATGTGCACCATTCTGTGGAGCTTTAGCACCAGTAGACGAATTCGAAAAAACTGAATTCACATTCGGACCACTTCCCCTACCCTGTGCTCCTTGTGCATTACTAACCACTTTTTTGAAACTGCAGTAAAGAAATAAAAATAAAAACAATTATTATTATTATTATTATTATATAAAACATAAAACATCAAAATTTAAACAGAACCTTTAACTTCTACGGAAAAATAAAAATAAAAAAGCAAACCCTAGTTTTATTTTACCTTTTATCTGAAGCAGAGGATGGAGGGGCAGTATTGGTATTACCTCCGCCGCCGCCCTTCCCACCGCCGCCGGAGATATTTCTCGGCGGATTCGAGTTACCTGATCGGCCCGATCTTCTATAATGTGAGGGCTCGTTTTTACCACCTCTTGATTGATTGGCGGACATAAATCCAATGTTCACGAAAGAGCTTCAATCCTTTTGTTTTTAATCCTAAAATCAAAAATTAAATTAAATTAAAAAATAATAAATCAGTTCTCTCAAAACTGAATGTGAGTAATATAATGTATCAGCATTACATGAATTAATGATGAATAGATTGTGGTTTATATTGAATTACTTATTACCAGAAGTGATAGAGATAGAGAGTACGTATTAGAAATTAGGGTTTAGTGACAAAAAATGGGAAGCATTGTAACAGAGGGAAAGAAAGAAAATAAGCGAGTACTGAGTTTGACAACAAGATCTAAAAAGAGGGGGTTGGGTTGGTAAATATAAAATTTTATATGGATTTGAATTGTAAAAAAAATTGGGCAGATCTTTTTTAGCACGTCACGATAAAATATATCACTAATCATAATCTACGATGTTTTTTTTAAACGGCGAATCATAATCTACGATCTTATGTTTTACATTTTAAAATGAAAAAATTACGACGTTGGTACCTGTGGTTTGTATACATTTTCATGACAACACCTAAACTTTATTTTTTGCATCGTTGGTACCTAGGTTTTGCTGCAGTTACGTGGTTGGTACCCCAACCTAACGTCCGTTAAATTTTTAAGATTAACCTCTCACATGTGCCACTCATGTGAGGGTAGTATCGTCCAAATAATTATTTTAATCCGTATAAAAAGGCATCACTTTGAAATAGACAAATAGATCTTGTGAGAACGAATATTTGAAAAGCTGGTTACTAGTGTGAAAGTTATTTTGCAGATACATCTGCCCAAATTAGGTACTAGGGAATAGGGATAGAAAAGTTATCAATTTCTTATGTTGATAGATATATTCAAGGGATAATTGATTCAAAATGCATCGAACTTTCACCAAAATCTTATTGTATGTATTCAACTTTCAAAAGTTCTATTGTATGCATTAAACTTTGGTTTTTATCCTATTGTGTGCATTCACTTACCCATTACCGGTTGTTTGCTGATGTGTAACAAGTCACTCTTTTTTAATCCTAGTCAAATCCTAGTCATTTGCCACATAGATATAATCACTCCCTTATATAACCCTAAATACCCCCATTTACTTTTTATCCCCAAATTAAAAAAACCCTAATGGAAAATCGCAGAAGCATAACTCGTCGTCATTCCTCTTCGTCCAGAATCAGCACGCCTCCAACACAAGAGATTCAATTCTGTGATTGTGGTAATCGAATGTATGAGAATACGGGATGGACTATCAAGAATCCAGGAAGAAGATTCATTAGTTGTCCCAATTTTGTAAGTTTTCAATTTTGCCCTAATTTTCGTTCTTATAAATTTGCCCCAATTGGTTGTTGCTATTACAGGATAAACGAAGGAAATGTAAAGTATTTCACTTTATTGATGAGGAGCTTCCAAGCCAGTACTACAAAGATTTGTTGTTTGATCTTCATTTGCAAACATTGGAGTTAAACACTTGTAACCATCAACCTGACGATCTGAAACTCAAGGAAGAGGTGGTGAAGTTGAAGTCCAAGTTGGACATTTATGATAGGTTATTTTTAATATTGATAGGAATTGTGGTGTTGTTATCTATAGCAGTAGGTATTTTGATCTTTAAGTAGGTATGTTTGTATTGAATAATGAAAGTGTGTTGTTGAATCTGTTCTAATGTAATTCCTTTTGGTTTCCTTATGTAATGTTCTAGTGTTATGAAATGCAATAGTTATTTGGCTTCCAATTTGCTGTTTGTATGCATTGTAAGTGTTTATACGCACAAGTGCAGTGTTTTTATGCAGTGCAATATAACTGAATGCAAGTGTTTACAAATTGACAGAATGCATAATGCAATATAACTGATTCAACAAAATGCAGAATGCAAGCGTTTACAATACATGTAATGCAGAATCCAAATGCAAATGCAATACACAATATACACAATATACATTAAACATTCATACATTAAAATTAGGGAATAAGTGTTTACACCACCACTTTACAAAAGACTGCCATTTCCCTATACAAAAGACTATCACATTACCAGTCATACTAAATATCAAAAAGGGAAAATTGAGTCAAATTGATACATACTATGCCATTTTGAGTCAATTTTCCCAGCCAAAAGACATTACATCACCACTTTACAAAAGCAATATAACTAAAACAGTTTTTAAAAGATTAAAACATTACAAAACCTTACACAACTTTCAAACAGTAGATTGACCCCCACTTGCAGCTTTCTTCCTTGGCCTTCCAACCTTTTTTGATACCTTTTCAACTTTTTCTTTTTCCTCATTTTTACATCCCCTTTTGTTGTGCCCCACTTCTAAACATTTTGAACAGGTCATAGAACCACCTGCTCTTGAGATCCTTACACCACTACCACTTGCCTTTACCCCACTACCACTTGCATTTGATACACCACTTGCATTTGGACCTGCATCTGCCTTTGATTTCTTAGACCCACTACCACCTTCATGTGCTGCCCTTGTTCTTTTCCTTTTAGGCCTTCCAGGCATAACTCTTGGTTTTGGTGGTAAAGGTTTATTCAACTGGTTTGGCACCCAGGTTGAAATACCACCAACTGGTTTAAGAAATGTTGTGTATGCCCTCATGAACATATCTTTTCTAAACCATGCAGGTATGTAATCTTCTGGTGTCTTATTAAGTGCAAATATAACTGAACAGGCATGAGGACAGGGAATACCAGTTAATTGCCACATCCTACAACTGCAAGTTCTTCTTTTTTCATTAACTTTAAAAGCTTCACTTTTATGCCTGACCTCATACTCAAACCCACCTGCAAAATGGGCTTGCCAGTATCTACATAACAAGTGAAGAATTAGTTTATATCAAACAAAACAGAAATAAACAAAGTAAAGTAAAGAATCGTACCTGTGTTGATCTTTGATTTTTTCAAGTCTTTTCATGATATTAGGAACAATATCACATACCCATTCCTCAACAAGCCTCCTCATCACAGTCATTCTTTCCATAACAATCACCCTAATAGTTTCTAACATTGTTATTATGGGCTTATGTCTACACATTACAATCACAGAATTAAAACACTCACTAAACCCATTTTCCACTGCCTCACACCCTCTATCCACTTAAAAAAAGGCCCTTGACCAAGTTTTTGGATGTCTATCCATCAAGTATTTGAATGCACTAGGGTTAGCAGCCTTGATTTTTTCCATTGTTGCATCAAACAAAACAGGATATGATGCTTTAGATGCTTCCCAAAACATATTCCTAAACTCTACTCCACTGTATTGCTTCCTAAAATTCTCATATATATGTCTAGCACACTGCCTATGCTCAGCATATGGCATTACATCCTTCACAGCTTCTATTAAACCTTTATGTTGATCAGACATAAGTGTGAGACCAACACCACCTACTTCCAAATCAGTTGCTAACAGCTCAATAAACCAGCTCCAGTTTTGCTTGTTCGCCACACTAACCACTGCCCAAGCAACAGGGAATATGTGATTATTCCCATCCCTTCCTATTGCAGTTAACAGCTCACCTTGATTTGGGCTCTTTAAAAAACATCCATCTAAAGCTATTACCTTTCTACATCCATTCTTCCATCCCTCTTTCAGACCATTCAAACACACATAGAATCTGTCAAAATACACTCTTTCATCTGGGTTTTGAGTCACTCCAATTTTAATTGTTGAACCTGGGTTGCTATTTAACAGTTCATCAGCATAAGACCTTAACAGACCATAATGTTCTTCAATAGATTTTTCATATTCAGTTATTGCCCAAGTCTTAGCCTTTCTACATTGATTAGGAGTTACAGTACACTTATACTTCTTCATCACTAAGTCTGCAATGTCTACTAGCCTTATATTTGGGTTTGCTCTGATTTTGTCACCAAACTCTCTACCTATCCATTTGTAATTTATCAAACTACCAAACCTAAAACTTCTAACACATGTGTGTTGATCAACCATAGATATTACCTGAAAGGAAGCCTCATCTTTCATCATTCTTCCAAAACACCTCCAAGAGCATTTTGGTTCTTCACCCTTTGCAGTAGATGGATATCTGTTATATTTCCTTTTCTTAGATTCAGTTGGTTGTTTCAGCCTAGGTGCTCTTTGCCCACACTTTGCAATCACTTCCTTTTCACAACTTCTATGATACCATAGTGAAAAACCATTTGCAAGGGCATAATAGGTTAAACAATCCTTAAACTGTTTTGCATTTAAGTATTTCTCACCCACTATAGGCTTCTTCATTCTCCAATAGGTTTTCTCATCATGTATTGGAAACCTTTCAACTGTGACAAGAGCTTTAAAAGGATCACTACCTGCTTCTGATTCATCATTACTAAACTTCTTCAACAAATCTTCCATAAACTCCTCATGTTCACCAATTGCATCCATGAGTGGATTGTCATCTTGAGCATTATTTGATGTGAGCTTTGGTTTTGGGACTCTGTTGGGTACTTTTTTTGCATTTGCCTTCAAAAGTCTAAGTTCTTTTACCTCTTCTTCTCCATCTGATAAGTGATCTATAGAAGCATTATCACTTTCATTGTCAGTTTCATCACCAATGTAATCACTGTCATACTCACTATCACTGATAATGCTAAAAACGAACATATATTTCATAGCATTATTCCTCAAGAAAGACAAGCTTTTAGTTGCAATTGTTCTATTTACAAGTGATATTCGTTTAAAGAATAAAAGGTGAAGACAAAAGACAGATTCGACGAATTGAAGACGCAAACGACCAAAAAGCTCAAAAGTACAAAAGACAATCAAAAAGGTTCCAATTATTGATAAGAAACGTCTCGAAATCACAAGAGTACAAGATTCAAAACGCAAAGTACAAGATATTAAATTGTACGCGAGGACGTTCGAAAATCCGGAACCGGGACCAGAGTCAACTCTTAACGCTCGACGCAACGGACTAAAAATTACAAGTTAACTATGTATATAAATATAATATAATATATAATTAATTATATTAATTATATATATATTATATATATATATTAAAAACCGTCGGCAGCAAGAAACTCCAAGGGTGTGAGCTGTAAATATCTCTCCGCGACTCGCGGAGTTTTAAGGCCATTTTGCCGCGAGTCGCGGAGCCCCAATTTTCAAGTCTGGCTATAAAGCCAACCGAATTCTGATCAAATTTAAACATCTTTTTTCTCTTCCTCTTCATACGTAAATATATTTATATTTATAATTTATATTTTAATTTTAATTATAATTCTAATAATAAGGGTATGTTAGCGAATGTTGTAAGGGTGTAATTCGAAATTCTGTCCGTGTAACGCTACGCTATTTTTAATCATTGTAAGTTATGTTCAACCTTTTTATATTAATGTCTCGTAGCTAAGTAATTATTATGCTTGTTTAAAACGAAGTAATCATGATGTTGGGCTAATTACTAAAATTGGGTAATTGGGCTTTGTACCATAATTAGGGTTTGGATAAAAGAACGACACTTGTGGAAACTAGACTATGGGCTATTAATGGGCTTTATATTTGTTTAACTAAATGAAAGTTTGTTAATGTTAATATAAAGATTTACAATTGGGCGTCCCTATAAATTACCATATACACTCGATCGGACACGATGGGCGGGGTATTTATATGTACGAATAATCGTTCATTTAACCGGACACGGGAATGGATTAATAGCCACTAGAATAATTAAAACAGGGGTGAAATTACATTCAAGGGTAATTGGTGTAATTGTTAACAAAGTAGTAAAACCTTGGTTTACACGCAGTCGATAACCTGGTGTATTCATTAAACAAAGTATTAAAACCTTGTTACAATTCGAATCCCCAATTAGTTGGAATATTTATCTTCGGGTATAATAATAATTTGACAAGGACACTTGCAATTTATATTTATGACTGATGGACTGTTATGGACAAAAACCAGACGGACATATTGAATAATCCAGGACAAAGGACAATTAACCCATGGGCATAAAACTAAAATCAACACGTCAAACATCATGATTACGGAAGTTTAAATAAGCATAATTCTTTTATTTCATATTTTATTTCCTTTATTTTATATTTAATTGCACTTCTAATTATCGCACTTTTATTGTTATTTAATCGCACTTTTAATGCAATTTAATTTTATCGCATTTTTATTATTCGCAATTTCATTATCGTTATTTACTTTACGCTTTAATTTAAAGTCTTGTATTTATTTTATATTTTACATTAGGTTTTAACTGCGACTAAAGTTTTAAAATCGACAAACCGGTCATTAAACGGTAAAAACCCCCCTTTATAATAATAATATTACTTATATATAAATTTGTATTTTTATAAAAGTAAACTAATATAGCGTTGAGCTTTGTTTAAAGATTTCCCTGTGGAACGAACCGGACTTACTAAAAACTACACTACTGTACGATTAGGTACACTGCCTATAAGTGTTGTAGCAAGGTTTAAGTATATCCATTCTATAAATAAATAAATATCTTGTGTAAAATTGTATCATATTTAATAGTATTTTCCTAGTAAAATTATAAGCTATTTTATATACACCTCGTTCGACACCAAGTATTTTTGGCGCCGCTGCCGGGGAATCTATCTTAAAAGCCGGAAGCGCAACGCTAATATAAAAAAAAAAAAGATTTTTATCTACTTTTATTAAAATTCGTTTTTGTAAAAATACGTTTTAATTATTGAAAAATATAAAAAAGAAAAACAAAAATATAAGTATTTTTAAGATTTTGTAAATATTTAAGTTTTATAAATTTCTTTATTTCTATTTTAGTTTATAAAAATATAAGTTTTATTTTAAAATCGTTTATTTAAATTAAAAACAGAAAACATAAAATAAAAAAAAAAATAAAAAAATAAAAAGAAAAACGCGTAAAAAGATAAAGCTGTCAACTGAATTCCTGAACCCCGCGACTTGCGGGGTTTTCTTCTTTATTTGCCGCGACTCGCGGAGGGTTTCTGACAGGCGACAAGGAAGCCCTAATCGAGCATTAATTACGGGATATTATTAATATTAATTATTATTATTACCTAATTTGTATTATTATTATTATTAGTTTTAATTTTAATTTTACTTTTTATTTAATTTAATGTATTTAGTATTAATTAAGTTTTTATTAAATTGTAAAATTAATAGTTTAATAAAATAAATAATATAAAAATAATATTTTTATAAAAATTGTAATTTTTACAACTTTTTGTATATTTTTATATTTTGTACCTTTTTAATCGTTGTAGCGTAATATTTGTATTTTTTAGCTCATAATTAATTTTAAACTTAGTTTTTGCTATAGTTATTTTTAATCCTAGATTTTTAGGCTTTGCCGTAGAATTCCTTAAGTGCTTTTTCTTTAGACTAAGATTTAGGTGCTTTAGAATTTTGCGACGCCTTTTTAAGTTTTAGTTTCTTTTTAAGTTATTTCCATTTGGGATTTAGTTTTTCCTGTAAGCTTTAATATTTTTACACCTTTTACTATGTACCAATTATCATTACAATTAGTAATTTCAATTTGCGATTATAATTTTAAGTTAGTTGTAGTAATAAGGTTAGGTTAGTTAAGTATTTTTAAGTTTTTATAAGTTTCTTTTATTTTTCCGTCATCTTTTATTTTTCAACCATTTTTTCTTTTTCAACCTTTATCGACAAACTCTTTTTCTCTCTTATTTCTCGCTATTCTAGTTTTAGGACTTAGAATTTTTTTCTACTTCTTATCTAAATTTCTTAAAATTACGAAAATTTATTTTAAGTGGTTAAATTGATAGACATCAAAATTTTCTGGTTCGTAGTAATAGTTGGATTTGTACGTGGACCGGGTTATTGGAGCCAAACAGTCCTCAATTATATTGAGACCAAACGAATCCTGCCCCTCTGCTGCATCTTTTGGCTATTCGAAACGTGGGCAAAATCAGAAAAGTCTATTGATTGGATAACTTATTATAATTTTTCTTTCCTTTTAAAAACTAATAGGATATTCAGTGAATGCACCGAGCAAGACGTTCATCACCTTTTGTACGTTCACCACCTGTAACTCGATCAAGACATCGTTTAACAAATATAACCGCCGTTGATTTTTCTTTAGAATCGTCATCCAGTCGACCAAGTACTTCAGTTCAAATTTCCGATAATCCAGTTTTTGAAACAAACCTCACAATTGAGAATCCAGAAAATATTCAGGAACGGTTCGTAGATCCTGAACCATTAAACTTTCCTCCGGAACCACCAATCATTCAAACAGAGATTGTTGAGGAACGAACCATTAAATCTGAAGCATCTAGTGATACCGAGTCAACAAATTCAATTATGGAGAATCTGGAACCTTTAAGTATGGAAGACCGAATGAGAGCTAAACGCACTGGCCAAGGTCACGCAATTACTCATCCAGACATTAATGCGCCAGATTATGAAATCAAAGGACAAATTCTACACATGGTGACTAATCAATGCCAATTTAGTGGTGCGCCGAAGGAAGATCCAAATGAACATCTACGTACCTTTAATAGGATCTGCACACTATTTAAAATCCGAGAAGTGGAGGATGAACAGATATATCTCATGTTATTTCCCTGGACTTTAAAGGGAGAAGCCAAAGATTGGTTGGAATCGTTACCTGAAGGGGCGATCGATACATGGGACGTTTTAATTGATAAATTTCTTAAACAATTCTTTCCTGCATCTAAAGCCGTAAGACTTCAAGCAGAAATTGTTACGTTCACACAGAAGCCAAATGAAACTCTATATGAGGCGTGGACAAGATATGGAAAGTTGTTAAGAGGATGTCCGCAACATGGTTTAGACACCTGTCAAATAGTACAAATATTCTACCAAGGATGCGACATCACTACAAGGAAAGACATAGATATAGCAGCTGGTGGTTCTATTATGAAGAAAACCGAAACTGATGCTTACAAAATTATTGATAACACTGCTTCCCACTCACATGAGTGGCACCAAGAAAAAGATATCATTAGATCATCTAAAGCAGCTAGAGCCGATTCTAGCCATGACTTAGATTCCATTTCAGCAAAGATAGATGCTTTCGAGAGACGAATGGAAAAGATGACTAAAGATATTCATGCTATACGAATTAGTTGTGAGCAGTGTGGAGGACCACATTTGACAAAAGATTGTCTCAGTATTGAATTAACAATGGAACAAAGAGAGAATATTTCATACATAAACCAAAGGCCTGGAAATAATTATCAGAATAATTATCAACCGCCAAGACCGATTTACAATCAAAACCAGAATTATAACCGAAATATTCCTTACAACAACCAACAAGGTCCTAGCAATCAACAAGTATCCAATAATACTTATAATCAGCAAAGACCGAATTTTCAAAACAAACCACCACAACAAACCGATGATAAAAAGCCAAATTTAGAAGATATGATGACGAAGCTAGTTGAAACTCAAACGCAGTTTTTCACATCTCAAAAACAAACCAATGAACAAAATGCTCAAGCATTTAGAAATCAACAAGCTTCTATTCAAAATCTGGAACAAGAAGTAAGTAACCTAGCAAGGTTAATAGGTGAAAGAAAACCGGGAAGTTTACCTAGTGATACAAATGCTAACCCCCGGAATGAAACAGCTAAAGCTATTACCACAAGAAGTGGTACAACACTTAAACCACCTGAAATACCTGTAACTTCTGATGAAACTATTCCTACTCCACAAGAACCACAACCTGATCAGGATAAGGAAAAAGAACCGGTAGTTGAAAAGGTTAATAAAGATAACACAGTTAAGGATAAACCTTATGTTAAACCATACCAACCACCACTTCCTTACCCGAGTAAAATGAAGAAAGAGAAACTTGAAGCCGAGCAATCCAAATTCTTGGATATGTTTAAACAGATAAATGTAAATCTTCCTTTCATTGATGTGATTTCAGGAATGCCAAGATATGCTAAATTCTTGAAAGATCTGATTACGAATAGAAAGAAAATGGAAGAACTCTCGGCTGTTACTATGAATGCTAATTGTTCAGCAGTGCTGTTGAATAAGATACCAGAAAAACTATCTGATCCAGGAAGTTTCACAATTCCATGTTTTCTGGGTAGTCTTAGTTCAATAGAAGCATTGGCAGACTTAGGTGCTAGTATAAATCTAATGCCGTATTCACTATACGCTAAACTAGACCTTGGAGAATTGAAACCAACCAGAATAAGCATACAACTAGCCGATAGATCAATAAAATATCCTAGAGGGATAATGGAGAACATGCTAGTTAAAGTTGGTACTTTAGTATTCCCAGTAGATTTTGTTGTTTTGGACATGGAAGAAGATTCTCAAGTTCCTCTCATATTAGGAAGACCATTCTTAAACACGGCTAAAGCAATGATAGACGTGTTCGGTAAGAAACTGACCCTAAGTATAGAGGATGAGAGTGTTACCTTTTCAGTTGATAGAGCAATGCAACAACCACAATCTGCAGATGATACATGTTATTATATTCAAACTATAGATGCACATGCAGAATTATTAGAAGAATTTCCAGAATTACAAGGAACAGGAGAATGTTCTTTAGGAGAAGGTAATGAACCAATTGATGAAGCTGAAATGTTAGCTACACTTATAGCTAATGGATATGAACCAACAACAGAAGAAATTCAAATGCTAAAAGAAGAAGACAGATATCGATATAAATCATCGATAGAAGAACCTCCGAAATTAGAGTTAAAGCCACTTCCAAATCATTTGGAATACGCTTATTTACATGGTGAATCTGAATTACCTGTAATAATATCGTCTTCTCTTACTGAAAATGAGAAATCACAACTCATTTCTGTGTTGAAAGCTCATAAACCAGCCATTGCATGGAAGATTCATGATATTAAAGGAATAAGTCCTTCGTATTGCACACATAAAATCCTTATGGAAGAAGGTCATAAAACGTATGTGCAACGCCAACGAAGACTAAATCCTAATATGCAAGATGTAGTTAAGAAAGAGATTATTAAACTGCTAGATGCAGGTTTGATATATCCAATCTCTGATAGTCCATGGGTAAGCCCAGTTCAATGCGTACCTAAGAAGGGTGGCATGACTGTCATCACAAATGAGAAAAATGAGCTTATTCCTACTAGGACTGTAACAGGATGGCGTGTATGTATTGATTATAGAAAATTAAATGACGCCACCAGAAAAGATCACTTTCCCTTACCTTTCATAGATCAAATGTTGGAAAGATTAGCCGGAAATAGTTACTATTGTTTTCTAGATGGATTTTCCGGATATTTTCAAATTCCAATAGCACCCGAGGACCAAGAGAAAACCACATTCACGTGCCCTTATGGTACTTTTGCTTACAAACGCATGCCATTTGGACTTTGTAACGCCCCTGCAACCTTTCAAAGGTGTATGATGGCGATTTTTCACGACATGATAGAAGAATGCATGGAAGTATTCATGGATGACTTTTCAGTCTTCGTTGATACATTTAAATCATGTCTAGTTAATCTGGAACGAATGCTAATTAGATGCGAAAAATCAAATCTAGTACTTAATTGGGAAAAATGCCATTTTATGGTTAAAGAAGGCATCGTTCTTGGACATAAAATTTCAAAAGAAGGAATTGAAGTGGATAGAGCTAAAATAGATGTAATTGCTAAACTTCCACATCCCACCAATGTTAGAGGAGTTAGGAGTTTTCTAGGGCATGCCGGTTTTTACCGACGTTTCATAAAAGATTTTTCTAAAATTGCCACTCCTATGAATAAACTCCTAGAAAAGGATGCGCCATTCATCTTTTCAGATGAGTGTATCAAATCTTTTAATATTCTTAAAGAAAAACTCACTAATGCGCCAATCATGATAACACCAAATTGGAATCTACCATTTGAACTAATGTGCGATGCAAGTGATTTTGCAATGGGAGCCGTTTTAGGACAAAGGATTGAAAAACGATTTCAACCTATATATTATGCTAGTAAGACATTACAAGGAGCACAAACGAACTATACCACTACTGAAAAAGAACTCCTTGCTATTGTCTTTGCTTTTGACAAATTTCGATCATATCTCGTTCTAGCAAAAACGGTGGTCTATACCGACCATTCTGCTCTTAGATACCTATTTTCAAAACAAGATGCTAAACCAAGATTAATCCGTTGGATCTTACTCTTACAAGAGTTTGATATTGAAATCCGAGATAAAAAAGGAGCAGAAAATCTCGCCGCTGATCATCTTTCTCGTCTTGAAAATCCCGAATTAGAAGTTCTGAATGAATCGGCCATACAAGACAACTTTCCTGATGAATATCTATTGAAGATAGATTTTAAAGAAATCCCATGGTTTGCAGACTATGCAAATTATTTAGTATGTGGATTCCTTGAAAAAGGATTATCATACCAAAGACGAAAGAAATTCTTCAGTGATATAAAACACTATTTCTGGGAAGATCCACATCTGTTTAAAAGTTGTCCCGATGGAATAATACGCCAATGTGTATTTGGAGATGAAGCTAGTAAAATTTTAAACCATTGTCACACAGGACCAACAGGAGGGCATTATGGGCCTCAACTAACAGCAAGAAAAGTTTATGAAGCTGGATTCTATTGGCCTACAATTTACAAAGACGCACACCTTCTTTGCAAATCCTGTGATGCATGTCAAAGGGCCGGAAAAATAAGTCAACGTGATGAAATGCCACAAAATGTCATCCAAGTATGTGAAGTATTTGACATTTGGGGTATTGACTTTATGGGTCCATTTCCAAAATCTCATAATAATCTATATATACTCGTAGCCATTGATTATGTATCTAAATGGGCGGAAGCACAAGCTCTCCCAACTAACGATGCACGAGTTGTAGTCAACTTTTTGAAACGTCTTTTTGCAAGGTTTGGAACACCGAAAGCTTTAATAAGTGATCGGGGTACTCATTTCTGTAATAATCAACTTGAGAAAGTTCTTAAAAGATATGGAGTAACTCATAAAATCTCCACCGCATATCATCCACAAACAAGTGGACAAGTTGAAAATACCAACCGAGCTTTAAAACGTATTCTAGAAAAAACCGTAGGATCAAATCCGAAGGAATGGTCCATTAAATTGGAGGATGCACTCTGGGCTTTTAGAACAGCCTACAAAACTCCAATTGGAACCACACCTTTTAGACTTGTGTATGGAAAAGCATGTCATCTTCCAGTAGAAATTGAACACAAAGCATTTTGGGCTTTGAAGACATGTAACCTTGATTTACATGAAGCCGGACGTCTACGATTAAGTCAACTAAACGAATTAGAAGAATTAAGACATGAAGCATACGAAAATTCGTTAATCTATAAAGAAAGAACGAAGAAATGGCATGATAAAAGAATCAGAAGTCCAAAAGAATTCAAAGAAGGAGACAGAGTTCTTCTTTTCAATTCACGATTCAAGCTATTTCCTGGAAAATTGAAATCAAGATGGTCTGGACCATTCATAGTCAAAAGAGTTTTCCCATACGGAACGATAGAATTAATAAATTCAAATGGGATTGAATTTAAAGTTAATGGTCACAGAGTTAAACATTACATACAGGGTCCGATGGAAGTCGACAACGAAGTTAATCACAATTTCGACACCACAGCTAACTAAGTGTGGGGAGAATCAAGTCTTTAAAGGATAATATGTATTTCTATTAGAGTTAGATTGTCTGTTTTCGTGTAGTTCTCGAAAATGGAACACGTATGGTCTTTCCCTAGCAGACCCTAAAGAACTAGTCTTCTCCCCCCATTCTGAATTTTTATTTTTTTTAGGTTTTTACGAAATGAAGACTGCCTGTGAACTAAACCATGGTCTAATGCTACACGCTTTGATCACTAAACGTAATAATGACATACTCCCGAGTGAAATAGTATCAGTAATCAGAGAAAGAATGGACGGAGTTAGAAAAGGATCCAGATGCGAAGATAATAAGTTACAATTTGGTAAAGGAAAATCAAAATCCGCAGCGAAAAGAAGAGCACGACACCTAGAACGATGTCACAAATGCGGAAAATGGTCACATGGAGGTAAATGTTCAAATAATCAAACCTATTCAAATACCGAATTTGTTACTTTATGCAGAGACGGACCGTTCATATGTTTAGAAGAAAAGACAATGAATGCTCGAGGTTACGCCTATGCAGCCATGGAAAACCAATTAAACCGACTATCTTATGAATATAATAGATCATATAACTAAGAAATCTATTTCACAGGTATGTCTGTACAGTTTTTATTTTTATTTTTATTTTTAACCTTTTGATAATAAACGCTAATTTGTTCGCTAAAAAGTATTAAATTGGTATTAAATAAAATTAGGTTTGGCGACCGAAATTATTGATATCCTTCAAAAATTTATTACATCACTGCGAAATTTAACGTTTATTCTTAAGGTATAAATATCTTTAATCAATCAACCCAAAATATTTCAAAAATTCGTCATGAGTTAAATTAGGTCTTGGAATCGAAATTACTTTACCGAAAAGAGGGGCGCATATTTTTGATAATATTTGATTGATTAAAAGTGGGATAAAAAGACAAAAAGATTTTTATTTTTACCATGTTTTTAAAATTAATATTTAAATCTTAAATTAATATTGTAAACTTTGTAAAAACAATATTTTTAAAATTGTAAATATTTGAAAAATTAATATAAGTTTGATATGAATTTATAAATTTTTAAATTAAGTTTGGTGTGAATTTTTAATTTTTAAAATATGAATTTTTAATTTTATGCATTTCAAATTTTAAGTTTGGTGTGATTATTTTTTTTATTAATTTTGAATTTTATATTTAAGTTGTGTGAATTTAAAAAAAACAAAAATTTACTTTATCTCATTAAGTTAAGAATATGATTTTTAAAATTCGTCGTAAGTTGAAGACTAGGTCTTTGAACCGAAATTGCTTTACCCGAGGGAGGGACGAGAACTTTTATTATCATTATTTTTAATCTTATTGATTTAAAGTATGCCAAAAACATTGAAAAAACCCAAAAATCTTAGCTTTTAAAACAATCGCTATAAAAAGACAAATTTTAAAATTTTGTCGAAGGACGGACTAGGACATCGATCCGAAACGACCTCGTCCTAAATAACAAGGGAAACAAAATTTTAAAATTAATTACTTAATTGTTTTAATAAGTTAATGATAATAATAATAAAAAAAAAAAAAAAAAAAAAAACAAATAACCAAACTCCGCGAGTCGCGGAGTTTGGAGGGTAAATCTCCGCGAGTCGCGGAGAGACCGGATTACAGAAAAAAAAATAAGAGCTGCACACGAACTGATCAGCTCCCACACACAAACACACTGCATAAACACCCGAAAAATACTGCGAAAACCCACGAAAATCACCCCCAAAAATCTCAATTTTTAACCGTTAATCACCAAATTTTTTGCTAAAATCATGTTGAGAAGAATGATATCTAAGAACTACTCAAGAAAAACGGTAAATTTCTACACCTAAACACCATTTAATTCGAAATTTTGTGTTCTTGAGCTATTTTTCCCCAATTTGATTTTGATGCTTTTTAGTGTAATTAGACTTAAATTGTTTATGTATTATGCTTGTATAACCTAGATTGATGCTGTTTAACATGATTAGAAGCCTTAAACTTCAAATTTTGAATAATCTAGGGTTTGTGTTCTTGAGCAATTTGGGGCTTTTTGATATAAACAGGTTATGGCCGATTTTTGTCATGAATTGTTGCTAAATTGAGTAAGTGTAACATGTCTAGGTAGTTAAATGATCCAAACTTTGAGCCTAAACATGATTTTGAGAATTAAAGTGGACTTTTTCAAAGTCCAAAATTCATGAACTTGATTTTTGAAAGATAAAGCCATTTGAGACTTGTTTATTTGCTAGTAATGATTATTTTGACATGTTATTTGAGTTGAATGCTTATGAACTTGGCGAAAATTTTCGTATATGCTTATTTGAAAAAGTGTAGATTTGATAAAAATGTGAAAATAAGCTTAAGTTTGATATAAATTGATAATGTCATTGTAATTATTTTGATTGATGATTTTGCTGACACTAATGCATATTTGGATGCACAAAATTTGTGTTTGATGTGTTTTGCAGAATGAAAGGGGTGAATCTTCATCCCAAGCCCGCCATGCTCCTGCTGAGAACTTGGAACAACAGGAGGTAGATAACTACTACAAGCAGGATGTACCTCATCCAGTCATGACCTTTTCAGATATGCACTTGGAACAGTTGCACCCGAACCTGAGATTTGACAGACTTTGGATAGACTATCCAAAATATCAACGGGGTTTGCATACTCTTCACTCTAAGGTTGTTGAGGTACCGAGGGTCATAGAATGGGGACCCTTGGAAGCTGTAGAATTGGCCGGGCCAATTAGGGAATTACTGGTACAGAGGTATGGTAATTCTTCTTTTAATGACTGGATATGTTTATTCACCATACGCAGACCTGTATATAAAGTATGGTGTGAAGAGTTGTTATGTAGTATAGAGTTGAATGATCGGGTAGCTAGTTTAACCGATCGTTCTTTTATTAGATTTTTGTTAGGCGGTTCGATGCGCCACATGTCTTTACTGGACATGGCTCAGGCTTTACGTATATATACGCCTGAGGAATTAGCGTCTGCCGATTGTAGAGGATTGATACTAAACGGTAGGAAAATAGATGAAAATTTTGATACACACGGTGTGTGGAGTCAAATGACAAGCCATCACCGTTTCAAAGGGGGAAACTACTCTTATTTGGATATAGATAGAGCCGAATTAAGAGTAATACATAGGTTTTTAGCTAATTCGATTACACAAAGGGGTAAAAACAAAGAAAAGGTAAATGAACAAGATTTGTTTTACCATATGTGTATTCGAGACCCACACAGCGCTGTAAGTATACCATATTGTGTGGGTTATTATTTATCAGCTATGGTTCGAGGGATGCGTCCACATAGCATAATAGGAGGTGGTATTTTTATTACTTTGATTGGTGAATATATCGGTGTGGATATAAGTCGGGGGGGATTATTAGTAGAAGAGCCGGAACCCCGCGACACTATAGGTTTAAATGTATACCATGGTGCGAAAGTTTTGAAGCGGCGAAATAACGCCGCAGTACGATACCATGGTAGACATCCACAGGTGGAGAGAAACCAGGAACAAGGTAATGTAGGAGGGGGGAATGAGATGCAAGAAATGCATAGGTTTATAGCTTCTCAGGAATACGAAAATGCTAGACAGAGAGCATTTGAAGATTGGCAAGTTCATCAGAACCAGATCATAGCGCATTGCCAACATATAGGTAGAAACTATATTCCTACACCGAAACCCGTCTTCCCTCCTTGGTCGATAGAGATGCAGCCACCATATCCTACGTATGATCCTGCCGAAGCATTCTATAGCACGTATGGGTATGCCTGGAACCCCTATTGGTACCAATATCATCCTTAGTTTACTTATTATTTTTTTTTATTATTTTGTAATTTGTAATTATTGATACATTTAATATTTTTGTTAATATTGTAATCATTTTTATATTTATCTAACTTTTTAGACTTTAATAATTTTTGAATGTGGGGTAATAAACCAAACTTCAAAAATATGTATATATGTTTGCAGTTTATCTTATTTACACAACAGGGTAAAACAACGCATTTTCAAAGACTGGCATTAAGTTCAGCAAAAGCAACTAATTTTGACGACAAGATGCAAAATATATGTGAAATAACAACAAGACGGGATGAACAAATGATGTGCACCATTTATCATTCAGCAAACAAACGCCAATATATTTGGAAACTTTGGTAAAAATTTAATCATTTTCACACAAATCACCCTCAATAATTTAAATTGTTACTGATTTCTTGCAAATGAGGGCATTGCAAGATCTTAAGTGTGGGAAGGGGTTAAATTCTTTCGGATTTTAAAATTTTTATATTAAACACTTGGTTACCATTAAAAATACTAGTAAAGCAGTAGTTGTATTAGAATCTAGTGCTCTCTGATAAAAAAAGAACAGCCCTAGTCTTATATACTGACTACCCAATTCTAGTAAAATTTTTCAAAATTTTCAATTAAATGAATTCAAATCATGTTTATACATATTTATGAACGATAAAACTAGGTTTTAACACCGAAATTATTGTTACCTCGGAAAGGACATAAATTGAGAAACAAACTAAAATGTTAAAATTCATTTAAAATGGAATAGAGGACGATAAAAAGGAAAATAAAAGCCAAGTGTGGGAAAATTTACCAAGTTATTTTAAACATATGTCACATATATTTGTAACAAATAACTGAAAATACTTTTGCTTTGGACTAAACTAAACTGTTTTACCCAATGAAAGAAAAGAAGAGATGAATCTACACGATGAATCAATTCCATCATTAAAAGGAAGTAAAGTCTTCCGAAAAAGAAACGCGCTTCTTGATTTAGGTCATGAAGTTGTCGTTCAGACCAGCTGTAGGTTGACGAAAAATCTAGAAAAGTCATCACTAAAATCAGCTGGAAATCCACGGACCTCAGCATTAAACAGGGTCGCCAAGTGGTCAGATTTATCCTAACCATGAGAAGGATTTATCTCGTACAATGGGGAGGCACCGTGCAAATTAGCTGGATAAGACTAATGAATCAGATCCCCAGAAAGGATAATCTCCTTAAAGATTAAAAATCAGCTTTTAAGCCTGATATTACTCAATCCTTGAGATTGACCTTAAAGATTGAGAATTCAAACTCATGGAATTCAATGATATCTAAACTCGAGCTTGAACGAGAAAATATTTTGATCAAAATTATAAACCGATTTGTTTTCTGAAAACCCTATTTTCAATGCGTTCATTACCATTGAACGTAAAATCCTAGGAATTCACCTGGAATTCATTAGGTCACCTGAACTAAATCGGGTGTCAACCGTAAGAACGGTGGTTGCATAGCATGGTCAAAGACAGGACCTTGTGCCAGACTGAAAAATTATAAGGGTGAGCTTTACTATTGCTCCTACCAAGGATAGTAATTGCGTCCGACACGTTATAGACCATAATCAAAAGCATGTCACGGGACATTGCCTTAACAGTTGCTTGTTCAACGCTTTCCTTTACAACCGGACGGTAGTTTGCCGAAAGGTAATATACGGAACAAGTAAACTGGACGTGTTGCTTTCCAAATACAAGGTTAGCAAGTGGGTGACACAAAACCGCAAGTTTTGAGCTAAAATTTTCAAATCTGAAACCCACCAAACCCACAAATATTTTGCAAACACCGGTAAAGGGTTATTCCGGAAAACTTATCTAGGGTAAAAACTAGATTTAATTTTCAAAAGATCAAATGTTTTCATAAAGATCCAATTTCCTTAATGGATCTAAATTTTTATAGTCATGTGGGACTGTAAACCATATCGTTACTACCATTGTTTATACCGCCGTATAGAAATCACTGATGTACAAAGTGTGAAGAATAAAGAAGTGATTCTAGTATTTCAAGACAATATTGCTTGAGGACAAGCAACGCTCAAGTGTGGGAATATTTGATAATGCTAAAAACGAACATATATTTCATAGCATTATTCCTCAAGAAAGACAAGCTTTTAGTTGCAATTGTTCTATTTACAAGTGATATTCGTTTAAAGAATAAAAGGTGAAGACAAAAGACAGATTCGACGAATTGAAGACGCAAACGACCAAAAAGCTCAAAAGTACAAAAGACAATCAAAAATGTTCCAATTATTGATAAGAAACGTCTCGAAATCACAAGAGTACAAGATTCAAAACGCAAAGTACAAGATATTAAATTGTACGCGAGGACGTTCGAAAATCCGGAACCGGGACCAGAGTCAACTCTTAACGCTCGACGCAACGGACTAAAAATTACAAGTTAACTATGTATATAAATATAATATAATATATAATTAATTATATTAATTATATATATATTATATATATATATTAAAAACCGTCGGCAGCAAGAAACTCCAAGGGTGTGAGCTGTAAATATCTCTCCGCGACTCGCGGAGTTTTAAGGCCATTTTGCCGCGAGTCGCGGAGCCCCAATTTTCAAGTCTGGCTATAAAGCCAACCGAATTCTGATCAAATTTAAACATCTTTTTTCTCTTCCTCTTCATACGTAAATATATTTATATTTATAATTTATATTTTAATTTTAATTATAATTCTAATAATAAGGGTATGTTAGCGAATGTTGTAAGGGTGTAAGTCGAAATTCTGTCCGTGTAACGCTACGCTATTTTTAATCATTGTAAGTTATGTTCAACCTTTTTATATTAATGTCTCGTAGCTAAGTAATTATTATGCTTGTTTAAAACGAAGTAATCATGATGTTGGGCTAATTACTAAAATTGGGTAATTGGGCTTTGTACCATAATTAGGGTTTGGATAAAAGAACAACACTTGTGGAAACTAGACTATGGGCTATTAATGGGCTTTATATTTGTTTAACTAAATGAAAGTTTGTTAATGTTAATATAAAGATTTACAATTGGGCGTCCCTATAAATTACCATATACACTCGATCGGACACGATGGGCGGGGTATTTATATGTACGAATAATCGTTCATTTAACCGGACACGGGAATGGATTAATAGCCACTAGAATAATTAAAACAGGGGTGAAATTACATTCAAGGGTAATTGGTGTAATTGTTAACAAAGTAGTAAAACCTTGGTTTACACGCAGTCGATAACCTGGTGTATTCATTAAACAAAGTATTAAAACCTTGTTACAATTCGAATC
Source organism: Rutidosis leptorrhynchoides (assembly GCF_046630445.1). Classification (NCBI taxonomy): domain Eukaryota; kingdom Viridiplantae; phylum Streptophyta; class Magnoliopsida; order Asterales; family Asteraceae; genus Rutidosis; species Rutidosis leptorrhynchoides. The sequence goes on from NC_092340.1 coordinate 295,958,733, forward strand.
CCCAATTAGTTGGAATATTTATCTTCGGGTATAATAATAATTTGACAAGGACACTTGCAATTTATATTTATGACTGATGGACTGTTATGGACAAAAACCAGACGGACATATTGAATAATCCAGGACAAAGGACAATTAACCCATGGGCATAAAACTAAAATCAACATGTCAAACATCATGATTACGGAAGTTTAAATAAGCATAATTCTTTTATTTCATATTTTATTTCCTTTATTTTATATTTAATTGCACTTCTAATTATCGCACTTTTATTGTTATTTAATCGCACTTTTAATTATCGTACTTTTAATTATCGCAATTTAATTTTATCGCATTTTTATTATTCGCAATTTCATTATCGTTATTTACTTTACGCTTTAATTTAAAGTCTTGTATTTATTTTATATTTTACATTAGGTTTTAACTGCGACTAAAGTTTTAAAATCGACAAACCGGTCATTAAACGGTAAAAACCCCCCTTTATAATAATAATATTACTTATATATAAATTTGTATTTTTATAAAAGTAAACTAATATAGCGTTGAGCTTTGTTTAAAGATTTCCCTGTGGAACGAACCGGACTTACTAAAAACTACACTACTGTACGATTAGGTACACTGCCTATAAGTGTTGTAGCAAGGTTTAAGTATATCCATTCTATAAATAAATAAATATCTTGTGTAAAATTGTATCGTATTTAATAGTATTTTCCTAGTAAAATTATAAGCTATTTTATATACACCTCGTTCGACATCAATCACTTACACTCTCACCCCCTTTACTTTCATCTATCCCTACAGCTTCACTTACACTCTCACCCCCTTACTTTCATCTATCCCTGCAGCTTCAACTACATCCACCTTAGGTTCATCCAAGCCTACAACTTCAACTTCATCCACCTTAGTATCATCTATGCCTACAACTTTACTTACACTCTCATCCCCCTTACTTTCATCTATAACTTCATCTATGTCATCACAGTTATTGATTACATATTCAGTTAAGTCATCACTAAAGTAATCAACATATACATCTATTTTGCCATACATGTAAGCAAGGTCATACAACACAAGTAAGTCCTCCTCATTCTCTAAACGCATTACTCCATTTGACAGTGTAGTACCAGGGATAGTAAAATACAAACAAGTAAATGAGAAACCAGTTTCCTTTTCCAAAAACTCGTAAAATTCATCAAACTCAATTTTATCAATAAAGATGGGCAAAACTTCACCAGCATCGTACCTAAGCGGCTTGAACAGAAAGGCACCATTATAATGCACATCAATGTCAAAACCTCGTGCTGGAATTGGCGTTCCAACCATCCTGAAATTGATGTTTCAGCAGTTAATATGTGTGTAAAAAAACCCTAAAAACAGCGATGATAGTGAAATTGAGCAGCAAACATACCTTCTGACTATCACTTACAGCGATGATAGTGAAATTGAGCAGCAAACGAGCTTGTTGTAATACATAAATTGAGCAGTTAGTATATAGCTAGGGGTTTTTTGGAGCGAAGATGAAAAGTTTTTTTTGGAGCCAAAATGAGAAGTATGGAAGAAGCTGTTTATTTGTATCCACGTCATTTCATTTACATTTTATTTAATTGGAAAATGCTAAAAAACCCAAAACACAACCGGTTACCGGAGTAATGGGTAAATGAATGCACACAATAGGATAAAAACCAAAGTTTAATGCATACAATAGAACTTTTGAAAGTTGAATGCATACAATAGGATTTTGGTGAAAGTTCGATGCATTTTGAATCAATTATCCCTATATTCAACCGTATTAGTCATATGCCCATAACTTAAAATAAATAGTAATAGTAATATAAAGACTACATTAACCAAAATCAATTACATTTTCATTATCTGAACACACCTTCACCTCGGCCCCCTTCGTTCCAGGTATCAATTTTTTTGAAGTTTCTAATCTACTGTTCCATTAATTATGTTTTATTCATGTTTAGTTGCATAACTTTATTTTATCTTCATACCATTTTCATTTCACTCATTCACCCACACTCCGTCCAAGTCGCCGTTGATAATCGGATAAACCACGTCTTCCGTCACCGGACCACCACAATTTATCACCTCCGTAAACTCAATGGCTCAAAACAAAATTTTCTTGATCGTCAAACTGAATTGACTCAGTAGGAGGAAAGATAAGATTTTGAACCGAATTAGGGTTAGCTAATTCATGGGTAATGAATACCCAGTTTCAACCTTTAGCTTTTTTCTTGATAGTGAAGTTGGTGGTTATTGGAGTTGAAAGGATTGAAATCCGGCCAGAGCAAGAACTTGCGGTGAAATAAGATGGGTGAGAATTAAGGGTTTTCAAAAGTGGAATTATAGGTGTATCAATATCTCCTTTTGGTAATTTATCAGGCTCCGGTGAAACCATAGTGGCTAAAGTTGCTTTTTTCCTCTTTTTAAACTCCATCCTTGATCCTTGATTGAGTAAATTTCAGCCGACTGTTTAAAACTCCGGGGAGAATTATGCAGAGGGGTTTTACGGACAACGAAGTAGCAGTTCATGTGAATTCGGCTTATTGTTCATGGATCAAGAGAACCATTTGGACAATATTACCCTCACATGTGTGGCAAATGTGAGGGGTTAACCCTAAAAATTTAACGGACGTTAGGTTGGGTATCAATCACGTAACTTAAGTAAAATTTAGGTACTAACTATGAAAAAAATAAAGCTTAGGTGTTGTTATGAAAATGTATACAAACCACAGGTACCAACGGCGTAATTTGTTCTTTTAAAATACAATTAATTAATTAATAATTAATGATGTACGAAAAACTTTTATTGGTATATGAATCATCACTGTTTTTTTTTTTTTTTAGACAAACTCACACACACCATTACACGAATTAACCACGAAATATATACAAATTGTTCTAAGTAGGACATGAACCCTCAACCTCCTGGTTAGAAGGGCACATCGATACCGCTGAGCCAATGGCCCTTTGGTATCATCACTGGTTTTTAGAAAATCGGAAAGAATCCATCCAAATGAGATCAAGTTACAAGAGTTTGACGTTATTGTTCAAATCAAAAATTGAAGGAAAAAAAAGTGTTTTCGTATGGTTGGCTAGGAAAAGACAAATCCAATATATATGCATTAGTATGATAAATACCCATTATAGTAGAAAAGGTTCAAAAATAAAGGTGTATAACTGTTCTATATATCATGTGTTAAAATATTGTATACATGTATAGTCACTTATATGTAACGACCCAATCCGTTATTAGACACAACCTTTTATTTTTATGTGCTGACAATTTCTGTCAGCTTATAGGTGTGGCGCGCCATACCCAGCCGCGACGCGGCCCAACGCATATTCTAAAGGTCAGAATCTTCCAAAACTTTTGTTACCAATTTTCACTATTTCCCACGCCGCGGTAAAGTCACCCGCTGCGCGGCCTAAGCTGGGGCTTGATGCCGTTTTCAAACGTTTACGTAAGTCCCAAAATTACGTTCTTTAAACACGTGCCAAACCTGCAAGGCTTCCCACAACATAGTTAAATTAAGTTTACATGCTTTCACCCACAATTCTAGTAATTTAACAATCAAGCCACATTCGCCCGTTTACAACCCAAAATATAAGTTTCGACCCGACAAGTTTAAATGTCAAACAAGACTCGAGCATGGTGTTTGGGGTTAAACTACCCAAAACTAGGCCGAACTTCAAAAGCAATCTTCTACCATAATCATAAGGGGAAAATCCCTAGTCCACAAGCTTACCCTTGCCCTTATCGACACCGAAATCTAAAAAGAGTAAACAACAAGAGGGTAAGCAAAACGCTTAGTGAATGCAATAATTATACGTCTATATATAATCTGTTGGTTAAGATTCAAATCATAATATTCAAAAGTTAATCACTTTGTTTTGATGATGACACACAAGAACCTAGTAATTAATCATATGTAGGACGACATAAGTTCATGAGTCTAAACTATCTCTAGCAAAAGACCAATACTTAAGTAATTATCTTGGCAAAAATGCTACACGACTGCATCACGGTCGACCGTGACACCAACCGTGTGTGTCCTGCACCAACAAGTTCAAGCTTTTCTAAAACTGTAAACCTACGGCTGACTTCACGGACGACCGCAGCCCGACCGCAGTTTTCTCTGTTACCAAATTCATCCACTTTAAGATAAACCACTTTGAGACATCTATAATTTATGAAACATTTTTAAACACACTTATAATAGTTGCCCTTTTTGATCTCAAAAGAATTTTAAACCAAAAGATGTTAATTTTTACTAATCACACCTAATGACATCTTAATGACACTTTAAGCTTGATTTAGGCTAAAACACTCAAGTGACATATCCTTTTGTCCTAATACATAGTGTCATTTAAACATACTAATAATGGTCATTAAAAGTCCCAATTAAAGAGTTGCTCTCCTATTAGTTATATGTATCATTATTTGTATAAGAATGTAATTAGTTCAAGTCTAGTCAAGTTGTAACAAGAATCTTCATGTTCAAACTAGACTCAAACTAGTTCATTTGAGTTGTAACAGTGTTCTAAAAGGCAAGAAACTCCCATAAGCTAAAAGATAAGTGATTAAGAAAGGTTGATGAAGATTTTGGAAGATAATGGTTGTCAAGAGACAAAAATCTGCAATTTCCTCTTTTGGTAATTAATGACAAATGGTCAAAGATTGAAGACTTTCTTCTTTAGAGGACATGTCAACCTACAAGCTTATGTCCAAAACATAAAGGGTAATGAGGATAATTTCAGAAGTAATTGGCCTCTAGTTGCAGCTATTCAACAAGGGAAAATGACAAATTTTAAAGGACAAAAATGGTCATAAGAATCAGATGTCAGAGGTACACGGTTGAACTACGGTCGACCGTGCAGTGAGCCGTATGAATTCCAGGCAGATTTCTCTTTCCTATAAAAGCCAAGCCTTGAAGCATTTGAAGACTCACCTCTTGCACTCATATTTTCTCATACTTACTGATATCATTCTTATACTTAATTTGTAATCTTTTAGAGTGATTCTAGCAAGAGTACTTGTAAGCTTAAAGTTGTAAGTTTACTTGTAAACTATCTTCTTAAAGGGATCTAGAGGATAGTTGTGTTTTCACTTGGATAAGTTCATTGGGATCTTGTGGTAAGAGCTATAGGTGTTTGTGAAGTCTTCAAAGGGACGTATGAGTTCACAAGGTGCGGCTTATCGAAGTACTAGCATTGTATCCGGACACTCCACCGAGTTTGGAGTATCATAGTGAAGAAAAATCTCAATTCGTAGAATTGAGGAGTGGATTAAGGAAGATTAGTTAACATCTTCCCGAACCACTATAAATCGTTGTGTTTGTTCTCTCTTCCCTTATCTTTTACTTACAATTTAACATATATTTGTGTTGCTAGCATTATTAGAGAACAAACATTTCAAATCACACTATATCAAGTTCAACAAAACGCTAAAGAAAATCTTTAAAAATCGACTAAGTAACTATTTACCCCCCCCCTCTAGTTACTTACAATTGGTATCAGAGCGGTTGCTCTAAACGTTTTGTCAAAAATTACTAATTCGAAATAAAAACTAATTTTTGCAAATCTTAGAGTTTAAGATCATGGAACAAAAATTTGACAATTTGAACTATAGTGAAGGATGTTCCATGCAAAGACCTCCACTTCTTGAAAGTGAAGGATTTTGCTATTGGAAGCATCGATTTGAAACGTATGTCCGTTCCAAAGATATAGACTATTGGAACGTTATTACTAAAGGTGATCATGTTCCATTTAAGGTTAGTGATGATAAGAAAACTAAAATATATATACCCGGAGAAGAATGGACTAAGGAACATAAGATAGAAGTAGGCAAAAACTATGAGGCTAAAATGACCATTTTTAATGCATTGCCTAGGAAAGAATATGAGAGGGTTTTTAAGATGGGTAGTGCTAAGGAAATTTGGGATAATATCATGGTTACTCATCTTGAAAACCCACAAGTCATAGAAAATAAAGTAGAATAGCTTATAACTAAATATGAACAATTTGCTATTAAAGAATATGAAAAAATAGATAGTGCCTACACTAGATTTAACAATATTTGTTCAAGTTTGAAAGCTCTAGGTACAACTTACACGGATAAGCAATATGTTCGTAAGTTCTTAAGGGCTCTACCATCAAGATGGAGACCAAAGGTGACGGCAATTGACGAATCAAAGAATGCGGAAAAGCTAACTCTAGATGAACTCATTGGAAATCTCAAAGTACATGAGGTCATCATAGATAAAGATGATGAGTTAGAAAAGGCCAAGAGATAAAAGAACAAGTCAACCGCTCTAAAGGCTAAGATTCATGATGAATATGACATTGATGATGACGATGATGATATTCTCAATGATGATGAGCAACTCGCATTTATCGTTCGCTTATTTAAGAAATTCTATCGAAGACCGGGAAACCAAGTTCGCCCTCCGATGGAACAAAGGAAGACGCTATTCGATCTCAAGAAAAAGTTTGTACGAAAATGTTTTGGGTGTGGTGATCCAAATCACTTAATAAGTGAATGTCCTAAAAGAAAGAATGAAAAGGCCTTTCTTAAAGGTGTGTGAGATGATGAAGAAAACGACACTCAAGAAGAAGGAAAGGAAACGTGTCTCATGGCCATTGACATACCAAGTGATGATGACAAAGGATCACAAGTCGGACAAACTGACAATGAGGTTTGTCTCAATGGTGTTGTACAAAATGAAGAATGGATAATTGATAGCGGATGTACAACACACATGACGGGTAACAAAGAATTCTTCACAAAGTATTCAGAGCATAATGGAGGTGATGTAAACTTTGGTGGCGATGTGAAAGGAAAAATCGTCGGTAAAGGTAACATTACTAATCAAAAGATTACACTTGATAATGTGTTATACATTAAAAACTTAAGTTTTAACTTGCTAAGTGTAGGAAGAATATGTGACAAAGGATATAACATGACATTTACTAAAAATTCATCACACATAATAAAATATGGTAAAAGTGTCATAAATGAAATTAGGAAGAAAGGTCTTTATACATGCAAATTGGATGACTTTAAGCATGTAGATATATGTCTCACATCTATACATGATACTACTACATTGTGGCATAGGAGACTAGGGCATGCTAACATGAAACTAATTCATAACATATCCTCAAAGGACATAGTTAGAGACTTGCCTAAATTAAAATATGAAAGCCATTTTTGTGATGCATGCAAAGTAGGAAAACAAGTTTATACAAGTCATAAACCTAAGAATTTCATATCTACTAAAAGATGTTTAGAACTTTTGCACATGGACTTATTTGGGCCATCGGCCGTTCAAAGTTATGGAGGAAATTTTTATACTTTAGTAATATTAGATGATTTTTCAAGATATACATGGACACTATTTCTAAAGCATAAAAATGAAGCATGTGAAAGATTTATAATTTTTGCTACTAAGATACAAAATTTGCTTGGGTGTACTATAGTAACAATAAGAACGGACCATGGTAGAGAATTTGATAATGATGCTCAATTTGGAGTCTTTTGTGATTTAAATGGTATTACTCATAAATTCTCTGCTCCTCGCACACCTCAATCCAATGGGGTTGTTGAAAGGAAAAATCGAACTCTTCAAGAAATGAGTCGAACTATGTTAAATGAACAATCAATACCTCAAAAGTTTTGGAGTGAAGCCGTTGCCACCTCCACCTACATTCAAAATAGAGTCTTAATTAGGCCATCAATGGATAAAACACCTTATGAAATTTTAAATGGTAGAAAACCAACCGTAAGTCATCTTAGAGTATTCGGGTGCAAATGCTTTATCCTAAACAAAAAGGAATATCTTACAAAGTTTGAGCCTAAAGCTTACGAAGGAGTATTCTTAGGATATTCGTTAGAAAGTAAGGCATATAGGGTTCTAAATAAATATACAAATGTCATAGAAGAATCCCTAGATGTCACATTTGATGAAACTCCTTCACCACCTAAGACTAAACCTTTAGAGGATGATGATGTGATCGAACAAGATGCTATAGAAATAATGCCAACTCAAGTCGAGTTCAATGACACAGATGAGGATGGATCTCATTTAAAACCAAGTAAGGATAACTTAGCATCCTCAATAGATATTAAACATATAAAAGACCATCCCATAGACCAAGTCATAGGAGACATCAACACTAGAACCACTAGGTCACAAGCATTTAACCTAATTGCCAATTATGCTTTTATCTCACAAATAGAACCCAAAAATATTAAGGAAGCCCTATTAGATGAAAGTTGGATAGAAGCTATGCAAGAGGAATTAAATCAATTCCAAAGGAGTGATGTATGAGATTTGGTTCCTTTACCGAGTGAGAGCAACATCATAGGTACAAAATGGGTCTATAGAAATAAACTAGATGAGGATGGCAAAGTAGTTAGAAACAAAGCTAGACTAGTTGAACAAGAATATAGCCAATAAGAGGGAACTGATTATGATGAAACATTTGCTCCCGTTGCTAGGCTAGAGTCAATAAGAATACTTCTTGCATATGCATGTGCTAATAATTTCAAACTTTATCAAATGGACGTCAAAAGTGCCTTTTTAAATGGTGTCATAAATGAAAAAGTTTATGTATCACAACCTCCGGTGTTTGAAGATTTCGAAAAACATTATCATGTTTATAAACTTAAAAAGGCTCTCTATGGACTTAAACAAGCCCCTAGAGCATGGTATGAAAGACTTAGAACATTCTTAATAAATAATGGGTTTGAAATGGGAAAAATTGATAATACACTCTTTATCAAAAGGCATGAAAAGGATTTAGTCATAATTCAAATATATGTTGATGATATTGTATTTGGATCTACTAACGAATCTTTTAGCAATGAGTTTTCTAAGTTAATGCATGATGAGTTTTAAATGAGCATGATGGGTGAACTTAAGTTCTTTCTTGGACCACAAATCAAGCAACTAGAAGATGGAACATTCATCAATTAACAAAAATACGTTCATGAAATGCTCAAGAAATTCGGAATGGAGAACTCAAAACCAATAGCGACTCCGATGGCAACAAATGTGAAACTTACTTTAGAAGGAGAAGGAGAACCATTTGATAGTACTAAATATAGGGGAATGATTAGATCCCTTCTTTATTTAACGGCAAGTCGACCCAACATCATGTTTAGCGTGTGCTTATATGTGCAAGATTTCAAGAAAATCCAAAGACATCGCACGTAGAGGCCGTTAAAAGGATCTTTAGATACTTAAAGGGAACAATACATCTTGGGTTATGGTATCCAAAGTTTACCGGGATTGATATTATGTACTTTGCGGATTCTGATCATGGTGGATCAATGATTGATAGAAAAAGCAAAAGTGGAGTATGAGCATTCGTGGGGCTTTGCTTAATGTCATGGTTCTCAAAGAAGCAAACATCCGTTGCATTGTCTACCACCGAAGCCGAATATATAACCATGGGAAGAGCATGCGCACAAGTGTTATGGATGAAGCAAACCTTCCTCGATTACGGTATCATCTCATCCGAAATACCCATATGCTGTGATAACAAAAGTGCTATAGACCTATCGAAAAATCAAATATTACACTCTAGGACTAAACACATAGACATTAGGCACCATTTCCTTCGTGACCACGTCCAAAATGGTAATATTGTAATAGATAAGGTAGAATCTGTGGAAAACATAGCTGACATATTCACTAAGCTCCTTAAAAAGGAAACCTTTAACTTGCTTAGGAATGGGTTGGGAATGATGGAACACACTCCGTAAAATTCTATCCTGATCACGCACTGTCGAACCACGGTCGACCTTGTAGAGAGCCGCCTGATGTTTGACGAATTTCTTTGTCCTTTATGCTTTTCTTTTAATGTCCAAACAACTTTTCCACCAACCACATCTCTTCCTTAAATCCCAACCACTGAATTTTCATATTTACTTTTGTCCTACCCTCAAGTACTTTTCAAAAAGTGGTCTATATTCTTTCAATTCTCTTTAAGGTAAGCATCCAAAATCTTAATCTCAATTTTATTGATCTTTCCAAACTAATAGGAACACTTGTTGATTGCATGAATTTCTTAAAATATATGAGTAAAATTTGTTTTAAAAAGTTTTTTTTTTCATAATAGTGATTTCTTGCACAAAAACTCATATATGCTTTGAATTTTTAAACTCACTCATGCACACACACATATGTTTGAACAAATCATTATGATACATGTCAATCTCATGACTAGTATCTACTTTTGACAAACATAGAGCAAAATGATGAAAGTTGTCTAAATTTTTAAAAGAAAAATAGTACAATTTAATTTCAAATTCATAGTTTTCAAAATGAGTCTAGACAAGGACTAATCTACACATGTTTAGCATATAGATTTTCAAACTTAACAACTTGATTAGTTTGCTAAATTTGTGGTTTTTCTAGGAAATGACCAACACGAGAAATCAACGTATCACGAACAATAGGCAACACATGGAGACTAGAACACTTCATGAGGAACGTGTTGTTCATCATACCGAATTTCCCGAATTAACTCAACTTTTCACCCATAATAATTGCTTCTCGTTTCTTGAGCTTGATGAAACCATTTATCCAATGTTAATTAGGGAATTCTATGCTAATCTTGATGTTTCAAATCCCGATCAAGTTGCATTTCGACTTTTCGATACACCTTACACTTGGTCTTTTGAACAATTCGCAACTGTCATGGCCATTCCTTCAAATGGGCGTTCCTTCTATACTCCTTCAACCAATCTAAGAGCACTCAACCCTACATTTCCGCTGCAACCTATCTTAGATCTTATCACTACTCCGGGAGTACAACGAAACTTCAACCGACGGCTTCGCATTCAAGATAACAAAATCCGCCATGATCTTCAACTTATTCTTAATGTCGTTCGGAACAATGTTTATTGTCGGGAACCCACTGCTACTCACATCGCCAGAACCGAAGTCGTTGTCATGTGGTCACTTCTCACTCATGAACCCATAAATCTTGCCTATCTCACTACTCAAAGAATGGGTTATCTTCGAGAACTAGGAACTCGTCCACTTCCGTACTCAAACCATCTTAATCGACTTTTCCGATTTGTTGGTGCCATCAACTCCTCTCAAATTCCTCAACCCGTGTCCACTATTCCGCTAACCTATTGGGTAGCTCATTCGGTGATTATCCTATCTTCCAACAATGAAAGCTCAACAATCTCTGATGCTTTTAGCACCAATGGCATTTATCCTTAGAAATAATTAATGTTGGTTAAGAATATTTTATAAGGGCGGATAGATACAACACTTCTCCTAGGATTAAAACTTGTTATATCCTGATTATTGTAATGCACTTGTTATGCTTATCATGTTTGTTACTCTTTATGTCTACTATTGGTTAAAGGGGGAGCCATTTTATTAACAGGAACAATCGATAAGTGTGTACGATTTAAGGGAGAGCATTACTCTAGGGTGCGCTTAGTTCTATGTTGGACTAACCTTTTTGCTTTTACAAAAGGGGGAGAAAGTGTATGGTAAGTGATGTTAACACTTATGTCGACCTACATAGTTAACACTTACTCATGTGTTTGTCATCATCAAAAAGGGGGAGAATGTTGGTTAAGATTCAAATCATAATATTCAAAAGTTAATCACTTTGTTTTGATGATGACACACAAGAACCTAGTAATTAATCATATGTAGGACGACATGAGTTCATGAGCCTAAACTATCTCTAGCAAAAGACCAATACTTAAGTAATTATCTTGGGAAAAATGCTACACGGCTGCACCACAGTCGACTGCGACACCAACCGTGTGTGTCCTGCACCAACGAGTTCAAGCTTTTCAAAAACTGTAAACCTACGGCTGACTTCACGGACGATCGCAACCCGACCGCAGTTTTCTCTATTACCAAATTCATCCACTTTAAGATAAACTGAAGCGACCCGTCCTAATCCATAAGGACGAATACAATAACATATGATTACATCGCGATGTACTTGACCTCTATATGATACATTTTACAAACATTGCATTCGTTTTTAAAAGACAAACTTTCATTACATCGAAAGTTGATGGCATGCATACCATTTCATAATATATCCAACTATAATTGACTTAATAATAATCTTGATGAACTCAACGACTCGAATGCAATGTCTTTTGAAATATGTCATGAATGATTCCAAGTAATATCTCTAGTATGAGTAAATGCACAGCGGAAGGTTTTTTTAATACCTGAGAATAAACATGCTTTCAAGTGTCAACCAAAAGATTGGTGAGTTCATTAGTTTATCGTAAACATTCATTTCCATCATTTTAATAGACCACAAGATTTCATATATTGTCATGCGTAACTCGAGAATTAAAATTCATTCATATGGTGAACACCTGGTAACCGACCTTAACAAGATGCATATAGAATATCCCCATCATTCCGGGACTCACATCGGACATGATAAATTCGAAGTACTAAAGCATCCATAACTCGGATGGGGCTCGTTGGGCCCGATAGATCTATCTTTAGGATTCGCGTCAATTGGTGGCAATTATCATAAACACCAATTCTTAGGCTACCAAGCTAAAAAAGGGGATATTCGGTTTGATAATCCAACCATTGTATGTAGTTTCGATTACTTGTGCTATTTCGTAAAGAATTTATAAAAGCAACGCATGTATTCTCAGTCCCAAAAATATATATTGCAAAAGCATTTAAAAAGGGAGCAAATGAAACTCACAATACTGTATTTTGTAATAAAAATACATATGACGGCATTGAACAAGTGCAAGGTTAGCCTCGGATTCACGAACCTATATTGTTCATATATATATATATTAAAACACATACTCGTAGTCGAACAATTTCATATATTATAACTCTATATATTATATATTTAATTTGTATATATATATTTGAAAATGATTATTATTTGTATAGTTTTATATCTATATATTTTTAAAATACCTAATTGGTTATATATATGAATATTTATATAAAGATTGTTAATTTAATTAATTCATATGTAATGTTACTTATAAATATATTTTTACATCAATAGTAATGAAAGTTGTGTTTGATTATAATGATAATAAAATAATAATACTGATGATAATATTAAGTATAGTAGTAATAATAATAGTGATAAAAATAGCAATACCGTCTCTAAAAATAATACTAATAATAATAATAATAATCCTAATATTAATTGAAATGATAATTTTTATAAAAATGTTATTTGTAATAATAATATTAATAACCTTAATAAATATAGTACTTTTACTAAAATGATACTTTTCATAATAATTTTAGCAATAATAATGTTTATAATAATAATAATAATAATAATAATAATAATAATAATAATAATAATAATAATAATAATAATAATAATAATAATAATAATAATAATAATAATAATAGGTGTAAAAACAATATTGGTTTTCATCATAATAATACTACTAATAATATCCTAAATGATGATGATAATAATAATAATAATAATAATAATAATAATAATAATAATAATTATAATTATAATTATAATGATAATAACTAGTTTTCGAACCCTCGCTTCGCGCCGGGGGTTCAATTTTTAATGTATTTTATTGTGTTTAGTTACGGAGCATGTGAGTGAAAAATCAACATATATATGAAAAGTACCCTAAATATTTAGCGTTTTTTTAAAAGTGTCCGTTTTGCGTATAGTTAGTGACATTGTGTTCATAAAATTATTTCGAGTTTAAGGATGGTGTCGGAAAAATTTTAACTCGTTGCGAGCGAGAAGATATGACCTGTTGAATATTTGAGTGGAGTTTATTTAAGATATTTTATGAAAATTTTGATTTGACGCTTTAACCCCCTGTGTTGGGGGCCGATTTTAATTTTTGAACAAAGCGTGGGGGGCTTTTGTGGTGTTACTTGAAAGAAAGAAGGGAGGGAAAAAAGTGAAAAGACGAAAATACCCCTGATACTATTCATAAGTTTTGTCTAATAGTTAAAGCTAGTTTTCGAACCCTCGCTTCGCGCCGGGGGTTCGATTTTTAATGTATTTTATTGTGTTTAGTTATGGAGTCTGCGAGTGAAAAATCAACATATATGAAAAGTACCCTAAATATTTAGCGTTTTTTTAAAAGTGTCCGTTTTGTGTATAGTTAGTGACATTGTGTTCATAAAATTATTTCGAGTTTAAGGATGGTGTCGGAAAAATTTAACTCGTTGCGAGCGAGAAGATATGACCTGTTGAATATTTGAGTGGAGTTTATTTAAGATATTTTATGAAAATTTTGATTTGACGCTTTAACCCCATGTGTTGGGGGCCGATTTTAATTTTTGAACAAAGTGTGGGGGGCTTTTGTGGTGTTACTTGAAAGAAAGAAGGGAAAAGAAAAAAAGTGAAAAGACGAAAATACCCCTGGTACTATTCATAAGTTTTGTCTAATAGTTAATATGGTAAAAGTACCTTAAATATTTAGCGTTTTTTTAAAAATGCCCGTTTTGCGTATAGTTAGTGACATTGTGTTCATAAAATTATTTCGAGTTTAAGGATGGTGTCGAAAAAATTTAACTCGTTGCGAGCGAGAAGATATGACCTGTTGAATATTTGAGTGAAGTTTATTTAAGATATTTTATGAAAATTTTGATTTGACGATTTAACCCCCCTGTGTTGGGGGCCGATTTTAATTTTTAAACAAAGTGTGGGGGGCTTTTGTGGTGTTACGTGAAAGAAAGAAGGGAAAAAAAAGAAGGTGAAAAGACGAAAATACCCCTGCTACTATTCATAAGTTTTGTCTAATAGTTAATATGGTAATAATACTTTTTTAATAAAAGTTTACTACTAATGATAATCATATTAACAATATTAATAATAATATTAATAATATTAATGATATTTATTTATACTAATGATAACAATAATTGTAATACTTATAACTATAATTATGATAATAATAATGCTAATGATAACCATAATAATAATAATCATAATAATAACAATACTAATAATAATAATAATAATAATAATAATAATAATAATAATAATAATAATAATAATAATAACAATAATAATAATTGTAATAAAAATGAAAGCTAAATGATTACACCCTTTGATAGTTTCACTAAAAAGAAATGCCCTAGACGGGATTCGAACCCGAGACCCCTCACATACACACAACCTCCTATAACTATCCGTCTGTTTCTGTTTTCTCTGTATAATACTCGCTTTAAATCCTATTATCCTAAAACCCGTATCATCTTCTTCTTCCACATTCCAGTCGACCAAAATACCAAAATCATAGAACGATTTACCAATCAAGATTTAAGACTTTTTAAACAACCAAGAAATTATAAAGTGATGAAATTGACTAACAAGAAAAAAAAAAAAAAAAACATCCTGATGTTGTTCGCGATAAAAAAACTCAATAATTGATTTCGAAATCTAGCTCGTTTTGGGTTGTAATTATAACACGAATTATTCTCTAAATCTTCATTAGAATCTTTCTGAATACTTAGTTGATCCTAAAACATCAAATTGAAGTCGAATTTCGCGATGAACAAATTCGTTGACTTTTTGACATTGAACATTGACTCGAAAATTCATAATTAATAGAAGGAATTGGATGTTCAAACTTTGCAGATAGTTTTATTAGAAGATTCCTAACAACTCTAAGTTTATACATTTTGGAATTTGACTCGGATATGAGGTTTTGAAAAACTGAAATAAGAACAGAGGTATCGAGTTAAAATATATCATTCTGTTAAATTCAGTAGACAATGGAGGTTAAAGATGATTGTAATTGATATTTGATGTGCAGCGGGGTAGTATATAAAATAGTTATTATTTTACTAGGAAAAACTATTAAATACGATACAATTTTACACAAGATATTTATTTATTTATAGAATGGATATACTTAAACCTTGCTACAACACTTATAGGCAGTGTACCTAATCGTACAGTAGTGTAGTTTTTAGTAAGTCCGGTTCGTTCCACAGGGAAATCTTTAAACAAAGCTCAACGCTATATTAGTTAACTTTTATAAAAATACAAATATATATATAGGTAATATTATTATTATAAAGGGGGGTTTTTACCGTTTAATGACCGGTTTGTCGATTTTAAAACTTTAGTCGCAGTTAAAACCTAATGTAAAATATTAAATAAATACAAGACTTTAAATTAAAGCGTAAAGTAAATAACGATAATGAAATTGCGAATAATAAAAATGCGATAAAATTAAATTGCGATAATTAAAAAGTACGATAATTAAAAGTGCGATAAAATAAAATAACAATAAATAAAAGTGCGATAATTACAAGTGCAATTAAATATAAAATAAAGGAAATTAAATATGAAATAAAAGAATTATGCTTATTTAAACTTCCGTAATCATGATGTTTGACGTGTTGATTTTAGTTTTATGCCCATGGGTTAATTGTCCTTTGTCCTGGATTATTCAATATGTCCGTCTGGTTTTTGTCCATAACAGTCCATCAGTCATAAATATAAATTGCAAGTGTCCTTGTCAAATTATTATTATACCCGAAGATAAATATTCCAACTAATTGGGAATTCGAATTGTAACAAGGTTTTAATACTTTGTTTAATGAATACACCAGGTTATCGACTGCGTGTAAACCAAGGTTTTACTACTTTGTTAACAATTACACCAATTACCCTTGAATGTAATTTCACCCCTGTTTTGATTATTCTAGTGGCTATTAATCCATTCCCGTGTCCGGTTAAATGAACGATTATTCGTACATATAAATACCCCGCCCATCGTGTCCGATCGAGTGTATATGGTAATTTATAGGGACGCCCAATTGTAAATCTTTATATTAACATTAACAAACTTTCATTTAGTTAAACAAATATAAAGCCCATTAATAGCCCATAGTCTAGTTTCCACAAGTGTCGTTCTTTTGTCCAAACCCCAATTATGGTACAAAGCCCAATTACCCAATTTTAGTAATTAGCCCAACATCATGATTACTTCGTTTTAAACAAGCATAATAATAACTTAGCTACGAGACATTAATGTAAAAAGGTTGAACATAACTTACAATGATTAAAAATAGCGTAGCGTTACACGGACAGAATTTCGACTTACACCCTTACAACATTCGCTAACATAACCTTATTATTAGAATTATAATTAAAATTAAAATATAAATTATAAATATAAATATATTACGTATATATTGAGAGAGATTGAGAAAATAAGATGTTAAATTCGATCAGAATTCGGTTGGCTTTATAGCCAGAAGTGAATTTTGGGGCTCCGCGACTCGCGGCAAAATACCCTTAAAACTCCGCGAGTCGCGGAGAGGTATTTACAGTTTACACCCTTGGAGTTTCCTGCTGCCGACGGTTTTAAATATATATATATAATATATATATAATTAATATAATTAATTATATATTATATTATATTTATATATATAGTTAACTTGTAATTTTTAGTCCGTTGCGTCGAGCGTTAAGAATTGACTCTGGTCCCGGTTCCGGATTTTCGAACGTCCTCGCGTACAATTTAATATCTTGTACTTTGCGTTTTGAATCTTGTACTCTTGTGATTTTGAGACGTTTCTTATCAATAATTGGAACCTTTTTGATTGTCTTTTGTTCTTTTGAGCTTTTTGGTCGTTTGCGTCTTCAATTCGTCGAATCTGTCTTTTGTCTTCACCTTTTATTATTTAAACGAATATCACTTGTAAATAGAACAATTGCAACTAAAAGCTTGTCTTTCTTGAGGAATAATGCTATGAAATATATGTTCGTTTTTAGCATTATCAAATATTCCCACACTTGAGCGTTGCTTGTCCTCAAGCAATATTGTCTTGAAATACTAGAATCACTTCTTTATTCTTCACACTTTGTACATCAGTGATTTCTATATGGCGGTATAAACAATGGTAGTAATGATATGGTTTACAGTCCCACATGACTATAAAAATTTAGATCCATTAAGGAAATTGGATCTTTATGAAAACATTTGATCTTTTGAAATCTAGTTTTTACCCTAGATAAGTTTTTCGGGATAACCCTTTACCGGTGTTTGCAAAATATTTTTGTGGGTTTTGTGGGTTTCAGATTTGAAAATTTTAGCTCAAAACTTGCGGTTTTGTGTCACCCACTTGCTAACCTTGTATTTGGAAAGCAACACGTCCAGTTTACTTGTTCCGTATATTACCTTTCGGCAAACTACCGTCCGGTTGTAAAGGAAAGCGTTGAACAAGCAACTGTTTAAGGCAATGTCCCGTGACATGCTTTTGATTATGGTCTATAACGTGTCGGACGCAATTACTATCCTTGGTAGGAGCAATAGTAAAGCTCATCCTATGATTTTTCGGTCTGGCACAAGGTTCTGTCTTTGACCATGTTATGCAACCACCGTTCTTACGGTTGACACCCGATTTAGTTCAGATGACCTAATGAATTCCAGGTGAATTCCTAGGATTTTACGTTCAATGGTAATGAACGCATTGAAAATAGGGTTTTCAGAAAACAAATCGGTTTATAATTTTGATCAAAATATTTTCTCGTTTAAGCTCGAGTTTAGATATCATTGAATTCCATGAGTTTGAATTCTCAATCCTTAAGGTCAATCTCTAGGATTGAGTAATATCAGTCTTGAAAGCTGATTTTTAATCTTTAAGGAGATTATCCTTTCTGGGGATCTGATTCATTAGTCTTATCCAGCTAATTTGCACGGTGCCTCCCCATTGTACGAGATAAATCCTTCTCATGGTTAGGATAAATCTGACCACTTGGCGACCCTGTTTAATGCTGAGGTCCGTGGATTTCCAGCTGATTTTAGTGATGACTTTTCTAGATTTTTCGTCAACCTACAGCTGGTCTGGACGACAACTTCATGACCTAAATCAAGAAGCGCGTGTCTTTTTCGGAAGACTTTACTTCCTTTTAATGATGGAATTGATTCATCGTGTAGATCCATCTCTTCTTTTCTTTCATTGGGTAAAACAGTTTAGTTTAGTCCAAAGCAAAAGTATTTTCAGTTATTTGTTACAAATATATGTGACATATGTTTAAAATAACTTGGTAAATTTTCCCACACTTGGCTTTTTATTTTTCTTTTTATCGTCCTCTATTCCATTTTAAATGAATTTTGACGTTTTAGTTTGTTTCTCAATTTATGTCCTTTTTGAGGTAACAATAATTTCGGTGTTAAAACCTAGTTTTATCGTTCATAAATATGTATAAACATGATTTTGAATTCATTTATTTGAAAAATTTTACTAGAATTGGGTAGTCAGTATATAAGACTAGTGCTGTTCTTTTTTATCAGAGAGCACTAGATTCTAATACAACTACTGCTTTACTAGTATTTTAATGGTAACCAAGTGTTTAATAAAAATTTTTAAAATCCGAAAGAATTTAACCCCTTCCCACACTTAAGATCTTGCAATGCCCTCATTTGCAAGAAATCAGTAACAATTTAAATTATTGAGGGTGATTTGTGTGAAAATGATTAAATTTTTACCAAAGTTTCCAAATATATTGGCGTTTGTTTGCTGAATGATAAATGGTGCACATCATTTGTTCATTCCGTCTTGTTGTTATTTCACATGTATTTTGCATCATTGTCGTCAAAATTACTTGCTTTTGCTGAACTTAATGCCAGTCTTTGAAAATGCGTTGTTTTACCCTGTTGTGTACATAAGATAAACTGCAAACATATATACATATTTTTGAAGTTTGGTATATTACCCCACATTCAAAAATTATTAAAATCTAAGAATAAAAGTTAGATAATTATAAAAATGATTACAATATTAACAAAAATATTAAATGTATCAATAATTACAAATTATAAAATAAAAAAAATAAGTAAACTAAGGATGATATTGGTACCAATAGGGGTTCCACGCATAACCATAAGTGCTATAGAATGCTTCGGCAGGGTCATACGTAGGATATGGTGGCTGCATCTCTATCGACCAAGGAGGGAAGACGGGTTTCGGTGTAGGAATATAGTTTCTACCTATGTGTTGGCAATGCGCTATGATCTGGTTCTGATGAACTTGCCAATCTTCAAATGCTCTCTGTCTAGCATTTTCGTATTCCTGAGAAGCTATAAACCTATGAATTTCTTGCCCCCCTCCTACATTACCTTGTTCCTGGTTTCTCTCTACCTGTGGATGTCTACCATTGTATCGTACTGCGGCGTTATTTCGCCGCTTCAACACTTTCGCACCATGGTATACATTTAAACCTATAGTGTCGCGGGGTTCCGGCTCTTCTACTAATAATCCCCCCCGACTTATATCCACACCGAGATATTCACCAATCAAAGTAATAAAAATACCACCTCCTATTATGCTATGTGGACGCATCCCTCGAACCATAGCTGATAAATAATAACCCACACAATATGGTATACTTACAGCGCTGTGTGGGTCTCGAATACACATATGGTAAAACAAATCTTGTTCATTTACCTTTTCTTTGTTTTTACCCCTTTGTGTAATCGAATTAGCTAAAAACCTATGTATTACTCTTAATTCGGCTCTATCTATATCCAAATAAGAGTAGTTTCCCCCTTTAAAACGGTGATGGCTTGTCATTTGACTCCACACACCGTGTGTATCAAAATTTTCATCTATTTTCCTACCGTTTAGTATCAATCCTCTACAATCGGCAGACGCTAATTCCTCAGGCGTGTATATACGTAAAGCCTGAGCCATGTCCAGTAAAGACATGTGGCTCATCGAACCGCCTAACAAAATTCTAATAAAAGAACGATCGGTTAAACTAGCTACCCGATCATTCAACTCTATACTACATAACAACTCTTCACACCATACTTTATATACAGGTCTGCGTATGGTGAATAAACATATCCAGTCATTAAAAGAAGAATTACCATACCTCTGTACCAGTAATTCCCTAATTGGCCCGGCCAATTCTACAGCTTCCAAGGGTCCCCATTCTATGACCCTTGGTACCTCAACAACCTTGGAATGAAGAGTATGCAAACCCCGTTGATATTTTGGATAATCTATCCAAAGTCTGTCAAATCGCAGGTTCGGGTGCAACTGTTCCAAGTGCATATCTGAAAAGGTCATGACTGGATGAGGTACATCCTGCTTGTAGTAGTTATCTACCTCCTGTTGTTCCAAGTTCTCAGCAGGAGCATGACGGGCTTGGGATGAAGATTCACCCCTTTCATTCTGCAAAACACATCAAACACAAATTTTGTGCATCCAAATATGCATTAGTGTCAGCAAAATCATCAATCAAAATAATTACAATGACATTATCAATTTATATCAAACTTAAGCTTATTTTCACATTTTTATCAAATCTACACTTTTTCAAATAAGCATATACGAAAATTTTCGCCAAGTTCATAAGCATTCAACTCAAATAACATGTCAAAATAATCATTACTAGCAAATAAACAAGTCTCAAATGGCATTATCTTTAAAAAATCAAGTTCATGAATTTTAGACTTGAAAAAGTCCACTTTAATTCTCAAAATCATGTTTAGGCTCAAAGTTTGGATCATTTAACTACCTAGACATGTTATACTACTCAATTTAGCAACAATTCATGACAAAAATCGGCCATAACCTGTTTATATCAAAAAGCCCCAAATTTGCTCAAGAACACAAACCCTAGATTCTAAAGATTTTGAAGTTTTTGGCTTCAAATGATGTTAACAAGCATCAATCTAGGTTATACATGCATAATATACTAACAATTTAACACTAATTACACTAAAAATTAACAAAATTCAAATTATGAAAATATGCTCAAGAACACACTAAAATTCGGATTTAAAGGTGATTTGGGGTGTAATTGTACCTGTTTTCTTGAGTAATTCTTAGATAAGATCCTCCTCAACATGATTGTAGTGAAAAATTTGAAGATTAACGGTGAAAAATCGAGTTTTTGGGATGATTTTCGTGGGTTTTCTCGGGTTTTTTCGAAGTGCAGTATGTGTGTGTGTGTTATTCTGTTCCAGCTCGTTCCTTTTATTATTTTTTTTTCTGTATTTTTGTCCCTCCGCGAGTCGCGGAGGTTTTCACTTAAAACTCCGCGAGTCGCGGAGTTTACCCTTTTTTTTTTTTTTTTTTTTTTTTTTTTTTTTTTTAAACTTATAAAACAATTAAGAAATTAATTTTAAAATTTTGTTTCCCTTGTTATTTAGGACGAGGTCGTTTCGGATCGATGTCCTAGTCCGTCCCTCGACAAAATTTTAAAATTTGTCTTTTTGTAGCGATTGTTTTAAAAGCTAAGATTTTTGGGTTTTTTCAATGTTTTTGGCATACTTTAAATCAATAAGATTAAAAATAATGATAATAAAAGTTCTCGTCCCTCCCTCGGGTAAAGCAATTTCGGTTCAAAGACCTAGTCTTCAACTTACGACGAATTTTAAAAATCATATTTTTAACTTAATGAGATAAAGTAAATTTTTGTTTTTTAAATTCACACAACATAAATATAAAATTCATAATTAATATTAAAAATTAAAAATTCATACCAAACTTAAAATTTGAAATGCATAAAATTAAAATTTCATATTTTAAAAATTAAAAATTCACACCAAACTTAATTTAAAAATTCATATTATAAATTCATACCAAACTTATATTAATTTTTTAAATATTTACAATTTTAAATATATTGTTTTTACAAAGTTTACAATATTAATTTAAGATTTAAATATTAATTTTAAAACATGGTAAAAATAAAATTAAAAATCTTTTTGTCCTTTTATCCCACTTTAATCAATCAAATATTATCAAAAATATGCGCCCCTCTTTTCGGTAAAGTAATTTCGGTTCCAAGACCTAATTTGACTCATGACGAATTTTTGAAATATTTTGGTTTGATTGTTTAAAGATATTTATACCTTAAGAATAAACGTTAAATTTCGCAGTGATGTAATAAATTTTTGAACGATATCAATAATTTCGGTCGCCAAACCTAATTTTATTTAATACCAATTTAATACTTTTTAGCGAACAAATTAGCGTTTATTATCAAAAGGTTAAAAATAAAAATAAAAACTGTACAGACATACCTGTGAAATAGATTTCTTAGTTATATGATCTATTATATTCATAAGATAGTCGGTTTAATTGGTTTTCCATGGCTGCATAGGCATAACCTCGAGCATTCATTGTCTTTTCTTCTAAACATATGAACGGTCCGTCTCTGCATAAAGTAACAAATTCGGTATTTGAATAGGTTTGATTATTTGAACATTTACCTCCATGTGACCATTTTCCGCATTTGTGACATTTTTCTAGGTGTCGTGCTCTTCTTTTCGCTGCGGATTTTGATTTTCCTTTACCAAATTGTAACTTATTATCTTCGCATCTGGATCCTTTTCTAACTCCGTCCATTCTTTCTCTGATTACTGATACTATTTCACTCGGGAGTATGTCATTATTACGTTTAGCGATCAAAGCGTGTAGCATTAGACCATGGTTTAGTTCACAGGCAGTCTTCATTTCGTAAAAACCTAAAAAAAATAAAAATTCAGAATGGGGGGAGAAGACTAGTTCTTTAGGGTCTGCTAGGGAAAGACCATACGTGTTCCATTTTCGAGAACTACACGAAAACAGACAATCTAACTCTAACAGAAATACATATTATCCTTTACAGACTTGATTCTCCCCACACTTAGTTAGCTGTGGTGTCGAAATTGTGATTAACTTCGTTGTCGACTTCCATCGGACCATGTATGTAATGTTTAACTCTGTGACCATTAACTTTAAATTCAATCCCATTTGAATTTATTAATTCTATCGTTCCGTATGGGAAAACTCTTTTGACTATGAATGGTCCAGACCATCTTGATTTCAATTTTCCAGGAAATAGCTTGAATCGTGAATTGAAAAGAAGAACTCTGTCTCCTTCTTTGAATTCTTTTGAACTTCTGATTCTTTTATCATGCCATTTCTTCGTTCTTTCTTTATAGATTAACGAATTATCGTATGCTTCATGTCTTAATTCTTCTAATTCGTTTAGTTGACTTAATCGTAGACGTCCGGCTTCATGTAAATCAAGATTACATGTCTTCAAAGCCCAAAATGCTTTGTGTTCAATTTCTACTGGAAGATGACACGCTTTTCCATAAACAAGTCTAAAAGGTGTGGTTCCAATTGGAGTTTTGTAGGCTGTTCTAAAAGCCCAGAGTGCATCCTCCAATTTAATGGACCATTCCTTCGGATTTGATCCTACGGTTTTCTCTAGAATACGTTTTAAAGCTCGGTTGGTATTTTCAACTTGTCCACTTGTTTGTGGATGATATGCGGTGGAGATTTTATGAGTTACTCCATATCTTTTAAGAACTTTCTCAAGTTGATTATTACAGAAATGAGTACCCCGATCACTTATTAAAGCTTTCGGTGTTCCAAACCTTGCAAAAAGACGTTTCAAAAAGTTGACTACAACTCGTGCATCGTTAGTTGGGAGAGCTTGTGCTTCCGCCCATTTAGATACATAATCAATGGCTACGAGTATATATAAATTATTATGAGATTTTGGAAATGGACCCATAAAGTCAATACCCCAAATGTCAAATACTTCACATACTTGGATGACATTTTGTGGCATTTCATCACGTTGACTTATTTTTCCGGCCCTTTGACATGCATCACAAGATTTGCAAAGAAGGTGCGCGTCTTTGTAAATTGTAGGCCAATAGAATCCAGCTTCATAAACTTTTCTTGCTGTTAGTTGAGGCCCATAATGCCCTCCTGTTGGTCCTGTGTGACAATGGTTTAAAATTTTACTAGCTTCATCTCCAAATACACATCGGCGTATTATTCCATCGGGACAACTTTTAAACAGATGTGGATCTTCCCAGAAATAGTGTTTTATATCACTGAAGAATTTCTTTCGTCTTTGGTACGATAATCCTTTTTCAAGGAATCCACAAACTAAGTAGTTTGCATAATCTGCAAACCATGGGATTTCTTTATAATCTATCTTCAATAGATATTCATCAGGAAAGTTGTCTTGTATGGCCGATTCATTCAGAACTTCTAATTCGGGATTTTCAAGACGAGAAAGATGATCAGCGGCGAGATTTTCTGCTCCTCTTTTATCTCGGATTTCAATATCAAACTCTTGTAAGAGTAAGATCCATCGGATTAATCTTGGTTTAGCATCTTGTTTTGAAAATAGGTATCTAAGAGCAGAATGGTCGGTATAGACCACCGTTTTTGCTAGAACGAGATATGATCGAAATTTGTCAAAAGCAAAGACAATAGCAAGGAGTTCTTTTTCAGTAGTTGTATAGTTCGTTTGTGCTCCTTGTAATGTCTTACTAGCATAATATATAGGTTGAAATCGTTTTTCAATCCTTTGTCCTAAAACGGCTCCCATTGCAAAATCACTTGCATCGCACATTAGTTCAAATGGTAGATTCCAATTTGGTGTTATCATGATCGGTGCATTAGTGAGTTTTTCTTTAAGAATATTAAAAGATTTGATACATTCATCTGAAAAGATGAATGGCGCATCCTTTTCTAGGAGTTTATTCATAGGAGTGGCAATTTTAGAAAAATCTTTTATGAAACGTCGGTAAAAACCGGCATGCCCTAGAAAACTCCTAACTCCTCTAACATTGGTGGGATGTGGAAGTTTAGCAATTACATCTACTTTAGCTCTATCCACTTCAATTCCTTCTTTTGAAATTTTATGTCCAAGAACGATGCCTTCTTTAACCATGAAATGGCATTTCTCCCAATTAAGTACTAGATTTGATTTTTCGCATCTAATTAGCATTCGTTCCAGATTAACTAGACATGATTTAAATGTATCACCGAAGACTGAAAAGTCATCCATGAATACTTCCATGCATTCTTCTATCATGTCGTGAAAAATTGCCATCATACACCTTTGAAAGGTTGCAGGGGCGTTACAAAGTCCAAATGGCATGCGTTTGTAAGCAAAAGTACCATAAGGGCATGTGAATGTGGTTTTCTCTTGATCTTCGGGTGCTATTGGAATTTGAAAATATCCGGAAAATCCATCTAGAAAACAATAGTAACTATTTCCGGCTAATCTTTCCAACATTTGATCTATGAAAGGTAAGGGAAAGTGATCTTTTCTGGTGGCGTCATTTAATTTTCTATAATCAATACATACACGCCATCCTGTTATAGTCCTAGTAGGAATAAGCTCATTTTTCTCATTTGTGATAACAGTCATGCCACCCTTCTTAGGCACGCATTGAACTGGGCTTACCCATGGACTATCAGAAATTGGATATATCAAACCTGCATCTAGCAGTTTAATAATCTCTTTCTTAACTACATCTTGCATATTAGGATTTAGTCTTCGTTGGCGTTGCACATACGTTTTATGACCTTCTTCCATAAGGATTTTATGTGTGCAATACGAAGGACTTATTCCTTTAATATCATGAATCTTCCATGCAATGGCTGGTTTATGAGCTTTCAACACAGAAATGAGCTGTGATTTCTCATTTTCAGTAAGAGAAGACGATATTATTACAGGTAATTCAGATTCACCATGTAAATAAGCGTATTCCAAATGGTTTGGAAGTGGCTTTAACTCTAATTTCGGAGGTTCTTCTATCGATGATTTATATCGATATCTGTCTTCTTCTTTTAGCATTTGAATTTCTTCTGTTGTTGGTTCATATCCATTAGCTATAAGTGTAGCTAACATTTCAGCTTCATTAATTGGTTCATTACTTTCTCCTAAAGAACATTCTCCTGTTCCTTGTAATTCTGGAAATTCTTCTAATAATTCTGCATGTGCATCTATAGTTTGAATATAATAACATGTATCATCTGCAGATTGTGGTTGTTGCATGGCTCTATCAACTGAAAAGGTAACACTCTCATCCTCTATACTTAGGGTCAGTTTCTTACCGAACACGTCTATCATTGCTTTAGCCGTGTTTAAGAATGGTCTTCCTAATATGAGAGGAACTTGAGAATCTTCTTCCATGTCTAAAACAACAAAATCTACTGGAAATACTAAAGTACCAACTTTAACTAGCATGTTCTCCATTATCCCTCTAGGATATTTTATTGATCTATCGGCTAGTTGTATGCTTATTCTGGTTGGTTTCAATTCTCCAAGGTCTAGTTTAGCGTATAGTGAATACGGCATTAGATTTATACTAGCACCTAAATCTGCCAATGCTTCTATTGAACTAAGACTACCCAGAAAACATGGAACTGTGAAACTTCCCGGATCAGATAGTTTTTCTGGTATCTTATTCAACAGCACTGCTGAACAATTAGCATTCATAGTAACAGCCGAGAGTTCTTCCATTTTCTTTCTATTCGTGATTAGATCTTTCAAGAATTTAGCATATCTTGGCATTCCTGAAATCACATCAATGAAAGGAAGATTTACATTTATCTGTTTAAACATATCCAAGAATTTGGATTGCTCGGCTTCAAGTTTTTCCTTCTTCATTTTACTCGGATAAGGAAGTGGTGGTTGATATGGTTTAACATAAGGTTTAGCCTTAACTGTGTTATCTTCATCAACCTTTTCAACTACCGGTTCTTTTTCCTTATCTTGATCAGGTTGTGGTTCTTGTGGAGTAGGAATAGTTTCATCAGAAGTTATAGGTATTTCAGGTGGTTTAAGTGTTGTACCACTTCTTGTGGTAATAGCTTTAGCTGTTTCATTCCGGGGGTTAGCATTTGTATCGCTAGGTAGACTTCCCGGTTTTCTTTCACCTATTAACCTTGCTAGGTTACTTACTTCTTGTTCCAGATTTTGAATAGAAGCTTGTTGATTTCTAAATGCTTGAGCATTTTGTTCATTGGTTTGTTTTTGAGATGTGAAAAACTGCGTTTGAGTTTCAACTAGCTTCGTCATCATATCTTCTAAATTTGGCTTTTTATCATCGGTTTGTTGTGGTGGTTTGTTTTGAAAATTCGGTCTTTGCTGATTGTAAGTATTATTGGATACTTGTTGATTGCTAGGACCTTGTTGGTTGTTGTATGGAATATTTCGGTTATAATTCTGGTTTTGATTGTAAATCGGTCTTGGCGGTTGATAATTATTCTGATAATTATTTCCAGGCCTTTGGTTTATGTATGAAATATTCTCTCTTTGTTCCATTGTTAATTCAATACTGAGACAATCTTTTGTCAAATGTGGTCCTCCACACTGCTCACAACTAATTCGTATTGCATGAATATCTTTAGTCATCTTTTCCATTCGTCTCTCGAAAGCATCTATCTTTGCGGAAATGGAATCTAAGTCATGGCTAGAATCGGCTCTAGCTGCTTTAGATGATCTAATGATATCTTTTTCTTGGTGCCACTCATGTGAGTGGGAAGCAGTGTTATCAATAATTTTGTAGGCATCAGTTTCGGTTTTCTTCATAATAGAACCACCAGCTGCTATATCTATGTCTTTTCTTGTAGTGATGTCGCATCCTTGGTAGAATATTTGTACTATTTGACAGGTGTCTAAACCATGTTGCGGACATCCTCTTAACAATTTTCCATATCTTGTCCACGCCTCATATAGAGTTTCATTTGGTTTCTGTGTGAACGTAACAATTTCTGCTTGAAGTCTTACGGCTTTAGATGCGGGAAAAAATTGTTTAAGAAATTTGTCAATTAAAACGTCCCATGTATCGATCGCCCCTTCAGGTAACGATTCCAACCAATCTTTGGCTTCTCCCTTTAAAGTCCAGGGAAATAACATGAGATATATCTGTTCATCCTCCACTTCTCGGATTTTAAATAGTGTGCAGATCCTATTAAAGGTACGTAGATGTTCATTTGGATCTTCCTTCGGCGCACCACTAAATTGGCATTGATTAGTCACCATGTGTAGAATTTGTCCTTTGATTTCATAATCTGGCGCATTAATGTCTGGATGAGTAATTGCGTGACCTTGGCCAGTGCGTTTAGCTCTCATTCGGTCTTCCATACTTAAAGGTTCCAGATTCTCCATAATTGAATTTGTTGAATCGGTATTACTAGATGATTCTGATTTAATAGTTCGTTCCTCAACAATCTCTGTTTGAATGATTGGTGGTTCCGGAGGAAAGTTTAATGGTTCAGGATCTATGAACCGTTCCTGAATATTTTCTGGATTCTCAATTGTGAGGTTTGTTTCAAAAACTGGATTATCGGAAATTTGAACTGAAGTACTTGGTCGACTGGATGACGATTCTAAAGAAAAATCAACGGCGGTTATATTTGTTAAACGATGTCTTGATCGAGTTACAGGTGGTGAACGTACAAAAGGTGATGAACGTCTTGCTCGGTGCATTCACTGAATATCTTATTAGTTTTAAAAAGGAAAGAAAAATTATAATAAGTTATCCAATTAATAGACTTTTCTGATTTTGCCCACGTTTCGAATAGCCAAAAGATGCAGCAGAGGGGCAGGATTCGTTTGGTCTCAATATAATTGAGGACTGTTTGGCTCCAATAACCCGGTCCACGTACAAATCCAACTATTACTACGAACCAGAAAATTTTGATGTCTATCAATTTAACCACTTAAAATAAATTTTCGTAATTTTAAGAAATTTAGATAAGAAGTAGAAAAAATTCTAAGTCCTAAAACTAGAATAGCGAGAAATAAGAAAGACAAAGAGTTCGTCGAAAAAGGTTGAAAAAGAAAAATGGTTGAAAAAGGTGACGGAAAAATAAAAGAAACTTATAAAAACTTAAAAATACTTAACTAATTTAACCTTATTACTACAACTAACTTAAAATTATAATCGCAAATTGAAATTACTAATTGAAATGATAATTGATACATAGTAAAAGGTCTAAAAATATTAAAGCTTACAGGAAAAACTAAGTCCCAAATGGAAATAACTTAAAAAGAAACTAAAACTTAAAAAGGCGTCGCAAAATTCTAAAGCACCTAAATCTTAGTCTAAAGAAAAAGCACTTAAGGAATTCTACGGCAAAGCCTAAAAATATAGGAGTAAAAATAACTATAGCAAAAACTAAGTTTAAAATTAATTATGAGCTAAAAAATACAAAAGTTACGCTACAACGATTAAAAAGGTACAAAAATATAAAAATATACAAAAAGTTGTAAAAAGTACAATTTTTATAAAAATATTATTTTTATATTAATATTTAATTAAAACTACTAATTTTACAATTTTAATAAAACTAATTTAACTAAAATATATAAATAAAAAGTATAAGTAAAATTAAAACTAATAATAATAATAATAGTAATTAGGTTTTAATAATAATAATAATTAAAAATAACCCGTGATTAGGGTTTTTGTCCGTGTGTCAGAGGGTCTCCGCGAGTCGCGGCAAATAAAGAGGAAAACCCCGCGAGTCGCGGGGTTCAGGAATTCAGTTGACAGGACTTACTTTTTACGCGTTTTTTTTTTTTTTTTTTTTTTTATTTTGTTTTCTGTTTTTTTTTTTTTTATAAAAGATATTAAAATTAAAGTTATATTTTTATAAAGTAAAATAGAAATAAAGAAACTTTTAAAACTTAACTATTTAACAAAATCTTAAAAATACTAATATTTTCGTTTTTCTTTTTATATTTTTCGAATTTTTAAAACGTAATTTTACAAAAACGACTTTTAATAAAAGTAGATAAAAATCTTTTTTTTTTTTTTTTTATATTAGCGTTGCGCTTCCGGCTTTTAAGATGTTCCCCGGCAGCGGCGCCAAAAATACTTGATGTGCAGCGGGGTAGTATATAAAATAGTTATTATTTTACTAGGAAAAACTATTAAATACGATACAATTTTACACAAGATATTTATTTATTTATAGAATGGATATACTTAAACCTTGCTACAACACTTATAGGCAGTGTACCTAATCGTACAGTAGTGTAGTTTTTAGTAAGTCCGGTTCGTTCCACAGGGAAATCTTTAAACAAAGCTCAACGCTATATTAGTTAACTTTTATAAAAATACAAATATATATATAGGTAATATTATTATTATAAAGGGGGGTTTTTACCGTTTAATGACCGGTTTGTCGATTTTAAAACTTTAGTCGCAGTTAAAACCTAATGTAAAATATTAAATAAATACAAGACTTTAAATTAAAGCGTAAAGTAAATAACGATAATGAAATTGCGAATAATAAAAATGCGATAAAATTAAATTGCGATAATTAAAAAGTACGATAATTAAAAGTGCGATAAAATAAAATAACAATAAATAAAAGTGCGATAATTAGAAGTGCAATTAAATATAAAATAAAGGAAATTAAATATGAAATAAAAGAATTATGCTTATTTAAACTTCCGTAATCATGATGTTTGACGTGTTGATTTTAGTTTTATGCCCATGGGTTAATTGTCCTTTGTCCTGGATTATTCAATATGTCCGTCTGGTTTTTGTCCATAACAGTCCATCAGTCATAAATATAAATTGCAAGTGTCCTTGTCAAATTATTATTATACCCGAAGATAAATATTCCAACTAATTGGGAATTCGAATTGTAACAAGGTTTTAATACTTTGTTTAATGAATACACCAGGTTATCGACTGCGTGTAAACCAAGGTTTTACTACTTTGTTAACAATTACACCAATTACCCTTGAATGTAATTTCACCCCTGTTTTGATTATTCTAGTGGCTATTAATCCATTCCCGTGTCCGGTTAAATGAACGATTATTCGTACATATAAATACCCCGCCCATCGTGTCCGATCGAGTGTATATGGTAATTTATAGGGACGCCCAATTGTAAATCTTTATATTAACATTAACAAACTTTCATTTAGTTAAACAAATATAAAGCCCATTAATAGCCCATAGTCTAGTTTCCACAAGTGTCGTTCTTTTGTCCAAACCCCAATTATGGTACAAAGCCCAATTACCCAATTTTAGTAATTAGCCCAACATCATGATTACTTCGTTTTAAACAAGCATAATAATAACTTAGCTATGAGACATTAATGTAAAAAGGTTGAACATAACTTACAATGATTAAAAATAGCGTAGCGTTACACGGACAGAATTTCGACTTACACCCTTACAACATTCGCTAACATAACCTTATTATTAGAATTATAATTAAAATTAAAATATAAATTATAAATATAAATATATTACGTATATATTGAGAGAGATTGAGAAAATAAGATGTTAAATTCGATCAGAATTCGGTTGGCTTTATAGCCAGAAGTGAATTTTGGGGCTCCGCGACTCGCGGCAAAATACCCTTAAAACTCCGCGAGTCGCGGAGAGGTATTTACAGTTTACACCCTTGGAGTTTCCTGCTGCCGACGGTTTTAAATATATATATATAATATATATATAATTAATATAATTAATTATATATTATATTATATTTATATATATAGTTAACTTGTAATTTTTAGTCCGTTGCGTCGAGCGTTAAGAATTGACTCTGGTCCCGGTTCCGGATTTTCGAACGTCCTCGCGTACAATTTAATATCTTGTACTTTGCGTTTTGAATCTTGTACTCTTGTGATTTTGAGACGTTTCTTATCAATAATTGGAACCTTTTTGATTGTCTTTTGTTCTTTTGAGCTTTTTGGTCGTTTGCGTCTTCAATTCGTCGAATCTGTCTTTTGTCTTCACCTTTTATTATTTAAACGAATATCACTTGTAAATAGAACAATTGCAACTAAAAGCTTGTCTTTCTTGAGGAATAATGCTATGAAATATATGTTCGTTTTTAGCATTATCAATATTGTTGGTGAATACTTTGAAGGACTTTTTCTAATAACGTGAGTAACTCGATTGTTTTATAGCTAATAAGCTATACAGGAGGAATCATCCAGGGGAGAAAAAAAAAAAAAAATGAAAAGGAGAATATGACTTTAAACTGTTTCTTGTAATTTTGTATGAATTGAAATCGACTGGTGCCCATTATCAGACAGGAAAATAAAATCAACACAGTTAGAAAGTGATGTTAAACAGATTCATATCATTGATATGAATTTTTTTTTAATCTATACGGATTCAACAATAATAATAATTAATATCATTAAAAATACCTTTAATAATATATATAGTAATAATCATAATAGAATTAATAATATTAATAATAAAAATAATAATAATAAAAATGTTAATTTTAATAAAATACAACTTTTAAAATTGATAGATTTTTAATAAAACTTGGTAATGATAATTTCAAATAAAATGATACTTTTAATAACAATACTACTTATGAATGTAAATTTTAATTATAACAATAATTCTATTAATAATGATAATAATACTAAAATATTGGTTTAATCATAATAGTACTAAATTTTTGACCTTAATGATAATACTAATTTTAATACTAATAATAATAATACTACTGATAATAATAATAACTAAAATGATAATTTTACTACTAGTAATAGTTATGATAACAAATTTAATGTATCAAATTTTATATCTATATATATTATATATAGTAACATTAATAATACAAATATTAATATTAATATTAATATTAATATTAATATTAACAATGAGTAATAATAATAATATTAGTATAACAACTATATCTTTAACTTGTGATTTAATACATTAATATTAAATATTATTAATTATGTAATATTTAATAATTAGATTGAAAGTACCTGTTCATATACATTATAAACGATTCACAATAGTTGATTACATCGTGAGGTATTTGACCTCTATATGATACATTTTACAAACATTGCATTCGTTTTTAAAAGACAAACTCTCTTTACATCTAAAGTTGACGGCATGCATACCATTTCATAATACATCCAACTATAATTGACTTAATAATAATCTTGATGAACTCAATGACTCAAATGCAACGTCTTTCAAAATATGCCATGAATGATTCCAAGTAATATCCTTAAAATGAGCTAATGCACAGCGGAAGATTTCTTTAATACCTGAGAATAAACATGCTTTAAAGTGTCAACCAAAATATTTGTGAGTTCATTAGTTTATCATAATCCATCAATTCCATAATTTTAATAGACCACAAGATTTCATCTTTCATAAACAATCTTACACTCGCAAGTGTATAAAAATTATTCCTATGATGAACACCTGGTAACTGACATTAACATAATGCATATAGAATATTTCCCCGCATACTCGCAAGTATGCCATATATCGGCAATCGCAATCGCCATTTAATCGAAGTACTAAAGCATTCCAAATTCCAGAATGGGGTTTGTTAGGCCCATAGATCTATCTTTAGGATTCACGTCAATTAGGGGCCATTTCCCAAATTGTTAGGTTACCAGACTTGAAGGGGCAATATTTGTTATAGTAATCTAACCATAGAATGTAGTTTCAAGTACTTGTGTCTATTTCGTCAAACATTTATAAAAGCAGTGCATGTATTCTCAGCCCAAAAATATATATTGCAAAAGCATTTAAAAAGGGAGCAAATGAAACTCACAATACTGTATTTTGTAGTAAAAATACATATGACGTCATTGAACAAGTGCAAGGTTGGCCTTGGATTCACGAACCTATATTAATTATATATATTTATATGTTTGATCAATATCTGTCTAACAATTTAGGTCAAGTCGTAGTGTATTACAATCCTAATGCTCGAGACTAAATATGCAAAAGTCAACAAAAGTCATATTGACCAAAATGTCTTCCAAAATTTATACATGATTATTATATAGTTTAAATATAGTCATTTTATATATTTAAATATTTTTAACAGATTTTATTAAAGTAAATAATATAGTTCTTTTATTAATAAATAAAATTTTATATTAAAATGTATATAATAAAAATACACTTTTATATATCTTAAGTAATAAAATTTATAAAGTTCATTTAATATCATAAAAATAATATGATAGGTATTATTAATGTAATTATATCATACGTAGTAAAATATCTTTGCATCACATATTTATCTGATAAAATAATATTGATAATAATAATAATAAGAAATAAAAGTTGTATTATTTTGTAATAATTATTATTCTTCTACTAATAAAAATAACAATAATTATATTTCTAAAAATGATAAAATGATAATTTTTATTAATAATAGTACTAAAATGATAATAATAATAATAATAATAATGATGTTTCATATTAACAATGATATTTTTATTAAAAATAATAATTTTACCAAAAATGATAGTTTTAATATTAATAATAATTTTAATAATAATAATAGTAAAATAATAAAAACGATATTTTTCCTTTAAATCAATATCTTACAATATCTTAATTTCATCATGATACTCATACTCATTATTTTCTAATCGCTTCATTTAATAGCTTTTAGTCGTCTTTTATATCGCGTTCATATTAATAATAATAATAGTAATCATAATAATTAGATGTTACTAATATTAGTTTTAATTATAATAATACTAATACTAATAATATTAATGATAATACTAATAACTATTTGAATGACAATAATAATAATAATAATAATAATACTAATTATATCCTTAACGATAATAACGATAATAATAATAAAAATAACAACAATATCTTTTATTAATAACGACAATGATAATAATAATAATAATAATAATAATAATAATAATAATAATAATAATAATAATAATAATTAGATTATAACGACGATAATAACGACGATAATAATAATCATTTTTACAAAAATTCAATTGACTATAACTTCTAAACCGTTCATCAAAACCATTCGATATCTAAATGAAAAGTTCTCAATTTTTCGCTAGCTTTCCAGCGACATGCATATCATATACCTTATCTTAATAGCATATGTCTTTAATTCAAGATTTGACATAACCTATCTAACGACAATAACGAACGTATAAGCATGCATAATCCTATATACTCTAGCACTAGTTAGGGATACACTAATAATATATAAAAGTTAAGTTATGAGGGCTCACGTATCAATATTGAGATTCAATATTGCAGGAAAAGTACATAGACGCAACGGGGATGATAAACACTAGTTTGACTCACGAGCAATACTCCCGAACCATACCCATAACCTCAATAGCTGTAACCTATAATTTCCTTAGCTCTATCCTGCTCGAAAAATAATTTCGAAATCACTCGGACAGTACTCCGTCGTAATATTTTATGTATACTAATAATATCTTGAAATAATATGGAGTATATATATATATATATATATACATATATATATATATATATATATATATATATATATATATATATATATATATATATATATATATATATATATATATATATATATATATATATATATATATATATATATATCGATTGAGAGAGTTTAGAGAAAAATATTTTCAAGTTTCTATGAAATAATGAAACATATTGAATTCTATTTATAATAGATTTTTGAATTATTAAAGTGAATTATTAAAGTATGAATTATTAAAGTGAATTATTAAAGTATGAATTATTAAAGTAAATTATTAAAGTATGAATTATTAAAGTGAATTATTAAAGTATGAATTATTAAAATGAATTATTTGTGACGACCCGGAAATTTCTGACCAAATTTAAACTTTAATCTTTATATTATTCCGACACGATAAGCAAAGTTTGTTAAGTTAAATCTCAAGAATTTTAAACTGTGTTCATACATTCATTATAACCTCGACCAAATTCCGACGATTCACGAACCGTTATATATAAATAGATATGTATATGTATGTATATATATATTATAACTTGAGAATATTAATAAAGTATTAAACGTATAATACTTTACACGAACGTATTTGTTTCAATATGATTTTCGACGAAAAAATATATATTAAATGATTGAATTATCAGAAACATTGAATTATGATTAAAGTCTCTGTTGAGAGGTCCACTATGATTTGAGAAAATCTATTCCTCTTAACGATATTCAGAATAATTTGTAAAGCTATTTATAAATAAAAACAAAAAGTGTCATTTACGAAAGTTAGACAAAAGTTAGTGGAGAATTGGTTTCCATAATATTCTATTAATCTATTTTCAAACGTACAAAGACGTTTTCAGTTTAAAAAGAACTTTATTATTAAAACGTATATAACTTTTATAGATATCTAGAATCACTTTTGACAACTCATTACTTAACCAGTATAATAAATATAACGATATTTATATTTTATTTCATTAAATATATATAACTATTTAAATTAATATTCTACATATTTATACGCGTATTATACATACATAGTTTTTTTTATACTTTTACTATACTTTAACTTTACCTTTACTATACTTTTACTTTACTTTAACTTTAATAATTCACTTTAATAATTCATACTTTAATAATTCACTTTAATAATTCATACTTTAATAATTCACTTTAATAATTCATACTTTAATAATTCATTTTTTTTTTAATTCAAAAATCTATTATAAATAGAATTCAATAGGTTTCATTATTTCATAGAAACTTGAAAATATATTTCTCTAAACTCTCTCAATTGATTTATATATATATATATATATATATATATATATATATATATATATATATATATATATATATATATATATATATATATATATTTGCTCTGTATTATTTCAAGATATTATTAGTATACATAAAATATTATGACGGAGTGTTGTCCGAGTGATTTCAAAATAGTTTTTTTGAATGAGTCGAAGCTAAGGAAATTATGGGTTATAGCTATGGAGGTGATGTGTATGGTTCATGGGTATGCTCGTGAGGTCAATCTAGTGTTTATCATCTCCGTTGCGTCTACGTACTTTCCTGCAATATTGAATCTCAATATTGATACGTTCGTGAATCCGAGGCCAACCTTGCACTTATTAAATGACGTTATATGTATTTTTACTAAGAAATACAGTATTGTGAGTTTCATTTGCTCCCTTTTATATATATTTTTGGGACTGAGAATACATGCGCTGTTTTTATAAATGTTTTACGAAATAGGCACAAGTACTAAAACTAATTCTACGTGGGTTTAAACTAGAAATATACCCTTAGCTTGGTAACATTAAACTACTTGTCTATGTACGGTAGGCGCGAATCCTAAAGATAGATCTATTGGGCCTGACAAACCCCATCCTGACTATGGGATGCTTTAGTACTTCGAGGTTATTTTAAACACACCTGATCTGGTGTACTTCAGAGGGTAAAACATGAACGTTAAGGCTTGTTACCGGGTGCCTACAACTTATAGAATACTTTTATACACTTGCGAGTGTACATATATTTATAAACGGAAATCTTGTGGTCTATTAATATATTGAAATGATTGTTATGATAAACCTATGAACTCACCAACCTTTTGGTTGACACTTTAAAGCATGTTTATTCTCAGGTATTAAAGAAATCTTCCGCTGTGCATTAGCTCATTTTAAGGATATTACTTGGAGTCATTTATGGCATATTTTGAAAGACGTTGCATTCGAGTCATTGAGTTCATCAAGATTATTATTAAGCCAATTATAGTTGGATGTATTATGAAATGGTGTGCATGCCATCAACTTTCGTTGTAAAGAAAGTTTGTCTTTTAAAAACGAATGCAATGTTTGTAAAATGTATCATATAGAGGTCAAATACCTCGCGATGTAATCAACTATTGTGAATCGTTTATAATGTATATGAACGGGTCCTTTCAGTTGGTATCAGAGCGGTGGTCTTAGCGAACCAGGTCTGCATTAGTGTGTCTAACTGATAGTCGTTAGGATGCATTAGTGAGTCTGGACTTCGACCGTGTCTGCATTTCAAAAGTTTTGCTCATCATTTTTGTCGGAAATTATCTGATTATCATTCTTAGTCTAGACACATCTTATTGCATTGATTGCATGAATAGTGTATAGACAAAATTCATATCTTAGCGTATCTGCTAATTCATATCTTAGCGTATCTGTTACTGTAAACTTTGCCTGACATATTTCGTAAATTCCTCCGTAATCTACGAAACCTTTTGCTCTATATAATTAGAATACCACCCGATAGCCGGAAAATCATTTCATATCGAAAAATTCTTCATTCAATTGTACGAAATGGAATTCGTCATTAGGTCAAGTCCCTCGGATTCCGAAATGGAATCCCACTCAAGTTCCGAAAGCAGTGTGACCGGAATGGATCAACCAATTAGTCATCATCTATTCTGGATGAATTGGGGATGGGTTCGTAGCCTCCTTAATCATTGGAGACAAGAAGAAGGTGATCCCTTCCATCCACCACATTGCCCTCTTGGCGAAGAACCTGAAGCACTTACCGGCGAACCTATCCGAAACACCATTTCTCTCTTATTTCTAGAGTATCTCGTCACGATTACATACTACACCAAATTCTAGATTTTATTTATCCGCTCTTCCGAACTGACAATCACCCCGGTGTAATAGAAGAAGTCAACGAGCTTCGCGCTCGGGTAGTGGCTTTAGAGAATATGGTGCAAAGGTTACAAACACCAGCAGCAGCAGCAGCAGCAGCATAAACAGTACCACCATCAGCAACACCAACAGTACCATCAACACCACCACCAACAACATCCACATCCCACACCGCAACATCACAATATGTATCTCAAACATCAACGCCATACGCCCTGTAAATATCCAGGAATATCAACAACAACAAACGATGAAGTATTAATTCATAAACTTCATTGAAGAGATATCTCTGCGGTAGTTATCTAATCTCCAAAATCTTAGAGATTATTTAATTCTGACCGTAAATCGGATGAGTGAACGGAGATGGTAGAGTAGAAACTTTGATCGAAAATGGTGTACGATTTACAAGCTAGAATTGTTTTACCAACAGCATCAACAGGACCGTAGCATCATCAACACAGTCAGTGTCGTCAGTATCGTCAGAATCAACAGCACCTGTAACATCACAAACTCTGTCAGTTCAAGAATCATTGTGGACATCATTACGAATCAACAACAAATATATTGTATCAACGAGTTATGAAGTATTAACTCATTTCCAATCGAAAGATTTATATGTATAAATTTTTAAACCATAATAAATCTTCCCGTACTAAGCTATTATATGTGAATCTTAACTACTCAGTTAATTCATATTACAAATATGCAATGATGTACGTCCTTCGTCCGCAACTTAACCATCGTTAATTACAATCTCTGTCTCAATTCAATAAAAAATCCAATTCATAATAAATCAAGTGCATTATTCGAATATATGTTTGATTTTACACTTTCATCATCAATGTACTCGAAACTTTTCAAATAACATCATTCGTACCTTGCGAAGTTCACAAGAATTTCACGAAAACCAACAAATAACAAAGTAATGATTCATAATTTCAATATTATTGAAGAAATACTTATGCAATTTATAAAGTTTTAGGGATTACTCAATTCTAGTTCCAACCATAAAACAAATGAGTTTAATTTAATATTAACTCATTAAATCTATATTACATCTAAAGAAAATATACACATATATTTTCATAAAGACTGTAATAAACTTCTTTTGTACAAAATATTAATTGTGAAATTTTTTTTAACGGGTAGGTAATACCCGAGAGATATATAAATTCACAATTAATATACTACATTTTTCGAAACTGATTCAGCAATCATCAACTATACTCCCTACTTTCACAACAATATCCATTCTTTCATATAAATCAAAACAATCATACTCATTCAAATTCAATTACATATTCTGATTTTGAAATCGCATAATTCAATTCGAAATATAACCAGTATCATCACTCTTAGATTCCTATATCTTTCAAAGCTATACTTTGACTTCAAAACTGTGTTAGAACATCATATGTATTAACGATTACAATATGTGCTCAAACCCTTCGAAATTCCTAAAGACACTTCAACTAAGGAACAATCGAGATGATGATCCAACCACATGTTACCCAC
This sequence comes from Rutidosis leptorrhynchoides, assembly GCF_046630445.1. Lineage (NCBI taxonomy): Eukaryota > Viridiplantae > Streptophyta > Magnoliopsida > Asterales > Asteraceae > Rutidosis > Rutidosis leptorrhynchoides. The sequence goes on from NC_092340.1 coordinate 295,999,465, forward strand.
AGTTATACACCTGAAAAACTCTCAAAACCTAAGTCATAGTTCGACACGTATCCGTGTTAGACCCTTTGGCATTTACTAGCTAAAATAACTTTTCAATTTCGTTTCAAAATAGACAGTTTTGTCACAGCTCCAGCAAGTCATCTTCGACTTCTCAATCAAAACAGTCTTATTATAACCTCGATAGATACGTTGCCCTTTCGCCAACGTTACCGGGAAATCGTTTATATTCACCACATTAGCAATAAACTTACCAACAACTTCATTGATCTTTGACTTTCCAAAAAAAAAAAATCATTATAATTATCGAAACCCTATCATATACTCATTCGTACCTTATAACAAGAATTGCCATACCAATTATTGAGAATCAGCAATCAGTATTTTGAAACCTCGCAGCATGTCTACATCAACAATTACATATACACACAACATCTACCTCCAAGACTTACATTCTTTGAATGAGAAATTTCTGAAAAACACCCTAAACTGCGAACCAGTTCTCGAAATTTTGAAAAATGCTGACGAAGCAGCAAAAATTGTAAACGACCTTAACAGTAAAAAGTTGGATGATAAAGGATAGTATATTGGCAAAGCTCAGAAAAAGAGAAGCTTTGGAACTGGAAAACGGATTGAGCAAAGTATGAAGGAGGCTGTGGACAAATCACAAAGGCTGAACCTGCCTTCAAAGAATCCAAATGATTCAGTACTTGCTGAAGTCATTAACGAATACCTTGCTCCCGACTCTAAACCCCTGCGGACAATATCCTTCATCATCCTCTGATATTAGACATTCTAAGATATCATCGTATCTTTCATTATAAATATCATCCATACTTCTGAAGATATTTTTATAATTATTCTTATCTGAAATCATTTACCTCTTCGCGCTATCTGTATTATATCATAAAAGAAACTATTTTAGTTTCTAAATTCTGAAACATTCGAGTTTAAAATAGGAATATTCTTGAAGAAGTGTTGGGAGCTGAAGCATGAGTTAGTATAATATAATGACACTTGATCAACGTGATTATATTACAGTAATTCATGCTGAGTTTCTAAATGGAACATGATGATTCACAGATCATAACGTCATCATGTGCTATGTTACACGACTCTTGTATTCTCTTTGATCTCTAAATATCAAGAAAATATTTCTTGATGATTCGGCCTTTTCCGAGGTATTCTGGTAATTTGACAAGTCAAGATCGTGTCATTACAATTTCCTTCCTAGAACATTAACAATGTTCATTCCGAAATTTATATCTGCGAATTCTGGACCATTACAAGCGGTGCTTAATCGCAAGAAGAAGAAACGAAAGGACAAAGCTCCGAACTAGAAATGGGAGTATAAATCATAGCAAATAGAAGAGAGCATTAACTGTGGATGACAATGATTATAGAAGAAGCAAGGACTTTGAAATATAAGGGAAGATATAAAACTCAACAACAACCCAGAAATCACAAACCGTATATATCAATGCGTATAGCAATATAAAGACACGGGAGAACTAAAAACACTATAAAACCAAGAGTATAGTAGAAGTAAATAGATTCTTCCGGAGGCAGATGAAAAAGAAGAGCGACAGATATGAAAGTGAGGAGTATATCAAGAATCAGCACTGGATGAAACATATTGACAAATACTTTAAAATATGAGTTGAGAAGGTGTGAGTTGTAAGAAAACAAATGAGGTAGATTTATAGTGAAATATCCGACAGAGAAATCAAAATGGATTATCGCATTAATTCGAAGAGGATCATAATTTCCTTAATCGCCGAATAATCAAATCCAATATAGATTACAAAGATTTTCTTTTCGGAGATCAATCGTGATGACGTCAAAAGATACGACGAATCACTATTATCTTATTTCATTCATTTACGATAACTTCACTCACACGCTTCGAGTAATCGAATTATTTTATCCATTCTTCTTGAACATGATAAAACTCTATAATCGTTATAATATCATTCTCATTGTTAGTCATGACGACCTCTATCAAATTTCGGGGACGAAATTTCTTTATCGGGTAGGTACTGTGACGACCCGGAAATTTTCGACCAAATTTAAACTTTAATCTTTATATTATTCCGACACGATAAGCAAAGTTTGTTAAGTTAAATCTCAAGAATTTTAAACTGTGTTCATACATTCATTATAACCTCGACCAAATTCCGACGATTCACGAACCGTTATATATAAATAGATATGTATATGTATGTATATATATATTATAACTTGAGAATATTAATAAAGTATTAAACGTATAATACTTTACACGAACGTATTTGTTTCAATATGATTTTCGACGAAAAAATATATATTAAATGATTGAATTATCAGAAACATTGAATTATGATTACAAGTCTCTGTTGAGAGGTCCACTATGATTTGAGAAAATCTATTCCTCTTAACGATATTCAGAATAATTTGTAAAGCTATTTATAAATAAAAACAAAAAGTGTCATTTACAAAAGTTAGACAAAAGTTAGTGGAGAATTGGTTTCCATAATATTCTATTAATCTATTTTCAAACGTACAAAGACGTTTTCAGTTTAAAAAGAACTTTATTATTAAAACGTATATAACTTTTATAGATATCTAGAATCACTTTTGACAACTCATTACTTAACCAGTATAATAAATATAACGATATTTATATTTTATTTCATTAAATATATATAACGATTTAAATTAATATTCTACATATTTATACGCGTATTATACATACATAGTTTTTTATACTTTTACTATACTTTAACTTTACCTTTACTTTACTTTTACTTTACTTTAACTTTAATAATTCACTTTAATAATTCATACTTTAATAATTCACTTTAATAATTCATACGTTAATAATTCATACTTTAATAATTCATACTTTAATAATTCATACTTTAATAATTCACTTTAATAATTCATACTTTAATAATTCATTTTTTTTAATTCAAAAATCTATTATAAATAGAATTCAATAGGTTTCATTATTTCATAGAAACTTGAAAATATATTTCTCTAAACTCTCTCAATTGATTTATATATATATATATATATATATATATATATATATATATATATATATATATATATATATTTGCTCTGTATTATTTCAAGATATTATTAGTATACATAAAATATTATGATGGAGTGCTGTCCGAGTGATTTCAAAATAGTTTTTTTGAATGAGTCGAAGCTAAGGAAATTATGGGTTATAGCTATGGAGGTGATGTGTATGGTTCATGGGTATGCTCGTGAGGTCAATCTAGTGTTTATCATCTCCGTTGTGTCTACGTACTTTCCTGCAATATTGAATCTCAATATTGATACGTTCGTGAATCCGAGGCCAACCTTGCACTTATTAAATGACGTTATATGTATTTTTACTACGAAATACAATATTGTGAGTTTCATTTGCTCCCTTTTATATATATTTTTGGGACTGAGAATACATGCGCTGTTTTTATAAATGTTTTACGAAATAGGCACAAGTACTAAAACTAATTCTACGTGGGTTTAAACCAGAAATATACCCTTAGCTTAGTAACATTAAACTACTTGTCTTTGTACGGTAGGCGCGAATCCTAAAGATAGATCTATTGGGCCTGACAAACCCCATCCTGACTATGGGATGCTTTAGTACTTCGAGGTTATTTTAAACACACCTGATCTGGTGTACTTCAGAGGGTAAAACATGAACGTTAAGGCTTGTTACCGGGTGCCTACAACTTATAGAATACTTTTATACACTTGCGAGTGTACATATATTTATAAACGGAAATCTTGTGGTCTATTAATATATTGAAATGATTGTTATGATAAACCTATGAACTCACCAACCTTTTGGTTGACACTTTAAAGCATGTTTATTCTCAGGTATTAAAGAAATCTTCCACTGTGCATTAGCTCATTTTAAGGATATTACTTGGAGTCATTTATGGCATATTTTGAAAGACGTTGCATTCGAGTCATTGAGTTCATCAAGATTATTATTAAGCCAATTATAGTTGGATGTATTATGAAATGGTGTGCATGCCGTCAACTTTCGTTGTAAAGAAAGTTTGTCTTTTAAAAACGAATGCAATGTTTGTAAAATGTATCATATAGAGGTCAAATACCTCGCGATGTAATCAACTATTGTGAATCGTTTATAATGTATATGAACGGGTCCTTTCATTATTAAAGTTAAAATAAAGCAAAAATAAAGTAAAGGTAAAGTTTAAGTATAGTAAAAGTATAAAACTATGTACGTATAATACGCGTATAAATATATATAATATTGATTTAAATCGTTATATATATTTAATAAAATAAAATATAAATATCGTTATCTTTGTCATATTGGTTAAATAATGAGTTGTCCAAAGTGGTTCTAGATATTTATAAAAGTTATATACGTTTTAATAATAAAGTTCTTTTTAAACTGAAAACGTTTTTGTACGTTTGAAACTAAATCAAATAAATATGATAATTTTATTTTCCAAAACTAAATATATTTAAGAATCATTTTATTTAAATGTTAAAATAATGGAAATCGTTATATCATAAAACGTTTTAGAAAAGTAGAATCATATATATTCATAATTGGTTTCAAGTTTTTAAATTACAGTCTGTTGGTGAAGCATGGGATAAAGTTCAAAGGTTAAATAAATGTATAAAATCATCTTAATGAAAAATGTCGAGTTACTTAACTTGTTGATATCCAACATCTAAGTTATTTACACTCCACGTTCTTACTTATAAATCACTTTACCATTTTCCGAATGTTGTCAAAAAGAATAGATTTCTTAAATCACAGTGGACCTCATAATATGGGCCCGTAATCATATCACAATGTATCTGATAAATCAATCATTTGATATTATCTTTTAATTCCATCGATAAACATATTGAAACAAATACGTTCGTGTAAAGTATTATACGTTTAATACTTTATTAATATTCTCAAGTTATAATATATATATATATATATATATATATATATATACATGCATACATATATATACATATCTATTTATATATAACGGTTCGTGAATCGTCGGAATTTGGTCTAGGTTATAATGAATGTATGAACACCGTTTAAAATTCTTGAGATTTAACTTAACAAACTTTGCTTATTGTGACGATCGCTCCAAATCCATATGGACGAACACGTCATTCATTGATTTCATTGCGAGGTATTTGACCTCTATATGATACGTTTTGTAAACATTGCATTCTTTTCAAAAGGTACACAATAAATGAATATCAATTTCTAAGGTTTTCAACGTTTGATGATTTCTACATATAGACAATCACCATAAATAATAGTTTACCATAATACATCCATTGACAATGAAGTCAAAATAAGATACACAGTGATGATTTTGTGAATGCAAAGTTTTCTTGAATAAAGCATGTATGACTCCATGCACATAGCTTGTATCAAATATAAGCAAACAGCGGAAGACTTCTAGAAACCTGAGAATAAACATGCTTAAAAGTGTCAACACAAAGGTTGGTGAGTTCATAGTTTTAATGTTGCGCATAATCTGTATATAAAGGTGGATCACAAGATTTCAGTTGTTCAATCCAGAAATGTTTATCAAAATATTCTACGAAATTGAGCACCCTGGTAACTAAACTTAACGTATATATAATTTGTACCCTTTGTATAATCATCTTAATAATACACGCAAACCAACGTGTACGCTTCTCAAATAGCATACGTCCGTTAAAAGGCTAGTGCTCTAGCTCGGACGGGGATATCAAGCCCTATGGATCCATATACTACTACTCGCGCCCACTAGTTCTTATAACTGGCAGTTAACAGTTACCAAAGCTAAGGGATTTTCGGTTCAAACTCAGTGTAGAATTTAGTATGTACTTGTATCCATTGCGTTTTAAATAAAGTGCATGTATTCTCAGCCCAAAAATATATATTGCAAAAGCAATTAAAAAGGGATCAATGAAACTCACCTTAGCAGCATATAAAGTCGTTCACCAAAATGTGATCGAAACACGGATTACCAAATAACCGTAGATCTCAACCTAGAGAACATATGTTGGTCAATAAATGTCTATCAAGCTAGGTCAGGTCATAGTGTATCACAATCCTAATGCTCGATATTGACATACAAAAGTTATCCAATGTTGTTTCAAAAAGTCAATTTTGACAATAGTTTAACAAAACGAGACGTACCTTATATAAGGATTCATTTACTCGGTTGGTAATATTCAAAAATCTAATTTATCAATCTCGTAAACAAGTTGTTTAAATCTTAATTGTAGATTCAAAAGCAATTTCAATTAACTTCAATCATAATTCAGTTGCTCATATCTTTTAATCCCTTCATCGAAATTATTCGATATCTAAATGAAAAGTTATTGATTTTTCGCCAGCTTTCCAAAAACATGTATATCATATACCTTTTACCAGTAATATATGTATTTAATTCGTGGTACATCATAAACTGTTTAACAAGAAAATTTAGCATACAAGCATGTATAAATATATATACTCGAGCACTAGACATGGATACACAATTATTATATAAAAGATAAAATATAAGTACTTACATATCAATACTGAGATTCAATATTGTAGAAAAGTACGTAGACGTAACGGAGATGATAACACTAGGTTTGACTTGCAAATAATACCCATGAATATTACCCATAACCTCCTTGGCAATAACCCATAATTTCCTTAGCTTTATCCCGCTCATAAAACTATTTTGAAAGTGACACGCTCATGACCTCGTCATAGTATTTTATGTATAATACTAATAATAATACAAATACTACTAATAATAATAAGATTAATAATAATAATAATAATAATAATAATAATAATAATAATAATAATATAATTAATAAATATAATACGGAGTAATTTTTAAATTAAAACAGAGGCAGATATCTCGAGCTTTATAGGTGTGGCCTGTCCAGGACTGCCATACGATCGCATGGCCTCCAAGACCATTTCCTATGCGATCGCATGGGATGGATTTCCAGCTCATGATCTTTTAACTTCTAGTTTGTCGACATATTTTTTAGTTATTAATATAATATATTTAATTTATATAATTAATTATATATTATATTAAATTCACATGCATAGTTGACTTGTAATTTTCGTTCCGATAAGTCGTACGTCGTCACTCGACTTATGTCCCGGTTCCGGGTTTTCGAACGTCCTATCGTATACTGAGAAAACTTGTACTTTACGTTTCGTGAATCGTACCTTTGTCAAAATATAGTCTTAAATCATCCACAAACTATACCACTGTAGCAATTCACTGTAGCAAATAGTGATTTTCAAAAACACTGTAGCATTTTGGGTACTGTAGCAATTTGAAAATGTTACTATCGTTTACTAAATAACTTGAAATTATATATATGTATATATCTTTTTAATATATATAAATCAGTTTTTAAATACACATTGGAAGTTATTTATAAATAAATTTTAATAATAAATATTTCAACTTAACATATATATTCAAATAGATATTTAAACCAATAAGTTTAATGTACGGTATAAAATAATTAATACATTGTTACCTTTTCAAGTTATAGTATATATGTATCTATTTACATATAATTGTTCGCGAATCGTCGAAAACAACCGAAGGGTATTTAAATATATAAAAGTAGTTCAAAAATTTTGAGATTCAGTTTTACAGACTTTGCTTATCGTGTCGGAAATGTTAATCATACAAAGATTAAGTTTAAATTTGGTCAGAAATTTCCAGGTCATCACACTTATCGTGTCGGAATAATATAAAGATAAAGTTTAAATTTGATTGGAAATTTCCGGGTTGTCACATAGATAATATATACATATAGTATTTATATCTTTTATATATATTTCACCATACATAATAATTATCTATAGAAATTATATATATAGTTTTAATTTAATAACCACTTAGTTATCTTGTATATTATTTTATATTTTTAATTTCAATTGATTAAAATGTACTTTATTAATTCAAAATTTTATATATGCACTTATATTTATATATATATTTACATAATTATTTATACACAATTGTTCGTGAATCGTCGAGAGCCGTCAAAGGGTAATTGAGTATATAAAAGTAGTTCAAAATTTTTGAGATTCAACTTTACAGACTTTTCTTATCGTGTCGGAATCATATAAAGATTAAGGTTTAAATTTGATCAGAAATTTCCGGGTCGTCACATAAACCACTTTGAGGCATCTATAATTTATGAAACCTTTTTAAACACACTTATAATAGTTCCCCTTTTTGATCTCAAAAGAGTTTTTGTGATGACCCGGAAATTTCTGACCAAACTTAAACTTAATCTTTGTATGATTAACGTTTTTGACACGATAAGCAAAGTCTGTAAAACTGAATCTCAATATTTTTGAACTACTTTCATATGTTCAATTACCCTTCAATTGTTCTCAACGATTCGCGAACAATTATATGTAAATAGATACATATATACACTACAACTTGAAAGCGTAACAAAGTATTAATTATTTGATACTGTGCATTAAACTTATTTATTTAAATATCTATTTGAATATATATGGTAAGTTGGAATATTAATTGTATGAATAACTTGCGAAGTGTATTTAAAAAGTGTTTATCAAATATATATTAACTTGGTTATAAAACGTTTGATAATACTATTATTGTTGTAAACAACGAGACGATGATTTATAGAAGTAAATGATCAAAACACTCAAATGTATAAGTTATATTTCGAGTGATATAGTTTATGGATAATTTAAGTCTATTTTTTGACAAATGTACGAGTCGCGAAACGTAAAGTACATGTTTTCTAAGTGTACGAAAGGACGTTCAAAAAATCGGAACCGGGACATAAGTCGAGTGACGACGTACGACTTATCGAAACAAAAATTACAAGTCAACTATGCACGTGAATTTAATATAATATATAATTAATTATATAAATTAAATATATTATATTTATAATTAAATAATATGTCTACAAACTAGAAGTTAAACAAAAATGAGCTGGACACAAGTGCCATGCGATCACATGGCCTTCCCAGCCATGCGATCACATGGAAGGCTGGGACAGGCGAGGTTCTATAAATTGGTTCGTGTTTGGTTCAGTTTACACACACATACACGATACATCTCACTCACTCTGATATTTATATTTATATTATTATTATTATTATTATTATTATTATAATTAAGATTAATATTATTATTAATCTTATAGTTAGGGCTATTATTATTAGTAGTATTATACATAAAATATTACGACGGGAGTATGCTCGAACGATTTCAAAACAAGCTTTTTGAGCGGGATAGAGTTAATGAAACTATGGGTTATAGCTATGGAGGTTATGGGTAATGTTCATGGGTATTGTTCGCAAGTCAAACCTAGTGTTTATTATCTCCGTTACGTCTACGTACTTTCCTGCAATATTGAATCACAATATTGATACGTGAGCATTCATATCTTATCTTTTATATATTTAATAGTGTATCCATGTCTAGTGCTCGAGTATATATGTTAATGCATGCTTGTATGCTTTAATTTTGTCATTAGATAGTTTATGATGAATCACGAATTTGATACATATGCTACTGATAAAAAGTATATGATACGCATGTTTTTGGAAAGCTGGCGAAAAATCAATAAATTTTCATTTAGAAATCGCGTAATTTCGATGAGCGAATTAAAAGATATGATCAACTGAATTATGATTGAAGTTAATTGAAATTGCTTTTGAATCTGCAATTAAGATTTAAACAACTTGTTTATGAGATTGATAAAGTGGATTTTTAAATATTACCAGCCGAGTAAATGAATCCTTATATAAGGCACGTCTCGTTTTGTTGAACAATTGTCAAAATTGACTGTTTTATCATATTTTAAAGCCTTATAAAAACTATAGTCTAATTTTACAAGTATTGGGAAACTATGTGAAATGTTAAAATGTTTCGATTGCCATGATCATTCAACTATAGTATTGAGTCAGATTAACTTGTTGAAATGACTTTTGATAACTTTTGTATGTCGATCTCGAGCATTAGGATTGTGATACACTATGACCTGACCTAGCTTGACAGACATTTATTGACCAACATATGTTCTCTAGGTTGAGATCTACGGTTATTTGGTATTCCGAGTTTCGGTCACATTTCGGTGAACGACTTTATGTGCTGGTAAGGTGAGTTTCATTTGCTCCCTTTTTAATTGCTTTTGCAATCTATATTTTTGGTCTGAGAATACATGCACTTTATTTTAAACGCAATGGATACAAGTACATACTAAATTCTACACCGAGTTTGAACCGAAAATCCCTTAGCTTTGGTAACTAGTAACTGTCAGTTATAAGAACTGGTGGGCGCGAATAGTTGTATATGGATCCATAGGGCTTGACATCCCCGTCTGTTCCGGGTATAGAAACCCTAGCCTGAACTATAAAACAGACGTATGCTATTTGAGTTTAGTACACGTTGGTTTGCGTGTATTGTACATGTTGGTTGCATGTATGTTAAAACAGGGGTACTTATTATAACGTTAAAGTTTAGTTACCAGGGTGCTCAATTTCGTAGAATATTTTGATAAACGTTTCTGGATTAAACAACTGAAATCTTGTGATCCACCTTTATATACAGATTATGCGAAACATTAAAACTATGAACTCACCAACCTTTGTGTTGACACTTGTTAGCATGTTTATTCTCAGGTTCCCTAGAAGTCTTCCGTTGTTTGCTTATATGTTATACAAGTTATGTGCATGGAGTCATACATGATTTATTCGAGAAACCGTTGCATTCACAAAATCATCACCATGTATCTATTTTGACTGCATTGTCAACGGAAGTATTAATATAAACTATTATTTACGGTGATTGTCTATATGTAGAAATCATCAGATGTTGAAAACCTTGGATTTAAATATTCATTTATGGTGTGTCTTTTCAAAAGAATGCAATGTTTGTAAAACGTATCATATAGATGTCAAATTCCTCGCAATGAAATCAATGAATGACGTATTCGTCCATATGGATTTGGAGCGATCGTTACAGTTGGTATCAGAGCGTTGGTCCTAGCGAACCAGGTCTTGCATTATTGTGTCTAACTGATAGTTGTTAGGATGCATTCGTAAGTCTGGACTTCGACCGTGTCTGCATGTGAAAAGTTTTGCTTATCATTTCTTATCAGAAATTACCTGCTTATCATTCTTAGTCTAGACACGTTTTACTGCATTGATTGCATGAATAGTGTATAGACAAAAAAAATTCATATCTTAGCATATCTGTTACTGTAAACTTTTCCTGACAGCTTTCGAAAGTTCCTCCGTAATATGCGGATCCCTTGTACTATATATAGGTATTCTATGTAATTAGAATATTGATGTTATGCGAGGTGTATATAAAATAGTTATTAATTTTAGCAGGAAATACTATTAAATACGATACAATTTTACACAAGATATTTATTTATTTATAGAATGGATATACTTAAACCTTGCTACAACACTTATAGGCAGTGTACCTAATCGTACAGTAGTGTAGTTTTTAGTAAGTCCGGTTCGTTCCACAGGGAAATCTTTAAACAAAGCTCAACGCTATATTAGTTTACTTTTATTAAAAATACAAATATATATATAAGTAATATTATTATTATAAAGGGGGGTTTTTACCGTTTAATGACCGGTTTGTCGATTTTAAGACTTTAGTCGCAGTTAAAACCTAATGTAAAATATAAAATAAATACAAGACTTAAATTAAAGCGTAAAGTAAATAACGATAATGAAATTGCGAATAATAAAAGTGCGATAAAATAAACTTACGATAATTAAAAAGTACGATAATTAAAAGTGCGATTAAATAACAATAAATAAAAGTGCGATAATTAGAAGTGCAATTAAATATAAAATAAAGGAAATTAAATATGAAATAAAAGAATTATGCTTATTTAAACTTCCGTAATCATGATGTTTGACGTGTTGATTTTAGTTTTATGCCCATGGGTTAATTGTCCTTTGTCCTGGATTATTTAATATGTCCGTCTGGTTTTTGTCCATAACAGTCCATCAGTCATAAATATAAAGTGCGAGTGTCCTCATCAAATTATTCTTATACCCGAAGTTAAATATTCCAACTAATTGGGGATTCGAATTGTAACAAGGTTTTAATACTTTGTTTAATGAATACACCAGGTTATCGACTGTGTGTAAACCAAGGTTTTACTACTTTGTTAACAATTACACCAATTACCCTTGAATGTAATTTCACCCCTGTTTTAATTATTCTAGTGGCTATTAATCCATTCCCGTGTCCGGTTAAATGAACGATTATTCGTACATATAAATACCCCGCCCATCGTGTCCGATCGAGTGTATATGGTAATTTATAGGGACGCCCAATTGTAAATCTTTATATTAACATTAATAAACTATCATTTAGTTAAACAAATATAAAGCCCATTAATAGCCCATAGTCTAATTTCCACAAGTGTCGTTCTTTTGTCCAAACCCCAATTATGGTACAAAGCCCAATTACCCAATTTTAGTAATTAGCCCAACATCATGATTACTTCGTTTTAAATAAGCATAATAATAACTTAGCTACGAGACATTAATGTAAAAAGGTTGAACATAACTTACAATGATTAAAAATAGCGTAGCGTTACACGGACAGAATTTCGACTTACACCCTTACAACATTCGCTAACATACCCTTATTATTAGAATTATAATTAAAATTAAAATATAAATTATATATATATATATAAATTTTACGTATGATAAGAGAAGAAAAAGATGATGATTTTGATCAGAATTCGGTTGGCTTTATAGGCAGTTTTCAATTTTGGGGCTCCGCGACTCGCGGTGAATTTTGCCTTCAAACTCCGCAAGTCGCGGAGTTTGAAATTCCAGCTCACATCTTGGAGTCTTTCTCTGCCGACGATTTTTATTATATATATAATATATATATAATTAATATAATTAATTATATATTATATTATATTTATATACATAGTTAACTTGTAATTTTTAGTCCGTTGCGTCGAGCGTTAAGAGTTGACTCTGGTCCCGGTTCCGGATTTTCGAACGTCCTTGCGTACAATTTTATATTTTGTACTTTGCGTTTTGAATCTTGTACTCTTGTAATTTCGAGACGTTTCTTATCAATAATTGGAACCTTTTTGATTGTCTTTTGTACTTTTGAGCTTTTTGGTCGTTTGCGTCTTCAATTCGTCGAATCTGTCTTTTGTCTTCACCTTTTATTATTTAAACGAATATCTCTTGTAAATAGAACAATTGCAACTAAAAGCTTGTCTTTCTTGAGGAATAATGCTATGAAATATATGTTCGTTTTTAGCATTATCAAATATTCCCACACTTGAGCGTTGCTTGTCCTCAAGCAATATCGTCTTGAAATACTAGAATCACTTCTTTATTCTTCACACTTTGTACATCAGTGATTTCTATACGGCGGTATAAACAATGGTAGTAACGATATGGTTTACAGTTCCAAATGACTATAAAAATTTAGATCCATTAAGGAAATTGGATCTTTATGAAAACATTTGATCTTTTGAAATCTAGTTTTTACCCTAGATAAGTTTTCCGGAATAACCCTTTACCGGTGTTTACAAAATATTTTTGTGGGTTTGGTGGGTTTCAGATTTGAAAATTTTAGCTCAAAACTTGCGGTTTTGTGTCACCCACTTGCTAACCTTGTATTTGGAAAGCAACACGTCCAGTTTACTTGTCCCGTATATTACCTTTTGGTAAACTACCGTCCGGTTGTAAAGGAAAACGTTGAACAAGCAACTGTTAAGGCAATGTCCCCTGACATGCTTTTAATTATGGTCTATAACGTGTCGGACGCAATTACTATCCTTGGTAGGAGCAATAGTAAAGCTCACCCTTATAATTTTTTCGGTCTGGCACAAGGTCCTGTCTTTGACCACTATGCAACCACCGTTCTTACGGTTGACACCCGATTTGGTTCAGGTGACCTAATGAATTCCAGGTGAATTCCTAGGATTTTACGTTCAATGGTAATGAACGCATTGAAAATAGGGTTTTCAGAAAACAAATCGGTTTGTAATTTTGATCAAAATATTTTCTCGTTTAAGCTCGAGTTTAGATATCATTGAATTTCATGAGTTTGAATTCTCAATCTTTAAGGTCAATCTCTAGGATTGAGTAATATCAGTCTTAAAAGCTGATTTTTAATCTTTAAGGAGATTATCCTTTCTGGGGATCTGATTCATTAGTCTTATCCAGCTAATTTGCATGGTGCCCCCCCATTGTACGAGATAAATCCTTCTCATGGTTAGGATAAATCTGACCACTTGGCGACCCTGTTTAATGCTGAGGTCCGTGGATTTCCTGCTGATTTTAGTGATGACTTTTCTAGATTTTTCGTCAACCTACAGCTGGTCTGGACGACAACTTCATGACCTAAATCAAGAAGCGCGTTTCTTTTTCGGAAGACTTTACTTCCTTTTAATGATGGAATTGATTCATCATGTAGATCCATCTCTTCTTTTCTTTCATCGGGTAAAACAGTTTAGTTTAGTCCATTGCAAAAGTATTTTCAGTTATTTGTTACAGATATATGTGACATATGTTTAAAATAACTTGGTAAATTTTCCCACACTTGACTTTTTATTTTCCTTTTTATCGTCCTCTATTCCATTTTAAATGAATTTTAACATTTTAGTTTGTTTCTCAATTTATGTCCTTTCCGAGGTAACAATAATTTCGGTGTTAAAACCTAGTTTTATCGTTCATAAATATGTATAACATGATTTTGAGTTCATTTAATTGAATTTTTTTTTTTTTTTTTTTTAAAATTTTACTAGAATTGGGTAGTTAGTATATAAGACTAGGGCTGTTCTTTATTATCAGAGAGCACTAGATTCTAATACAACTACTGCTTTACTAGTTTTTTTAATGGTAACCAAGTGTTTAAGATAAAAATTTTAAAATCCGAAAGAATTTAAGTTTAAGATAAAAATTTTAAAATCCGAAAGAATTTAACCCCTTCCCACACTTAAGATCTTGCAATGCCCTCATTTGCAAGAAATCAGTAACAATTTAAATTATTGAGGGTGATTAGTGTGAAAATGATTAAATTTTACCAAAGTTTCCAAATATATTGGCGTTTGTTTGCTGAATGATAAATGGTGCACATCATTTGTTCATTCCGTCTTGTTGTTATTTCACATATATTTTGCATCTTGTCGTCAAAATTAGTTGCTTTTGCTGAACTTAATGCCAGTCTTTGAAAATGCGTTGTTTTACCCTGTTGTGTACATAAGATAAACTGCAAACATATATACATATTTTTGAAGTTTGGTATATTACCCCACATTCAAAAATTATTAAAATCTAAGAATAAAAGTTAGATAATTATAAAAATGATTACAATATTAACAAAAGTATTAAACGTATCAATAATTACAAATTACAAAAAAAAAAAAATAATAAGTAAACTAAGGATGATATTGGTACCAATAGGGGTTCCAGGCATAACCATAAGTGCTATAGAATGCTTCGGCAGGGTCATACGTAGGATATGGTGGCTGCATCTCTATAGACCAAGGAGGGAAGACGGGTTTCGGTGTAGGAATATAGTTTCTACCTATATGTTGGCAATGAGCTATGATCTGGTTCTGATGAACTTGCCAATCTTCAAATGCTCTCTGTCTAGCATTTTCGTATTCCTGAGAAGCTATAAACCTATGCATTTCTTGCATCTCATTCCCCCCTCCTACATTACCTTGCTGCTGGTTTCTCTCCACCTGTGGATGTCTACCATGGTATCGTACTGCGGCGTTATTTCGCCTCTTCAAAACTTTCGCACCATGGTATACATTTAAACCTATAGTATCGCGGGGTTCTGGTTCTTCTACTAATAATCCCCCCGACTTATATCCACACCGAGATATTCACCAATCAAAGTAATAAAAATTCCACCTCCTATTATGCTATGTGGTCGCATCCCCCGAACCATAGCTGATAAATAATAACCCACACAATATGGTATACTTACAGCGCTTTGTGGGTCTCGAATACACATATGGTAAAACAAATCCTGTTCATTTACTTTTTCCTTGTTTTTACCCCTTTGTGTAATCGAATTAGCTAAAAACCTATGTATCACTCTTAATTCGGCTCTATCTATATCCAAATAAGAGTAATTTCCCCCTTTGAAACGGTGATGGCTTGTCATTTGACTCCACACACCGTGTGTATCAAAATTTTCATCTATCTTTCTACCGTTTAGTATCAATCCTCTACAATCGGCAGACGCTAATTCCTCAGGCGTATATATACGTAAAGCCTGAGCCATGTCCAGTAAAGACATGTGGCGCATCGAACCGCCTAACAAAAATCTAATAAAAGAACGATCGGTTAAACTAGCTACCCGATCATTCAACTCTATACTACATAACAATTCTTCACACCATACTTTATATACAGGTCTACGTATGGTGAATAAACATACCCAGTCATTAAAAGAAGAATTACCATACCTCTGTACAAGTAATTCCCTAATTGGCCCGGCCAATTCTACAGCTTCTAAGGGTCCCCATTCTATGACCCTCGGTACCTCAACAACCTTAGAATGAAGAGTATGCAAACCCCGTTGATATTTTGGATAATCTATCCAAAGTCTGTCAAATCTCAGGTTCGGGTGCAACTCTTCCAAATGCATATCAGAAAAGGTCATGACTGGATGAGGTACATCCTGCTTGTAGTAGTTATCCACCTCCTTTTGTTCCAAATTCTCAGCAGGAGCATTGCGGGCTTGGGATGAAGATTCACCCCTTTCATTCTGCAAAACACATCAAACACAATTTTTGTGCATCCAAATATGCATTAGTGTCAGCAAAATCATCAATCAAAATAATTACAATGACATTATCAATTTATATCAAACTTAAGCTCATTTTCACATTTTTATCAAATCTACACTTTTTCATATAAGCATATACGAAAATGTTCGCCAAGTTCATAAGCATTCAACTCAAATAACATGTCAAAATAATCATTACTAGCAATCAAACAAGTCTCAAATGGCATTATCTTTCAAAAATCAAGTTCATGAATTTTAGACTTGAAAAAGTCCACTTTAATTCTCAAAATCATGTTTAGGCTCAAAGTTTGGATCATTTAACTACCTAGACATGTTATACTACTCAATTTAGCAACAATTCATGACAAAAATCGGCCATAACCTGTTTATATCAAAAAGTCCCAAATTTGCTCAAGAACACAAACCCTAGATTATTCAAAATTTGAAGTTTAAGGCTTCTAATCATGTTAAACAGCATCAATCTAGGTTATACAAGCATAATACATAAACAATTTAAGTCTAATTACACTAAAAAGCATCAAAATCAAATTGGGGAAAAAATAGCTCAAGAACACCAAATTTCGGATTAAATGGTGTTTAGGTGTAGAAATTTACCGTTTTTCTTGAGTAATTCTTAGATAGCATCCTTCTCAACATGATTTTAGCAAAAGATTTGGTGATTAACGGTTAAAAATTGGGATTTTTGGGGTGTTTTTGGGTGGTTTTTCGGAGTATTTTCGCTGTTATTTTTCGCAGTGTGTTTTTGTGGTTGTGGACTGATCAGTTCGGGTGTTTATTATTTTTTTTTCTGGGTTTTGATCCCTCCGCGAGTCGCGGAGATTAACCCTCCAAACTCCGCGACTCGCGGAGTTTGGTATATATATATATATTTTTTTTTTATAATCATTAACTTATTAAAACAATTAAGTAATTAATTTTAAAATTTTGTTTCCCTTGTTATTTAGGACGAGGTCGTTTCGGATCGATGCCCTAGTCCGTCCTTCGACAAAATTTTAAAATTTGTCTTTTTGTAGCGATTGTTTTAAAAGCTAAGATTTTTGGGTTTTTTCAATGTTTTTGGCATATACTCTAATTCAATAAGATTAAAAATAATGATAATAAAAGTTCTCATCCCTCCCTCGGGTAAAGCAATTTCGGTTCAAAGACCTAGTCTTCAACTTACGACGAATTTTAAAAATCATATTCTTAACTTAATGAGATAAAGTAAATTTTTGTTTTTAAATTCACACAACTTAAATATAAAATTCAAAATTATTATTAAAAATTCACACCAAACTTAAAATTTGAAATGCATAAAATTAAAAATTAATATTTTAAAAATTAAAAATTTACACCAAACTTAATTTAAAAATTTATAAATTCATACTAAACTTATATTAATTTTTCAAATATTTACAATTTTAAATATATTGTTTTTACAAAGTTTACAATATTAATTTAAGATTTAAATATTAATTTAAAAAATATGGTAAAAATAAAATTAAAAATCTTTTTGTCTTTTTATCCCACTTTAATCAATCAAATATTATCAAAAATATGCGCCCCTCTTTTCGGTAAAGTAATTTCGGTTCCAAGACCTAATTTAACTCATGACGAATTTTTGAAATATTTTGGGTTGATTGTTTAAAGATATTTATACCTTAAGAATAAACGTTAAATTTCGCAGTGATGTAATAAATTTTTGAATGATATCAATAATTTCGGTCGCCAAACCTAATTTTATTCAATACCAATTTAATACTTTTTAGCGAACAAATTAGCGTTTATTATCAAAAGGTTAAAAATAAAAATAAAAATAAAAACTGTACAGACATACCTGTGAAATAGATTTCTTAGTTATATGATCTATCCCATTCATAAGATAGTCGGTTTAATTGGTTTTCCATGGCTACATAGGCGTAACTTCGAGCATTCAGTGTCTTTTCTTCTAAACATATGAACGGTCCGTCTCTGCATAAAGTAACAAATTCGGTATTTGAATAGGTTTGATTATTTGAACATTTACCTCCATGTGACCATTTTCCGCATTTGTGACATCGTTCTAGGTGTCGTGCTCTTCTTTTCGCTGCGGATTTTGATTTTCCTTTACCAAATTGTAACTTATTATCTTCGCATCTGGATTCTTTTCTAACTCCGTCCATTCTTTCTCTGATTACTGATACTATTTCACTCGGTAGTATGTCATTATTACGTTTAGTGATCAAAGCGTGTAGCATTAGACCATGGTTTAGTTCACAGGCAGTCTTCATTTCGTAAAAATCTAAAAAAAAATAAAAATTCAGAATGGAGGGAGAAGACTAGTTCTTTAGGGTCTGCTAGGGAAAGACCATTCGGGTTCCATTTTCGAGAACTACACAAAAACAGACAATCTAACTCTAACAGAAATACATATTATCCTTTAAAGACTTGATTCTCCCCACACTTAGTTAGCTGTGGTGTCGAAATTGTGATTAACTTCGTTGTCGACTTCCATCGGACCATGTATGTAATGTTTAACTCTGTGACCATTAACTTTAAATTCAATCCCATTTGAATTTATCAATTCTATCGTTCCGTATGGGAAAACTCTTTTGACTATGAATGGTCCAGACCATCTTGATTTCAATTTTCCAGGAAATAGCTTGAATCGTGAATTGAAAAGAAGAACTCTGTCTCCTTCTTTAAATTCTTTTGAACTTCTGATTCTTTTATCATGCCATTTCTTCGTTCTTTCTTTATAGATTAACGAATTTTTGTATGCTTCATGTCTTAATTCTTCTAATTCATTTAGTTGACTTAATCGTAGACGTCCGGCTTCATGTAAATCAAGATTACATGTCTTCAAAGCCCAAAATGCTTTGTGTTCAATTTCTACTGGAAGATGACATGCTTTTCCATAAACGAGTCTAAAAGGTGTGGTTCCAATTGGAGTTTTGTAGGCTGTTCTAAAAGCCCAGAGTGCATCCTCCAATTTAATGGACCATTCCTTCGGATTTGATCCTACGGTTTTCTCTAGAATACGTTTTAAAGCTCGGTTGGTATTTTCAACTTGTCCACTTGTTTGTGGATGATATGCGGTGGAGATTTTATGAGTTACTCCATATCTTTTAAGAACTTTCTCAAGTTGATTATTACAGAAATGAGTACCCCGATCACTTATTAAAGCTTTCGGTGTTCCAAACCTTGCAAAAAGACGTTTTAAAAAGTTGACTACAACTCGTGCATCGTTAGTTGGGAGAGCTTGTGCTTCCGCCCATTTAGATACATAATCAATGGCTACGAGTATATATAGATTATTATGAGATTTTGGAAATGGACCCATAAAGTCAATACCCCAAATGTCAAATACTTCACATACTTGGATGACATTTTGTGGCATTTCATCACGTTGACTTATTTTTCCGGCCCTTTGACATGCATCACAAGATTTGCAAAGAAGGTGTGCGTCTTTGTAAATTGTAGGCCAATAGAATCCAGCTTCATAAACTTTTCTTGCTGTTAGTTGAGGCCCATAATGCCCTCCTGTTGGTCCTGTGTGACAATGGTTTAAAATTTTACTAGCTTCATCTCCAAATACACATCGGCGTATTATTCCATCGGGACAACTTTTAAACAGATGTGGATCTTCCCAGAAATAGTGTTTTATATCACTGAAGAATTTCTTTCGTCTTTGGTACGATAATCCTTTTTCAAGGAATCCACAAACTAAGTAGTTTGCATAGTCTGCAAACCATGGGATTTCTTTATAATCTATCTTCAATAGATATTCATCAGGAAAGTTGTCTTGTATGGCCGATTCATTCAGAACTTCTAATTCGGGATTTTCAAGACGAGAAAGATGATCAGCGGCGAGATTTTCTGCTCCTCTTTTATCTCGGATTTCAATATCAAACTCTTGTAAGAGTAAGATCCAACGGATTAATCTTGGTTTAGCATCTTGTTTTGAAAATAGGTATGTAAGAGCAGAATGGTCGGTATAGACCACCGTTTTTGCTAGAACGAGATATGATCGAAATTTGTCAAAAGCAAAGACAATAGCAAGGAGTTCTTTTTCAGTAGTTGTATAGTTCGTTTGTGCTCCTTGTAATGTCTTACTAGCATAATATATAGGTTGAAATCGTTTTTCAATCCTTTGTCCTAAAACGGCTCCCATTGCAAAATCACTTGCATCGCACATTAGTTCAAATGGTAGATTCCAATTTGGTGTTATCATGATCGGTGCATTAGTGAGTTTTTCTTTAAGAATATTAAAAGATTTGATACATTCATCTGAAAAGATGAATGGCGCATCCTTTTCTAGGAGTTTATTCATAGGAGTGGCAATTTTAGAAAAATCTTTTATGAAACGTCGGTAAAAACCGGCATGCCCTAGAAAACTCCTAACTCCTCTAACATTGGTGGGATGTGGAAGTTTAGCAATTACATCTACTTTAGCTCTATCCACTTCAATTCCTTCTTTTGAAATTTTATGTCCAAGAACGATGCCTTCTTTAACCATGAAATGGCATTTCTCCCAATTAAGTACTAGATTTGATTTTTCGCATCTAATTAGCATTCGTTCCAGATTAACTAGACATGATTTAAATGTATTACCGAAGACTGAAAAGTCATCCATGAATACTTCCATGCATTCTTCTATCATGTCGTGAAAAATCGCCATCATACACCTTTGAAAGGTTGCAGGGGCGTTACAAAGTCCAAATGGCATGCGTTTGTAAGCAAAAGTACCATAAGGGCACGTGAATGTGGTTTTCTCTTGGTCCTCGGGTGCTATTGGAATTTGAAAATATCCGGAAAATCCATCTAGAAAACAATAGTAACTATTTCCGGCTAATCTTTCCAACATTTGATCTATGAAAGGTAAGGGAAAGTGATCTTTTCTGGTGGCGTCATTTAATTTTCTATAATCAATACATACACGCCATCCTGTTACAGTCCTAGTAGGAATAAGCTCATTTTTCTCATTTGTAATGACAGTCATGCCACCCTTCTTAGGTACGCATTGAACTGGGCTTACCCATGGACTATCAGAAATTGGATATATCAAACCTGCATCTAGCAGTTTAATAATCTCTTTCTTAACTACATCTTGCATATTAGGATTTAGTCTTCGTTGGCGTTGCACATATGTTTTATGACCTTCTTCCATAAGGATTTTATGTGTGCAATACGAAGGACTTATTCCTTTAATATCATGAATCTTCCATGCAATGGCTGGTTTATGAGCTTTCAACACAGAAATGAGTTGTGATTTTTCATTTTCAGTAAGAGAAGACGATATTATTACAGGTAATTCAGATTCACCATGTAAATAAGCGTATTCCAAATGGTTTGGAAGTGGCTTTAACTCTAATTTCGGAGGTTCTTCTATCGATGATTTATATCGATATCTGTCTTCTTCTTTTAGCATTTGAATTTCTTCTGTTGTTGGTTCATATCCATTAGCTATAAGTGTAGCTAACATTTCAGCTTCATCAATTGGTTCATTACCTTCTCCTAAAGAACATTCTCCTGTTCCTTGTAATTCTGGAAATTCTTCTAATAATTCTGCATGTGCATCTATAGTTTGAATATAATAACATGTATCATCTGCAGATTGTGGTTGTTGCATTGCTCTATCAACTGAAAAGGTAACACTCTCATCCTCTATACTTAGGGTCAGTTTCTTACCGAACACGTCTATCATTGCTTTAGCCGTGTTTAAAAAGGGTCTTCCTAATATGAGAGGAACTTGAGAATCTTCTTCCATGTCCAAAACAACAAAATCTACTGGAAATACTAAAGTACCAACTTTAACTAGCATGTTCTCCATTATCCCTCTAGGATATTTTATTGATCTATCGGCTAGTTGTATGCTTATTCTGGTTGGTTTCAATTCTCCAAGGTCTAGTTTAGCGTATAGTGAATACGGCATTAGATTTATACTAGCACCTAAGTCTGCCAATGCTTCTATTGAACTAAGACTACCCAGAAAACATGGAATTGTGAAACTTCCTGGACCAGATAGTTTTTCTGGTATCTTATTCAACAGCACTGCTGAACAATTAGCATTCATAGTAACAGCCGAGAGTTCTTCCATTTTCTTTCTATTTGAGATTAGATCTTTCAAGAATTTAGCATATCTAGGCATTCCTGAAATCACATAATTGAAAGGAAGATTTACATTTATCTGTTTAAACATATCCAAGAATTTGGATTGCTCGGCTTCAAGTTTCTCTTTCTTCATTTTACTCGGATAAGGAAGTGGTGGTTGGTATGGTTTAACATAAGGTTTATCCTTAACTGTGTTATTTTCATTAACCTTTTCAACTACCGGTTCTTTTTCCTTATCCTGATCAGGTTGTGGTTCTTGTGGAGTAGGAATAGTTTCATCAGAAGTTACAGGTATTTCAGGTGGTTTAAGTGTTGTACCACTTCTTGTGGTAATAGCTTTAGCTGTTTCATTCCGGGGGTTAGCATTTGTATCGCTAGGTAGACTTCTCGGTTTTCTTTCACCTATTAATCTTGCTAGGTTACTTACTTCTTGTTCCAGATTTTGAATAGAAGCTTGTTGATTTCTAAATGCTTGAGCATTTTGTTCATTGGTTTGTTTTTGAGATGTGAAAAACTGCGTTTGAGTTTCAACTAGCTTCGTCATCATATCTTCTAAATTCGGCTTTTTATCATCGGTTTGTTGTGGTGGTTTGTTTTGAAAATTATTATTGGATACTTGTTGATTGCTAGGACCTTGTTGGTTGTTGTATGGAATATTTCGGTTATAATTCTGGTTTTGATTGTAAATCGGTCTTGGCGGTTGATAATTATTCTGATAATTATTTCCAGGCCTTTGGTTTATGTATGAAATATTCTCTCTTTGTTCCATTGTTAATTCAATACTGAGACAATCTTTTGTCAAATGTGGTCCTCCACACTGCTCACAACTAATTCGTATTGAGTGAATATCTTTAGTCATCTTTTCCATTCGTCTCTCCACAGCATCTATCTTTGCGGAAATGGAATCTAAGTCATGGCTAGAATCGGCTCTAGCTGCTTTAGATGATCTAATGATGTCTTTTTCTTGGTGCCACTCATGTGAGTGGGAAGCAGTGTTATCAATAATTTTGTAAGCATCAGTTTCGGTTTTCTTCATAATAGAACCACCAGCTGCTATATCTATGTCTTTCCTTGTAGTGATGTCGCATCCTTGGTAGAATATTTGTACTATTTGACAGGTGTCTAAACCATGTTGCGGACATCCTCTTAACAACTTTCCATATCTTGTCCACGCCTCATATAGAGTTTCATTTGGTTTCTGTGTAAACGTAACAATTTCTGCTTGAAGTCTTACGGCTTTAGATGCAGGAAAGAATTGTTTAAGAAATTTGTCAACTAAAACATCCCATGTATCAATCGCCCCTTCAGGTAACGATTCCAACCAATCTTTGGCTTCTCCCTTTAAAGTCCAGGGAAATAACATGAGATATATCTGTTCATCCTCCACTTCTCGGATTTTAAATAGTGTGCAGATCCTATTAAAGGTACGTAGATGTTCATTTGGATCTTCCTTCGGCGCACCACTAAATTGGCATTGATTAGTCACCATGTGTAGAATTTGTCCTTTGATTTCATAATCTGGCGCATTAATGTCTGGATGAGTAATTGCGTGACCTTGGCCAGTGCGTTTAGCTCTCATTCGGTCTTCCATACTTAGAGGTTCCAGATTCTCCATAATTGAATTTGTTGAATCGGTATCACTAGATGATTCTGATTTAATGGTTCGTTCCTCAACAATCTCTGTTTGAATGATTGGTGGCTCCGGAGGAAAGTTTAGTGGTTCAGGATCTACGAACCGTTCCTGAATATTCTCCGGATTCTCAATTATGAGGTCGGGTTCAAAAAATGGATTATTGGAAATTTGAACTGAAGTTCTTGGTCGACTGGATGACGATTCTAAAGAAAAATCAACGGCGGTTATATTTGCTAAATGTCTTGATCTAGTTATAGGTGGTGAACGTACAAAAGGTGGTGAACGTCTTGCTCGGTGCATTCACTGAATATCCTATTAGTTTTAAAAAGGAAAGAAAAATTATAATAAGTTATCCAATTAATAGACTTTTCTGATTTTGCCCACGTTTCGAATAGCCAAAAGATGCAGCAGAGGGGCAGGATTCGTTTGGTCTCAATATAATTGAGGACTGTTTGGCTCCAATAACCCGGTCCACGTACAAATCCAACTATTACTACGAACCAGAAAATTTTGATGTCTATTAATTTAACCACTTAAAATAAATTTTCGTAATTTTAAGAAATTTAGATAAGAAGTAAAAAAAAATTCTAAGTCCTAAAAACTAGAATAGCGAGAAATAAGAGAGAAAAAGAGTTCGTCGCAAAAGGTCGAAAAAGAAAAAATGGTTGAAAAATAAAAGGTGACGGAAAAATAAAAGAAACTTATAAAAACTTAAAAATACTAACCTAACCTTATTACTACAACTAACTTAAAATTATAATCGCAAATTGAGATTACTAATTGGAATGACAATTGGTACATAGTAAAAGTCTAAAAATATTAAAGCTTACAGGAAAAACTAAATCCCAAATGGAAATAACTTAAAAAGAAACTAAAACTTAAAAAGGCGTCGCAAAATTCTAAAGCACCTAAATCTTAGTCTAAAGAAAAAGCACTTAAGGAATTCTACGGCAAAGCCTAAAAATCTAGGAGTAAAAATAACTATAGCAAAAACTAAGTTTAAAATTAAATATGAGCTAAAAATACAAAAGTTATGCTACAACGATTAAAAAGGGACAAAATATAAAAATATACAAAAAGTTGTAAAAATTACAATTTTTATAAAAATATTATTTTTATATTATTTATTTTATTAAACTATTAATTTTACAATTTAAGTAAACTAATTAATACTAAATACATAAATTAAATAAAAAGTAAAAGTAAAAATAAAACTAATAATAATAATAATAATAATTAGGGTTAAATAATAATTATAATTAATAATAACCCGTAATTAATGCTGAATTAGGGCTTTTTGTCGCCTGTCAGAAAGGCTCCGCGAGTTGCGGTAATTAATGAAGAAAACCCCGCGAGTCGCGGGGTTCAGAAATTCAGTTGACAGATTTAATCTTCGACGCGTTTTTTTCTTTATTTATTTATTTTTATTTTCTGTTTTCTGTTTTTTTTTATATATAAAAGATAGTTAATAAAACTTATATTTTTATAAACTAAAATAAAAATAAAGAAACTTATAAAACTTAAATATTTAACAAAATCTTAAAAATACTTATATTTTTGTTTTTCTTTTTATATTTTTGAATAATTAAAACGTATTTTTACAAAAGCGACTTTTAATAAAAGTAAAATAAAAATCTTTTTTTTTATTATATTAGCGTTGTGCCTCCGGCGTTTAAGAGTGCTCCCCGGCAGCGGCGTCAAAAATACTTGATGTTATGCGAGGTGTATATAAAATAGTTATTAATTTTAGCAGGAAATACTATTAAATACGATACAATTTTACACAAGATATTTATTTATTTATAGAATGGATATACTTAAACCTTGCTACAACACTTATAGGCAGTGTACCTAATCGTACAGTAGTGTAGTTTTTAGTAAGTCCGGTTCGTTCCACAGGGAAATCTTTAAACAAAGCTCAACGCTATATTAGTTTACTTTTATTAAAAATACAAATATATATATAAGTAATATTATTATTATAAAGGGGGGTTTTTACCGTTTAATGACCGGTTTGTCGATTTTAAGACTTTAGTCGCAGTTAAAACCTAATGTAAAATATAAAATAAATACAAGACTTAAATTAAAGCGTAAAGTAAATAACGATAATGAAATTGCGAATAATAAAAGTGCCATAAAATAAACTTACGATAATTAAAAAGTACGATAATTAAAAGTGCGATTAAATAACAATAAATAAAAGTGCGATAATTAGAAGTGCAATTAAATATAAAATAAAGGAAATTAAATATGAAATAAAAGAATTATGCTTATTTAAACTTCCGTAATCATGATGTTTGACGTGTTGATTTTAGTTTTATGCCCATGGGTTAATTGTCCTTTGTCCTGGATTATTTAATATGTCCGTCTGGTTTTTGTCCATAACAGTCCATCAGTCATAAATATAAAGTACGAGTGTCCTCATCAAATTATTCTTATACCCGAAGTTAAATATTCCAACTAATTGGGGATTCGAATTGTAACAAGGTTTTAATACTTTGTTTAATGAATACACCAGGTTATCGACTGTGTGTAAACCAAGGTTTTACTACTTTGTTAACAATTACACCAATTACCCTTGAATGTAATTTCACCCCTGTTTTAATTATTCTAGTGGCTATTAATCCATTCCCGTGTCCGGTTAAATGAACGATTATTCGTACATATAAATACCCCGCCCATCGTGTCCGATCGAGTGTATATGGTAATTTATAGGGACGCCCAATTGTAAATCTTTATATTAACATTAACAAACTATCATTTAGTTAAACAAATATAAAGCCCATTAATAGCCCATAGTCTAATTTCCACAAGTGTCGTTCTTTTGTCCAAACCCCAATTATGGTACAAAGCCCAATTACCCAATTTTAGTAATTAGCCCAACATCATGATTACTTCGTTTTAAATAAGCATAATAATAACTTAGCTACGAGACATTAATGTAAAAAGGTTGAACATAACTTACAATGATTAAAAATAGCGTAGCGTTACACGGACAGAATTTCGACTTACACCCTTACAACATTCGCTAACATACCCTTATTATTAGAATTATAATTAAAATTAAAATATAAATTATATATATTGATAATGCTAAAAACGAACATATATTTTATAGCATTATTCCTCAAGAAAGACAAGCTTTTAGTTGCAATTGTTCTATTTACAAATGATATTCGTTTAAATAATAAAAGGTGAAGACAAAAGACAGATTCGACGAATTGAAGACGCAAACGACCAAAAAGCTCAAAAGTACAAAAGACAATCAAAAAGGTTCCAATTATTGATAAGAAACGTCTCGAAATTACAAGAGTACAAGATTCAAAACGCAAAGTACAAGATATTAAATTATACGCGAGGACGTTCGAAAATCCGGAACCGGGACCAGAGTCAACTCTTAACGCTCGACGCAACGGACTAAAAATTACAAGTTAACTATGTATATAAGTATAATATAATATATAATTAATTATATTAATTATATATATATTATATTTATATATAAAAAAAACGTCGGCAGAGAAAACTCCAAGGACTGAGCTGTAAAATTAACCTCCGCGAGTCGCGGAGTTTGAAGAGCATTTTGCCGCGAGTCGCGGAGCCCCAAAAATCAACTCTGGCTATAAAGCCAACCGAATTCTGATCAAAAATCATCATCTTTTTCTTCTCTTATCATACGTAAAACTTATATATATATATATATATAATTTATATTTTAATTTTAATTTTAATTCTAATAATAAGGGTATGTTAGCGAATGTTGTAAGGGTGTAAGTCGAAATTCATACCAAACTTAATTTAAAAATTTATAAATTCATATCAAACTTATATTAATTTTTCAAATATTTACAATTTTAAATATATTGTTTTTACAAAGTTTACAATATTAATTTAAGATTTAAATATTAATTTTAAAAACATGGTAAAAATAAAATTAAAAATCTTTTTGTCTTTTAAAACCACTTTAATCAATCAAATATTATCAAAAATATGCGCCCCTCTTTTCGGTAAAGTAATTTCGGTTCCAAGACCTAATTTAACTCATGACGAATTTTTGAAATATTTTGGGTTGATTGATTAAAGATATTTATACCTTAAGAATAAACGTTAAATTTCGCAGTGATGTAATAAATTTTTGAATGATATCAATAATTTCGGTCGCCAAACCTAATTTTATTCAATACCAATTTAATACTTTTTAGCGAACAAATTAGCGTTTATTATCAAAAGGTTAAAAAAAAAAAAAAAAGAGCAAACTCCGCGACTCGCGGAGTTTGAAAGGGAAACCTCCGCGACTCGCGGAAGGATCAAAACCCAGAAAAAAAAATAATAAACACCCGAACTGATCAGCTCCTACACACAAAAACACCCGAATTCTGCACGCGAAAAACTACGAAAATACACCCAAAAACACCCCAAAAATCCCAATTTTTAACCGTTAATCACCAAATCTTTTGCTAAAATCATGTTGAGAAGGATGCTATCTAAGAATTACTCAAGAAAAACGGTAAATTTCTACACCTAAACACCATTTAATTCGAAATTTGGTGTTCTTGAGCTATTTTTTTCCCAATTTGATTTTGATGCTTTTTAGTGTAATTAGACTTAAATTGTTTATGTATTATGCTTGTATAACCTAGATTGATGCTGTTTAACATGATTAGAAGCCTTAAACTTCAAATTTTGAATAATCTAGGGTTTGTGTTCTTGAGCAAATTTGGGGCTTTTTGATATAAACAGGTTATGGCCGATTTTTGTCATGAATTGTTGCTAAATTGAGTAGTGTAACATGTCTAGGTAGTTAAATGATCCAAACTTTGAGCCTAAACATGATTTTGAGAATTAAAGTGGACTTTTTCAAGTCTAAAATTCATGAACTTGATTTTTGAAAGATAATGCCATTTGAGACATGTTTAATTGCTAGTAATGATTATTTTGACATGTTATTTGAGTTGAATGCTTATGAACTTGGCGAAAATTTTCGTATATGCTTATTTGAAAAAGTGTAGATTTGATAAAAATGTGAAAATGAGCTTAAGTTTGATATAAATTGATAATGTCATTGTAATTATTTTGATTGATGATTTTGCTGACACTAATGCATATTTGGATGCACAAAATTTGTGTTTGATGTGTTTTGCAGAATGAAAGGGGTGAATCTTCATCCCAAGCCCGCAATGCTCCTGCTGAGAATTTGGAACAACAGGAGGTGGATAACTACTACAAGCAGGATGTACCTCATCCAGTCATGACCTTTTCCGATATGCATTTGGAAGAGTTGCACCCGAACCTGAGATTTGACAGACTTTGGATAGATTATCCAAAATATCAACGGGGTTTGCATACTCTTCACTCTAAGGTTGTTGAGGTACCGAGGGTCATAGAATGGGGACCCTTAGAAGCTGTAGAATTGGCTGGGCCAATTAGGGAATTACTTGTACAGAGGGTAAAACAACGCATTTTCAAAGACTGGCATTAAGTTCAGCAAAAGCAACTAATTTTGACGACAAGATGCAAAATATATGTGAAATAACAACAAGACGGAATGAACAAATGATGTGCACCATTTATCATTCAGCAAACAAATGCCAATATAATTGGAAACTTTGGTAAAAATTTAATCATTTTCACACTAATCACCTTCAATAATTTAAATTGTTACTGATTTCTTGCAAATGAGGGCATTGCAAGATCTTAAGTGTGGGAAGGGGTTAAATTCTTTCGGATTTTAAAATTTTTATATTAAACACTTGGTTACCATTAAAAATACTAGTAAAGCAGTAGTTGTATTAGAATCTAGTGCTCTCTGATAAAAAAGAACAGCCCTAGTCTTATATACTGACTACCCAATTCTAGTAAAATTTTTCAAAATTTTCAATTAAATGAATTCAAAATCATGTTTATACATATTTATGAACGATAAAACTAGGTTTTAACACCGAAATTATTGTTACCTCGGAAAGGACATAAATTGAGAAACAAACTAAAATGTTAAAATTCATTTAAAATGGAATAGAGGACGATAAAAAGGAAAATAAAAGCCAAGTGTGGGAAAATTTACCAAGTTATCTTAACATATGTCACATATATCTGTAACAAATAACTGAAAATACTTTTGCTTTGGACTAAACTAAACTGTTTTACCCAATGAAAGAAAAGAAGAGATGGATCTACACGATGAATCAATTCCATCATTAAAAGGAAGTAAAGTCTTCCGAAAAAGACACGCGCTTCTTGATTTAGGTCATGAAGTTGTCGTCCAGACCAGCTGTAGGTTGATGAAAAATCTAGAAAAGTCATCACTAAAATCAGCAGGAAATCCACGGACCTCAGCATTAAACAGGGTCGCCAAGTGGTCAGATTTATCCTAACCATGAGAAGGATTTATCTCGTACAATGGGGGGGCACCATGCAAATTAGCTGAATAAGACTAATGAATCAGATTCCCAGAAAGGATAATCTCCTTAAAGATTAAAAATCAGCTTTTAAGACTGATATTACTCAATCCTAGAGATTGACCTTAAAGATTGAGAATTACAAACTCATGGAATTCGATGATATCTAAACTCGAGCTTAAACGAGAAAATATTTTGATCAAAAATTACAAACCGATTTGTTTTCTGAAAACCCTATTTTCAATGCGTTCATTACCATTGAACGTAAAATCCTAGGAATTCACCTGGAATTCATTAGGTCACCTGAACTAAATCGAGTGTCAACCGTAAGAACGGTGGTTGCATAGTGGTCAAAGACAGGACCTTGTGCCAGACCGAAAAAATTATAAGGGTGAGCTTTACTATTGCTCCTACCAAGGATAGTAATTGCGTCCGACACGTTATAGACCATAATCAAAAGCATGTCACGGGACATTGCCTTAACAGTTGCTTGTTCAACGCTTTCCTTTCAACCGGACGGTAGTTTACCGAAAGGTAATATACAGGACAAGTAAACTGGACGTGTTGCTTTCCAAATACAAGGTTAGCAAGTGGGTGACACAAAACCGCAAGTTTTGAGCTAAAATTTTCAAATCTGAAACCCACCAAACCCACAAAAATATTTTGCAAACACCGGTAAAGGGTTATTCCGGAAAACTTATCTAGGGTAAAAACTAGATTTCAAAAGATCAAATGTTTTCATAAAGATCCAATTTCCTTAATGGATCTAAATTTTTATAGTCATGTGGGACTGTAAACCATATCGTTACTACCATTGTTTATACCGCCGTATAGAAATCACTGATGTACAAAGTGTGAAGAATAAAGAAGTGATTCTAGTATTTCAAGACAATATTGCTTGAGGACAAGCAACGCTCAAGTGTGGGAATATTTGATAATGCTAAAAACGAACATATATTTCATAGCATTATTCCTCAAGAAAGACAAGCTTTTAGTTGCAATTGTTCTATTTACAAGTGATATTCGTTTAAATAATAAAAGGTGAAGACAAAAGACAGATTCGACGAATTGAAGACGCAAACGACCAAAAAGCTCAAAAGTACAAAAGACAATCAAAAGGGTTCCAATTATTGATAAGAAACGTCTCGAAATTACAAGAGTACAAGATTCAAAACGCAAAGTACAAAATATAAAATTGTACGCAAGGACGTTCGAAAATCCGGAACCGGGACCAGAGTCAACTCTTAACGCTCGACGCAACGGACTAAAAATTACAAGTTAACTATGTATATAAATATAATATAATATATAATTAATTATATTAATTATATATATATTATATTTATATATAAAAAAACCGTCGGCAGAGAAAACTCCAAGGACTGAGCTGTAAATACTATCTCCGCGACTCGCGGAGTTTGAAGGGGATTTTGCCGCGAGTCGCGGAGCCCCAAATTTCAACTCTGGCTATAAAGCAAACCGAATTCTGATCAAAATTTCATATTCTATTTTCTCTCTTCTCTCAATATATACGATATATATATATATAATTTATATTTTAATTTTAATTTTAATTATAATTCTAATAATAAGGGTATGTTAGCGAATGTTGTAAGGGTGTAAGTCGAAATTCTGTCCGTGTAACGCTACGCTATTTTTAATCATT
Source organism: Rutidosis leptorrhynchoides (assembly GCF_046630445.1). Lineage (NCBI taxonomy): Eukaryota > Viridiplantae > Streptophyta > Magnoliopsida > Asterales > Asteraceae > Rutidosis > Rutidosis leptorrhynchoides. The sequence continues at coordinate 296,032,078 of NC_092340.1, forward strand.
GTAAGTTATGTTCAACCTTTTTATATTAATGTCTCGTAGCTAAGTTATTATTATGCTTATTTAAAACGAAGTAATCATGATGTTGGGCTAATTACTAAAATTGGGTCATTGGGCTTTGTACCATAATTGGGGTTTGGACAAAAGAACGACACTTGTGGAAATTAGACTATGGGCTATTAATGGGCTTTATATTTGTTTAACTAAATGAAAGTTTGTTAATGTTGATATAAAGATTTACAATTGGGCGTCCCTATAAATTACCATATACACTCAATCGGACACGATGGGCGGGGTATTTATATGTACGAATAATCGTTCATTTAACCGGACACGGGAATGGATTAATAGCCACTAGAATAATTAAAACAGGGGTGAAATTACATTCAAGGGTAATTGGTGTAATTGTTAACAAAGTAGTAAAACCTTGGTTTACACGCAGTCGATAACCTGGTGTATTCATTAAACAAAGTATTAAAACCTTGTTACAATTCGAATCCCCAATTAGTTGGAATATTTAACTTCGGGTATAAGAATAATTTGATGAGGACACTCGCACTTTATATTTATGACTGATGGACTGTTATGGACAAAAACCAGACGGACATATTAAATAATCCAGGACAAAGGACAATTAACCCATGGGCATAAAACTAAAATCAACACGTCAAACATCATGATTACGGAAGTTTAAATAAGCATAATTCTTTTATTTCATATTTAATTTCCTTTATTTTATATTTAATTGCATTTCTAATTATCGCACTTTTATTTATTGTTATTTAATCGCACTTTTAATTATCGTACTTTTTAATTATCGCAATTTTATTTTATCGCACTTTTATTATTCGCAATTTCATTATCGTTATTTACTTTACGCTTTAATTTAAGTCTTGTATTTATTTTATATTTTACATTAGGTTTTAACTGCGACTAAAGTCTTAAAATCGAAAAACCGGTCATTAAACGGTAAAAACCCCCCTTTATAATAATAATATTACTTATATATATATTTGTATTTTTAATAAAAGTAAACTAATATAGCGTTGAGCTTTGTTTAAAGATTTCCCTGTGGAACGAACCGGACTTACTAAAAACTACACTACTGTACGATTAGGTACACTGCCTATAAGTGTTGTAGCAAGGTTTAAGTATATCCATTCTATAAATAAATAAATATCTTGTGTAAAATTGTATCGTATTTAATAGTTTTTCCTAGTAAAATATAAACTATTTTATATACACCTCGTACGACATCATATATATATATAAATTTTACGTATGATAAGAGAAGAAAAAGATGATGATTTTGATCAGAATTCGGTTGGCTTTATAGGCAGTTTTCAATTTTGGGGCTCCGCGACTCGCGGTGAATTTTGCCTTCAAACTCCGCAAGTCGCGGAGTTTGAAATTCCAGCTCACATCTTGGAGTCTTTCTCTGCCGACGATTTTTATTATATATATAATATATATATAATTAATATAATTAATTATATATTATATTATATTTATATACATAGTTAACTTGTAATTTTTAGTCCGTTGCGTCGAGCGTTAAGAGTTGACTCTGGTCCCGGTTCCGGATTTTCGAACGTCCTTGCGTACAATTTTATATTTTGTACTTTGCGTTTTGAATCTTGTACTCTTGTAATTTCGAGACGTTTCTTATCAATAATTGGAACCTTTTTGATTGTCTTTTGTACTTTTGAGCTTTTTGGTCGTTTGCGTCTTCAATTCGTCGAATCTGTCTTTTGTCTTCACTTTTTATTATTTAAACGAATATCTCTTGTAAATAGAACAATTGCAACTAAAAGCTTGTCTTTCTTGAGGAATAATGCTATGAAATATATGTTCGTTTTTAGCATTATCAAATATCATCCCATATCCAAAAATCATTTCATATCAAAAATCCTTTATCTAACCGTGTAAGATGAATTCCACATCTAGTTCAAATTCCTCATATTCCGATAGCTATTCCGATATGGAATTCTACCTAAGCTCCGAAAGCAGCGTAACCGGAATGGATCAACCAATTAGCCATCATCTATTCTGGATGAATTGGGGATGAGTTCGTAATCTACTTAATCATTGGATACAAGAAGAAGGTAATCCCTTCCATCCACCACATTCACCTCTTGGTGAAGAACCTGAAGTACTTACCGGCGAACCTGTTCGAAACACCCTTTTCTCTCTCATTTCCAGAGTATCTCGTCACGATTATATACTATCCCAAATTCTTAATCTTATTCATCCACTTGTCCGAACCGACAATTATCCCGGTGTAGTAGAAGAAGTCAACGAGCTTCGAGCTCGAGTAGTGACTTTGGAGAACAAGATGCGCAACTTGCAGGCATCACAGGCACCACCATCATCAGCAGCAACAGTACCACCGACAACAACACCAACAGTACCATTACCACCACCAACAACAACATCCACATCACACGCCTCAACATCACAATCTGTACCTCAGATATCAACATCATACGCACCATAGATACCAAGGAGTACCAACAGCAACAAACGATGAAGTATGGATTCATAACTTCATCGGAGAAACATTCTACAGCAATTTTGTAATTTCTAAAGTTTATAGATTATCTATTCTAGCCTTAACCATAAATCAGATAGAGTAGAAACCCTGATAGGAATGGTGTATGATTTACAAGCTCGACTTGTTATATCACAACATCAACAGTACCGTCAGCATCATCAGCACCGTCAATACCGTCAGCATCGTCAGCACCAGCAGCATCTACTACATCACAAGCTCCGCCAGTTCAAGAATCACCGTGGACATCATTACGAATCAACAACGATTATATTGTATTAACGAATTATGAATCATTAACTCAACTCCTCTGAAGAATTTATATGTAGATCTTATATATATAAATTATGAAACCATCATAAATATTTTCATACTAAGCTATTGCGTATGAATTTTAAGGGGTAAATATTACTCGGTTAATTCATACTACTAAAATGCTATGATGTACATCCCTCGTTAACGACTTAACCTTCGTTAACTACAATCTATGTTTCAACTCAATGAATTCCATTTCCTAATAAACCAAGTGTATTATTCAATTACATAATTGATTTTACATTTTCATTTTCGATATACTCAAAACTTTCCAGAAAACATCATCTGTGCCTTGTAAAGTTCACAAAAATTCCACGAGCACCAACATCCTTCACCAAGGAATATCAATAAGATTAAATAATATTGATTTCATTAGTGAAATATTCCACGAAGATTAAATGATCTCTAATGTTTTAGAGATTATTCATTTCTAATTCAAGCCAAAAATCAAATGAGCTTAATATGATATTAACTCATTAAATCCATATTACATCTGAAGAAAATATACATACATATATTTTCATAAAGATTGTAATAAAAATTCTTTTGTACAAAATATTACTTGTGAAATCTTTAACGGGTAGGTAATACTCGGAAAATATTTAAGTTCGCAAATAATATGTTACACTATATATTCTTCAATTTTGATTCAAAAATCATTAACTATACCCACTATCTTCACAGTGATACACAATCATTTCATACAAATTCAATTACATATTCTGACAGAACAGAATCCAAATCAAGATTTAACAAGTGACATCATTCTTAGATCTCTACATCTTTCAAAGCTATACTTTGACTTCAAAACTGTGCAAGATCCTTTAACGTTGTTATTACCGAAAATAATCTTGCAATTCTTTTCAAGGTATCAATTTTTCCCACACTTCCAACCAGTCAACTTCGAATTTTCAGATTAGCCCTATTGTAACCTTGATATATATATATTTTTTGTTATCGATGAACCTTTCATGTTCCATCATATTAGCAGTAAATTTACCAACAACTTCATTGATCCTTGACCTTTCGAAAAATCCTTATACTCATTGAAACCCTATCATGTACTCATCCACATCTTGTAACAATAATTGCCATACCAACTACCGGGAATTAGCAATCAGTATTTTGAATTTCGCAGCAATTCTACGCCAACAGTTATATATATACATATAATGTTTATCTTCTAGACTTACATACTTCGAATGTGAAGTTTCTGAAAAACACCCCAAACTGCAAAACTAGTTCTCCGAATGCTGATGAAGCAGCAAAAACTGTAAACGACTTTAATAGTCGAAAGTTTGATGATAAAGAGAAGTGTGTTGAAAAAGCTCAGAAAATAAGGAAATTTGGAACTGGAAAACGGATTGAGCAAACCATGAAGGAGGATGTGGACAAATCACAAAGACTAAACCTGCCTTCAAGGAATACAAATGATTCAGTATCTGCTGAAGTCATTAACGAATACCTTGTTCCTGACTCAAAATCCGTTACGAACAAATCTTCTTCATCATCCTTCGATATTAGAAATTCTAAGATATAATCATATCTTTCATTATAAATATCTTCGATATTTCTGAAGATATCTTCATAACTATTATTATCCAAAATTATTTATCTCTTCGCGCTATCTGTGTTACATCAAAAAAGAAACTATTTTAGTTTCTAAATTCTGAAAATTTCGAAAAATGGATGTTTTTGAAGTAGTGTTTGGAATTGAAGCATGAGTTAGTATAATATAATGACACTTGATCAACGTGATTATATTACAGTAAGTCATGCTGAGTTTCTAATGGAACGTGATAAAGGTTCATAGATCATACCCTCATCATGAACCATGTTACATAACTCTTTTATTCTATTTAACCTCTAAACATATCAAGAAAATATTTTTCTTGATGATTCGGTCTTTTCCAGATATTCTGGTAATTTGACAAATCAAGATCGTGCCATTACAATTTCTTTCTTAGAACATTAACTATGTTCATTCTGAAATGTATAGCTACGAACTATGGACCATTATTCGCTTGACTTAAGGTCGGGAAGAGAAAATGAAGGCATGAAGCTCTGAAATATAATGGAAAATATAAAGCCCTATAACAACCCTGAAATTTACAAACCGTGTATATCGATGCGTATAGCAATATAAAGACACGGGAGAATGAAAAACACTATAACCCCAAGGTAATAGTAGAAGAAAATAACTTCCTCTGGTGGCAGATGAAAAAGAAGAATGAAGGATACGATAGCCAGGAAAATATCAATAATCAGAACTGGATTAAGCATTTTCACAATCTATTGGGATGTATGAAGTAAGGAAGAAGATTATAGGAGTGGTGAAAATAAATGAAACGGAAGAGGTCAATTTATAGCAAAATATCAGACATAGCAATCGACGCAGGTTACGCATTTAATAAAAGGAAATCTTAATTTCCTTAATTCTCGAAGAATCAAATCTTATTTAAATTATGAAGATTTTCTATTCCTTAAATTCTGAAAATCAATCGTTACTACGCCAAGAGTTAAAACGAATCTCTATTCTCCATTTCACTCTATTACGATAACTTCCCTCATACGCTTTGAGTAATCGGATTGTTTTATCCATATTATTTAACGGTGATAAAATTTCATTTATCAACTCATATTCGTCATGAAAATATTTTTTATTGTTAGCCATGACGACCTCACTCAAATTTCGGGACGAAATTTCTTTAACGGGTAGGTACTGTGATGACCCGGAAATTTCTGACCAAATTTAAACTTAGTATTTGTATGATTAACGTTTTCGACACGATAAGCAAAGTCTGTAAAACTGAATCTCAATATTTTTGAACTACTTTCATATGTTCAATTACCCTTCAATTGTTCTCAACGATTCGCGAACAATTATATGTAAATAGATACATATATACACTATAACTTGAAAGCGTAACAAAGTATTAATTATTTGATACTGTGCATTAAACTTATTGATTTAAATATCTATTTGAATATATATGATAAGTTGGAATATTAATTGTATGAATAACTTGCGAAGTGTATTTAAAAAGTGTTTATCGAATATATATTAACTTGGTTATAAAACGTTTGATAATACTATTATTGTTGTAAACAACGAGACGGTGATTTATAGAAGTAAATGATCAAAACACTCAAATGTATAAGTTATATTTCGAGTGATATAGTTTATGGATAATTTAAGTCTATATTTTGACAAATGTACGAGTCGCGAAACGTAAAGTACAGGTTTTCTAAGTGTACGAAAGGACGTTCGAAAAATCGGAACCGGGACATAAGTCGAGTGACGACGTACGACTTATCGGAACAAAAATTACAAGTCAACTATGCACGTGAATTTAATATAATATATAATTAATTATATAAATTAAATATATTATATTTATAATTAAATAATATGTCGACAAACTAGAAGTTAAACAAAAATGAGCTGGACACAAGTGCCATGCGATCGCATGGGCTTATGTCTTCCCAGCCATGCGATCGCATGGAAGGCTGGGACAGGCGAGGTTCTATAAATTGGTTCGAGTTTGGTTCAGTTTACACACACATACACGATACATCTCACTCTCTCTGATATTTATATTTATATAATTATTTATATTATTATTATTATTATTATAATTAAGATTAATATTATTATTAATCTTATAGTTAGGGGTATTACTGTTAGTAGTAAGATACATAAAATATTACGACGGGAGTATGCTCGAACGATTTCAAAACATGCTTTTTGACCGGGATAGAGCTAATGAAACTATGGGTTATAGCTATGGAGGTTATGGGTAATGTTCATGGGTATTGTTCGCAAGTCAAACCTAGTGTTTATTATCTCTGTTACGTCTACGTACTTTCCTACAATATTGAATCACAATATTGATACGTGAGCATTCATATCTTATCTTTTATATATTTAATAGTGTATCCATGTCTAGTGCTCGAGTATATATGTTTATGCATGCTTGTATGCTTTAATTTTATCATTAGATAGTTTATGATGAATCACGAATTTGATACATATGCTACTGATAAAAAGTATATGATACGCATGTTTTTGGAAAGCTGGCGAAAAATTAATAAATTTTCATTTAGAAATCGCGTAATTTCGATGAACGAATTAAAAGATATGATCAACTGAATTATGATTGAAGTTAATTGAAATTGCTTTTGAATCTGCAATTAAGATTTAAACAACTTGTTTATGAGATTGATAAAGTGGATTTTTAAATATTACCAGCCGAGTAAATGAATCCTTATATAAGGCACGTCTCGTTTTGTTGAACAATTGTCAAAATTGACTGTTTTATCATATTTTAAAGCCTTATAAAAACTATAGTCCAATTTTACAAGTATTGGGAAACTATGTGAAATGTTAAAATGTTTCGATTGCCATGATCATTCAACTATAGTATTGAGTCATATTAACTTGTTGAAATGACTTTTGATAACTTTTGTATGTCGATCTCGAGCATTAGGATTGTGATACACTATGACCTGACCTAGCTTGACAGACATTTATTGACCAACATATGTTCTCTAGGTTGAGATCTACGGTTATTTGGTATTCCGAGTTTCGGTCACATTTCGGTGAACGACTTTATGTGCTGGTAAGGTGAGTTTCATTTGCTCCCTTTTTAATTGCTTTTGCAATCTATATTTTTGGTCTGAGAATACATGCACTTTATTTTAAACGCAATGGATACAAGTACATACTAAATTCTACACCGAGTTTGAACCGAAAATCCCTTAGCTTTGGTAACTAGTAACTGTCAGTTATAAGAACTGGTGGGCGCGAATAGTTGTATAGGGATCCATAGGGCTTGACATCCCCGTCTGTTCCGGGTATAGAAACCGTAGCCTGAACTATAAAACAGACGTATGCTATTTGAGTTTAGTACACGTTGGTTTGCGTGTATTGTACATGTTGGTTGCATGTATGTTAAAACAGGGGTACTTATTATAACGTTAAAGTTTAGTTACCAGGGTGCTCAATTTCGTAGAATATTTTGATAAACGTTTCTGGATGAAACAACTAAAATCTTGTGATCCACCTTTATATACAGATTATGCGAAACATTAAAACTATGAACTCACCAACCTTTGTGTTGACACTTGTTAGCATGTTTATTCTCAGGTTCCCTAGAAGTCTTCCGCTGTTTGCTCAAATGTTATACAAGCTATGTGCATGGAGTCAAACATGATTTATTCGAGAAAACATTGCATTCACAAAATCATCACCATGTATCTATTTTGACTGCATTGTCAACGGAAGTATTAGTGTAAACTATTATTTACGGTGATTGTCTATATGTAGAAATCATCAGATGTTGAAAACCTTGGATTTAAATATTCATTTATGTTTTGTCTTTTCAAAAGAATGCAATGTTTGTAAAACGTATCATATAGAGGTCAAATACCTCGCAATGAAATCAATGAATGACGTATTCGTCCATATAGATTTGGAGCGATCGTTACAGTTTTGAACCAAAAGATGTTAATTTTTGCTAATCACACCTAATGACATCTTAATGACACTTTAAGCTTGATTTAGGCTAAAACACTCAAGTGACATATCCTTTTGTCCTATTACATAGTGTCATTTAAACATACTAATAATGGTCATTAAAAGTCCCAATTAAAGAGTTGCTCTCCCATTAGTTCTATGTATCATTATTTGTATAAAAATGTAATTAGTTCAAGTCTAGTCAAGTTGTAACAAGAATCTTCATGTTCAAACTAGACTCAAACTAGTTCATTTGAGTTGTAACAATGTTCTAAAAGGCAAGAAACTCCCATAAGCTAAAAGACAAGTGATTAAGAAAGGTTGATGAAGATTTTGGAAGATAATGGTTGTCGAGAGACAAAAATATGCAATTACCTCTTTTGGTAATCAATGATAAATGGTCAAAGATTGAAGAATTTCTTCTTTAGAGGACATGTCAACCTCCAAGCTTATGTCCAAAACATAAAGGGTAATGAGGATAATTTCAGAAGTAATTGGCCTCTAGTTGCAGCTATTCAACAAGGGAAAATGACAAATTTCAAAGGACAAAAATGGCCATAAGAATCAGATGTCATAGGTACACGGTCGAACCACGGTCGACCGTGCAGTGAGCCGTATGACTTCCAGGCAAATTTCTCTTTCCTATAAAAGCCAAGCCTTGAAGCATTTGAAGACTCACCTCTTACACTCATATTTTCTCATACTTACTGATATCATTCTTATACTTAATTTGTAATCTTTTAGAGTGATTCTAGCAAGAGTACTTGTAAGCTTAAAGTTGTAAGTTTACTTGTAAACTATCTTCTTAAAGGGATCTAGAGGATAGTTGTGTTTTCACTAGGATAAGTTCATTGGGATCTTGTGGTAAGAGCTATAGGTGTTTGTGAAGTCTTCAAAGGGACGTAAGAGTTCACAAGGTGCGGCTTATCGAAGTACTAGTGTTGTATCCGGACACTCCACCGAGTTTGGAGTATCATAGTGAAGAAAAATTTCAATTCGTAGAATTGAGGAGTGGATTAAGGAAGATTAGTTAACATCTTCCCAAACCACTATAAATTGTTGTGTTTGTTCTCTCTTCCCTTATCTCTTACTTACAATTTAACATATATTTGTGTTGCTAGCATTATTAGAGAACAAACATTTCAAATCACACTATATCAAGTTCAAGTTCAACAAAACGCTAAAGAAAATCTTTAAAAATCGACTAAGTAACTATTCACCCCCTCTAGTTACTTACATAATCTACTTACTTGTAAACACTTACACAATTACCGCATACATGCTAGCAATCTAATTAGCATACCATCGCAAAGTATAACGCTAAAAGTCTCTAATACCGCAAGCTAGCACAATCAATAACATACGACCCATACAATATAATATGCTAAATAATAACACAACATATAACCATGGTTAATAAATAGTACAAGGAATGGTGCTCGTGAATGACCATCGGTGTTTACAACATCCATTAGTCTACATACGCCTTGTATCACTAACCCTGGGTGGTATAGAACACCCGAACTTTAAACCCACCGGTCACATGAAATGTGGAATCGAACGCCCGAACTTTAAACCCACACTTCACGCCCACGCACACATGATGATATGGTATCGAACGCCCGAACTTTAAATACATATCAAATACCAACACGATGTAGTATTGCATGCCCGAACTTTAATCCCACATCGCATTCCACATAAGTAAATACATTACATACATACACATATAATTATTCCACTCACCTTTTAACTGAAGAGTGAAGGTAAGCAACATAAGCTCCTCAACCATCAATGTAATTCACCTATTACATTAACATAAGTCAATAACACATCTAAATGGAACTTTCGACCCGCCCAAATAGACACTTAAATGTCCACCATTTGCACTTACAACGCCACCCTTAGGCTTAAACCACCAATAACCACTAAAGCTAGTGACCATGGACCTATTCCACCTGTATATACCTCATTTGGTCCTTAAGTTCATGCTAGTGTAATTTCAACCCAAAATTCCATTTTGACCTTACAATGGGTCAAACACTAAACTTATGAGCCTCACATACCAAATCACTAGTTAATCAAGTTTATTAGTGAACTTAACCAATTTTAGTTCATAATACTAGCAATTTCATCAACCAACTCAAAATCACCATTATTGGGTTTCTTACACTTTCAACCAACCCACAAACCCCCCAATTTTACACAATCTAGGGTTTGAACACTTGCAAGCCTCAAATATGAACATTAAACCTAATTAATTCACAAAATTCGGGTTAGAGCTTACCACAACACTCAAAGAGATTCTAGAAGGTAGGAACACACAAGATTGAACTTGATCTAGCAAACCCACTTGAAAAGCTCACAAATATCCTTTCTCTCTCTAACCAACTCTCTCTCTCTCTCTCTCTCTAATTGAAGAGGAAGAAGATAAGGTTGGTGAATGGGGTAAATGAGCCCCATCAGCCTTTTAGTGGCCATAAATTCGGCCATAAGTGAAAATTCCATAATACCCTCGTTATCTTTTAATTTTAAAGAGGAATCAGCACCTGGGCGTAGCCACGCCGCGACTCGAAATGCCGCGTCGCGGCTCTAAGCACAAATCGAATTCAGCAGCTTTTAATTAATATGTACAATATATACGTTTGAGTTTCGGGTCTTACGTTATATCTCTTTTACTAAGAACGTTTTGATCCTATAAATAAACATCATCAGCGCACTCAGACATGCAACCAAAAGTCCCTAGACGTCGAACATGAGAAATTGATATATTTCGGTCCCTCAAAAATCTCATCAACGTTTCATCTTTGAACGGAAAATAATCGACAATGAGCACACTGAAATGCAGGCTCTCAACCATAAGAGAGTTAGGAGATAAAACGATCTGAGACCTTTGCTTAGAAACATGAGAAGGTCTCCCAAAATCACGAGAAGAAGCACCACGCCTTATCAGCCAACTGAATAAAATTAGCTTTCCAACCTTGTTAGATCTGTTCAAGGTGTTAACTGCCATCATCGCTAAAGAGGACAAAACAAATGAAATGAAAGCATAATTTCTGAATGGCCACGATTTAACGCTAGTGATCGGACCCACATCTTCAAAAACACTTCTCAACAAACATTCATTACTGCCCAATTCGAGTCTTCCAATGAAGATGATGTTGCCTCGATCATTTGAAGAAGGAGGAAGATTTTCCGATGAACCACCATAGGTGGCGCTGAAAATAGAGCCACCGATCTGTTGTAGAGGAACAGAACAAAGTTTCGAGTTCGAAGGGACACGTGATGGAGATGGAGGTGGAGGCGATGATAGAGGGGTTGAAGGTAATGGTGGTGGAAATGGTGGTTTTGGTGGTTGAATGGCAGTAGCTAGGGGTGGGAAGTCACCAAGGTTTTGAACTTTGAAATTTTGAGGTGTTATTGGGGGGACCATTTTAGGATTCGGCTGATTATGTTGGTTTTTTGAACTTTAGGATATATGGAACATACAATCAAGTATTTACCACCCAATAAATACTCACAATCAACCGTATTGAATGTCAAAATTTACATTAATTAACCTTATATATTAACATTATATATTAACCTTATATACTAAACCATAAAATCATGTTCATAGTTTTTTTATTAATTTAATAAACTGCCATTGTTTGACTTTTAATAATTGATTTGCGTTAATATCCACAGACAGCATACCAGCCCAGCCGTTCAACAACTTTATTTCTCTACAACACGTCACAAGTTCAATCCTCTATGGCCTCCATTTGTTCAACTATTTTATGAATCTTTTTTCCCACCTTTCTTACTTCTTTCCGTTTTTTCATTTTCTTTTATAAAGACGGATCTGCATAGTCTACCAAAGTCAACTGCAAGTACATGGATTAGTTTTATAATTGTACAATGTCTAAGGACTAGTTACGTAAATATATGTATTAGTTTGTTACGACGGTTAGTTAGGTAAGTCTGTTAATTAGGGCTCAAAAAGCCGTTTAATGCAATCAGAAAAAGAGCGACGATTGAATAAATGAAAATAAAATTAATTCTCCAATCTTGTTCGTTTTGATTCTGCTAAACTTCACATGGTATCAGAGCTTACGAGTTTAGCTAAATTCGTTTAAATTTGATTCTTATTATTGTGTTTGCGTAAATCAATTTTGTTTTTTGATTTTGAATTAAATGATGTGATTAACTGCTTCCACATTCTAACAAGTTATGAAATCCTCTATTTCTCCATCCACCAGATGGTCCATGTTCTTTGTCTATACAAGAGAAGCTGATTGGAACTCAAAATTACAGATCATGAGGCGTTCGATTGAAATTGCTTTGTCAATTAAGCGTAAGCTTAGATTTGTGATCGATATAGTTGTTCGACCTGATGATGAGCTTAATCGAGCAGATCAGTGGGACACATGTAACAACATGGTAATTAGTAGGCTCATGAATTCTAGTGATTCAATAGTGAAATCTATCATATTTGTTGGTACTGCATATGAGATTTGGAAGCAATTGGAGAAGAGATTTGCGCTAAGCAATGGATTTAGAAAGTATAAGCTACACAAAGAAACATACTCCAGTGAGCAACAAGAAGTATCTGTAAGTGAGTTCTACACCAAGATGAAATGTATTTGGGAGGAAATTGACTCTATGAGTGATCTCCCTAGAATTGCAGATTTTACTCCTGAAATGAGTGCATTTTTTAATGATGTGAATCTTCAAAAAGAATAACAACATCTGTTTTAGTTTCTAAATGGATTAGATGATCATTTTAGTGCTTTAAGAAGTCAAATGTTACTAATGAATCCACTTCCAAGTGTTAGGGTTGATTGCTCTATGCTTCAACAAGAGGAATCTCAAAGGGAAATGTTTACTTCTGTTGTTGAGTCAGGTTCTTTCCACCAGTAAGTCAAGTGCAAAGGATAAATGTGAATTATGTGGTTTCAAGTGGCATCCACCAGAAAAATGTTGGGAGAAGATAGGTTATCCTGCATGGCACTACAAAAGCACACAAGCAGCAAAATAGTCAAATCAAAAGCATAAACCTACAAATACAAATGCAAGTGTTACTAAAAAGACATTTGCTAGTATTAAAGGAAACAACGTGAGTTTTACTTCAGAACAATTTTAGAAGCATTTGAAATGTCTACTACAGTTAACTCAAAATGAAGTGCAGGGGATAATGACAGGTACTGATGATGAGTCGGACCATCATTTTGCTGCAACTATACTGACTAAGTCTTCTTATGTCACTAAGTGGATTCTTGACACAAATGCCACAGATCACATGACTTCAAATAATAATTGATTGAGTCTAAATCATTATTTGTGAAACCATATATTAAATTACCAAATGGTAATACTTATGTGATAACTCATATTGGTCAAGTAAAACTAGGCAATTAAATGGAGTTAAAAGATGTCATGGTTATGCCTTCATTCAAGTTCAGTCTCTTATCTGTTCCTGTAATACCTTAGCATTTTTTGTTAAGCTTTGTTAACTGGCCGTTAAGTATTTAACGGTGATTACTTTCGATTCATGTATTTAATTGAATTAAATGCATACTTGAGTTCATGATGAACTAACATAATTAATATATGATTATATTAGCCGGAAAACTTATTTCATGTTTTGAAATACTGATAATACGGTACGGTTTTGAAAACTGCAACTGAGGTCTCACGAGACTGCGAAACGTATGATTTTTGGTAAAATAATTATTTTTAATAATTATTACTTTTAATAAAAACTTAATTAATTTATTATGTATTTAATGAATTTAACCCGGTGGGTTGCGTTTTAACAATCGGTTAATGTTCCGGTAACACAATACGGTTAACGACACTCGAAACGGACCACTACGCGAACACTAGTAAGCAAAACAAGCCCAGGAACTCCCCTAGTGGGACATTCGGCCGAACCACCCCAACACCCCCTTTAATTTTGTGACTTGGGCCTATTTTTAGCTAATGGTCTTTTAGTGAGGCCATAATCTAACTATAATTAGTAAAATTAAACTGCAAACCCTCATTCTCACAAAATCCAGTCGACTTTTTGCTCTCCTCCTTCCATCTTGAAGCCGTCGATCACCACCACCATCATATACACTCAAAAACTCAAAATTAGAACAAGTCTCGTGCATCAAAGTTGTTCGTTGTTTCGTTCTACGTCTAGTATTGTGAATTGATTTTGATAGAAAGGTATAATCACTAAACCTAAGTTAATAAATCTAATTTTTATTGTTATTATGATGAATTAGATGTTCTATTGCTCAATTGGTCGCGATCGTGTATGTGACTAGTCACTATTTTGTCCGATTTACGAGTTAGGGTTTTAAAGAGAATTGAATAGCTATGCTACTGGTTTTGTAAGTTTATTTTCTATATTTGAAAAGTTTTTAGATGTATAGCTATCAAAAAACTATTGAATTTGCTCGCTTGAATCGCATGATTTCGTTTAGTATAGCCTAAGTTATGATTGTTTGAAGTTTCGGTATGTAATTATGCAATAAAATGAAAACTGAAAAGTTTGTGTGTTTTGAATTAGCTTATGAACTGATATTAGATAGATATAGAATTGAAAAACACATAAAATGGACTAGGATATCATAGTAAACGGATTTGTAAAAGTTGTTTTATGATTACTTGAATGTTCGTGTTACAACGTGTTAACTAGTAATTTGTTCATGGACTAAACGACCATTTAACATGCTTTTTGATGACCAAGATTTTGTATTATGTAAATTGTATAATTAGTACTTGATAACTCATGTAGACTTTATACGCTAAATGTTTCTAGATGTTCGTATATTCGACCCCGAAAACGACTACCTGAATGAGAACGAATTTGTCTATGTTGCACAAATACATGTCTAGCATGAAGTAGGAGTTGAATTGGACTTTGTACTTATGTTATGTTGTATTATATATATTACTTAGAATATCTTGTTTGTATGTCAAGCTCTGAATGCTTTGTTTGCTATGTGTTGTATGCGTGCCGAAACCGAATATCTGAATTCTGTCTAAATCAAAAGGTCCGACAAGTCGGTCAAAACTGTACAAATTGGCTACACGAATTTCTTTGATTATTTTACCACTGATAACTTCAGGTGTTTAGAGTCATCTCCGATTGGCCGTTCGTTAATTTCTATTTTCTAGATTAAATGAGAATTAATACAAAACTGATGCGCAAACAGAAACTGAACTTGATTGTCTTGCATGCTACGTGAGTTCTAGGAATCGTATGATAGCGTGCTTAGTCTTTTTAGAAAGCTTATAATATGAACTTATGATCTAGAGTTTTTCATAATTGTTTGTTGTATCATTTGTGAACTATGCTTGTCCGATTGCGTGACTGCTGTGAAAACGTACGATAGCTAAACTAGTAAACGTTATTTGAAAAAACTAATGTGTGAAACTTATGAGTTAACCTTGGTTTGACTTTATGATAACATTAACATGACCTACTTATATAGTTGATTTACGTTGGCCACTTTGACCAAGTTTGACTTTTGTTGACTTGCTTGACTAGTTGACTTCTGTGTTGACTTTTACTATACGATTACGTCGGTCTGAGCAATAGGGCAACTGTTCTGTAAGTCTGTCTTTTGGAACAAAACTTATGTAACTATAAATGGGACATTTAGGTTGCATTACTTGGTCGTTGTAATTCGACTGCTGTTGCTTGTGAATTTGTCAAGTGCACACAAGGTGAGTCTACATTCCCATACACTTTTACGTTTTGGGAAGAGATAACATGGTGATTTTCAAACTATTTTACGCATTAGACACGAGTACAAAAACTGAACATACACTATGAGTTTGATCCAAAAGCCTCTATCTTGAATATATAAATTACGTTGTAAGGCTCGAACTATAAGGACGGTACCGTAGGTTTGACAAACCTCACTCAACGAACTAGGGTGCTTATAACTTTGTAACCGAATGCTTGATCAACGTTTGCAATATGAGGTAGAAGAAGACGTGTAGCGCATTTAAGCTATTCGTGGGTTAAAGCTTTATATTCAAGTGCTCATAACTGTTGTATAACTTTTACTGTTTTGAACTAAATCTCGTGGTCTAACTATGATGAACTGATTTACTTAAACATGTAGATTCACTCAACATTTTGTTGATCGTTTTCATGTTTTATCGCAGGTTCTTAAAGGTATTAGCTTCTGCATACTTTGATGACTATGTACTTACGTGGTGCATACACTGGATGAGAGTCCAACATGATTTGATTTATGTTAAGAACGTTTACGATCACATTTAAAACAATTTCTTTTAAATAATGTTTAAGGATTATTTACTTATGTCATTAATGTTAACTTATTGATTTACTTACTTTAATGACAACGTATTTTGAAATAAAATGCGATTGCTTTTTGGAAAACGTCTCATATAGAGGGCGTGACCGTTAACTGTGGGACCAGGAGTTAATATTCTGTTAGTGTGTTCTGACGGGGTGTTACAGTTCCTAAGTTGACTAAAGATAAACCAGTTATTGTCATTTTTTCATTCACAATTTTGTGTGATTCAGGTCCAAGAACCAAGAAGGTGATAGGACTGGGTGAAAGGCGGGAAGATCTCTATTACCTGGTGAATGTGCCTCTTCATCAGGTTCGTAAGAGATTGGTTAGTTTGATATCTACTTCTGTTAGAAATACATGTATGTTATTAATAAAAGAAGGATATAGTGCTAACTCTAGTAAGCTTGTAATGTCTTATAGTGTATGGCATCATAGATTATGGCATGTGTCAGATACAAAGCTGAAGTATATACTCTGTGTTTCATCTGAATTGATTAAATAAAATAAATTTGTTTGTGTTTCATGTCCTATGGCTAAATTTACAAAGCTTCCTTATCAATTAAGTGATTCCCATTATGATGAAAAATCTCAAATGATTCATAATTTCATATGAATGTCCGGGGGCTATACAAAGTACCTACTCAAAGCAAGGATAAGTATTTTTTTTTGGACCAGTTGATGATTGTAGTAGAGCGACTTGGATTTAGTTGCTAGTAAACAAATTTGATTGTTTTGAGATGTATAAAGTGTTTTTAAAGTTTGTTATTACACAACTCAAAAGAAAAGTTCAGATTGTCAAATTTGACAATGCTTTGAAATTTATTATAGGTAGACTAGGTAGTTGCTTATCAAAAAAGGGTATTATTCAGCAAACTTCTTGCCTTGATAGGCCACAACAAAATGGTAGAGTTGAAAGAAAACATAAACTAGTAGCAAAATTCAAGATAAATGATTTAAAAACTATTGCCGATAAATATACCAACTAGATATCATGAATAAATTGAAGGTTACTACATTAAAATTGTGTACTATGAGTTTGGATGGCGGTAGCAAAATTATGGATGTGGTTGATGTTGAATACGAATGGAAGCCTTAAAGATGCTCGGATTGTAAAGTTTTGGCCATAAGGATACTGAGTGTCCAAAGAGAGTCATCGTTCGAGAAACTGCGGAGAATACTGCTAGTGTTAAATTGGTAACTAGACAAGTAGAGAAGAAGGTAAATTCAGATGGTTTCCAAAAAGTTTTAAAGAAGAAAGGAAAAGGTGTTGAAGCCGTGGACTAGAAAAGGGGAATAAAGTGGGTTTTGTAGTTGGTAAACCAAATCAAAAATTGGTTTATCGACTAAAGGTAGTTCATAATGATAACAATAGGGGATAGGGGATTGCAAGGTGGGACAAGTAAGAGCAATCATGCGAAGGTTTAAAATTCGTTTGGAGCTTTTAATGATGTGGAATATAACTTAGTGGATGAGCCGAGCGATATAGAACCCGATGAAGCTTTTATGGCCGAGAAATCTACTTCAAAGGCTAGGACCCCGTTTGGCATGAAATCGGGTTGATTGTAGTTAGAAGGCCTTTTATTTTATTTTATGTAGTTGCTTCCTTTGTGTTGGTTCCGCTAGTCCTTTTCGTTTTTAGGGTCTAGCTAGGGTTTTTGGTTGTTTGTAAAGTTGTAAAACGCGCTTGTAGTCATTGTTTCTATTTGTATTTTTTTTTTTTTTCATTTTTTAATAATATTTATTAGGTAAAACTATTTACCAAAAAAATTGAAGTTACTCTTTCTGGCTAGAGAAAAACTCAAATTACATTTTCAGGGACACTAGTTACCTTGAAAAAATGTAAAAAGAAAAAATGACAATAAAAAGTAAAGTTGCAAACTTTCTTTATGAAAGTACGAAACGAACTTCAGAACTTGCACTCGTTGTAACTTAAAATCTCAATAACAATGTCTTATGGTAAAAGGGATATAAGACTAAGATTTTGTTCTTTAGATCAAATGTGCAAGGAGCTGATAATTCTACTGATCTAAAAATATGGCTATGATGGTTGGAAAAATCAAAAAGTTTTCTAAACAAACCAAGGATCATCTACTTTTTCCAGATCCAGATTGTATTCTCTCTTCTTTATATCATCAACAATGAGCTTGGAAAAATCAACATTTTTTTTAACAGACAGTGATCAACATTTTTTACTTCTTTATTAGAGTATAAACAATAAACAAAGAAACAGAGTAGTAGTATAATAATAGAACACATATCAAGCCAAATGCCCATATATCATATATCACAAGCTCGAGTCATGAAACTTAAGTACTTACATCTCTAATGGAAACACATAAACTTGACTTCCAAATGCCCAAAAATCATATATCACAAGCTCGGTCATAAAACTTAAGTACTTACATCTCCATCGGAATTACAAACTTAACTTATACTAATTATGTTCATGATTAAAAACTCAAAAAGGGCACCTTAGATATGATTCTTAAACATGATGATACACACATGTTGCAAGATCTTAAAACTGCTCATGAACTCATTCTTGAGTTATGATCAGTATGTGACTATGTTCTTGATTGAAGAACGCAAAAAAATACCATACAAATCAAAAACATCAATCAACTTCTTCAGGGTACCTGATCTTGTTGAAAATCTCTTGAAGTTCTTGATGATCCACCATTTGTGCCAAGATCTTATCCTCCACATTCACCTTTCTCCTCGGTTCACCACCGGCCTCAACAGATGACGAAAATAACAAGTCAGCTAACCGTCTTTTCTTAACTTGCTTATCATATTTGTCCTCTTCGGTCCCCGTTGCCATCAAATTGTACGTGTACACAACTTTCTTTTGACCCAAACGATATGCTCTACTAATAGCTTGCGTTTCAACGGATGGATTCCAAACGACATCCAAAAGGACCACCCGAGACGCACCATAAAGATGAATCCCTTCAGAACAACATTTAGTAGATGCCAACAACACTTTTATTTCACTTTTTGGATCGTTGAAATCATCCATGATAGTTTGCCTGAGGTTGTGATTTATCTTACCCTCTATGAGCATTATCTCCCTTCCAAAATTCCAACCGAAAGCAAGTACAGTTTGGTCTTTCAACAACTCCAATGGATCGATAAATTGGCTAAAGATCAGAACTTTTTCGTTTAATGAAATACTTAGGCGAATAAGCTCCATAACAAACCTCGTTTTCACACCAGCATCAGGATTAAGTTTTAACTTTTCAAGTTCTTTCTTGTTAATTAACCTTTTTTCTTCCTCCGTTAGACCGCAACTGAGGATTAAAGATGGATGAACAGACAACAAAGAAACTTTATGTTCATAGTCTAAATTCTGTTTCTGTTTGGCCAAGCTGATTTCAAACTTATCGATTACACCTTTTTGTAACGGACGTGGATTCAAAAAGATTACACTTTTTTTCAACCCGGGAAGCTTACTTTCAAGAATCTGTCCTTTATGAACATGAAAAAAAGGTGATATGATCACTTTCAGCTTCATTATATCTTCTAAAGGCAATGATTCATCTTGACTTTTTGTTTTCATCTTCCTTTGTTGTCGCCTCATATCTGCAAACGCTTTATTTTTCATAACCTTCATCGCTGTTTCAGGCCTTACTAACTGAAGACTATTAAAAAACTCCCTAATATTGTTCTGAAATAGGGTTCCAGATAAAATCACGCGGTTTTTGGTCTTGATCTTCACTAGCGCATTCCAAATGTTGCTATTTTTGTTACGGGCTGTGTGTCCTTCATCAAGAACAACTAATCCAGGCATATCAAGCAAAACATGTCCCATTTTTTCAACATTCGGGTTACCTATATTCGAATTCCCAGCTAGTTTTGTATACAAATTGTAGCTTATTCCAAGAACACTTCCACCATTACACCAAGACTTAATCTTTATTGCACGAATCAAATCTTTACTACGTCCCGAATAACCATTTATCATCTCAGTTTTCAAAGATTCAGAGTTTTTAAGATTCATAAACGAAGTCCCAACTTTCCATTTCTCGAATTCAGCTTCCCAAATTGAAAGGATACTCGCAGGAGCAACTATAACCGGGCGACATTTGGGAAACTTTTTAATAAACGACTCGATAAACGCGATAGTCAAAAGGGTTTTACCAGTTCCCGGAGCATGCGAGATGATACAACCACCACCATTGCCGAGTTTCGTTAACCCCGAAAGCTCGATTGTTCCCGCCAAATTTTCCCACAAAAACTTGAACCCTTCGAGTTGATGGGGATACAAATATCTTCGAATGCTAATAGGAACAAGCTCAAAAACTGTTCCTTTAGCTTGCTTGCAAACATCAACCGGGTCCCAGTCCGAATCTTCAAAAGACACGTTTCCAAGACCAGACATATGTTGTTCATGATCAAAACGTTGTCTTCGTCTTGACCTATCAGGTGCATAGTTCGCCTGCAACGGAAATTTCCTCTGATTGTGAATAATTCGGATACACAAAATAAGATAACATGTCTAATAACCTTGTGTTGTAGCTCACGTGGTAGTGGTTTGCCTCTCTTAGCGAGAGGTCAGGAGTTCAACTCCCGTGGAGTGCAACATTGCACACAAGGGTGCCTTCCGCACATCGCGTTGCGAGGGCAGTGGGGGAGGAGGGGTTTTTTGCCGGGTTTCCTCCTGGGCAGCAGTTGGGGGCGGGTTACGCAACTGCGGGAGATGAACGCGTGGGTGGTTTGGTCCCCTGGGTGATCCCAAGCTGCTGTTCCAAAAAAAAAAAAAAAAAGATAACATGTCTAATGTTAATTACTCACTAGCTTTGGTATCACATGTTTGCTCTCGAGAACAACGGTCCCACATAAACGGCACCTCAAGCCTATTTGCTCATCAAAATAAACATCATGCTCCCCTCTTTCGCAAAGGTCAATACCCTCGTTATAATCATCTTCCTCTCGATTTTCAACCTTCATAAAAACGAGATAAGTTGTAATTATAACGTACGAAAAACTAAAAAGAGACTAGATAAATTTACCATGTGAGTTTTGTAGGAATCCATTTCATCACAAGTGAAGGCAAATTCCATATCTTCAAACAAGCGTTCGGCTTCTAAGTCATAATAATCTTTTTTAATCGAAGACTCGTCGTCACTATCATCAAATCTGAATATGTATTTAATCCCCTTTTCATCATGATCGTCTACATTTCTAGTAATCGAATTCAAAATAGCTTCTACTGAGCCAACTTTATCTTTTCTCCCTCTCTTTACAGATTCTTGATATTTGGCACCATTTGATTTATCAAATTTCTCGTAATGACCCTTTAAGTTGGCTTTTACATTTTTCATCTCCTTTGTATCACTAGAGCTAGATCGCTCGTCTTTTGTTGACTGAAATGAGCCTGTTAAATTTGATGAATGTTGCATAGCAAAAACCATTGATTATTGATTATGTACCACATAAAAATGTAAAAATAAAAAACTACTAATGACAAATGAGACTTATATTATCAAAGGTTTACCTTTAGTGCTACTTTTTTTCAATTTATCTTCTGCGTTTGTTTTTTCATTAGCATCGATACCACTTGATTTGTTCGTTGCTTTTTGATCCTTTTTCGTGTTTGATTTAGATTGCTTCTGAAGTGTGGACTGCTTCGAACTTTTTTTTAATGGTGAAAAAGTAGAATCATCTGAGTCATCACTCTCACTTTCACTAGAACTAATCAACTCATATGAAGTAGACTGAAACGAGTCTGCTTCGGTACTACTTGCACTTTCATCAGCCTCTGCTATGTTATCAATATTAAGAAACAGAAACTAGAAGTGTCAAGATGGTCGGGTCGGCCAGGTAAATGTTAAAAAAAAATCGATAGTTATGATACAGGGTTGGTCAGGGTGACCCAAAAAAACAAAGATCAAGAAACAAGAAGCATTACCTTCATCATTGAGTACTGATATATCATCTGAATCTGAGTCATCTGATAAGTAAATTGGGTTCGTACGAATGCCAGTTTTAAAAGAACTTGCTGAACTGTCGCCTTCGTTCTCGATCTTGAATTCCCTGCTCTCTTCTGTAGAGCAATTAGATGATTCTACATAAACATTCAAATAACTTTTAGTATAAAAGAAACAAAGGACATTAATATCACTTGATCTACCTATTGATACTTTCAGCAATTTTTATTTTATGTTGTGTCCCAAATGATTCTTCTCATCTTTCAAAAATGATTGCTTCTTGAGTTGTGAGCTTGATCAAATCTTGTTTTATTGAAAAGATGATATCATCTAAACTTTACTCAATTTTAATAACTAAATTCCACATCTTTAGTACACCAAAATTTCGTGTTATTTAATGATATTTGATGATCCCTCAACAGCCTATGTTACGAATTTTAAGAAATGGCAAAACGGGCGTATCAGCAGATAACGGGTCCAAATTGGAAAATTTGGTCAGAAAAACATTTTTTTAAAGATATTAATTTTCTGGATATTAACCACAGTTTCTTATATAACAATCACACATCACATATTATACTCTTCGAATAATAAAGTTCAATAGAAGTTTGGTGTTGGGAAGTTATCTCACATCGGTCATGGGACAAAATAAGTGTATCACCAATTGGCAAGGTTGAAAAAGACGCGAGACAGGGCCGAAACGGTAGCGACCTCAAAACGTCGCAACGGAAAAAACGGGGCCGAGACGGGGTCGAAACGGATGCTGACTAATGTTGACTTTATATATATAAATATATATTTATACATATTTTAGAGTTAAAAAACCTTCATTGACAAGTTTGTACCTATAATTGCTACCAGCGTTAATATAATACAAAATGGAATACTAAACTAAGTCAATTTTGATCGATTTGACCGACTTATGACCGATTTTAACAGAATTTCTGACTTTTGACCGGCGTTGACCCAAGTTTTCCTGCATTTGACCTGACTTTTGACCGTTGACCGGCTTATAAGAAAACGGGACGGGGTCGAAACGGTTTAGCCTCCAAAACGCCGCAACGGGCGTCGCAACGGACGCCGTTTACAACAGTGCCAATTGGTTTAAGAAAATGATGGACTCTTGGGCTTATACGTTGGACCTGTTGTTGGGCTATAGATTTATAAGTTCTATCATGGTATCAGAGCTCAGGTCTGAAGATCAAGTCATGGATGGACTCTTGGGCTTATATGTTGGACATGTTGTTGGGCTATCGATTTATCAATTCTATCAGTTCGTTTAAAACTACACTTTGAAAACTTTCGGTTATGACTTGTTTCCTCGCTTTTCTCTAATTTTTCTTTTGCACGTTACATCGTTAAACAGAATTGAAACATGTAAAAGATACAGATCAAGATACAAGACACATCACCTTCTTGTTCTTCAGGTACATTCATATCATCTGAATCTGAACTTGAATCTGAACTTGAATACGATTCTTCTGATGAACGGCGAGTTGATTCTGCATTAGGATTCAATTAACTTATAAGTATATATTTATAAATATAAGTATAATATATTACAAATGGCAATGTCTAGAAGATAGAGATTAAGAAACAGGGCACACCACCTTCTTGTTCATCATGTACATATTTATAATCTGTATCCGAGTCCTTCAATAAGCAAATTGGGTATGTATGAGCCCCGACTTCAAAAGGATTTTCTGAACTGCAGTTTTCGTTCTTCCCTAAGACTGTTGTGAGTTTAATGTCATTCATTTCCTTTACACCATCACTCTCTTCCATTGAGCATGTGTTAACATTCATGAAAATTTTAGTTTAATAATAAAAGAAACAAACGACAAGCTCATTAGTAACAAAAATAAAAAAAAATGTATAAAAAACTAACAAAGTTATCTAATAAATTTAGCTCCATCTATACACTTCTCCACTCTAAAACAATTCAACATCTAGTCTTTGGTTCTTGAGTTTTCAATACAAATTTGAAAACTTTGTCATATTGTACTTACATTTATATGGTTCGATTTGGGACCAAATTGGTACTTAATCATAAACCAAGCCAGTTTATAGACCGATTCGGTTTTTGGTAGTCTGAGATTTGTAACTAAAATTTCAGTCGGGTCCCAAACCTGTTTGAACCCAGTGAACACTTTCACTAGAATCAAAGGAGGTATTTAGATGCATGTTTCAAAGTGATTAATATTGTTGCCACAATAAAATAAAAATAACCAGATAATCAAAAAGATCAAATCTTGGGATAGTTAGATATCTTTTATCTTAATGTAAGTCATCTTGCAGCAAATAGTACTATACTATATTATTATTATTATTATTATTATAAATAATAAATAATAAATAATTACTCGTATAACATTATTTCATGTGAAACATATGTTACAAGTGAAAAGGTACCATTATTTTCATGTCTAATTGTCACTTGAAGCTCATCAACCACTGGTCTGTTAACTTTGTTTGCTTCATCATGTTTTCTTCTCATTGATCTACAAGATTCTTTAGATCTTCCAATACCTAAAAGTAAAAGATATAAATATAAGACTGACAACAAGTTAAAAAGATCATACATAATATAGTATACTACTACTGACTCCTTTTTTACTACTAAAAAATTTACTACTGACTAAAAATATAGTTTAAGGCTTTGTTCTTATTCTTATTCTTATTATATACTAATACTATTCATCTACATCATCAACAGCTGCATGAGATTCTTGTTTAGGACCACAATGAAAAAATTCGATACACTTAATCATTAACAAAAATATTATATAGATAGATAAATCATAACATAACAATCATCCACAACCAAAATACTAAAAAAGGTTAACACACGGAGTGACAAAAAATAAATAAATACTAATAATAGTTTGTATTGAACAGTAACAGGCAGATAGTATATACCTTGATAATAAAGGTCCCATTGAAGACGAGTTCTTTTCCTAACAGGTGA
Source organism: Rutidosis leptorrhynchoides (assembly GCF_046630445.1). Taxonomy (NCBI): domain Eukaryota; kingdom Viridiplantae; phylum Streptophyta; class Magnoliopsida; order Asterales; family Asteraceae; genus Rutidosis; species Rutidosis leptorrhynchoides. Next base: position 296,057,663 of record NC_092340.1, read on the forward strand.
TTCAAGGAAGCTCATTGTGATCTTGAAAAACTTAAAAATCTTCTTCTTTTTTTTTTTTTAAAAAGAAAAAATTGGGTAGTGGAGACCAAGAGTTAGATATATGAATTTACGTTTAGTTTTAAGCTCATGGAGTGATTGGTTTCAATTGTTCGAAGCTAGTTCAGGAACGACTTTACATTTGGGTCTAATCTTTTGAAGAAAGGTCCTTTGTTTGATCTTACTTGTAACTTTTTTATGAAGTTAATTACGGAGTAGCACATCAAGTGTCTATATGAGAGAGGAAGGTTTGATGGGATTCTAATCATAATTGTGGCAGGAAAAAGATTTTTAGACAGATTTGTACATTATTATAGTTACCTATTTAATATAACTAGCTTTATTTTTATTTTTTTCGGCTAAAAAAAGAAGTATATTAAATAAACCTTCATCATAACGATGAAGATTAACAAGATACAACAATGCAAGAGACTATTGAGTTCGAAAAATACAGAAAATTTGAAAGAAAAAACAAACGAAAGCTCCTGATTGACGTAAGAAGCCCAACTTGGAATGGGCTTAAGACCCCACTCGTTACAGGGCCCACTGGACAGCTGGACTTAAGATCCTTAACTCGATGAAAGCCCACCATTTACTGGGCTCGGGAGCCTAAAGAAACAGAAGACACTGACCCCAATTTTGACTGGGTTCAAGAGTCCAATAATTCAATCGACAATAAAGAACCGTCTTCCCATCTTGCGATTGAAGGTGAAAAATCAACAACGTAACCCCACAAACTCACCAACAAACACGAATATACCCTCTGAAACAACTTCCAAATCCCATCTGAGGATTAATCGCAAGAGACAGAAAGGGAAATCCTAGGCTATTGAAAAATTAAGAAGACGAGAAACAATTGAGAAGGAGGTATGAAGTCGACTTGAATCCAGGCACTTGAAGCAACTGATTGATTGAAACAGTTGAAACGAGACACGATTGAAGCAGCAAATTGAATCAGTTGATACGTTGCACAGTTGAAGCAATCCCAAACCAAACTAATCTAGAAACAATAGTGAAGGTTAATGATACAGTCAAATTGATTGAGGCAGGGATTGGGATGGAATGATTAAAGAAAATACAGAGAGTTGCAGGATGAATCTTGTAAGATTGATCTGTGAGATGATGCGTACTCCATATGGGTTGAAGATTCAAGGCTTGTTTAATCTTCTGCCACGTTACTCAAAAGGACAGCAGAAAAATTTTAGTTCTTCATGTAAGAAATTTTCTTGGAAACAAATTGATGGGTAATTGGTTTGGAAACCTTTTGAGACCACAGGTGATCCACGAGGCGAGCCTCACGGCTTTTGCTCGGTGTTGGGTGCACTATCATCTTTCATGCTATCCATTAACACCCCAAAATCAAAAAGCTCCTCTTTGTAAGTTAATTTTTTCTCCCCAAATTGAATTCCGTTGATTTTACTTTTTTTTGTAAGTAGCTTCATTCCCGACAATGTGGATAATCTCGCTCGTGGTATCGAACATATCGGACGGAATTGAAATATCCTCGACCCATTTGTTTCCATTTTCAGGAGTAATTTTCTTGTTACTATGGGTTTTGGAAGTTTGAACAGGAGGGATAGGGTTATCTGTGGGATTACAACGAGTTCTAATTTTTTCACAAGATGACTTACAGCTACTTCAAATACACTGATCTATTGAAGAATCGTTTGCAGGTTGTGAGACTTTAGCAGCAAACGAAGAGACAAGATTGAGAAAGGAATTGTTTCTTGCCGGTGACTTGTTCAAATTGAGTTGGGAGTAAGGACAGTTTTTTGGTGATTTTTATATATAACTAGCTTAATGCTCGCGAATTCGCGAGACTTTTTTATGAGACTAACTAAAAATAAATTTGAAACTTTATAAACTGATATTTTATATTATTTGAATAGTTACCAGTAATGAAACCAAATCATAGAATAATATTGTATAGTTGTTGACAAAATCAAAACAAATAAAACCGTAAACACAAATAACATCATGCTTTATACTTTCTTCTTAAACTTTAGGTTTTGTTTCTCATATAAATATATATTCAATCAAGTATACCAAGTAGGATAGTTTTTAGTGAACCTCTCAAACTCAGTGCAAAAAACTAATATTGTTACATCCCTACCTTAAGCTAAACAATACTTACACTTTGAATCTAAAACAATATCCATATCCATATCACTAATACATTTAAAATAATAATTATACTTGCAAACTCTATCCTCCATTCTCTTCACATTGTTGTATCCTCTAAGCCCCATAAAAAATATTTCAAATAAGGCCATTGGTGTCCTTTAACAAACCATTCGGCCCAATGTTCACAACCATTACAGCCCGATTATCCATAGTAAATAAGACATGGACAAAATATGATACATACCACATCCAATGTTGCTTAATAGTAACAACATAATTAATACTAGCATGATCTTCATTATCAGCATTGTAAGTATCCAGTATGAAGATTCTACAACATCCCTTTCCACTGTGGCCCTTATTTTGTTACCATGTGGAATAAAAAGAAGTAGGTAGATATTATAGTAATGTATAAATTTTTAAAAAGAATAAGTTAACATACATGTCTAAAGGGAATTGAGAAAATATATGGTACATGCTTAGGAATTGTAGATGTATCAATCAAGTCAAAAAATACATACCTCCTGGTCCAACAGTACCAGTTCTAGTGAGGAAGCAATAGTCGGATTCTTGACAAAATACTTTTTCCAAAAATTGTGGACCTTAACCCTGATCTTTCCATTGATTGTTTCTTTTGTTAAAAGATTGAGAGGAGTGATTTCTTTGTTAGCAGCCTGATTTTTCAAAAGGTAAATATGATTGTGGAGAGATGATGATTGTGAATTGAATTTTACATGGTTTGTATAGGGAGGTAAGTGTGACTCCCCGTACAAAATCATCATGTACAGATCATCAACAACAGGTCCATTACACGGTATAATACTATATGCTGTTTTAAAACAAGTTTTGCATTCATGAAAGGATAACGTTTTACAAAAGATAACGTGACACAAAGGTTGTTACAAAGCCATTATTCAAAATAACATAAGTTGCAAATGCAAAATAAAAGCTCTATGATTGAGACATCTCTAGGTAATGCAGCGGAAGTCTAACACAGCGAGTCTGTAACAGCAAGTCTATAACACCAAGACAGCAAGTCTAATAGCGGAAGCAACAACGTCTAAGCACCTGAGAAATACACGCTTAAAAGGTCAACACGAATGTTGGTGAGCTATAGTTTGTTTGTAATCAGTAATGTAATATAGACCACGAGATTTCGTATTCAAATCAGTATGAAAAGTATATGCTTATCCGTGGGCACCCGGTAACTAACTTAACGTAATATTACCCCCTAAAAGTACACTTGGCGAGTGCGTCTATTTACAAAGTATTAAACACCCGTTGAATGCTATCGCGACTAGCCCGGGTGGGGATGTCAAACCCTATGGATCCATATCTAAGATTCGCGTTCACCGGTTCATAAACCAATGACTAAACGTTACCGAGCTAAGGGGAATCTTTGTGCCGTTATGTCACCTACACATATATAAAGTTTAAGTACTCGTGTCTAGTATGTAAAACATAAAAAGCGCATGTATTCTCAGTCCCAAAAATAGTTAAAGTAAAAAGGGAAGCTATAACTCACAGTGAATAAGCAGTAAAAGTTGATATGAAAAGTATGCAAGTAGTAAGTCGGTCCGAAAGGTCGTCAACCTAAGTCAAAGGTCACTAAGTCAGTATATTGTACCCAAAAGTTTAAAAGTGAATAAATTAAGTCTTAAGTATCATCATCATCATTCGTAAAAGCTAAAGTAAGTTTTCAACAAGATTAGAGATCGAAACAAAAGGCTGACTTCGGACAGCTGCTACGACCTCTATACAAATCGAAAAGACGCGTGGTCAGTGGTCAAGGCTCCGTATGCGAGTCCTCTAACCGCTGTCCAATTTTAAGATCCTAACTCGATGTCGTTTGACCGTGGCGATGGTTCAAGTGCGAGTAGGTCAGAATTTTCAGCACGTCATTACAAAGGCGTAGTGATTTTCGGAAGGCTATGAATCCTAAACCATATATCGGATTTAGGCGAGTCCTAAACGAAAAGTCATCTACTCGGAACGAACTATCTGAAATCAATTTTCCAGAAGTCTTAGGAGTCTGATCAGACCCCGAAAAACAGAAAATAAGTGCTCCGGTGGGTTTCTTGGTGCTTGATGCTCATCACGGTTCTCATCCTTGATGCGTGTAAGCTTCAAGTGTACAACTCTTTGATGTTTTAGCATCAATTTGACCAAGTTTCAACCATCAACACACAATGTCAAGACTAAGCAAGAATACAACTCACTTAAGAGTTTTAGAAGGATGATGAACTAAGGTTACATCATGTTCTTAGTCTTAACACAAATACAAGTTCTATCTACAACTAAACCTACAAACTTTTATTCAATCAAACAAGTAAGAACATAAATTTTATCAAACAAAGTAATGGAACCTTAAGATAGAGAGCTTGGATCCTTTTATCAAAAGTTATGAGATTTCAAAGCTAGAAAGCTTGAATCTTTTATGTTCTTGGAGATCTTCAAAGCAAAAGGCTAGATCTTCAAGTTCCATGAAGATCATAAATACAAGTTTTGATCTTTTAACAAAATAAAATAGATCATAAGTTAGAAAACTTAGATCCAACAAAAGTAATGAAGATTCAAAGCTAGAAAGCTTGAATCTTGAATGTTCTTGAAGATCTTTAAAGCATGAAGCTAGATCTTCAAGTTTCATGAAGATCATAAACACAAGTTTTGATCTTTTAACAAAAATAAAGTGATCTTAAGCTATAAAGTTTAGATCCATCAAAGTAATGAAGATTCAAAGCTAGAAAGCTTGAATCTTTAATGTTCTTGAAGGATTCAAATCAAAGTTTGAATCTACAAGATATAACAAGATCAAAAAGCTAACAAGCTTGATCTTATAAAGATGATGATGATGTCGTGATTTAGAGAAGAAGAAGAAAAAAATTTAAAGCTTACAATTTTTAGAGTGAGAAAGACTAGAGAGAAAATTAAAGAGTAAGTGTGTGTAAAATGAGAATGAGATCAAGTGTAAAATGGATGAGAATAGCTTGGTATTTATAGTAGTGATGGGTGGTGGTGGTCGTGGGGTTGGGGGGGAGGGGGGACAAGGGGACACCTTTTTTCTTTTTGCTTAGTGGTGGTCTAAAGGTGGTGCTTATTGTTAGGATCCCATGCAATATTTATGATAATGGTTAACAAAAATGCTAGTATGTTGGCTCTTATAAATGGATTTTTGTCCTACATCTTAATGGGTCATAGTCCATTTAAAATTGGGCTAATTAGATGGTCCATTAGCTAGAGTAGGGTGGGCTAAAGTCCAACAAGGTAGAAAGTCCAACAAGAATAAGTAGTGAGCATAAGTAAATTACTAAGCGTAATTAAGCAACCAAAAATCCAAGTAATTGTTATTAGGAAATAACAATTAGTATTACGTAGTCGTAATATTCCAATTACGATAAAAGTTAACCGTGTACCAAAACATATAGCTCGTTCTAAACGTCAAGTGACACTATTGGTCATAAAGCATTCGAGGATCAAGTTAAGTAACTAAGTACTTGATGGCACGTTGTATGGTATTAAAGAAAGTAATTAACATGAAATAAGATCCCAGAATATAAACCAACACAGTACGCACAAATACGCAGTTTCGTGAAAGTAACAAGCACAAAAATAAGTCAAAAAAGTCGGGTCGTTACATTAAGCATCATTATATGTGGAAAAAATTCTAGGATTATATCGTATTTATTATGGAAGATTTCAATCTTTGCCTTAAATATGAATTTAATGTTTATTTCATATTTGACAAATCAATTAGTCAAAGTCAAACCCGTTATATTATATACAAAATCATTGACCTTACCTAAATTACTTCATTTTAGTATATATTTCCAAAATAACACAAATTATTTGACTTTCAAAAAATTAGTCAAAGTCAAACTCGTTATATTATATACAAAATCATTGACCTTATCTAAATTATTTCATTTTAGTATATATTCTCAAAATAACACAAATTATTTAACTTTCAAAAATTAGTCAAAGTCAAACCCGTTATATTATATACAAAAGTATTGACCTTACCTAAATTACTTCATTTTAGTATCTATTCTCAAAATAACACAAATTATTTGACTTTTTGAAAAATTAGTCAAAGTCAAACCCATTATATTATATACAAAATCATTAACGTTACCTAAATTACTTCATTTTAATATATATTCCCAAAATAACACAAATTATTTGACTTTCAAAAAAATGCATCTCTATAGTGAAATTCAAAAATATATTCAAATTAGATTTTGATTTATTATTGTTCAAAGGTTAAAATAAAGGTTTTGAATTTTATACTAACCAGAAGCATGTTGTCTAGTTTCTTTAAAGCAGGGAGGTTCATGAAAATGCCTTATCTTGATCTGCTTGTCATGACCTACATACAAAAGTGACCAATTTATGAGTAAATTGAATAATCTGAATGATTAATTATTAATTAATTGTGTAAAATGTAAGTAAAAAGGAGTACCTCAAGTTTACTTCCATCTGGAAAAGTTTACCAAGAAGTAATGAATTCAACAATATGATCGCTAACACAAAGAAAACATTTCATCTCTTTTTGCCACATTTTTTTCTTTCCAAATTGCAAGGGTTCTAATCTCTATAAATGACCAAATGCAGATGCTGTAAGTACAAATTAGTACTTATTAATCACATTAACGTAAAGTTGAAAAGTTCAATTAAGTTTAAAAAAATGTAGGATTAACACAAATATTTGTGATTGCATTTGAAATGGCTAAGTGTAACGATCGCTCCAAATCCATATGGACGAACACGTCATTCATTGATTTCATTGCGAGGTATTTGGCCTCTATATGATACGTTTTGTAAACATTGCATTCTTTTGAAAAGGCACACCATAAATGAATATTTAAATCAAAGGTTTTCGACATCTGATGATTTCTATATATAGACAATCACCGTATATAATAGTTTACAATAGTACTTCCGTTGACAATGCAGTCAAAATAAGGTACATGATGATAAATTGGTGAATGCAACGTTTTCTTGAAAAATATGCCATATAAGACTCCATGCACATAGATTGTCTATCATATAAGCAAACAGCGGAAGACTTCTAGGGAACCTGAGAATAAACATGCTAACAAGTGTCAACACAAAGGTTGGTGAGTTCATAGTTTGTATGTTTCGCATAATCTGTATATAAAGATGGATCACAAGATTTCAGTTGCTTCATCCAGAAACGTTTATCAAAATATTCTACGAAATTGAGCACCCTGGTAACTAAACTTAACGTATATATAATTTGTACCCTTTGTATAATCATCTTAATAATACACGCAAACCAACGTGTACGCTTCTCAAATAGCATACGTCCGTTAAAAGGCTAGTGCTCTAGCTCGGACGGGGATATCAAGCCATATGGATCCATATACTACAACTCGCGCCCACCAGTTCTTATAACCGGCAATTACTAGTTACCAAAGCTAAGGGATTTTCGGTTCAAACTCAGTATAGAATTTAGTATGTACTTGTGTCCATTGTTTAAAATAAAGTGCATGTATTCTCAGCCCAAAAATATATATTGCAAAAGCATTTTAAAAAGGGAGCAAATGAAACTCACCTTAGCAGCACATAAAGTTGTTCATCGTAATGTGACCGAAATTCGGTATATCAAATAATCGTAGATCTCAACCTAGAGAACATATGTTGGTCAATAAATGTCTATCAAGCTAGGTCAGGTCATAGTGTATCACAATCCTAATGCTCGAAATTGACATACAAAAGTTATTCAAAGTTGTTTCAAAAAGTCAATTTTGACAATAGTTCAACAAACGAGACGTACCTTATATAAGGATTCATCTACTCGGTTGGTAATATTCAAAAATCCATTTTATCAATCTTGTAAACAAGTTGTTTAAGTATTAATTGCTGATTCAAAAAGCAATTCCAATTAATGTCAATTATAATTCAGTTGACCATATCTTTTGATTCGTGCCTCGAAACTATTCGATATCTAAATGAAAAGTTATTGATTTTTCGCCAGCTTTCCGAAAACATGTATATCATATACCTTTTACCCATAATATATGTATTTAATTCGTGATTTATTATAAACTGTTTAACGACGAAATTTAGCATACAAGCATGTATAAATATATACACTCGAGCACTAGTATGTATACACTATTAATTTATAAAATATAAAATATAAATGCTTACATATTAATATTGAGATTCAATATTGTAGAAAAGTACGTAGACGTAATGGAGATGATAAACACTAAGTTTGATTCACAATTATACCCCCGAACATTACCCATAACCTCCTTGGCAATAACCCATAATTTCCTTAGCTTTAATTCACTCGAAAATCATTTTTGAAATCATTTGAACATGACTTCGTCGTAGTATTTTATGTATAATACTAATAAAAATAATATTAATACTACTGATAATAATAAGATTAATATTAATATTAATCTTTAATAATAATAATTATAATAATTATAATAATATTAATATTAATAATAATAATAATAATATAAATAATATAAATATTACGGAGTATATATCTATATCTGTGTAAGTGTGTGTGATGTTCGAGCAAAACAATTGAATTTATAGTACCTTTTCTGAAAAAACACCACATGCGATCGCATGGGATTTGTGCTTCAAGGCCATGCGATCGCATGGCCCTCTGATCCAGCTCACAAACTTTTAACTTTTTGTTTGTCGACATAATTTTATATAATATATATAATATATTTAATTTATATAATTAATTATATATTATATTAAATTCACATGCATAGTTGACTTGTAATTTTTGTTCCGATAAGTCGTACGTCATCACTCGACTTATGTCCCGGTTCCGGTATTTCAAATGTCCTTTCGTACGCTGAGAAAACTTGTATTTTACATTTCGTGTCACGTACCTTTGTCAAAATATAGCCTTAAATTATCCCTAAACTATACCACTCAAAGTATATCTTAAACTTTCGAGTATTTTGATCATTTACTTCTATAAATCATCGTCTCGCTATTTGTTAATATATATATAATAACAATTCGTTTTTATGACCAAGTTAATATTATATTTTATCGTATTGTTAAATATATATTTTCGATATTAATAAACACGTTTTAAAATACGTATCGCAAGTTATTCATATATCTAATTCCAACAGTTGATATTCCTTATTATTGTATGTGTCCAAATTATGTTATTTAAATAAACACTTTACCATTTATTCCGAATACCGTTAAGAATGAATGATTTCCCAAATCAACGTGGACCTTACAACAGAGACCCGTAATAATATCATAATCCTTAAGGGACTCAATAATTATCTTTTAATTCAATCGTTTGGTATAATCTTTTAACTCTGTATCTAAATATATCAATCAGATAATCAAACCAATAAGTTTAATGCACAGTATCATATACTCAACACTTTGTTACGTTTTCAAGTTATGGTATATATATGTATCTATTTACCTATAATTGTTCGCGAATCATTGAGAACAATCGAAAGGTAATTGAATAGTTCAAAAATTTTGAGATTCAACTTTACAGACTTTGCTTATCGTGTCAGAAACGTTAAAGATTAAGTTTAAATTTGGTCAAAAATTTTCGGGTCATCACAGTACCTACCCGTTAAAGAAATTTCGTCCCAAAATTTGAGTGAGGTCGTTATGGCTGACAATAAAAATGTTTTCATGACGAATATGAGTTGGTAAATAGAATTTTATCACCATTGAATAATACGGATAAAACAATCCGATTACTCGAAGCGTATGAGAGAAGTTATAGTAATAGAGTGAAATGGAGAATAGAGATTCATCTTATCTCTTGATGTAGTAACGATTGATTTCCGGAATTTAAGGAATAGAAAATCTTCATAATTTAAATAAGATTTGATTCTTCGGAATTTAAGAAAATTAGGATTTCCTTTGATTAAATGCGTAATCTGCCTCGATTGCTATGTCTGATATTTTCTATAAATTAACCTCTTCCGTTTCATTTATTTTCACCACTCCTATAATCTTCTTTCTTATTTCATACTTACAAAAGATTTGTGAAAATGCTTCATCCAGCTCTGATTCTTGATATTTTCTTGGCTATCATATCATTCATTCTTCTTTTTCATCTGCCACCAGAGGAGGTTATTTTCTTCTACTATTACCTTGGAGTTATATTGTTTTTCATTCGCCCGTGTCTTTATATTGCTATACGCATTAATATACACGGTTTGTAATTTCGGGGTTGTTTTCGGGCTTTATATTTTCCATTATATTTCGGAGCTTCATACTTTCGTTTTCTCTTCCCGACTTTAAGTCAAGCGAATAATGGTCCAAAATTCGTAGGTATGGATTTTGAAATGAACATAATTAATGTTCTAAGAAAGAAACGGTAATGGCACAATCTGACTTGTCAAATTACCAGAATACCTCGAAAAAGACCGAATCATCAAGAAAAATATTTTCTTGATATGTTTAGAGGTTTTATAGAATGAAAGAGTTATGTAACATGGTTCATGATGAGTGTATGATCTGTGAACCTTTATCACGTTCCATTAGAAACTCAGCATGACTTACTGTAATATAATCACGTTGATCAAGTGTCATTATATTATATTAACTCATGCTTCAATTCCCAACACTACTTCAAAAACATCCATTTTTCGAAATTTTCAGAAATTAGAAACTAAAATAGTTTCTTTTATGATGTAACACAGATAGCGTGAAGAGATAAATGATTTCAGATAAGAATAGTTATGAAAATATCTTCAAAAATATGGAGGATATTTATAATGGAAGATACGATGATATCTTAGAATTTCTAATATCAGAGGATGATGCGGAAAATCTGTCTGTGAAGGTTTAGAATAAGAAGTAAGATTCTTACTAATGGTTTCAGCAGACACTGAATCATTTGGATTCTTTGAAGGTAGATTTCGTCCTTGTGATTTGTCTACAGCTTCCTTCATACTTTGTTCAACCCGTTTTCCAGTTTCAAACCTTCCCTTTTTCTGTGCTTTTCCAACACACTACTCTTTATCATCAAACTTTCAACTGTTAAAGTCGTTTATAGTTTTTGCTGCTTCATCAGTATTTTTCCAAAATTCGTAGAACTAGTTTCGTAGTTTGGGGTGTTTTTCAGAAACTTCACATTCGAAGTATGTAAGTCTAAAAGATAGATGTTATATATATATAACTGTTGTCATAGAAAATGCTGCGAGATTCAAAATACTGATTGCTAATTCCCGGTGGTTGGTATGGAAATTATTGTTACAAGATGTGGATGAGTACATGATAGAGTTTCAATGAGTATAAGAATTTTTTGAAAGGTCAAGGATTAATAAAGTTGTTTGGTAAATTTACTGCTAATGTGGCGGAACATGAAAGGTTCCCCAGTAACAAAACGTATATATCAAGGTTACAATAAGGCTTAATCTGAAAAGTTGAAGTTGACTGGTTGGAAGTGTGATAAAACTGGATACTTTGAAAAGAAATTGCAAGATTATTTTCGGTAATAACAATGCTAAAGGATCTTTCACCGTTTTGAAGTCAAAGTATAGCTTTGAAAGATGTAGAGATCTAAGAATGATGTCACTTGTTAAATCTTGACTTGGATTCTGCTCTGTCAATATCAGAATATGTAATTGAATTTGTATGGAAACGATTGTATATCGCTGTGAGCATAGTTAATAATTTTTGAATCAAAATTGAAGAATGTACAGTGTAACATATTAATTGCGAACTTATATATTTCCCGGGTATTACCTACCCGTTAAAGATTTCACAATTAATACTTTGTACAAAAGAATTTTTATTACCGTCTTTATGAAAATATATGTATGTATATTTTCTTCAGATGTAACACAGATTTAATGAGTTAATATCATATTAAGCTCATTTAATTTTCGGCTTGACTTAGAAATGATTAATCTCTAAAACATTAAAGATTACATAATCTATGCGGAGTATTTCGCTAATGTAATCGATACTTCATTATTTATTCTTATTGATATTCCTCGGTGAAGGATGTTGGTGCTCGTGGAATTTTTGTGAAGCTTACAAGGCACAGATGATGTTTTCTGAAAAGTTTCGAGTATATTGAAATTGAAAATGTAAAATCAATTATGTAATTGATTAATACACTTGATTTATTATGAAATGGAATTCATGGAGTTGAAACGGAGATTGTAGTTAACAATGGTTAAGTTGTTAAGGAAGAATGTACATCATTGCATATTAGTAATATGAACTAACCGAGTAGTACCTACCAGTTAAGATTCACACGTAATAGCTTAGTACGAAAATATTTATTTTGATTTCAAAATTCATATATATCAAATATACATAAAATTTCTTCAGGGGAAATGAGTTAATACTTCATCGGTTATTGTTAATGGTATTTCTTGGTAACTACGGTGCGTATGACGTTGATGCTCGTGGAACAGATTGTGAAGTTGAGGTTTGTGATGCAGATGTTGTTGGTGGTGGTAATGGTACTGTTGGTGTTGTTGTCTAATAATGCTAAAAATGAACATATATTTCATAGCATTATTCCTCAAGAAAGACAAGCTTTTAGTTGCAATTGTTCTATTTACAAGTGATATTCGTTTAAATAATAAAAGGTGAAGACAAAAGACAGATTCCACGAATTGAAGACGCAAACGACCAAAAAGCTCAAAAGTACAAAATACAATCAAAGTGGTTCCAATTATTGATAAGAAACGTCTCAGAATTACAAGAGTACAAGATTCAAAACGCAAAGTACAAGATATTAAATTGTACGCAAGGACGTTCGAAAATCCGGAACCGGGACCAGAGTCAACTCTCAACGCTCGACGCAACGGACTAAAAATTACAAGTTAACTATGTATATAAATATAATATAATATAATATATAATTAATTATATAAATTATATATATATATATATATATATTATATTTATATATTAAAACCGTCGGTAAGAAAGGTTCCAAAATGAGATGAGCTGTAGAAACAAACTCCGCGAGTTGCGGAGTTTGAAGGCCAAAAAGGCCGCGACTCGCGGAGTCTCCCTGGACAAAAATGCCTATAAAAGCTAGCTCAATTCGACGTTTTAAATATCCATATATCCATCCTCTCTATCTATATACGTAAATATATATATATATATATATATATATATATATATATATATATATATATATATATATATATATAATTTATATTTTAATTTTAATTTTAATTTTAATTTCTAATAATAAGGGTATGTTAGCGAATGTTGTAAGGGTGTAAGTCGAAATTCTGTCCGTGTAACGCTACGCTATTTTTAATCATTGTAAGTTATGTTCAACCTTTTTACATTAATGTCTCGTAGCTAAGTTATTATTATGCTTATTTAAAACGAAGTAATCATGATGTTGGGCTAATTACTAAAATTGGGTAATTGGGCTTTGTACCATAATTGGGGTTTGGACAAAAGAACGACACTTGTGGAAATTAGACTATGGGCTATTAATGGGCTTTATATTTGTTTAACTAAATGATAGTTTGTTAATTTTAATATAAAGATTTACAATTGGACGTCCCTATAAATAACCATATACACTCGACCAGACACGATGGGCGGGGTATTTATATGTACGAATAATCGTTCATTTAACCGGACACGGGAATGAATTAATAGTCTATGGAATTATTAAAACAGGGGTGAAATTATGTACAAGGACACTTGGCGTAATTGTTAACAAAGTATTAAACCTTGGATTACACGCAGTCGATATCCTGGTGTAATTATTAAACAAAGTATTAAAACTTTGTTACAGTTTAAGTCCCCAATTAGTTGGAATATTTAACTTCGGGTATAAGAATAATTTGACGAGGATACTCGCATTTTATATTTATGACTGATGGACTGTTATGGACAAAAACCAGACAGACATATTGAATAATCCAGGACAAAGGACAATTAACCCATGGGCATAAAACTAAAATCAACACGTCAAACATCATGATTACGAAAGTTTAAATAAGCATAATTATTTTATTTCATATTTAATTTTCCTTTATTTTATATTTAATTGCACTTCTAATTATCGCACTTTTATTTATTGTTATTGTATTTAATTGCACTTTTAATTATCGTATTTTTAATTATCGCAATTTTATTTTATCGCACTTTTATTTATCGCAATTTCATTATCGTTATTTACTTTACGCTTTAAATTAAGTTATATTTATTTTTAATATTTTACATTAGGTTTTAACTGCGACTAAAGTTTTAAAATCGACAAACCGGTCATTAAACAGTAAAAACCCCCTTTATAATAATAATATTACTTATATATATATTTGTATTTTTATAAATTAAAACTAATATAGCGTTAAGCTTTGGTTAAAGATTTTTCCCTGTGGAACGAACCGGACTTACTAAAAACTACACTACTGTACGATTAGGTACACTGCCTATAAGTATTGTAGCAAGGTTTAAGTATATCCATTCTATAAATAAATAAATATCTTGTGTAAAATTGTATCGTATTTAATAGTATTTCCTAGTAAAATTTAATAGTATTTTATACCCCTTAGCTTTAACTATCAAGTATTTTTGGCGCCGCTGCCGGGGAACAAAATCTAGCTTAAAATCCGGAAGCGCAACGCTATATTTAAAAATAAAAGATTTTTATTTTTAGTTTACTTTTATAAAAAAAATACGCTTTTGTAAAAATACGTTTTAAAAATTCAAAAATATAAAAAGAAAAACAAAAAATTTATATATTTTTAAGAGTTTGTTAAATATTTAAGTTTTATAAAGTTTCTTTATTTTTATTTTATAAAAATATAAGTTTTATTTAAATATTTTGTTTTTATTTAAAATATAAAAAAATTAAAAACCAAACGAAAAAAAATACATATATAAATCTATTATTAAGATTTTTATAAAATTATAAAGTATCTTATTTTTTTTAAAAATATAAGTTTTATTTAGTTTTTATAAATATTTTTTATAAATATTTAAACAGAAAATAAAAAATATATATTAAAAACGGAACCTGTCAAAGTAAAACCTGGTACACGTTTGAATTTACAAACCCCGCGACTTGCGGAGTTTTCCAGCTAATGTCACGCGACTCGCGGAGGTCTCTCTGACAGGTCACATAGAACCCTAATCAGCATTAATTACGGAGTTTAATTATATTATTTTTACTTTAACCCTAATTAGGTTATATTTTTATATAATTTAGTTAAGTTTATTTATTAATTTGTATTTTAAGTTTAATTAGTTTATAAAATTAATAGTTTTATTAAATAAATAATATAAAAATAATATTTTTTATAAAAATTGTAATTTTTACAACTTTTATTATATTTTTATATTTTGTCCCTTTTTATTTGTTTTAGCATAATTTTTTGTATTTTTCACTCGTATCTAGTTTTAAGTCTAGTATTTTGCCGTAGCTTATTTTTATTTATAGATTTTTAGGATTTGCCGTAAAATCCCTTAAGTGCTTTTTCTTTAGACTAAGATTTAGGTGCTTTAGAATTTTGCGACGCCTTTTTAAGTTTTAGTACCTTTTTAAGTTATTGCCATTTGGGATATAGTTTTACTTGTAAGCCTTAATATTTTTAGAAGCAACTTTTAGATTTTAGTTTCTTTTTAAGTTTCAACGCGCTACTTTCTTATTTTTAGTTTTCGACACCTTTTACCTATGTATCAATTATCACTCCAATTAGTAATCTCAATTTGTAATTTTAATTTTAAGTTAGTGATAATAATAAGGTTGGGTTAGTCAAGTGTTTTAAAGTTTTATAAGTCACTCTTTTTCTTTATTATTTTTCGACGCCTTTTATTTTTCAACCATTTTCTTTTTCGACCTTTTTCGACGCGCTCTTTTTCTTTCTTATTTCTCGTCATTCTAGTTTTTAGGACTTAGAATTTTCTCTATTTCTTATCTAAAACTTCTTAAAATTACGAAAATTTATTTTAAGTGGTTAAATTGATAGACATCAAAATTTTCTGGTTCGTAGTAATAGTTAGATTTGTACGTAGACCGGGTTATTGGAGCCAAACAGTACTTAATTATATTGAGACCAAACGAATCCTGCCCCTCTGCTGCATCTTTTGGCTATTCGAAACGTGGGCAAAATCAGAAAAGTCTATTAATTCGATAACTTATATAATTTTTCTTTCCTTTTAAAAACTAATAGGATAGGATATTCAGTGAATGCACCGAGCAAGACGTTCACCACCTTTTGTAAGTTCACCACCTGTAACCAGATCAAGACATCTAGCAAATATTGTCTCCGTTGATTTTTCTTTAGAATCGTCATCCAGTCGACCAAGTACTCCAATTCAAATTTTCGATAATCCATTTTTTGAACCCGACCTCACAATTGAGAATCCGTAGAATATTCAGGGACGATTCATAGATCCTGAACCATTAATTTTTCCTCCGGAACCACCAATCATTCAAACAGAGATTATTGAGGAACGAACCATTAAATCAGAATCCTCTAGTGATTCAGATTCAACAAATTCAATTATGGAGAATCTGGAACCTTTAAGTATGGAAGACCGAATGCGAGCTAAACGCACTGGCCAAGGTCACGCAATTACTCATCCAGACATTAATGCTCCAGATTATGAAATCAAAGGACAAATTCTACACATGGTGACTAATTAATGCCAATTTAGTGGTGCGCCGAAGGAAGATCCAAATGAACATCTTCGTACCTTTAATAGGATCTGCACACTATTTAAAATAAGAGAAGTTGAAGATGAACAAATATATCTCATGTTATTTCCCTGGATTTTAAAGGGAGAAGCCAAAGATTGGTTGGAATCGTTACCTGAAGGGGCGATTGATACATGGGGCGTTTTAGTTGAAAAATTTCTTAAACAATTCTTTCCGGCATCTAAAGCCGTAAGACTTCAAAGAGAAATTGTTACGTTCACACAGAAACCGAATGAAACTCTATATGAGGCATGGACCAGATTTGGAAAGTTATTAAGAGGATGTCCGCAACATGGCAACTAAAACGTTCACAAAGTAATAATTTAGCAAATTACTCTTTCATACATAATGTTCACAATGAACAAATGAAATTCATGGCAACTAAACTCAAATCAAGTATCACTTAACTACATCTGTAACGACCTAAAACTCTCAAGTCTTGCTAATGACATTTCATCGAACACCTTGTGTGTGTTCAAGAAACTTCAAAATTTGTGACTGATAAATATACATTACCTTCTTTGATATAAAAGAAAGAGTTGACGCTGATACTCGGGTGATACAAACATTGTTACTTAACGTAAATAACAAATAAACATCAAATCAAAAAATAAAGAAATCTAACCTTTGTGTGTGTTCTTGAACATGCCTTTAAACCAATTTGCTTATTGCGAAATCAATTGATGTTCAAATCTTAATATTCATAAATCAATCAATCATTTTACTAATTTACTACAACTATTGATTTATAGAAATTGCAAACCGATCTGAAATGTGGTTGAATACATGAATGGATCCGAAAACAAAATTGAAAGTCTTCTCACGATACCAATCTAAATCTGAATTGTTTAAAGCCTTTCGATACCGATCGAAATCATACAATTAATTTATATGAAAGCTTTTTCATACCTTTAATTTCAATGAATAACAGTTTATGATTCGAAATAATGAATCGATTAAAATGAAGAATTTGTTAATAAGATCAAAAGTTAACAAAACTTACTTGTATCTCCCTCACCATCTTTGTAGCCCAGAATATCCAGCAATTCATTTAAAAACGTGTGGCATAATCATTAACAGATGAGATAAAAACTTGCATAGAAAGATAAATTTAGAGTGTTTTGGGATTAATTTTTGATTCAAATCCGTAACTGAATTCCCGAAATTTTATAGAGAGTCAATCACATAGTCTCAACCATATATATATTATTATATTTCTAACTATATATCAATCAATTTTGGTCAAACATCTATTTAAAAAAAAATGCGATCATTTCATAATTATACCATTGATGGGAAATTGAATGGATGGCTATGATTAGTTATGTCTACTTCAAATGATCCATTTTACTCTTTGTTATTATATTTAAAAGGGATTTGATTTCAGCTAGTTTTTATAAAAATATTCGTACTACTACGTATTATTTTATAATAGTGTATAATTTAAATTATATTCGGTATCTCTTAAAATTATTAATTGTATACCACTAATTTTTTATTATACACTACTCCGTACTATATATGTTATGTTTTATATTGTACACCTATTTATTTGTGTATGATTAGAAATAGTTTTAAATCCATATCTTGATCTTATTACCATATTAACTATTAGACAAAACTTATGAATAGTACTGGGGGTATTTTCGTCTTTTCACCTTCTTTTTTCCCTTCCCTTTTCCCTTCTTTCTTTCAAGTAACACCACAAAAGCCCCCTACTCTACAAGAACCACAACCTGATCAAGATAAGGAAAAAGAACCGGTAGTTGAAAATGTTAATGATGATAACACAGTTAAGGCTAAACCTTATGTTAAACCATACCAACCACCACTTCCTTACCCGAGTAAAATGAAAAAAGAGAAACTTGAAGCCGAGCAATCCAAATTTTTGGATATGTTTAAACAGATAAATGTAAATCTTCCTTTCATTGATGTGATTTCAGGAATGCCTAGATATGCTAAATTTCTGAAAGATCTTATCTCGAATAGAAAGAAAATGGAAGAACTCTCGGCTGTTACTATGAATGCTAATTGTTCTGCAGTGCTGTTGAATAAGATACCAGAAAAATTATCTGATCCAGGAAGTTTCACAATTCCATGTTTTCTGGGTAGTCTTAGTTCAATAGAAGCATTGGCAGACTTAGGTGCTAGTATAAATTTACTGCCGTATTCACTATACACTAAACTAGACCTTTGAGAATTGAAACCAACAAGAATAAGTATACAACTAGCCGATCGATCAATAAAATATCCTAGAGGGATAATGGAGAACATGCTAGTTAAAGTTGGTACTTTAGTATTTCCAGTAGATTTTGTTGTTCTGGACATGGAAGAAGATTCTCAAGTTCCTCTCATATTAGGAAGACCATTCTTAAACACGGCTAAAGCAATGATAGACGTGTTTGGTAAGAAACTGACCCTAAGTATAGAGGACGAGAGTGTTACCTTTTCAGTTGATAGATCAATGCAACAACCGCAATCTGCAGATGATACATGTTATTATATTCAAACTATAGATTCACATGCAGAATTGTTAGAAGAATTTCCAGAATTACAAGGAACAGGAGAATGTTCTTTAGGAGAAGGAACTGAACCAATTGATGAAACTGAAATGTTAGCTACACTAATAGCTAATGGATATGAACCAACAACAGAAGAAATTCAAATGCTAAAAGAAGAAGACAGATATCGATATAAATCATCGATAGAAGAACCTCCGACATTAGTGTTAAAGCCACTTCCAAACCATTTGGAATACGCTTATTTACATGGTGAATCTGAATTACCTGTAATAATATTGTCTTCTCTTACTGAAAATGAAAAATCTCAACTCATTTCTGTGTTAAAAGCTCATAAACCAGCCATTGCATGGAAGATTCATGATATTAAAGGAATAAGTCCTTCGTATTGCACATATAAAATCCTTATGGAAGAAGGTCATAAAACGTATGTGCAACGCCAACGAAGACTAAATCCTAATATGCAAGATATAGTTAAGAAAGAAATTATTAAACTGCTAGATGCATGTTTAATTTATCCAATTTCTGATAGTCCATGGGTAAGCCCAGTTCAATGTGTGCCTAAGAAGGGTGGCATGACTGTCATTACAAATGAGAAAAATGAGCTTATTCCTACTAGGACTGTAACAGGATGGCGTGTATGTATTGATTATAGAAAATTAAATGACGCCACCAGAAAAGATCACTTTCCCTTACCTTTTATTGATCAAATGTTGGAAAGGTTAGCCGGAAACAGTTACTATTGTTTTCTTGATGGTTTTTCCGGATACTTTCAAATTCCAATAGCACCCGAGGACCAAGAAAAAACCACATTCACGTGCCCTTATGGTACTTTTGCTTACAAACGCATGCCATTTGGACTTTGCAACGCCCTGCAACCTTTCAAAGGTGCATGATGGCGATTTTTCACGACATGATAGAAGAATGCATGGAAGTTTTCATGGATGACTTTTCAGTCTTCAGTGATACATTTGAAACATGTCTAGTTAATCTTGAACGAATGCTGATTAGATGCGAACAATCAAATCTAGTTCTTAATTGGGAGAAATGCCATTTCATGGTTAAAGAAGGCATCGTTCTTGGTCATAAAATCTCAAAGGAAGGAATTGAAGTGGATAGAGCTAAAGTAGATGTAATTGCTAAACTTCCACATCCCACCAATGTTAGAGGAGTTAGGAGTTTTCTAGGGCATGCCGGTTTTTACCGACGTTTCATTAAAGATTTTTCTAAAATTGTCACTCCTATGAATAAACTCCTAGAAAAGGATGCTCCATTCATCTTTTCAGAGGAATGTATCAAATCTTTTAATATTCTTAAAGAGAAACTCACTAATGCACCGATCATGATAACACCAAATTGGAATTTACCGTTTGAACTAATGTGCGATGCAAGTGATTTTGCAATGGGAGCCGTTTTAGGACAAAGGATTGAAAAAAGATTTCAACCTATATATTATGCTAGTAAGACGTTACAAGGAGCACAAACAAATTACATAACTACTGAAAAAGAACTCCTTGCTATTGTCTTTGCTTTTGACAAATTTCGTTCATATCTCGTTCTAGCTAAAACGGTGGTCTATACCGACCATTCTGCTCTTAGATACCTATTTTCGAAACAAGATGCTAAACCAAGATTAATCCGTTGGATCTTACTCTTACAAGAGTTCGATATTGAAATCCGAGATAAAAGAGGAGCAGAAAATCTCGCCGCTGATCATCTTTCTCGTCTTGAAAATCCCGAATTAGAAGTTCTAAATGAATCGGCCATACAAGACAACTTTCCTGATGAATATCTATTGAAGATAGATTATAATGAAATTCCATGGTTTGCAGACTATGCAAACTACTTAGTATGTGGATTCCTTGAAAAAGGATTGTCGTACCAAAAACGAAAGAAATTCTTCAGTGATATAAAACACTATTTCTGGAAAGATCCACAATTGTTTAAAAGTTGTCCAGATGGAATAATACGCCGATGTGTATTCGAAGATGAAGCTAGTAAAATTTTAAACCATTGTCACACAGGACCAACAGGAGGGCATTATGGGCCTCAACTAACAGCAAGAAAAGTTTACGATGCTGGATTCTATTGGCCTACAATTTACAAAGACGCGCACCTTCTTTGCAAATCATGTGATGCTTGTCAAAGGGCCGGAAAAATAAGTCAACGTGATGAAATGCCACAAAATGTCATTCAAGTATGTGAAGTATTTGACATTTGGGGTATTGACTTTATGGGTCCATTTCCAAAATCTCATAATAATCTATATATTCTCGTAGCCATTGATTATGTATCTAAATGAGCGGAAGCACAAGCTCTCCCAACTAACGATGCACGAGTTGTAGTCAACTTTTTAAAACGCCTTTTTTCAAGGTTTGGAACACCGAAAGCTTTAATAAGTGATCGGGGAACTCATTTATGTAATAATCAACTTGAGAAAGTTCTCAAAAGATATGGAGTAACTCATAAAATCTCCACTGCATATCATCCACAAACAAGTGGACAAGTTGAAAATACCAACCGAGCTTTAAAACGTATTCTAGAAAAAACCGTAGGATCAAATCCGAAGAAATGGTCCATAAAATTAGAGGATGCACTCTGGGCTTTTAGAACAGCCTACAAAACTCCAATTGGAACCACACCTTTTAGACTCGTTTATGGAAAAGCATGTCATCTTTCAGTAGAAATTGAACACAAAGCATTTTGGGCTTTGAAGACATGTAATCTTGATTTACATGAAGCTGGACGTCTACGGTTAAGTCAATTAAACGAATTAGAAGAATTAAGACATGAAGCATACGAAAATTCGTTAATCTATAAGGAAAGAACGAAGAAATGGCATGATAAAAGAATCAGAAGTTCAAAAGAATTTAAAGAAGGCGACAGAATTCTTCTTTTCAATTCATGATTCAAGCTATTTCCTAGAAAATTGAAATCAAGATGGTCTGGACCATTTATAGTCAAAAGAGTTTTCCCATACGGAACAGTAGAATTAATAAATTCAAATGGGATTGAATTTAAAGTTAATGGTCACAGAGTTAAACATTACATAGATAGTCCAATGGAAGTTGACAACGAAGTTAATCACAATTTCGATACCACAGCTAACTAAGTGTGGGGACAATCAAGTCTTTAAAGGATAATATGTATTTCTGTTAGAGTTAGATTTTCTATTTTCGTGTAGTTCTCGAAAATGAAACCCGAATGGTCTTTCCCTAGCAGACTCTAAAGAAATAGTCTTCTCCCCCCATTCTGAATTTTTATTTTTTTTTAGGTTTTTACGAAATGAAGACTTCCTGTGAACTAAACCATGGTCTAATGCTACACGATTTGATCACTAAACGTAATAATGACACACTTCCGAGTGAAATAGTATCATTAATCAGAGGTAAATTGGACGGAGTAAGAAAAGAATCCAGATGCGAAGATAATAAGTTACAATTTGGTAAAGGAAAATCAAAATTCGCAGTGAAAAGGAGAGCACGACACCTTGAAAAATGTCACAAATGCGGAAAATGGTCACACGAAGGTAAATGTTCAAATAATCAAACCTATTCAAACACCGAATTTGTTACTTTATGCAGAGATGGACCGTTCATATGTTTAGAAGAAAAAATATTAAATGCTCGAGGTTACGCCTATGTAGCCATGGAAAACCAATTAGTCCGACTATCTTATGAGTGGGCTAGAGCATATCACTAAGAAATCTATTTCACAGGTAAGTTTGTACAGTTTTTATTTTTATTTTTATTTTTATTTTTATTTTTAACCTTTTGATAATAAACGCTAATTTGTTCGCTATAAAGTATTAAATTGGTATTCGATGAAATTAGGTCTTGCAACCGAAATTATTGATATCATTCAAAAATTTATTACATCACTGCGAAATTTACCGTTTATTCTTAAGGTATAAATATCTTTAATCAATCAACCCAAAATATTTCAAAAATTCGTCATGAGTTAAATTAGGTCATGGAACCGAAATTACTTTACCGAAAAGAGGGTCGTATATTTTTGATAATATTTGATTGATTAAAGTGGGATAAAAGCCAAAAAAAATTTTAATTTTATTTTTACCATGTTTTTAAAATTAATATATAAATCTTAAATTAATATTGTGCAATTTTTAAAATTAATATATTTAATATTGTAAATATTTGAAAAATTAATATTTTTAATATAAATTTGTATGTATAAAAGCAAAAATATAATATAAGTTTGGTGTGAATTTTTAATTTTTAATAATATGAATTTTTAATTTTATTCATTTTAAATTTAAGTTTGGTGTGAATTTAAAATCAAAAATTTACTTTATTTGGCTAAGTTAAAAATATGATTTTTAAAATTCGTCGTGAGTTGAAGACTAGGTCGTTGAACCGAAATTGCTCTACCCAATGGAGGGACGAGAACTTTTATTATCATTATTTTTAATCTTATTGATTTAAAGTATGCCAAAAATATTAAAAAACCCAAAAATCTTTGCTTTTAAAACCGCGCTTTAAATAGACAAATTTTAAAATTTTGTCGAGGGACGGACTAGGACATCGTTCCGAAACGACCTCGTCCTAAATAACAAGGGAAACAAAATTTTAAAATTAATTAATTAATTATTTTATAAGTTAAGGTTTTTATATAAAAAAAAATGCAAACACCGCGACTCGCGGAGGATCAAAATTCCAGAGAAAAAAATAAAACGCAGAAACAGATCAGTATCCACACAACCATACACAAAACTGCGAAAACCCGAAAAAACACTCCCAAAATCGAAATTTTTCACCAAAAATCATCACATTTTTTACTAAAATCATGTTGAGAAGGATGCTATCAAGGAATTACTCAAGGAAAACGGTAAATTTCTACACCTAAACACCATTTAATCCGAAAATTAGTGTTCTTGAGCAATTTTATACCCAATTCGATTTTGATGCTTTTTAGTGTAATTATGCTTAAATTCTTTATGTATTATGCTTGTATAACCTAGATTGATGCTATTTAACATGATTAGAAGCCTTAAACTTCAAATTTTGAGTAATCTAGGGTTTGTGTTCTTGAGCAAAATTGGAGCTTTTTGATATAAACAGGTTATGGCCGATTTTTGTCATGAATTATTGCTAAATTAAGTAGTGTAACATGTTTAGGTAGTTAAATGATCCAAACTTTGAGCCTAAACAAGATTTTTGAGAATTAAAGTGGACTTTTTCAAGTCTAAAATTCATGAACTTAATTTTTAAGAGATAATGCCATTTGAAACTTGTTTAATTGCTAATAATGATTATTTTGACATGTTATTTGAGTTGAATGCTTATGAACTTGGCGAACATTTTCGAATATGCTTATTTGAAAAAGTGTAGATTTGATAAAAATATGAAAATGAGCATAAGTTTGATATAAATTGAACATGTCATTGTAATTATTTTGATTGATGATTTTGCTGACACTAATGCATATTTGGATGCACAAAAATTGTGTTTGTTGTGTTTTGCAGACTGAAAGGGGTGAATCTTCATCCCAAGCTCTCATTGCTCCTCCTGAGAATGCGGAACAACAGGATGTTGATAACTATTACAAACAAGATATACCTCATCCAGGTATGACATTTTCAGATATGCACGTGGAAGATTTGCACCCGAACTTGAGATTAGACAGACGTTGGATAGATTATCCAAAATACCAAAGGAGCTTGCACACTCTTCATTCTAAAGCTGTTGAAGTACCTAAGGTAATAGAATGGGAACCGTTAGAAGCTGTAGGATTGGACGAACGGATTAGAGAATTACTTACACAGAGGTATGGTAATTCTACTTTTAACGATTGGGTACGATTATTCAACATGCGTAGACCTGTATATAAAGTATGGTGTGAAGAATTATTGTGTAGTATAGAAATAAATGATCGGGTAGCTAGTTTAACCGATCGAACTTTTATTAGATTTTTGTTAGGAGGTTCGATGCGCCACTTGTCTCTACTAGACATGGCTCAGGCCTTACGTATATATACGCCTGAGGAGCTAGCATCTGCCGATTGTCGAGGGTTGATATTAAATGGTAGGAAGATTGATGAAAATTTTGATACGCATGGTGTATGGAGTCAAATGACTAGCCCTCACCGATTTAAAGGGGGAAATTACTCTTATTTGGATATAGATAGAGCTGAGTTAAGAGTAATTCACAGGTTTCTAGCGAACTCGATTACACAGCGAGGTAAAAATAAGGAAAAGGTAAATGAGCAAGATTTATTTTACCACATGTGTATTCGAGGCCCACAAAGCGCTGTAAGTATACCTTATTGTGTGGGTTATTATTTATCAGCTATGGTTAGGGGGATGAGACCGCACAGTATAATAGGAGGTGGTATATTTATTACATTAATTGCTGAGTATCTCGATGTGGATATAAGTCGGGGGGGATTATTAATCGAAGAACCAGAACCCCACGATACAATTGGTTTAAATGTATATCATGGTGCTAAGGTTTTGAAGAGGCGAAATAATGCCGCAGTACAATATAATGGAAGACATCCACAGGTTGAGAGAAATCAACAGCCAGGTAATATGGGAGGGGGAAATGAAATGACAGAAATGCAAAGGTTTATAGCTTCACAAGAGTATGAAAATGCTAGACATCGAGCATTTGAAGATTGGCAAGTTTATCAAAACCACATCATAGCTCATTGCCAACATATAGGTAGAAACTATATTCCTACTCCAAAGCCCATATTTCCTCCCTGGTCTATAGAGATCCAACCACCGTATCCTACTTATAACCCAGCTGAAGCATTTTATAACACATACGGTTATGCATGGAACCCCTACTGGTATCAGTATCAACCCTAGTTTATTTAGTTTTATTTATTTTTGTAATGTTACTACATTTAACACTTATGTTAATATTGTAATAGTTTTTATAATTTTCTAACTTTTATTATTAGATTTTAATAATTTTTGAATGTGGGGTAATATACCAAACTTCAAAAATATGTATATATGTTTGCAGTTAACGCATTTTCAAAGACTGGCATTAAGTTCAGCAAAAGCTACTAATTTTGACGACAAGATGAAAAATAAATGTGATGTAACAACAAGACGGAATGAACAAATGATGTGCACCATTTATCATTCAACACAAACAACAATATGTTTGGAAACTTTGGTAAAATTTAATCATTTTTCTACGCTAATAACCCTCAATAATTTAAATTGTCACTGATTTCTTGCAAATGAGGGCATTGCAAGATCTTAAGTGTGGGAAGGGGTTAAATTCTTTCGGATTTTAAAATTTTTACTTTATACACTTGGTTACCACTAAAAATACTAGTAAAGCAGTAGTTGTATTAGAATCTAGTGCTCTCTGATAATAAAGAACAGCCCTAGTCTTATATACTGACTACCCAATTCTAGTAAAATTTTTCAAAATTTTCAATTAAATGAATTTAAAATCATGTTTATACATATTTATGAACGATAAAACTAGGTGTTAACACCGAAATTATTGTTACCTCAGAAAGGACATAAATTGAGAAACAAACCAAAATGTTAAAATTCATTTAAAATGGAATAGAAGACAATAAAAAGGAAAATAAAAGCCAAGTGTGGGAAAATTTACCAAGTTATTTTAAACATATGTCACATATTTCTGTAACAAATAATTAAAGATACTTTTGCTTTGGACTAAACTAAACAGTTTTACCCGATTTACTGTAAGAAAGATGGATCTACACGATGAATCAATTTCATCATTAAAAGGAAGTAAAGTCTTCCGAAAAAGACACGCGCTTCTTGATTTAGGTCATGAAGTTGTCGTTCAGACCAGCTGTAGGTTGACGAAAAATCTAGAAAAGTCATCACTAAAATCAGCAGGAAATCCACGGACCTCAGCATCAAACAGGGTCGCCAAGTGGTCAGATTTATCCTAACCATGAGAAGGATTTATCTCGTACAATGGGGGGCACCGTGCAAATTAGCTTGATAAGACTAATGAATCAGATCCCCAGAAAGGATAATCTCCTTAAAGATCAAAAATCAGCTTTTAAGACTGATATTACTCAATCCTAGAGATTGACCTTAAAGATTGAGAATTACACACTCATGGAATTCGATGATATCTAAACTCGAGCTTGAACGAGAAAATATTTTGATCAAAATTACAAACCGATTTGTTTTCTGAAAACCCATTTTCAATACGTTCATTACCATTGAACGTAAAATCCTAGGAATTCAACTGGAATTCATTAGGTCACCTGAACCAAATCGGGTGTCAACCGTAAGAACGGTAGTTGCATAGCATGGTCGAAGACAGGACCTTGTGCCAGACCGAAAAATTATAAGGGTGAGCTTTACTATTGCTCCTACAAAGGATAGTAATTGCGTCCGACACGTTATAGACCATAATTAAAAGTATGTCAGGGGACATTGCCTTAACAGATGCTTGTTCAACGCTTTCCTTTACAACCGGACGGTAGTTTATCGAAAGGTAATATACGGAGCAATAAACTGGACGTGTTGCTTTCCCAATACAAGGTTAGCAAGTGGGTGACACAAAACCGCAAGTTTTGAGCTAAAATTTTTAAATCTGAAACCCACCAAACCCACAAAAAGAATTTGCAAACACCGGTGAAGGGTTATTCCGGAAAACTTATCTAGGGTAAAAACTAGATTGAATTTTCAAAAAGATCAAATGTTTTCATAAAGATCCAATTTCCTTAATGGATCTAAATTTTATAGTCATGTGGGACTGTAAACCACATCGTTACTACCATTGTTTATACCGCTGTATAGAAATCACTGATGTACAAAGTGTGAAGAATAAAGAAGTGATTCTAGTATATTTCAAGACTATATTGCTTGAGGACAAGCAACGCTCAAGTGTGGGAATATTTGATAATGTTAAAAACGAACATATATTTCATAGCATTATTCCACAAGAAAAACAAGCTTTTAGTTGCAATTGTTCTATTTACAAGTGATATTCGTTTAAATAATAAAAGGTGAAGACAAAAGACAGATTCGACGAATTGAAGACGCAAACGACCAAAAAGCTCAAAAGTACAAAATACAATCAAAGAGGTTCCAATTATTGATAAGAAACGTCTCAGAATTACAAGAGTACAAGATTCAAAACGCAAAGTACAAGATATTAAATTGTATACAAGGACGTTCGAAAATTCGGAACCGGGACCAGAGTCAACTCTCAACGCTCGACGCAACGGACTAAAAATTACAAGTTAACTATGTATATAAATATAATATAATATATAATTAATTATATAAATTATATATATATATATATTATATTTATATATTAAAACCGTCGGCAAGAAAGGTTCCAAAATGAGATGAGCTGTAGAAACAAACTCCGCGAGTTGCGGAGTTTGAAGGCCAAAAAGGCCGCGACTCGCGGAGTCTCCCTGGACAAAAATGCCTATAAAAGCCAGCGCAATTCGACGTTTTAAATATCCATATATCCATCCTCTCTATCTATATACGTAAATATATATATATAATTTATATTTTAATTTTAATTTTAATTTTAATTTCTAATAATAAGGGTATGTTAGAGAATGTTGTAAGGGTGTAAGTCGAAATTCTGTCCGTGTAACGCTACGCTATTTTTAATCATTGTAAGTTATGTTCAACCTTTTTACATTAATGTCTCGTAGCTAAGTTATTATTATGCTTATTTAAAACGAAGTAATCATGATGTTGGGCTAGTTACTAAAATTGGGTAATTGGGCTTTGTACCATAATTGGGGTTTGGACAAAAGAACGACACTTGTGGAAATTAGACTATGGGCTATTAATGGGCTTTATATTTGTTTAACTAAATGATAGTTTGTTAATTTTAATATAAAGATTTACAATTGGACGTCCCTATAAATAACCATATACACTCGATCGGACACGATGGGCGGGGTATTTATATGTACGAATAATCGTTCATTTAACCGGACACGGGAATGAATTAATAGTCTATGGAATTATTAAAACAGGGGTGAAATTATGTACAAGGACACTTGGCGTAATTGTTAACAAAGTATTAAACCTTGGATTACACGCAGTCGATATCCTGGTGTAATTATTAAACAAAGTATTAAAACCTTGTTACAGTTTAAGTCCCCAATTAGTTGGAATATTTAACTTCGGGTATAAGGATAATTTGATGAGGATACTCACATTTTATATTTATGACTGATGGACTGTTATGGACAAAAACCAGACGGACATATTGAATAATCCAGGACAAAGAACAATTAACCCATGGGCATAAAACTAAAATCAACACGTCAAACATCATGATTACGGAAGTTTAAATAAGCATAATTATTTTATTTCATATTTAATTTTCCTTTATTTTATATTTAATTGCACTTCTAATTATCGCACTTTTATTTACTGTTATTGTATTTAATTGCACTTTTAATTATCGTATTTTTAATTATCGCAATTTTATTTTATCGCAATTTTATTTTTAATTTTACTATACGATTAGGTACACTGCCTATAAGTGTTGTAGCAAG
Source organism: Rutidosis leptorrhynchoides (assembly GCF_046630445.1). Classification (NCBI taxonomy): domain Eukaryota; kingdom Viridiplantae; phylum Streptophyta; class Magnoliopsida; order Asterales; family Asteraceae; genus Rutidosis; species Rutidosis leptorrhynchoides. The sequence goes on from NC_092340.1 coordinate 296,087,543, forward strand.
GTTTAAGTATATCCATTCTATAAATAAATAAATATCTTGTGTAAAATTGTATCGTATTTAATAGTATTTCCTAGTAAAATTTAATAGTATTTTATACCCCTTAGCTTTAACTATCAAGTATTTTTGGCGCCGCTGCCGGGGAACAAAATCTAGCTTAAAAGCCGGAAGCGCAACGCTATATTTAAAAAAAAAAGATTTTTATTTTTAGTTTACTTTTATAAAAAAAAATACGCTTTTGTAAAAATACATTTTAAAAATTCAAAAATATAAAAAGAAAAACAAAAAATTTATATATTTTTAAGAGTTTGTTAAATATTTAAGTTTTATAAAGTTTCTTTATTTTTATTTTATAAAAATATAAGTTTTATTTAAATATTTTGTTTTTATTTAAAACATAAAAAAATTAAAAACCAAACGAAAAAAATACATATATAAATCTATTTTTAAGATTTTTATAAAATTATAAAGTATCTTATTTTTTTAAAAAATATAAGTTTTATTTAGTTTTTATAAATACTTTATATAAATATTTAAACAGAAAATAAAAAATATATATTAAAAACGGAACCTGTCGAAGTAAAACCTGGTACACGTTTGAATTTACAAACCCCGCGACTTGCGGAGTTTTCCAGCTAAGTGTCACGCGACTCGCGGAGGTCTCTCTGACAGGTCACATAGAACCCTAATCAGCATTAATTACGTAGTTTAATTATATTATTTTTACTTTAACCCTAATTAGGTTATATTTTTATATAATTTAGTTTAGTTTATTTATTAATTTGTATTTTAAGTTTAATTAGTTTAATTAGTTTATAAAATTAATAGTTTTATTAAATAAATAATATAAAAATAATATTTTTATAAAAATTGTAATTTTTACAACTTTTAGTATATTTTTATATTTTGTCCCTTTTTATTTGTTTTAGCATAATTTTTTATATTTTTCGCTCGTAGCTAGTTTTAAGTTTAGTATTTTGCCGTAGCTTATTTTTATTTATAGATTTTTTGGATTTGCCGTAAAATCCCTTAAGTGCTTTTTCTTTAGACTAAGATTTAGGTGCTTTAGAATTTTGCGACGCCTTTTTAATTTTTAGTACCTTTTTAAGTTATTGCCATTTGGGATATAGTTTTACTTGTAAGCCTTAATATTTTTAGACGCAACTTTTAGTTTTTAGTTTTTAGTTTCTTTTTAAGTTTCAACGCGCTACTTTCTTATTTTTAGTTTTCGACACCTTTTACTTATGTATCAATTATCACTCCAATTAGTAATCTCAATTTGTAATTTTAATTTTAAGTTAGTGATAATAATAAGGTTGGGTTAGTCGAGTGTTTTAAAGTTTTATAAGTCACTCTTTTTCTTTATTATTTTTCGACGCCTTTTATTTTTCAACCCTTTTCTTTTTCGACGCGCTCTTTTTCTTTCTTATTTCTCGTCATTCTAGGTTTTAGGACTTAGAATTTTCTCTATTTCTTATCTAAAACTTCTTAAAATTACGAAAATTTATTTTAAGGGGTTAAATTGATAGACATCAAAATTTTCTGTTTCGTAGTAATAGTTGGATTTGTACGTAGACCGGGTTATTGGAGCCAAACAGTACTCAATTATATTGAGACCAAACGAATCCTGCCCCTCTGCTGCATCTTTTGGCTATTCGAAACGTGGGCAAAATCAGAAAAGTCTATTAATTGAATAACTTATATAATTTTTCTTTCCTTTTAAAAACTAATAGGATAGGATATTCAGTGAATGCACCGAGCAAGACGTTCACCACCTTTTGTACGTTCACCACCTGTAACCAGATCAAGACATCTAGCAAATATTGTCGCCGTTGATTTTTCTTTAGAATCGTCATCCAGTCGACCAAGTACTCCAATTCAAATTTTCGATAATCCATTTTTTGAACCCGACCTCACAATTGAGAATCCGGAGAATATTCAGGGACGATTCATAGATCCTGAACCATCAATTTTTCCTCCGGAACCACCAATCATTCAAACAGAGATTATTGAGGAACGAACCATTAAATCAGAATCCTCTAGTGATTCAGATTCAACAAATTCAATTATGGAGAATCTGGAACCTTTAAGTATGGATGACCGAATGCTAGCTAAACGTACTGGCCAAGGTCACGCAATTACTCATCCAGACATTAATGCGCCAGATTATGAAATCAAAGGACAAATTCTACACATGGTGACTAATCAACGCCAATTTAGTGGTGCGCCGAAGGAAGATCCAAATGAACATCTTCGTACCTTTAATAGGATCTGCACACTATTTAAAATAAGAGAAGTTGAAGATGAACAAATATAACTCATGTTATTTCCCTGGATTTTAAAGGGAGAAGCCAAAGATTGGTTGGAATCGTTACCTGAAGGGGCGATTGATACATGAGACGTTTTAGTTGAAAAATTTCTTAAACAATTCTTTCCGGCATCTAAAGCCGTAAGACTTCAAGGAGAAATTGTTACGTTCACATAGAAACCGAATGAAACTCTATATGAGGCATGGACCAGATTTGGAAAGTTATTAAGAGGATGTCCGCAACATGGCAACTAAAACGTTCACAAAGTAATAATTTAGCAAATTACTCTTTCATACATAATGTTCACAATGAACAAATGAAATTCATGGCAACTAAACTCAAATCAAGTATCACTTAACTACATCTGTAACGACCTAAAACTCTCAAGTCTTGCTAATGACATTTCATCGAACACCTTGTGTGTGTTCAAGAAACTTCAAAATTTGTGACTGATAAATATACATCACCTTCTTTGATATAAAAGAAAGAGTTGACGCTGATACTCGGGTGATACAAACATTGTTACTTATCGTAAATAACAAATAAACATCAAATCAAAAAATAAATAAATCTAACCTTTGTGTGTGTTCTTGAACACGCCTTTAAACCAATTTGCTTATTGCGAAATCAATTGATGTTCAAATCTTAATATTCATAAATCAATCAATCATTTTACTAATTTACTACAACTATTGATTTATAGAAATTGCAAACCGATCTGAAATGTGGTTGAATACATGAATGGATCTGAAAACAAAATTGAAAGTCTTCTCACGATACCAATCTAAATCTGAATTGTTTAAAGCCTTTCGATACCGATCGAAATCATACAATTAATTTATATGAAAGCTTTTTCATACCTTTAATTTCAATGAATAACAGTTTATGATTCGAAATAATGAATCGATTAAAATGAAGAATTTGTTAATAAGATCAAAAGTTAACAAAACTTACTTGTATCTCCCTCACCATCTTTGTAGCCCAGAATATCCAGCAATTCATTTAAAAACGTGTGGCATAATCATTAACAGATGAGATAAAAACTTGCATAGAAAGATAAATTTAGAGTGTTTTGGGATTAATTTTTGATTCAAATCCGTAACTGAATTCCCGAAATTTTATAGAGAGTCAATCACATAGTCTCAACCATATATAGATTATTATATTTCTAACTATATATCAATCAATTTTGGTCAAACATCTATTTAAAAAAATGCGATCATTTCATAATTATACCATTGATGGGAAATTGAATGGATGGCTATGATTAGTTATGTCTACTTCAAATGATCCATTTTACTCTTTGTTATTATATTTAAAAGGGATTTGATTTCAGCTAGTTTTTAGAAAAATATTTGTACTACTACATATTATTTTATAATAGTGTATAATTTAAATTATATTCGGTATCTCTTAAAATTATTAATTGTATACCACTAATTTTTTATTATACACTACTCCGTACTATATATGTTATGTTTTATATTGTACACCTATTTATTTGTGTATGATTAGAAATAGTTTTAAATCTATATCTTGATCTTATTACCATATTAACTATTAGACAAAACTTATGAATAGTACTAGGGGTATTTTCATCTTTTCACCTTCTTTTTTCCCTTCCCTTTTCCCTTCTTTCTTTCAAGTAACACCACAAAAGCCCCCCACACTTTGTTCAAAAATTAAAATCGGCCCCCAACACAGGGGGTTAAAGCGTCAAATCAAAATTTTCATAAAATATCTTAAATAAACTCCACTCAAATATTCAACAGGTCATATCTTCTCGCTCGCAACGAGTTAAATTTTTCCGACACCATCCTTAAACTCGAAATAATTTTATGAACACAATGTCACTAACTATACGCAAAACGGATACTTTTAAAAAAAATGCTAAATATTTAGGGTACTTTTCATATATGTTGATTTTTCACTCGCAGGCTCCGTAATTAAACACAATAAAATACATTAAAAATCGAACCCCGGCGCGAAGCGAGGGTTCGAAAAATAGTTTAAAACAAAATTCACTACTTTAAACATCATATAGACATACACATATATTATTATTACTAGGTGACATAGCATGTGCGTTGCGCATCCTACTCCACATTTTAATATCATGTTATTCGTATTGATATAAGATAAACATGAAAGCTCTCACATGAACATTTACATTTCATTTCATGTATAAACTTGAATAAATACATAAAATGCTTACTCAAGCTACAATTATACTACATGTGATGCACATATATGGGAAAAACATATAAAAGTGATTCAAGAGTATATCAATAGTAGCATATGTTACCTTTTGTCATGTGAAATTTCATACTAGTAAATTCAATCCTCGAAGTGTGACCAAGTCTCTAAGCTTATGGCAAGTAAAGACTCTATTCATGTCAACAAGCTACTACTAACCATATGCAAAAGTAAAACTATATGATAAAAATTATTAGATTAATGATAATATTAATAGCTTTTAATGAAGTTTGAATTTAGACGGTTCCTTAAAGTGATAGTCATATACTTTTTGCTATTTATGATTGACATTAAACCCGATCATATTTTTATTGCTGATATTCATCAAAAACTAACTCGTCAATTAAATTTATTAGAGTTAACTAACCCTACAAGAAAAAAACATGAGAGAAGAGAGGGGGAAATCAACGGCGACTACTTTTCAAAGGGAAGATACGATGGCACTAGGAGGGAATGGGCGGAACAACGGCGGGAACTTGGGGGAAGCGGCTACAAAAACCGATTTGGGGGGCGGGGGGTTAATAAGAACTGATACACATCAATCATGTTCTTCAACTTTCCGAAAACGTGGGGGTGGTTGATCTTTGGATGATGTTCAAGAAGTTTGGCTTGGTTCGGGACGTGTATTGGGCTCGGAATAGACTGAAAAATGGTCATCGTTTTGGTTTCGTGAGATATGATGACGTAAAAAACATTGATGACCTCCTGGCTCAACTTAATAAGGTTCAAATACTTGGGTGGGGGTTGCAGGCATTCAAAGCCCATGATAGAAAAGAGTACTCGAGTAATAGTAATGAGAACAGAATGAACATCATTGGCGATAAGGAGAAGAAGGCGAAAGTTGATGAGGTGGTATGGAGAATGAACGTATCGAAGATTGCTAACATAGATGACGGGAACTTCTCGGGGGTGGTTAATAAGGTGAAGAAAAAGGTGGAGACTAATCATGTGGAGGATAAGCAGGTGGAGAATAATCATCCTTCTAATCAAAAAACCAGGGTGGTTCATATTAAAACTAATAGCGAGAATGAGAAGGCTCTGAAGGGGGCCATCATGGGTGAGATTTCTAGCATCGACTTGCTGGACTAACTCAAGATATTTTGTGAAGCGGAGGGTTTATTTGATTTTGATCTGAAATATATTGGGGGCCTAGACGTGTTAATCATTCCTAAATCTAATCAAATGGTCCAAAACGTCTTAGAAAATGAGCACCATGGTGTCAAACGTTGGATAAAAAATTTGAGAAAATGGGATAACAGCCATGTGACTTCTGGTAGAATTACCTGGATCAACATCTTTGGTGTTCCAGTCAAATGTTGGAACGAAGGTACTTTCAAAAAGATTGGAAGCCGGTGGGGTACGGTGATTGATATGGAAAATTGCAAGTTAGAAGGGGATCAAAACCTAATTTCTGGACGTGTGCTAGTGAATACATTAGGATACAGTTTATTAATGAATCGTTGATGGTGAAATAAGATAGCAGCAGTTTTTATGTCAAAGTAATTGAAGACTTTAAGGATATAATTCATATTGATCTTAAAGATGACGAATCAAACTCTAATTTTGCAGAAGTCGCAGAGGGTCAAGATGACGATGAGTTTGAGGATTCCTGTGAGTCCTCTGACGAAGATGAAGAGCAGAAACCGGTTCCGATGGAATCTTCGGGAAGCAAACAGAGCTCCAAAAATTTGGAAACCGAAGAGTCCTTCTCTCACTTGCCTAGGGATTGCGTTGGTTCCAAAAAATGTGACGGCGATTTTAATGATGGATTTGGGGGTTCGAGTATCTTTAATTACAAACGCGCAAGTAACCTAGATATTGAAAAGGAAAACAATGCTAGGGATATAGGGACAAGCAATGAGGTCGAGGATCCAGTAACTTCATTGGGTCATAAGATTGGCCAAGAGGAGAGTATTGGGTTGAAGAGCCCAAATGGCGAAATGGGCCCAAATTGTGAGTTAAATGAGTTGAATGATTTTGAGACTACGAAACCCAATTTAGGGGACACGGCTGAGAAGGTGGGCCTTGATCAAAATGATTTAGGCCTAAAAATCTTAGTGTTAGTGGACTCATGCCCCTTGATCAAATTAGCGATGCTGTTAACAGCTTCAGATGCTCCTTCGATGGAAAAACAAATAGAAGGACTAGGGTTTCTGATAAGAGGGTAACTCGGTCGGTAGTCACAAAGCGATCAAGACTTGGGGAGAAAATTCGCAATTGGAGATACTCCTCACGTATTATCAAGGCCAAAAAGATTGCAAGAGGTAAACTTAATACCAAATTCGCAAGGTCTAAACGTCCTCGTCTAGCCACTGTTGATGAAATCGTTAGCAGTAAATCAAGGTGCAAAATTCGGAAAGTCAACAGCTCAGATGGAAAATCGGAGGGTAGTATAAACTTATGTGATTATGCGCACCTTCTTGGGTTCATTGGCGAACAGGATCTTTAATCCTTTTGCATTCGTTTTCTCGCCGGTAACTAATTGTATCATTATGAAGATCCTTTCCATTAACATTTGTGGTTTTAAAGTAGAGGGTAAAAGAGGGTTGGTTTAGGGGCATTGTATCTAGTTTAAAACCTGTTGTTGCTGCGATACAAGAAACTAGATGTCATGGTGTTAATGATAGTTGGGTAGAAAGTTTGTGGGGTTCTGTGGACGTCGGTCATGTAGAATAACAAGCTGTAGGCAGGTCCGATGGTTTATTACTCTTATGGGATTCTAGTATGTTTATAGTCGAGCAAGCTGTTGAGGTGGAATTGTTTATCACAATTGAAGGGAAACTCACGGGATATGATACAGAAATAGTGGTAGTCAACATATATGGTCCTCATAGTGAGGTTAAAAAGAGAAGGTTCTGGGAGAGTCTTGATAAACTACTTAGATTCGATAATGTGGCATGGGTTTTGTGCGGAGATTTCAACGAGGTGAGATATGAGCATGAAAGGAAAAATTGTGTTTTTAAAGAAAGAAGAGCGCCTCGTTTCAATGATTTCATCAAGAAGAATGGCCTTTTATAAGTTCCACTAGTAGGGAAAAAGTATACCCGGATTAGTGACGATGGTTTGAAGTTCAGCAAGCTAGATCGTTTTCTTATATCTGATAATTTTGCACAATTATGGAACGACTTAGCTGCTTATTCGCTGGATAGGAAACTCACGGATCATTCACCTATTCTGTTAAAAAATGGGAGTACTGACTTTGGTCCGAAACCCTTTAAGGTATTTGATGCGTGGCTCGAGGAAGCAGGTGTAGAGGATGTTATTGTGGCGGCCTAGAATGAAAGTGTCACAACTCACAGACCAAACACGGTATTCAGGCTTAAACTTAAGAGAGTGAAAGATCGACTGAAGGAATGGAGCATTGATACTTATGGAAATCTTGACACCGAGATTAAAGAGTTAATTGATAAAAGCAACTCGTGGGAACTTGAGGCTGAAAACAGAATTATTTCAGACAACGAGAGAAGGGAATGGTTGGAAACTAGAGGCAATTGGATCAAAACAACAGGGACAAACGCAACATGTTGAGACAAAAAGCTAGAATCAAATGGGCTATTGAAGGTGATGAGAACTCTAAGTTCTTCTACTTGGTCATCAAGTGTAGAAATGTAAAAAACAATATTCATGGTCTGCATATAAACGGTGGTTGGCAGGAAGTCCAAAGGAGATAAAAGAAGAAGTTTTCGAGCATTTTAAAAACCTCTATGTAGACCGTGATACTAGAGGTTTCGGCTTATCGGGTTTTGAAACTCCCAAAATTTCAGCTGATGATGCATTCGAGTTAGAACTACCTTTCAGAGAATAAGAGATTTGGGCAGCGATAAAAGATTGTGGACCATCCAAGGCACCGGGTACGGATGGTTTTTTTTAACTTCAAAATCTATAAAAAAAAAATTGTTGGCTCATTAAGGATGATCTAATGAAGGCGATTCGGTGGTTTTGGGAACGTGGTGAGATATGTCCGAGTTGCAATGCTTCATTTATCACTTTGATCCCTAAGAAAAAAGACCCAATATGTCTTCGTGATTATCGACCTATAAGTGTTTTAGGGAGCTATTACAAGATTATTTCAAAAGTGTTATCGACAGTTATCTGCAAACTCATTGGCATAGAGCAATATGCGTATATCAAAGGTAGATCTATTCTTGATAGTATTCTTGTTGCTAACAAATTGGTTGATGACGCTAAGAGAAGAAAATCTAAATATTTCATTTTCCAAGCGGACTTCGAGAAGGAGTTTGATAGTGTGAGATGGAAGTATTTGTTTGATATCATGGCCAATATGGGGTTTGGATCTAAGTGGATTAACTGGATTGAAACTTGTTTTCGCTCGGCTTCCATTTCGGTGCTAGTTAATGGCTCAGCAACTAAGGAATTTATGCTTGAAAGAGGTATCCGGCAAGGAGATCCTCTTTCACCCTATCTTTTTATCATTGCAGGTGAAGGATTAAATATCTTAGCTAACATTACGGTCAGGGAAGGGCTGATCTTGGGGGCTGAGGTGGGGTTGGATAAAGTGGGTATATCTCATCTACAATTTGCTGACGACACTATATTTTTTGGTAAGTGGAGCAAGAGAAACGTGTCGAACGTGCAGAAAACTCTGATATGTTTTGAGAAAGTTTCTGGACTTAAAATAAACATGACCAAAAGCTGTTTACTTGGGGTGGGGGTTGCTCAGTCTAATATTGAACATCTTACTTTAAGGATTGGTTGTGGGGTGGGCAAGCCACTTGTTAATTATCTAGGCATACCTATTGGTGAGAATGTGTGTAAGTTGAGTGCATGGAAGACGGTGGTTGAGAAATTCACGAAGAATTTATCAGAATGAAAGGCGCGTACGATGTCATATGTGGGGCGATTAACCCTTATAAAATCGGTTCTTAGTAGCCTTCCACTTTATTTCTTCTCCTGATTCCGTGCTCCCTCAGATGTTATTAATCTTCTCGAGAAATTGCAACGTAAGTTTTTTTTGGGTGGGACGGGTAGTGACTCAAAATTTTTGTGGGTTAAATGGGAATCGATCCTTGTTTCATACGGGGCGGTCGGGTTAAATATAGGGTCCCTTAAGGCTAAAAATTGGGCTTTGGTGGGAAAATGGTGGTGGCGCTTTCATACCGAAAGTACCACATTATGGGTTAAGGTCATCAAAAGCATTTATGGGCGGGACGGGGGGTTGGGGTCCACTAATTCTACTCCTACGTGCAGATTTAACTCGGTTTGGAGCAACATTATCAAATTTGGGAAAGATGTACTCAACATTGGACTAGATTTTAACTTGTTGTTCGAGAAAAAGCTTGGCGATGGTGGGGACACATTCTTCTGGGAGGACGTCTGGGTAGGTGGTACGCGTTTAAAAGAAATATTTCCTCGATTATATCAGTTGGAAGTCAATCATAATGTGATGGTGAATGATAAAGTATTAGTTGATAATGGTTCTTGGTCTTTTTCGTGGCATTGGGTGAGGAGCATTAGAGGTAGATTAGTCGGTGAGCTAGAGGAACTAACCTCACTGATCCAAGGGGTTACGGGCTTCGACAATAGGGCTGGGTCGTGGGTAGTACGGATTTAAGGATCGATGGCTTAAACAGATACACCGTTAAACCTTCACGGTTTAACCTGGAGAACCTTCTCAGTTCAAGATAACAAAAACCTTCTCGGTTTATTTTTTATTCTTAATAATACATAATCATAAAACTAACTAATTCCAATCTAGCTTGACAAATAAATATACGTAAACAAAAGATAAGTTTATAAAGATAAGATAAGAGCTAGAATTTGAATTTGATCCTACTCTTGACTTGCTCTTCAATCTCACGTGTATGCTCCCCCAATTAACTAACCGATTCCCATTTTTATGCTATATGGCCCAAAGCCTATCAAATAGTCAGCTAAATGGGTTGATGAATTTGGGCTTGTTCTTGCTTGATTTGGGCTACTCGTACATGCATCAGGTTTAGTAGTCTCTAGGTTTATGTAATGGTTATAAATGGTCAATCAATATGCAATATGCAACCACATCCGCGAATATCTGTCTATTTGATCCATTAGTATATTTGACTAATTTTTGAGGAAGAATAATGGGAACCTAGACCATGTTATAGAATGAAACCCGTCCCTTATTATTGATTATGGAATTGGTATTTATAGAGTTCATAGTAACCCTAAACCCTAATAGAGCCAAGCCCACTGTAACAACCCTGATTTTTCCGTTACTTTCGTTAACCTTCCGTTAGTTTATTTAACGGCGATTATTTAACTTTTATGCGTTTACGTGTATTAAATGCGTACTTGAACTTCGGAGGGTTTTAATAATTGATATGGGTTGATATTAATTTAAATAAATATTTCGGATAATGAAATACGATAAAAACGATACGATTTTGATAAAAGCTTTTTAAGCAACGAAATGCTCGGGTTTATTTTAATAATTAATTTTATTAATTATTAACTTTTTAAAATATTTAATTTATTGGGTTTTTAATAAATTAGACAATTGGTTGCGTTTAACGATCGGATTAGCATTCCGGGCCTTCGGTACGACTAAACGGCACTTAAAATGGACCACGATTACACGGGATTGCAAAACGAGAGCCCGGGAATACTCCCATGGGGTCCATCGGTCGAAACCCCCTCCCCACCCCCTTTTATTTTAATTTTTGATAACTTTAGGGACTTATGTGTTAATTGTGTATTTATGGCTTGGTATAAATAGAAGTATTAAACCTAATTAGGGATAAGAAAAATAAAAACGCAGCTTTTTCCCTCCTGCTCTGTAGTGACCCGAACTTTTCCATGTTTATATATATTAATTGAGATTGATATTTACATGATTAAATGTTTCCAACATGTTAAGCAATCAAACTTGTTAAGACTTGATTAATTGAAATATGTTTCATATAGACAATTGACCACCCAAGTTGACCGGTGATTCACGAACGTTAAAACTTGTAAAAACTATATCATGACATATATATGGATATATATATAGTTAACATGATACTATGATAAGTAAACATATCATTAAGTATATTAACAATGAACTACATATGTAAAAACAAGACTACTAACTTAATGATTTTTAAACGAGACATATATGTAACGATTATCGTTGTAAAGACATTTAATGTATATATATCATATTAAGAGATATTCATACATGATAATATCATGATAATATAATAATTTAAAATCTCATTTGATATTATAAACATTGGGTTAACAACATTTAACAAGATCGTTAACCTAAAGGTTTCAAAACAACACTTACATGTAACGACTAACGATGACTTAACGACTCAGTTAAAATGTATATACATGTAGTGTTTTAATATGTATTTATACACTTTTGAAAGACTTCAATACACTTATCAAAATACTTCTACTTAACAAAAATGCTTACAATTACATCCTCGTTCAGTTTCATCAACAATTCTACTCGTATGCACCCGTATTCGTACTCGTACAATACACAGCTTTTAGATGTATGTACTATTGGTATATACACTCCAATGATCATCTCTTAGCAGCCCATTTGAGTCACCTAACACATGTGGGAACCATCATTTGGCAACTAGCATGAAATATCTCATAAAATTACAAAAATATGAGTAATCATTCATGACTTATTTACATGAAAACAAAATTACATATCCTTTATATCTAATCCATACACCAACGACCAAAAATACCTACAAACACTTTCATTCTTCAATTTTCTTCATCTAATTGATCTCTCTCAAGTTCTATCTTCAAGTTCTAAGTGTTCTTCATAAATTCTACAAGTTCTAGTTACATAAAATCAAGAATACTTTCAAGTTTGCTAGCTCACTTCCAATCTTGTAAGGTGATCATCCAACCTCAATAAATCTTTGTTTCTTACAGTAGGTTATCATTCTAATACAAGGTAATAATCATATTCAAACTTTGGTTCAATTTCTATAACTATAACAATCTTATTTCAAGTGATGATCTTACTTGAACTTGTTTTCGTGTCATGATTCTGCTTCAAGAACTTCGAGCCATCCAAGGATCCGTTGAAGCTAGATCCATTTTTCTCTTTTCCAGTAGGTTTATCCAAGGAACTTAAGGTAGTAATGATGTTCATAACATCATTCGATTCATACATATAAAGTTATCTTATTCGAAGGTTTAAACTTGTAATCACTAGAACATAGTTTAGTTAATTCTAAACTTGTTCGCAAACAAAAGTTAATCCTTCTAACTTGACTTTTAAAATCAACTAAACACATGTTCTATATCTATATGATATGCTAACTTAATGATTTAAAACCTGAAAACATGAAAAACACCGTAAAACCGGATTTACGCCGTCGTAGTAACACCGCGGGCTGTTTTGGGTTAGTTAATTAAAAACTATGATAAACTTTGATTTAAAAGTTGTTATTCTGAGAAAATTATTTTTATTATAAACATGAAACTATATCCAAAAATTATGGTTAAACTCAAAGTGGAAGTATGTTTTCTAAAATGGTCATCTAGACGTCGTTCTTTCGACTGAAATGACTACCTTTACAAAAATGACTTGTAACTTATTTTTTTGACTATAAACCTATAATTTTTCTATTTAGATTCATAAAATAGAGTTCAATATGAAACTATAGCAATTTGATTCACTCAAAACGGATTTAAAATGAAGAAGTTATGGGTAAAACAAGATTGGATAATTTTTCTCATTTTAGCTACGTGAAAATTGGTAACAAATCTATTCCAACCATAACTTAATCAACTTGTATTGTATATTATGTAATCTTGAGATACCATAGACACGTATACAATGTTTCGACCTATCATGTCGATACATCTATATATATTTCGGAACAACCATAGACACTCTATATGTGAATGTTGGAGTTAGCTATACAGGGTTGAGGTTGATTCCAAAATATATATAGTTTGAGTTGTGATCAATACTGAGATACGTATACACTGGGTCGTGGATTGATTCAAGATAATATTTATCGATTTATTTCTGTACATCTAACTGTGGACAACTAGTTGTAGGTTACTAACGAGGACAGCTGACTTAATAAACTTAAAACATCAAAATATATTAAAAGTGTTGTAAATATATTTTGAACATACTTTGATATATATGTATATATTGTTATAGGTTCGTGAATCAACCAGTGGCCAAGTCTTACTTCCCGACGAAGTAAAAATCTGTGAAAGTGAGTTATAGTCTCACTTTTAAAATCTAATATTTTTGGGATGAGAATACATGCAGGTTTTATAAATGATTTACAAAATAGACACAAGTACGTGAAACTACATTCTATGGTTGAATTATCGAAATCGAATATGCCCCTTTTTATTAAGTCTGGTAATCTAAGAATTAGGGAACAGACACCCTAATTGACGCGAATCCTAAAGATAGATCTATTGGGCCTAACAAACCCCATCCAAAGTACCGGATGCTTTAGTACTTCAAAATTTATATCATATCCGAAGGGTGTTCCGGAATGATGGGGATATTCTTATATATGCATCTTGTTAATGTCGGTTACCAGGTGTTCACCATATGAATGATTTTTATCTCTATGTATGGGATGTGTATTGAAATATGAAATCTTGTGGTCTATTATTATGATTTGATATATATAGGTTAAACCTATAACTCACCAACATTTTTGTTGACGTTTTAAGCATGTTTATTCTCAGGTGATTATTAAGAGCTTCCGCTGTCGCATAATTAAATAAGGACGAGATTTGGAGTCCATGCTTGTATGATATTGTGTAAAAACTGCATTCAAGAAACTTATTTTGTTGTAACATATTTGTATTGTAAACCATTATGTAATGGTCATGTGTAAACAGGATATTTTAGACTATCATTATTTGATAATCTACGTAGAGCTTTTTAAAACCTTTATCTATGAAATAAAGGTTATGGTTTGTTTTAAAAATGAATGCGTCTTTGAAAAACGTCTCATATAGAGGTCAAAACCTCGCAACGAAATCAATTAATATGGAACGTTTTTAATCAATAAGAACGGGACATTTCATGCTCCCTCCCCATTGTCGACATCATCACCATCACCATCACCTTCAATTTTCAATTTTTGATTAAACCTCAAGAACAAACGTTGTAATTCGCGTTATCCTCTACGCGTTGATATAATTCTTTTCGCGATCAAAGGTATAATTGTATAAACCCTAATTCTTAAAATATGAATTTTATTAAAGTTTCATAGTTATGTTGTCAATTGCTCAAGTCTATACGCGTACGTGTTAATTGTAATCGTTATTTTGATTATTTGATGCGCTAGGGTTTAAAAACGAATATATATTTGTTTGATCAGAAAAATTAAGTTTTTCAAATATTAATTATTATGTTATAATCAGATTCCTTGCGAAAAAACTATTGAGTTTAGGCTTTGGATTCGCTTGATTTCGTTTCCGTATGATTAAGTTATGTCGATTTGAATTATCGTTGTGTTTTTTTTGCTTGATCAGAAATCTGGTATTGATAGAAAATGATTTGGAATGTGAGACTTATACCACTGAAAATATAATTTAAAAACACTCAAGTTAGACTAGGATATCATGTCGTTTGCTTATGTATAGCCCGAGATATGCTAGAATTAGTGTAAATGTAGTTTTATACAGCACTTGCATGAAAATAACCTTGTATGATAAAATGTGTTAACTTATGTGATTAAAGCTTTGCATATTTGAAAAGTAGACAAAAATTACTTCATCTTTCATATGGATATCATAGGCTAATTGTATCTAGATCTTCGGATAATCGTATGCGAATGTGACTAACTAAATGAGAATCGAATCTGTAAATTGCACACGTTTTTGTACTTTGTGAATTTTGTATATTGTTTGAGCATGTATGCTTCTGCAAAATGAAACGTAACATAATATGTGACTTATTGTTAGTTTATGTCAATCTCTGAAACCTTATGCATTGGGTACAATAGAGCCATACTTTATGTGAATTCTGATTTGAGCTGAAAACTTAATGATCAAATTGCACGAATAAACTGTACAAATTGGCTAAGCAAAAGTGGATAGATTTTTGATATGTGTTACTTTGATTTGTCCTTGAACTATGTCCACTAGTCTTGTATCAATTGCATGTTCCTAACTCCGTTTATAGCCAAAATGAAATCAGTGCGCGGTCAGAAACTGACCTGGCAAACCCCAAATGTATCCCTTCTGATTCCTGACTTTTAATTGTTGTATGAGTCCCTGGCTGGACTTTTTGGAATCTATTTTAAGTGTAATTATGATCTGGAGTTTTTCATATTTACATGAATTTTGTACTATGAGATAATGTGCTAAGTATGCTACATGTTCATAAATTTTGTGCATGACTATAAACTGAAATTGTGAAAATGATCATTCATGACCTAAAACGTATTGTTTGACTTAGGTTTGACATGTTGACCAATATTTGACATGAACCTACTAATGTTGACTTTAGTTGACTACTTTGACCAAGTTTGACTTTCGATTTGACTTCGGTTGACTTTGTTTGACTTGCCTGATATAGTTGACTTCTACTTTGAAACGTGTCGAGTCGAGCAATAAGACAACGTACACTATGAAACCCCACTTATATAAGATACATATATTGACTAACCTACATACGTATACTTAGGTTACATTACTCGGGTCTAAACCGTACAAGTCATTTGTCTTTCATTCCGAGCTTATTCAAAGGTGAGTCTACAGTCCCGCTTTTTACATGTTTTCAGGGATGAGAATACACGCTGTTACATTTATATTTTCAATTACTTTTATATTGACATGAGTAGTTGTAAAGACCCGTCCTTATCCACCTGGACAAAGTCTTCAACATTTGGTCCCATTGCGATGATCGACTCCAAGTAATGTCTTTAGTATGAGCTAATGCACAGCGGAAGACTTAATTCGTACCTGAGAATAACATGCTTTAAAACGTCAACATAAAGTTGGTGAGATATATAGGTTTGATGCTAGCAGCGTTATAACTATGGACCACAAGATTTCATATATAAAAACATAATACACTCGCAAGTGTATGAAAAGCATTCCAAGCAGTGGGCACCCGGTAACTAGCCTTAACAAGAGTGTGTACCCCTGAGTTATAATAATATGTGCACCGAATCAAGTGCGTTCCGTTAACCTCGAAGTACTAAACACCCGTTCTTCTAGTTTAGTAGTGACTAGAACAACATCTGGGTGGGGGTGTAAAACCCGATAGATCTATCTTTAGGATTCGCGCCTACCAGTTCATAAACCAATAGTTAAAGTTACCAAGCTAAGGGATTTTTGATTCAAACCCATGTAGAACGTAATTTTAGTCACTTGTGTCCATAACGTAATTCATTTATAAAAACAGCGCATGTATTCACAGCCCAAAAATATTTAAAGTTTAAAAGGGACTATATACTCACCTAATGTATTTTGTAGTAAAAATACATATAACACCATTGGTAACTTATAAGGTTGGCCTTCGATTCACGAACCTATATCATTTTGTATATTTATTAATACACATAATTATAATCAAGCAAGTTTATATATATTTTGTTATTAATTATAAGCTTGTTATATTATATGTTATTTAGTTAAATTTAATATATTCATTTTATATATTATATATATATATATATACTAATATTTATCCCTCTTTATAACAAATTATAAATAAAAACTTATACTAGGGTTTTTATATGATAAAAATATATTTATGTATCAATTAATATCTTTTATAACTTAATTAGTATATAAAAATATATATATATATAGTAATATGTATTACTAATATTATAGAAATGAAATTGTTATATATGAATATCTATTTGTAATAATATTGATATTGATCAGTGATAAATAAAATAATGATGAATATAATAATTTTTAATAAAATGAAAAGTCTATTAATAATAATAAAAATAATAACTTTTATAATAATACTTATTAATAATAATATTTTTTAGAAATGACAATTTATAGTTCTAGTTATATTAACAAAAATTATAATCTTAATAAGAATGTTATTTTAATAATAATAATAATAATAATAATAATATTAATAATAATAATAAATAAGACTACCTCATTAAATTGGCTCAAAAAAAATGTAACTGCAGCAGCCCGGGTTCGAACCCGGGACCTCTCGAACACACAACCACTCTCAAACCATTACTCCGAATTAACATATCTGTGATTATTAGCATGCGTTTGAATTTATTTAAGTTTCCTACTACCCCTTCTTCTTCCTACTTCTTCTTCACAGAACCGAAACAACTATCCTTATAATCGATGCCAAAATCATTTACACGTTTTAGAACTTTTAAATTATAACTGTAACAAACACGTTGTGATTAAATTGATTTTCATAACCGAAAAAAAAATAGAATAATACGCTGTGTTAGTCTTCGACAACACCCATATGAACATATATTTTGATTTTGAAATTTAGAATGTTTTAACTCTTGATTACAAAAGAAAAGAGGTTCTAAATCTTTCAAAGAAACTTTTTGAATTATCAGTTTAACCGGAAACAAATTAATGGATTCGAATTTCCCAGGAAACGATTTATTTGAGTTTTTGAGATCTTACTTTGATTTTTAAAATTCAAATTCGTTAATAACAATTGAAAGATCAAACTTTGCAAATAGTTTTAGATAGAGATTACAAGTACAATTGTATTAATACATTTTTGAAATCAATACTAAATCGGGTCATGAATTAAATTAAGAAAAAGCAGGGTATCGTCTGGAAAAAAAAAAATCATCAGTGAATTAACCTGATTCAGTAGTAATCGATTTGATGTAATAGATATTACTGATAAAAAGGAGTTCGAATTACTGCTAAGAAAAACTAAACCTATAGAAAAGCCGTCTGAATTCTTGTCTTTCAGTTTTAAAATATGTAAAGGAATAAACGAAAATTTTTCTGTGTTTTATGGATTCGCCTCGCATATAATTGATCAAATATTGGTTTATAGCGGATTGAGTGCCGACCAAAAATCACAAGGGAATAGAAGAACAAGGAAGTCAAGAATCAGATAGGAAAAAAAAGAAAAAAAACGATTCCTGATAGTGATGTATATATCACGCATATATATCTGTTTCCATTATCTGATTTATTTATTTTTAGAATTTATTATTATTAGTTTAGTATATATAGTTATAAATACTAAAATACTGTTATTATATTTAATAATAAAAATAATAGTAATATTAATAATATTAATATTAAAGTAATATTTTTAAGAAAAATGATAATAATTACTAATAAATTTATAATATTACTAATAATAATGATAATAATACTAATATTATTAATGATAATAATAATCAATCTTATCCTTTTCTAATGATAATAATTTATAATGATGATAATTCTTAATAATAATATCTAATAATAAATAATAATGATAAATATAATATCATTACATACAATGCTAAATTATATTTTTCAATAATAATTACAATAGTTCTGATATTAGTATTGGTAATATTAACAGTAATATTTGTAATTAAAGCATCGAATTTCATTTTTATGTTTTATATATAATAAAAATAATAATACTCCTATTAGTATTTAATATCTATATAAATATTTTTTTTTTTATATAATACTACATATATTATAGAAATCACACATATATATTTATTAAATTCACAATTTTAGCTATTCTATATATTATTTTACATATTTATTTATATATAAACATATATCTATTTGCAAACAGTTGTTCGTGAATCGCCGGGCTTGGTAAAAAAGGTAATTAATTATCCAGATTTAAATTTTAGAATTTCTAGACTCAACATTAAGGTTTTTGCTTATCGTGTCGGAAACATATAGAGTTTAAGGTTTAAATTTGGTCGGAAATTTCCGGGTCGTTACAGTACCCACCCGTTAAAGAAATTTCGTCCCCGAAATTTGATCGAGGTTATCATAGATAACAATAGGAATGTTTTCATGACGAATATGAGATAATAATGGGGTTTTATTATTATCTAGAGATATAGATAAAATGATTCGATCATGTGAAGCGTACGAGTGAAGCTATCACAAAAGAATGAAATGAGTAAAAATATATTCCTTTTAACCGATGACGTAGTAATGATTGACTTCCGGGATTCATGGGGTTTAAAGAAAATCTTATGTAATAAGATTTGGTTCTTCGGCGATCAGAATTTTCTTTGATTTAATGCGGTAATCTGTTTCGATTTCTCTGTCGGATATTTCACTATAAATTCACCTCCTTCGTTTCCTTTATATTTTGGAGTTCCTTTCTTGGGTTTTCTCTTCCCGACTTTTAGTCAAGCGAATAATGGTCCGGAATTTGTAGGTATGAAATTTGGAATGAACATAACTAATGTTCTTAGAAAGAAATGGAATTGGCACGATTTTGATTTGTCAAATTACCAGAATATACAGGAAAATAGAACTATCTAGATGATATATTCTTGATATGTTTGGAGATTAGATAGAATGTAAGAGCCGTGTAACATGGCACATGATGACGGTACTGTGAATCATCACATTCCATCAGAAACTTAACATGACTTACTGTAATATAATGAAGTTGATCAAGTTTCATTATATTATACTAATTCATGCATCAGTTCCCAACACTACTTTAAAACATTCATATATTAACTTCAGAGGTTACAGAATTTAGAAACTAATACAGTTTCTTTTATGTTGTAACACAGATATTACGGAGGGATTCATGATCTCAAATAGGTTGTGAATATATCTTCAGAAATATTGAGGATATTTACAATGAAAGGCACAATGATATCGATGGATAATGAGGAAGATTTGTCTATAAAGGTTTATAATAAGGAATAGGGTTCTTACTAACGATTTTAGCAGGCACTGAATCGTTTGGATTCTTTGAAAGCAGGTTCAGTCCTTGTGATTTATCCACAACCTCTTTCATACTTTGCTCAATCCGTCTTCCGGTTTCAATCCTTCTCTTTTCTTAGCTTTACCACCATACCATTCTTTATCATAAATCTTTTGATTGTTAAAGTCACTTACAGTTTTTGCTGCTTCATCAGCATTTCAAGAACTACTTCATAGTTTAGGGCGTTTCTCAGAAACTTCTCATTCAAAATATGAAATTATTATGAATAAACGTTTTCGATATAACTGAGAGAATTTCTACGAGATTTTCAAAATACTGGTTGCGGATTTCACCAGAAAGATAACGAGTTGCTGGTATATCTGCTGATGATGTTGTGAAATATAAAAGGTTCTCCGGTAACGATGGCGAAAGGACAATGTATAAATATCGAGGTTATAATAGAAGTAGTCTCACTAAAAAGTCGAAGTGGAGCTGTGACAAAATTAGCTTCTTGAAAAGGAATTGTAGGGTCTTCTCCCGTAGATGAAGTGCGGTTGGTTCATCTTTCCGATCGAGGTGTTTTCAAGAATCATGAAAAGTTGTGAATGCTAATTGTAATTGTCGAGGTACAAATGAGGTTTAGGATAAAATCAAGTGGCAAGCTTGAAGAATTATTTAGTTTCATATGTTATAATCAATATTTTAACTTAATTCCTTTTAATTGTCCAAAGTTAGCAGTCTAATAGTCCGATGGTTCAATGGTTCAACAGTTCAATATATTCATATATAATTTAATACATATAATTAATACGTATCGTGACCCGTGTACCGGTCTCGGTGTCGATCACAACTCAAACAATATATATATTTCGGAATCCACCTCAACCCTGTATAGTCAACTATAGAGTGTCTATGGTCGTTCCGAAATATATATATAGATGGGTCGATATGATAGGTCGAAACCTTGTATACATGTCCCGTTATTTAAAGTGCGAAAAAATAAATGACAGAAATTAAATGACGATAAATAAAATTGCGAGAATGTAAATTGCGAGAATGTAAAGTGCGGGAATATAAATTGCGATAAATTAAATGTTAATCAGTTAGCTGGGAACAGTTAGCCGGAACAGTTAGCGTGGAATCCTTAGCAGATTTTTAATTAGCTAAATCGTGTGTTTCTAACAATTTTATTATATCCAATGTTTTCTTCATTATGCCACTTGTTGGACTCTAATGATTCAAAATCCAAATATGAAATTTTGAATGAAAATGGTTATTCTGTGATGAATGGGTACATATATCGGTGATTGTAGGTAGGATAGTAAATAACCGTTGAATCAGATTCGAAGAATGTACAGTGTAACTTATTAATGTGAAATCTAAATATTCCTCGGGTACTACCCACCCGTTAAAATATTTTCATCATTAACAGTTTGTACAAAAGAATTTTTAATTATAATCTTTATGAAAATATACTTGCATATATATTTTCTTCGGATGTAATTATGAATTTTAATGAGTCAATAGAATATTATACTCATTTGATTTATTGTTGGCACTTTGATTACATGATCTCTAAAACATTAGAGATTTCATAATTGCCATGTCTAACGAAGGTAAATGAGGTAGAACAATACGTAGAATGAAATTAATCGATGTAGAACGATATGTAGAACGAAGATCATACTCTAAATACAGATGGTAATATTGAGGCGTGTGGTGTTGATATTCGAGGTACAGATTGTGATGTTGAGAGCTACGGCGCGGTTATGTTTTAGGGATGATAAGGGTACTATCGACGTCGATGATGTTGGTACTGATTATGCTGCTGGTGCTGCTGCTGGTGTTCGTAACCTTCGCACCAGTTTCTCCAAAGTCGTCACACGAGCGCGTAGTTTGTTAACTCCTTCTAGTATTACAGGATGATTGACGGTTGAAGCGAGCGAACAAACAAGATTTGTGATATGGGATATTATGTAATCGTGACGAGATACTCTAGGAATGGGCGAGAAAATGATGTTTTTAATAGGTTCGCCGGTAAGTGCTTCTGGTTCATTGCCAAGGGCAATTTGGTGAATGAAAAAGGATCCTCGATGTAAAATGATTTTCGGATAAAGGATGATATTCTAACTTCATAGAATATTAAAAGATTCCGTAGGCTACGGAGGAATTTACAACATGTGTCAGGCAATTCTACAGTAACAGATACGCTAAGATATGAATTTTTGTCTATACACTATCGATGCACTAAATGCAGTAAGACGTGTCTAGACTTAAGAATGATAAGCAAGAAATTTCCTAAGGATGATAAGTAGACGATTTCCGACTAAAATTGATAAGCAAAACTTTTTGACATGTCGACACGGTCAAAGTCCAGACTCATTAACGCATCCTAACAACTACTAGTCAGACACACTAATGCAAGACCTGGTTCACTAAGACCACCGCTCTGATACCACCTGTAAAGACCCGTCCTTATCCACCTGGACAAAGTCTTCAACATTTGGTCCCATTGCGATGATCGACTCCAAGTAATGTCTTTAGTATGAGCTAATGCACAGCGGAAGACTTAATTCGTACCTGAGAATAACATGCTTTAAAACGTCAACATAAAGTTGGTGAGATATATAGGTTTGATGCTAGCAGCGTTATAACTATGGACCACAAGATTTCATATATAAAAACATAATACACTCGCAAGTGTATGAAAAGCATTCCAAGCAGTGGGCACCCGGTAACTAGCCTTAACAAGAGTGTGTACCCCTGAGTTATAATAATATGTGCACCGAATCAAGTGCGTTCCGTTAACCTCGAAGTACTAAACACCCGTTCTTCTAGTTTAGTAGTGACTAGAACAACATCTGGGTGGGGGTGTAAAACCCGATAGATCTATCTTTAGGATTCGCGCCTACCAGTTCATAAACCAATAGTTAAAGTTACCAAGCTAAGGGATTTTTGATTCAAACCCATGTAGAACGTAATTTTAGTCACTTGTGTCCATAACGTAATTCATTTATAAAAACAGCGCATGTATTCACAGCCCAAAAATATTTAAAGTTTAAAAGGGACTATATACTCACCTAATGTATTTTGTAGTAAAAATACATATAACACCATTGGTAACTTATAAGGTTGGCCTTCGATTCACGAACCTATATCATTTTGTATATTTATTAATACACATAATTATAATCAAGCAAGTTTATATATATTTTGTTATTAATTATAAGCTTGTTATATTATATGTTATTTAGTTAAATTTAATATATTCATTTTATATATTATATATATATATATATATACTAATATTTATCCCTCTTTATAACAAATTATAAATAAAAACTTATACTAGGGTTTTTATATGATAAAAATATATTTATGTATCAATTAATATCTTTTATAACTTAATTAGTATATAAAAATATATATATATATAGTAATATGTATTACTAATATTATAGAAATGAAATTGTTATATATGAATATCTATTTGTAATAATATTGATATTGATCAGTGATAAATAAAATAATGATGAATATAATAATTTTTAATAAAATGAAAAGTCTATTAATAATAATAAAAATAATAACTTTTATAATAATACTTATTAATAATAATATTTTTTAGAAATGACAATTTATAGTTCTAGTTATATTAACAAAAATTATAATCTTAATAAGAATGTTATTTTAATAATAATAATAATAATAATAATAATATTAATAATAATAATAAATAAGACTACCTCATTAAATTGGCTCAAAAAAAATGTAACTGCAGCAGCCCGGGTTCGAACCCGGGACCTCTCGAACACACAACCACTCTCAAACCATTACTCCGAATTAACATATCTGTGATTATTAGCATGCGTTTGAATTTATTTAAGTTTCCTACTACCCCTTCTTCTTCCTACTTCTTCTTCACAGAACCGAAACAACTATCCTTATAATCGATGCCAAAATCATTTACACGTTTTAGAACTTTTAAATTATAACTGTAACAAACACGTTGTGATTAAATTGATTTTCATAACCGAAAAAAAAATAGAATAATACGCTGTGTTAGTCTTCGACAACACCCATATGAACATATATTTTGATTTTGAAATTTAGAATGTTTTAACTCTTGATTACAAAAGAAAAGAGGTTCTAAATCTTTCAAAGAAACTTTTTGAATTATCAGTTTAACCGGAAACAAATTAATGGATTCGAATTTCCCAGGAAACGATTTATTTGAGTTTTTGAGATCTTACTTTGATTTTTAAAATTCAAATTCGTTAATAACAATTGAAAGATCAAACTTTGCAAATAGTTTTAGATAGAGATTACAAGTACAATTGTATTAATACATTTTTGAAATCAATACTAAATCGGGTCATGAATTAAATTAAGAAAAAGCAGGGTATCGTCTGGAAAAAAAAAAAATCATCAGTGAATTAACCTGATTCAGTAGTAATCGATTTGATGTAATAGATATTACTGATAAAAAGGAGTTCGAATTACTGCTAAGAAAAACTAAACCTATAGAAAAGCCGTCTGAATTCTTGTCTTTCAGTTTTAAAATATGTAAAGGAATAAACGAAAATTTTTCTGTGTTTTATGGATTCGCCTCGCATATAATTGATCAAATATTGGTTTATAGCGGATTGAGTGCCGACCAAAAATCACAAGGGAATAGAAGAACAAGGAAGTCAAGAATCAGATAGGAAAAAAAAGAAAAAAAACGATTCCTGATAGTGATGTATATATCACGCATATATATCTGTTTCCATTATCTGATTTATTTATTTTTAGAATTTATTATTATTAGTTTAGTATATATAGTTATAAATACTAAAATACTGTTATTATATTTAATAATAAAAATAATAGTAATATTAATAATATTAATATTAAAGTAATATTTTTAAGAAAAATGATAATAATTACTAATAAATTTATAATATTACTAATAATAATGATAATAATACTAATATTATTAATGATAATAATAATCAATCTTATCCTTTTCTAATGATAATAATTTATAATGATGATAATTCTTAATAATAATATCTAATAATAAATAATAATGATAAATATAATATCATTACATACAATGCTAAATTATATTTTTCAATAATAATTACAATAGTTCTGATATTAGTATTGGTAATATTAACAGTAATATTTGTAATTAAAGCATCGAATTTCATTTTTATGTTTTATATATAATAAAAATAATAATACTCCTATTAGTATTTAATATCTATATATATATATTTTTTTTTATATAATACTACATATATTATAGAAATCACACATATATATTTATTAAATTCACAATTTTAGCTATTCTATATATTATTTTACATATTTATTTATATATAAACATATATCTATTTGCAAACAGTTGTTCGTGAATCGCCGGGCTTGGTAAAAAAGGTAATTAATTATCCAGATTTAAATTTTAGAATTTCTAGACTCAACATTAAGGTTTTTGCTTATCGTGTCGGAAACATATAGAGTTTAAGGTTTAAATTTGGTCGGAAATTTCCGGGTCGTTACAGTAGTACACATATGCATAATGAGTTTTTTCAAAAAGCCTCTAGCTTGAATACTTTTAATACCATCGGTGTAAGCACAATTTAGATGAACGGATCCATTAGGTTGACAACCTCACCAACTATAAAAGCAGTGGTACATTTATTTTGAACATTAAATACATTTGAACAAGTGTATAACATTTTACGAGGTAAGGTCGGGTGTAGTAGTTTCTATACTCGGGTCATTGCTAGTATTCAGGTGCTCGGTTTATGCAAGCGATAGAATCTTGTGGTCAAGAAAACTAAACTATTTTTCTGATAACTGTTTTTTTCAGATACTGTTACATTACTTTAAACCTGTAGATTCACCAACATTATTTGTTGACCTGTTTTTGCGTGTTGTTATTCTCAGGTCCTTAAGAGGTATGCTTCCGCTGTGTTTGCTGCATGACTGGCCGTGGAGTCAGCATTTAATTGTAAAGAACATTATTTACTTTCGCATTTAAAACTTTTATACTGTTTAAATACTGTTGGCTTATGGTTACGATCACAACAGTGTTTCTATTTTGGGATTATTGACTTTTGTTTTTGAAAGTTAATATTTTTAAATAAAATTAAATGCGATTGCTTTAAACGTCTCATATAGAGGGCGTAACTGTTAACTGTGGGACTGGAATTAACACGCCGTCAGATGGTAATTTGGCGGGGTGTTATAGTTGGTATCAGAGCTAACGGTTCGTAGGGAAACTAGGACTTGCATTAGTGTGTCTGATTTGGTCATTATGACGCCTTGATGAGTCTAGACTACGACCAGGACTTAGTCATTACATGGGTACTTTGTGACTAACGTTATTTACTTGACTAATCTATTTTGTTTGTGTTCTTGTACTATGAGTTAGATGTCACATGATTCAGGAAGTAGTGACAGCGACTCCAGTGTGGCTGAGGTGAATGCTCCAGCCCCAGCCCCAGCACCAGCACCAGCACCTGCTCCGCATCGGATACCTAACCATCCCGTGAACCTTTATGCATTGGATTTGGTTCATACTAACCGTAACAGGGATATTGTTGATCGTGTTTACACCTTGAGCGATATTGCTAGGACATATCCGCACCCCGATGATCTTGAGAGGATGGAGGAAAGAGTCACAGGTATAAATACCTATACGTACGAGGCTGAAGCGAGGTTCGTTGAGATGGCGAGATTGATAGCAGCCTTAACTGCCAGGGTTGCTGCGTTAGAGGCGGAACGTAATAGGCCAAGGAATGATGGACCTGCCTTCCGTACCCGATAGAAGAGGAAGTGAAGGGTCGTTGACCATGAGCTTCTTTTCCTTTTCCATCCGCCATACTTTCTATATAAGACTTACCGGGTGTTATAAACCGGGCTATTAGCACATTATGTTTATTGTTTGGTTTACTACTTTGGAAATTGGTTTATCACTCTTGGATTTTATTTATATTAATGGTGGTTTATGCTATTAGTAACTATTATCTTTTATTGCATGCGGTAATATTCTATATTTAGTAACTTTGCATGATCATAATACTTGTGTTATGCTATACTACTACTATTGCCATTAATGTTACTACTTAGTGTTACTACTAACACTACTAACACTACTATCACTACTTACACTACTTCTCACTGCTAGCGAATCTTTTCGTACTATTATTTACTAGACTTCAACACTCGTTGCTAGTATATTTTTAATAACTCTGTTTTTTATTGATCTTACCTCGATGTATCGTTTGTGTAGAAGGAGGCCATGTTTACTAATGAAATGCTCGAGGCTCAATTGGAAGAACTTGTTAACCAGCGTGTGACAGAAGCTCTTATAGCTGCAGGTTTTGATTGCACGATTGAGAAATACTATCCCCGACAAGAGCGAATAAGATGGGAAAATGAACTTCTGAACCTAAGGGTCATTGGAAACGACATTGCTAGTTACACTAACCGATTCTGGGAGCTATCGTCGCTTTGCCCACATTTGGTCTCATCCGTGGAAAGAGCAATCGAGAGGTACATGTCGGGATTGCCGATGGAAGTGTTTAGTTTTGTCCTTTCCCATCAACCAAAGACAATACTCGGAGTCATCAACATGGCGATAAACAGGATGAAGCAAGTTAGCCGATCGGAAGGAAAAGAGGTGCCTGTTACAGGAAATGAAGTTAATGGAAAAAGAAAACGAAGTGAGAACATTGTTGGGAGTCTTGCACAGAACCGAGGTGAGAAGCAAGAGATGCCCCGTAACTTTGAGAAGGGATCTTCATCCAACACGAATTACAAGGGTCTTCATCCAACACGAATTACAAGGGAAAACTACCATTGTGTGGAAGATGCGGAAAGCACCATCGTGGGGAATGCAAAGTGCTGGTTTGCACCAAGTGTAAGAAGTTTGGTCATTTGTCAACAGATTGCAAGGTTAATCTCAACGGCAACACCAACAACAACAGCATTGCAAGCAACGCGAACAATGCTAATGGTGGTAAGAACTGTTATGGTTTTGGACAGCCGGGTCATTTCAAGAAGGACTGTCCTAAGAACAACAATGGGAATGCTCGAGGAAGGGCGTTCAACATCAATTCTGCGGAAGCTCATGATGATCCAAAGCTAGTCACGAGTATGTTTTCACTTGATGATCAACTTATTTATGTTTTGTTTGATACTGGCGCCGATAGAAGTTTTATATCTAAGGATATTTGTCACAATGTTAAGAAACCTGTTTCTCCCCTAGATAACGTGTATTCCATAGAACTAGGGAATGGTAACTTGATGAGAGCTGATAAGATTTATCGTGATTGTACCTTGATGTTAGAGGGTAAGCCCTTTAGCATTAATGTGATACCTATTAAACTGGGAAGTTTTGACCTTGTGGTTGGAATGGACTGGTTAGCTGGTAACAAAGCCGAGGTGGTCTGTGACCTAAAGGCTATTCGTATTCCTATTGCTGATGGCGAACCTATGATGATTTATGGTGAAAAGAATGGCTCACAATTACATCTCATTAACTGCTTGAAAGTCCAGAAGTATGTGAGAAAGGGATGTATCGCGTTCTTGGCTCGTGTAAGCCAAATTGTACCAGAAGAAAGGAGACCCGAAGACGTTCCTATAGTTAAGGAATTTCTTGAAGTTTTTCCGGAGGAATTACCTGGTCTCCCACCACATCGAGAAATTGAGTTTCATATAGACTTAGTGCCAGGAGCGGCACCGGTGGCTCGCGCACCGTACAGACTTGCACCCTCAGAACTTCAAGAGTTATCTAGTCAATTACAAGAGTTGTTAGACAAGGGATTTATTCGGCCGAGTTCTTCGCCTTGGGGAGCTCCGGTCCTGTTTGTTAAGAAGAAGGATGGGTCGATGAGATTGTGTATCGACTACAGAGAATTGAACAAGCTCAGTCAAGAATCGGTATCCGCTACCGAGGATTGATGACTTATTTGATCAGCGGCGGGGATCCAGTTGTTATTCGAAGATTGATTTGAGATCCGGGTATCATCAATTGAGAGTCGAAGAAGCTGATGTCCCGAAGACAGCGTTTAGAACACGTTATGGACATTATGAGTTTACAGTGATGTCGTTTGGTTTTACGAACGCACCAGCAGTGTTCATGGACCTCATGAACCGTGTGTGTAAGCAATACCTAGATAAATTCGTCATTGTGTTCATTGATGATATATTGGTGTACTCCAAGAACAGAGAAGAGTACGAACATCATCTACGCTCGATATTGACTATGCTTAGAGAAGAGCAGTTGTATGCAAAATTCTCTAAGTGTGACTTTTGGTTACCAGAGGTACAATTTCTTGGTCATGTTGTAGGGGCCAATGGAATACAGGTCGATCCAGCAAAGATTGAGTCGGTTAAGAATTGGGAAACTCCAAAGACGCCAACGCAGATTAGGCAATTTTTGGGTCTAGCTGGTTACTACTGGAGATTCATTGAAGGATTCTCTAAGATCGCCCGACCATTGACCGCATTGACTCATAAGGGCAAGAAGTTTGAGTGATCAGAACCGTAAGAGACTGCATTTCAGTTGTTGAAGGAGAAGTTAACAACTGCACCAGTATTGTCTCTACCCGAGGGAAGTGAAGATTTTATTGTTTATTGTGATGCCTCACATCAAGGAATGGGTTGTGTGCTTATGCAACAAAACAAAGTTATTGCTTATGGATCGCATCAGTTAAAGATTCACGAGCAGAACTACACTACGCACGACCTTGAGTTAGGAGCTGTTGTCTTTGCACTTAAAATGTGGAGACACTACCTGTTTGGAACCAAGTTCACTATCTTCACCGACCATAAGATTTTACAGCAGATATTCAATCAGAAGCAACTCAACATGAGACAACTACGTTGGATGGAACTACTTAACGATTATAACTGCGAACTTCAATACCATCCGGGCAAGGCGAATGTTGTGGCAGATGCTTTAAGTAGAAAGGAGCGAGAGAAACCTCTTAGGGTTAAAGCGCTTAACATAGTTGTCCGTACAAATCTCACATCACAAATCCGCGAAGCACAACAAGAAGCCATGAAACAGGAGAATATTGATGTTGAATTTCTCAAAGGGATGGATAAGAAGTTTGACATCAAGGAGGACGGAACACGGTACTTTGCTAACTAAATTTGGGTACCAAAATTTGGTGGATTGAGAGAACTAGTGTTGGAGGAAGCACACAAGTCGAGATACTCAATTCATCCGGGATCAGATAAAATGTACCAGGATTTGAAGGCATTTTATTGGTGGCCAAATTTGAAAGCTGACATTGCTACTTATGTCGGGAAGTGCTTGACTTGCGCTAAAGTCAAGACTGAGCATCAGAAGCTATCAGGATTATTAACTCAACCAGAGATTCCCCAGTGGAAGTGGGAAGGTATTTCCATGTATTTCATTACAAAACTGCCGAGAATGGCGGGAGGTCACGATACCATTTGGGTTATCGTGGATCGTCTCACTAAGTACGCACACTTCTTACCGATAAGGGAAACTGATAAAATGGAGAAGTTGGCTCAGATCTACATTAAGGAAGTTGTCTCTAGGCATGGAGTGCCTATATCATTTATATCCGACCGCGATAGCAGATTTACTTCCAGGTTTTGGCAATAGTTACAGAAAGCAATGGGGACCCGTTTAGATATGAGTACAGCATATCACCCCCAAACGAATGGCCAGAGCGAACGAACTATTCAGACTTTTGAGGACATGTTAAGTGCATGTGTCATTGATTTCGGAAACGGATGGGATAAGTATTTACCACTAGCTGAGTTCTCATACAATAACAGCTACCATGCGAGTATTAAAGTTGCACCTTTCGAAGCGTTGTATGGACGGAAGTGTAGATCTCCCGTTTGTTGGAGCGAGTTGGGAGATAGTCAGTTGACAGGTCCTGAGATTATTCAGGAGACAACTGAGAAAGTTCTACAGATTCAGGAACGATTGAGAACGGCCCTGAAATGTCCCGTTCATATTGATTATAAACGTTCCATATTAATTGATTTCGTCGCGAGGTTTTGACCTCTATATGAGACATTTTTCAAAGACTGCATTCATTTTTAAAACAACCATAACCTTTATTTTATCGATAAAGGTTTAAAAGCATTACGTAGATTATCAAATAATGATAATCTAAAATATACCGTTTACACACGACCATTACATAATGGTTTATAATAAGAATATATCACATCAAAAATAAGTTTCTTGAATGCAGTTTTTACATAATATCATACAAGCATGGACTCCAAATCTTGTCCTTATTTTAGTATGCAACAACGGAAGCTCTTAATAATCACCTGAGAATAAACATGCTTAAAACGTCAACAAAAATGTTGGTGAGTTATAGGTTTAACCTATATATTATCAAATCATAATAATAGACTACAAGATTTCATATTTCAATATACATCCCATACAAAGAGATAAAAATCATTCATATGGTGAACACCTGGTAACCGACATTAATAAGATGCATATATAAGAATATCCCCATCATTCCGGGACACCCTTCAGATATGATATAAATTTCAAAGTACTAAAGCACCTGGTACTTTGGATGGGGTTTGTTAGGCCCAATAGATCTATCTTTAGGATTCGCGTCAATTAGGGTGTCTGTTCCCTAATTCTTAGATTACCAGACTTAATAAAAAAGGGGCATATTCGATTTCGATAATTCAACCATAGAATGTAGTTTCACGTACTTGTGTCTATTTTGTAAATCATTTATAAAACCTGCATGTATTCTCATCCCAAAAATATTAGATTTTAAAAGTGGGACTATAACTCACTTTCACAGATATTTCCTTCCTCGGAAATAAGACTTGGCCACGGATCGATTCATGAACCTATACAAATATGTACATATATATCAAAGTATGATCAAAATACAATTACAACCATTCTTATTATGTTTTAAAGATTTGAGTGTATTAAGTCAGCTGTCCTCGTTATTAACCTATAACTAGTTGTCCACAGTTAGATGTACAGAAATAAATCGATATATATATTATCTTGAATCAATCCACAACCCAGTGTATACACGTATTAGGCTAGATCACAACTCAAAGTATATATATTTTTGGAATCAACCTCAACCCTGTATAGCTAACTCCAACATTACTGCATATAGAGTGTCTATGGTTGTTCCAAATAATATATATACATGGGTCGATATGATATGTCAAAACATTTGCATACATGTCTATGGTATCCCAAGATTACATAATATATTAGAATACATGTATAATACAATATAAGTTAGCTAGGATATGATTTGTATAGATTTGTTAAACATTTCCCGTAGCTAAAAAGATCAAAAATATCCAATTTTGTTTTACCCATAACTTCTTCATTTTAAATCCGTTTTGAGTGAATCAAATTGCTATGGTTTCATATTGAACTCTATTTTATGAATCTAAACATAAAAAGTATAGGTTTATAGTCAGAAATATAAGTTACAAGTCATTTTTGTAAAGGTAGTTATTTCAGTCGAAAGAACGACGTCTAGATGACCATTTTAGAAAACATACTTCCACTTTGAGTTTAACCTTGATTTTTGGATATAGTTTCATGTTCATATGAAAAATCATTTTCCCAGAAGAACAACTTTTAAATCAAAGTTTATCATAGTTTTTAATTATCCAAACCAAAACAGCCCCCGGTTTCACTACGACGGCGTATATCCGATTTTATGGTGTTCATCGTGTTTCCAGGTTTTAAATCATTAAGTTAGCATATCATATAGATATAGAACATGTGTTTAGATGATTTTAAAAGTCAAGTTAGAAGGATTAACTTTTGTTTGCGAACAAGTTTAAAATTAACTAAACTATGTTCTAGTGATTACAAGTTTAAACCTTCGAATAAGATAGCTTTATATGTATGAATCGAATGATGTAATGAACATCATTACTACCTCAAGTTTTCTGGATAAAACTACTGGAAATGAGAAAAATAGATCTAGCTTCAAAGGATCCTTGGATGGCTTGAAAGTTCTTGAAACAGAATCATGACACGAAAACAGTTCAAGTAAGATTTTCACTCGAAATAAGATTTTTATAGTTGTAGAAATTGAATCAAAGTTTGAATATGAATATTACCTTGAATTAGAAAGATAACCTACTGTAAATAACAAAAGTTCCTTGATCTTAGATGATTACTTGGAATGGATTAGAAAGCTTGGAAGTAGACTTGCAAACTTGGAAGTATTCTTGATTTTTATGAAACTATACTTATGGAATTTATGAAGAACACTTAGAACTTGAAGATGTAACTTTAGAGAGATCAATTAGATGAATAAAATTGAAGAATGAAAGTGTTTGTAGGTGTTTTTGGTCGTTGGTATATGGATTAGATATAAAGGATATGTAATTTTGTTTTCATGTAAATAAGTCATGAATGATTACTCATATTTTTGTAATTTTATGAGATATTTCATGCTAGTTGCCAAATGATGGTTCCCACATGTGTTAGGTGACTCACATAGGCTGATAAGATCTGATCATTGGAGTGTATATACCAATAGTACATACATCTAAAAGCTGTGTATTGTACGAGTACGAATACGGGTGCATACGAGTAGAATTGTTGATGAAACTGAACGAGGATGTAATTGTAAGCATTTTTGTTAAGTAGAAGTATTTTGATAAGTGTCTTGAAGTCTTTCAAAAGTGTATGAATACATATTAAAACACTACATGTATATACATTTTAACTGAGTCGTTAAGTCATCGTTAGTCGTTACATGTAAATGTTGTTTTGAAACCTTTAGGTTAACGATCTTGTTAAATGTTGTTAACCCATTGTTTATTATATCAAATGAGATGTCAAATTGTTACATTATCGTGATATTATGATATATAATATATCTTAGTATGATATATATACAGTTAAATGTCGTTACAACGATAATCGTTACATATATGTCTCGTTTCGAAATCATTAAGTTAGTAGTCTTATTTTTACATATGTAGTTCATTGTTAATACACTTAATGATATATTTACTTATCATTTAACATAATTAACCAAGTGTATCAATATCTTAATATGATTCATATGTACCTAGTAAGACGTTGTTATAACGATAATCGTTATATATATCGTTTTCGAGTTTCTTAATTTAATAGTCTCATTTTTATGTATATAACTCATTGTTAAAATACCTAATGAGATACTTACTTATAATAAAATCATTTTAACTATATATATAACCATATATATGTCATCGTATAGTTTTTACAAGTTTTAACGTTCGTGAATCACCGGTCAACTTGGGTGGTCAATTGTCTATATGAAACCTATTTCAATTAATCAAGTCTTAACAAGTTTGATTGCTTAACATGTTGGAAACATTTAGTCATGTAAATATCAATCTCAATTAATATATATAAACATGGAAAATTTCGGGTCACTACAGTACCTACCCGTTAAATAAATTTCGTCCCGAAATTTTAAGTTGTTGAAGGTGTTGAAGAATCTTCTGGAAATAGATGCGGGTATTTCTTCTTCATCTGATCTTCATGCTCCCAGGTGAACTCGAGTCCTCTACGAGCATTCCGTTGAACCTTAACAATCGGTATCTTGTTTTGCTTAAGTCTCTTAACCTCACGATCCATTATTTCGACGGGTTCTTCAATGAACTGAAGTTTTTCATTGATTTGGATTTCATCCAACGGAATAGTGAGATCTTCTTTAGCAAAAAATTTCTTCAAATTCGAGACGTGAAAAGTGTTATGTACAGCCGCGAGTTATTGAGGTAGCTCCAGTTGGTAAGCTACTGGTCCGACACGATCTATAATCTTGAATGGTCCAATGTACCTTGGATTTAGTTTCCCCCTTTTACCAAATCGAACAACGCATTTCCAAGGTGAAACCTTAAGCATGACCATTTCTCCAATTTCAAACTCTATATCTTTTCTTTTACTATCCGCGTAGCTCTTTTGTCGACTCTGGGCAGTTTTCAATCGTTGTTGAATTTGGATGATTTTCTCGGTAGTTTCTTGTATTATCTCCGGACCCGTAATCTGTCTATCCCCTACTTCATTCCAACAAATCAGAGACCTGCACTTTCTACCATAAAGTGCCTCAAACGGTGCCATCTCAATACTAGAATGATAACTGTTGTTGTAGGAAATTCTGCTAACGGTAGGTGTCGATCCCAACTGTTTCCAAAATCAATAACACATGCTCGTAGCATGTCTTCAAGCGTTTGTATCGTCCTTTCACTCTGCCCATTAGTTTGTGGATGATAGGCAGTACTCATATCTAGACGAGTTCCTAATGCTTGCTGTAATGTCTGCCAGAATCTTTAAATATATCTGCCATCCTATCAGAGATAATAGAGATTGGTATTCCATGTCTGGAGACGACTTCCTTCAAATACAGTCGTGCTAACTTCTCCATCTTGTCATCTTCTCTTATTGGCAGGAAGTGTGCTGATTTGGTGAGACGATCAACTATTACCCAAATTGTATCAAAACCACTTGCAGTCCTTGGCAATTTAGTGATGAAATCCATGGTAATGTTTTCCCATTTCCATTCCGGAATTTCGGGTTGTTGAAGTAGACCTGATGGTTTCTGATGCTCCGCTTTAACCTTAGAACACGTCAAACATTCCCCTACGTATTTAGCAACATCGGCTTTCATACCTGGCCACCAAAAATGTTTCTTGAGATCCTTGTACATCTTCCCCGTTCCAGGATGTATTGAGTATCTAGTTTTATGAGCTTCTCTAAGTACCATTTCTCTCATATCTCCAAATTTTGGTGCCCAAATTCTTTCAGCCCTATACCGGGTTCCATCTTCCCGAATATTAAGATGCTTCTCCGATTCTTTGGGTATTTCATCCTTTAAATTTTCCTCTTTTAAAACACCTTGTTGTGCCTCCTTTATTTGAGTAGTAAGGTTAGTGTGAATCATTATATTCATAGCTTTTACTCGAATAGGTTAACTGTCCTTTCTGCTCAAGGCGTCGGCTACCACATTTGCCTTCCCCGGGTGGTAACGAATCTCAAAGTCGTAATCATTCAACAATTCAATCCACCTACGCTGCCTCATATTCAGTTGTTTCTGATTAAATATGTGTTGAAGACTTTTGTGGTCGGTATATATAATACTTTTGACCCCATATAAGTAGTGCCTCCAAGTCTTTAATGCAAAAACAACCGCGCCTAATTCCAAATCATGTGTCGTATAATTCTGTTCGTGAATCTTGAATTGTATAGACACATAAACAATTACTTTCGTTCGTTGCATTAATACACAACCGAGACCTTGCTTTGAGGCGTCACAATATATCACAAAATCATCATTCCCTTCAGGTAATGACAATATAGGTGCCATAGTTAACTTTTTCTTTAACAATTGAAACGCTTTCTCTTGCTCATCTTTCCATTCAAATTTCTTCCCTTTATGCGTTAATGCAGTCAAGGGTTTTGCTATTTTGGAGAAATCTTGGATGAATCTTCTGTAGTAACCAGCCAATCCTAAAAATTGACGTATATGCTTCGGAGTTTTTGGAGTTTCCCACTTTTCAACGGTTTCGATCTTTGCCGGGTCCACCTGGATACCTTCTTTGTTCACTATGTGACCGTGGAATTAAACTTCTTCCAACCAAAATGCACACTTTGAAAACTTAGCGTACAGTTTTTCTTTCCTCAATACTTCTAGCCCTTTTCTCAAATGTTCTTCGTGCTCTTGATCATTCTTTGAGTAAATAAGTATGTCATCGATGAAAACAACGACAAACTTGTCAAGATATGGCCCACACACTCGGTTCATAAGGTCCATGAATACAGCTGGTGCGTTCATAAGTACTAAAGCATCCGGTACTTTGGATGGGGTTTGTTAGGCCCAATAGATCTATCTTTAGGATTCGCGTCAATTAGGGTGTCTGTTCCCTAATTCTTAGATTACCAGACTTAATAAAAATGGTCATATTCGATTTCGATAATTCAACCATAGAATGTAGTTTCACGTACTTGTGTCTATTTTGTAAATCATTTATAAAACCTGCATGTATTCTCATCCCAAAAATATTAGATTTTAAAAGTGGGATTATAACTCACTTTCACAGATATTTCCTTCCTCGGAAATAAGACTTGGCCACGGATCGATTCACGAACCTATACAAATATGTACATATATATCAAAGTATGATCAAAATATAATTACAACCATTTTTATTATGTTTTAAAGATTTGAGTGTATTAAGTCAGCTGTCCTCGTTAGTAACCTATAACTAGTTGTCCACAGTTAGATGTACAGAAATAAATCGATATATATTATCTTAAATCAATCCATGACCCAGTGTATACACGTCTCAGGCTAGATCACAACTCAAAGTATATATATTTTTGGAATCAACCTCAACCCTGTATAGCTAACTCCAACATTACTGCATATAGAGTGTCTATGGTTGTTCCAAATAATATATATACATGGGTCGATATGATATGTCAAAACATTTGCATACGTGCCTATGGTATCCCAAGATTACATAATATATTAGAATACATGTATAATACAATATAAGTTAGCTAGGATATGATTTGTATAGATTTGTTAAACATTTCCCGTAGCTAAAAAGATCAAATATATCCAATCTTGTTTTACCCATAACTTCTTCATTTTAAATCCGTTTTGAGTGAATCAAATTGCTATGGTTTCATATTGAAATCTATTTTAGGAATATAAAAAGAAAAAGTATAGGTTTATAGTCAGAAATATAAGTTACAAGTCATGTTTGTAAAGGTAGTCATTTCAGTCTAAAGAACGACGTCTAGATGACCATTTTAGAAAACATACTTCCACTTTGAGTTTAACCTTGATTTTTGGATATAGTTTCATGTTCATATGAAAAATCATTTTCCCAGAAGAACAACTTTTAAATCAAATTTTATCATAGGTTTTAAATATCCAAACCAAAACAGCCTCCGGTTTCACTACGACGGCGTATATCCGATTTTATGGTGTTCATCGTGTTTCTAGGTTTTAAATCATTAAGTTAGCATATCATATAGATATAGAACATGTGTTTAGTTGATTTTAAAAGTCAAGTTAGAAGGATTAACTTTTGTTTGCGAACAAGTTTAGAATTAACTAAACTATGTTCTAGTGATTACAAGTTTAAACCTTCGAATAAGATAGCTTTATATGTATGAATCGAATGATGTTATGAACATCATTACTACCTCAAGTTTTCTGGATAAAACTACCGGAAATGAGAAAAATGGATCTAGCTTCAAAGGATCCTTGGATGGCTTGAAAGTTCTTGAAACAGAATCATGACACGAAAACAGTTCAAGTAAGATTTTCACTCGAAATAAGATTGTTATAGTTGTAGAAATTGAATCAAAGTTTGAATATGAATATTACCTTGAATTAGAAAGATAACCTACTGT
This sequence comes from Rutidosis leptorrhynchoides, assembly GCF_046630445.1. Classification (NCBI taxonomy): domain Eukaryota; kingdom Viridiplantae; phylum Streptophyta; class Magnoliopsida; order Asterales; family Asteraceae; genus Rutidosis; species Rutidosis leptorrhynchoides. Next base: position 296,126,358 of record NC_092340.1, read on the forward strand.
AAATAACAAAGGTTCCTTGATCTTAGATGATTACTTGGAATGGATTAGAAAGCTTGGAAGTAGACTTGCAAACTTGGAAGTATTCTTGATTTTTATGAAACTATACTTATGGAATTTATGAAGAACACTTAGAACTTGAAGATGAAACTTGACAGAGAGCAATTAGATGAATAAAATTGAAGAATGAAAGTATTTGTAGGTGTTTTTGGTCGTTGGTATATGGATTAGATATAAAGGATATGTAATTTTGTTTTCATGTAAATAAGTCATGAATGATTACTCATATTTTTGTAATTTTATCAGATATTTCATGCTAGTTGCCAAATGATAGTTCCCACATGTGTTAGGTGACTCACATGGGCTGATAAGAGCTGATCATTGGAGTGTATATACCAATAGTACATACATCTAAAAGCTGTGTATTGTACGAGTACGAATACGGGTGCATACGAGTAGAATTGTTGATGAAACTGAACGAGGATGTAATTGTAAGCATTTTTATTAAGTAGAGGTATTTTGATAAGTGTCTTGAAGTCTTTAAAAAGTGTATGAATACATATTAAAACACTACATGTATATACATTTTAACTGAGTCGTTAAGTCATCGTTAGTCGCTACATGTAAATGTTGTTTTGAAACCTTTAGGTTAACGATCTTGTTAAATGTTGTTAACCCATTGTTTATTATATCAAATGAGATGTTAAATTGTTACATTATCATGATATTATGATATATAATATATCTTAGTATGATATATATACAGTTAAATGTCGTTACAACGATAATCGTTACATATATGTCTCGTTTCGAAATCATTAAGTTAGTAGTCTTATTTTTACATATGTAGTTCATTGTTAATACACTTAATGATATATTTACTTATCATTTAACATAATTAACCAAGTGTATCAATATCTTAATATGATTCATATGTACCTAGTAAGACGTTGTTATAACGATAATCGTTATATATATATCGTTTTCGAGTTTCTTAATTTAATAGTCTCATTTTTATGTATATAACTCATTGTTAAAATACCTAATGAGATACTTACTTATAATAAAATCATGTTAACTATATATATAACCATATATATGTCATCGTATAGTTTTTACAAGTTTTAACGTTTGTGAATCACCGGTCAACTTGGGTGGTCAATTGTCTATATGAAACCTATTTCAATTAATCAAGTCTTAACAAGTTTGATTGCTTAACACGTTGGAAACATTTAGTCATGTAAATATCAATCTCAATTAATATATATAAACATGGAAAAGTTCGGGTCACTACAGGCTCAAAGTCGTCAAAAGAGTTACGTCGATGTTAGACGGAAGGACATAGAGTTCCAAGTTGGTGACGAGGTTATGCTTAAGGTATCACCTTGGAAGGGTGTTGTACAATTTGGGAAACGAGGTAAACTGAGTCCTAGATATGTTGGACCATTTGAGATAACTGAAAGAGTTGGACCGGTAGCTTACAGATTGGAATTGCCACAAGCACTCAGCGGTATTCATGACGTTTTCCATGTATCCAATCTAAAAAAGTGCCTAGCCGATGATAATTTGATTATTCCTCTAGAGGAACTACGTATCAACGACAAACTTCATTTCATTGAGGAACCTGTTGAAATCTTGGGCCGAGAGGTCAAACAGTTGAAGCAAAGCAGAATTCCTATCGTTAAAGTTCGGTGGAACGCGAGAAGAGGACCAGAGTTCACGTGAGAGCGTGAAGACCAGATAAGGCTGAAGTATCCGCAATTGTTTCCCGAGGAAACCACTTCAGCGGACGATCACTAAAATTTCGGGACGAAATTTCCAATAACAGGTGGGTAATGTAACAACCCTGATTTTTCCGTTACTTTCGTTAACCTTCTATTAGTTTATTTAACGGCGATTATTTAACTTTTATGCGTTTACGTGTATTAAATGCGTACTTGATCTTCGGAGGGTTTTAATAATTGATATGGGTTGATATTAAATTAAATAAATATTTCGGATAATGAAATACGATAAAAACGATACGATTTTGATAAAAGCTTTTTGAGCAACGAAATGCTCGGGTTTATTTTAATAATTAATTTTATTAATTATTAACTTTTTAAAATATTTAATTTATTGGATTTTTAATAAATTAGACAATTGGTTGCGTTTAACGATCGGGTTAGCATTCCGGGCCTTTAGTACGACTAAACGACACTTAAAACGGACCACGATTACACGGGATTGCAAAACGAGAGCCCGGGAATACTCCCATGGGGCCCATTGGCCGAAACCCCCTCCCCACCCCCTTTTATTTTAATTTTTGATAACTTTAGGGACTTATGTGTTAATTGTGTATTTATGGCTTGGTATAAATAGAAGTATTAAACCTAATTAGGGATAAGAAAAATAAAAACGCAGCTTTTTCCCTCCTGCTCCCTCCCCATCATCGACATCATCACCATCACCATCACCATCACCTTCAATTTTCAATTTTTGATTAAACCTCAAGAACAAACGTTGTAATTCGCGTTATCCTCTACGCGTTGATATAATTCTTTTCGCGATCAAAGGTATAATTGTATAAACCCTAATTCTTAAAATCTGAATTTTATTAAAGTTTCATAGTTATGTTGTCAATTGCTCAAGTCTATACGCGTACGTGTTAATTGTAATCGTTATTTTGATTGTTTGATGCGCTAGGGTTTAAAAACGAATATATATTTGTTTGATCAGAAAAATTAAGTTTTTTAAATGTTAATTATTATGTTATAATCAGATTCCTTGCGAAAAACTATTGAGTTTAGGCTTTGGATTCGCTTGATTTCGTTTCCGTATGATTAAGTTATGTCGATTTGAATTATCGTTGTGTTTTTGTTGCTTGATCAGAAATTTGGTATTGATAGAAAACGATTTGGCATGTGAGACTTATACCACTGGAAATATAATTTAAAAACACTCAAGTTAGACTAGGATATCATGTCGTTTGCTTATGTATAGCCCGAGATATGTTAGAATTAGTGTAAATGTAGTTTTATACAGCACTTGCATGAAAATAATCTTGTATGATAAAATATGTTAACTTCTGTGATTAAAGCTTTGCATATTTGAAAAGTAGACAAAAATTACTTCATCTTTCATGTGGATATCATAGGCTAATTGTATCTAGATCTTCGGATAATCGTATGCGAATGTGACTAACTAAATGAGAATCGAATCTGTAAATTGCACACGGTTTTCTACTTTGTGAATTTTGTATATTGTTTGAGAATGTATGCTTCTGGAAAATGAAACTTAACATAATATGTGACTTATTGTTATTTTATGTCAATTTCTGAAACCTTATGCATTGGGCACAATAGAGCCATACTTTATGTGAATTCTGATTTGAGCTGAAAACTGAATGATCAACTTGCACGAATAAACTGTACAAATTGGCTAAGCAAAAGTGGCTAGATTTTTGATATGTGATACTTTGATTTGTCCTTGAACTATGGCCACTGGTCTTGTATCAATTTCATGTTCCTAACTCCGGTTATAGCCAAAATGAAATTAGTGCGCGGTCAGAAACTGACCTGGCAAACCCCAAATGTATCCCTTCTGATTCCTGACTTTTAATTGTCGTATGAGTCCCTGGCCGGACTTTTTGGAATTGATTTTAAGTGTAATTATGATCTGGAGTTTTTCATATTTACGTGAATTTTGTACTATGAGATAATGTGCTAAGTATGCTACATGTTCATAAATTTTGTGCATGACGATAAACTGAAATTGTGAAAATGATCATTCATGACCTAAAATGTATTGTTTGACTTAGGTTTGTGTGACGACCCGGAAATTTCCGACCAAATTTAAACTTAACCTTTATATGTTTCTGACACGATAAGCAGAATTTGTAATGTTGAATCTCAAAAAGTTTGGAACTACATTCATGTAATCAATTACCCTTTGACCGTGTTCGACGAATTCACGAACAATTATGTGTATATAGATATATATATATAATATATAATATTAACTGAAAACATTAACAAAGTATTAGATATATGATACTTTACATAAACATATTTGTTTCGATATATTTATTGACAGAATTAAGAGATAATATCAAATGATTGAATTATCAGATACATTATGATATGATTACGGGCCTATGTTATGAGGCCCACTGTGATTTAAGAAATCTATTTTTTTGACAACTCATTACTTAACCAGTATAATAAAGATAACGATATTTATATTTTATTTTATTATATATATATATATATATATATATATATATATATATATATATATATATATATATATAACGATTTAAATTAATATTATATATATTTTTATACGCGTATTATACGTACATAGTTTTATACTTTTACTATACTTTAACTTTACATTTACTTTACTTTTACTTTAATAATTCATACTTTAATAATTCACTTTAATAATTCATACTTTAATAATTCACTTTAATAATTCATACTTTAATAATTCACTTTAATAATTCATACTTTAATAATTCACTTTAATAATTCATACTTTAATAAAATCACTTTAATAATTCATACTTTAATAATTCACTTTAATAATTCATACTTTAATAATTCACTTTAATAATTCATACTTTAATAATTCACTTTAATAATTCATACTTTAATAATTCACTTTAATAATTCATACTTTAATAATTCACTTTAATAATTCAAAAATCTATTATAAATAGAATTCAATAGGTTTCATTATTTCATAGAAACTTGAAAATATATTTCTCTAAACTCTCTCAATCGAATTACATATATATATATATATATATATATATATATATATATATATATATATATATATATATATATATATATATATATATATATATATATATATATATATATATATATATATATATATATATATATTTACTTAGTATTATTTCAAGATATTATTAGTATACATAAAATACTACGACAGAGTTATATTCAGATGATTTCAAAATAAGTTTTCAAATGGGATAGAGCTAAGGAAATTATGGGTTATAGCTATGAAGGTTATGGGTATTGATCGAGGGTATTGCTCGTGAGGTCAACCTAACGTTTATCATTTTCGTTGCGTCTACGTACTTTCCTGCAATATTGAATCACAATATTGATACGTGAGCATTCATATCTTATCTTTTATATATTAATAGTGTATCCCTGACTAGTGCTCGAGTATATATGATTATGCATGTTTGTATGCTTAGTTTCGTCATTAAATAGTTTATAATAAATCACAAATTTGATACATATGCTACTGAGATAAGTTATATGATATGCATGTCGTTGAAAATCTGAAGAAAAAATTAATAACTTTTCATTTAGAAATCGTGTGGTTTCGATGAACGGATTAAAAGATATGGTCAATTGAATTATCATTAATTTTAATATTATTATTAAAACGATTATTATAACTGTTATCAGTTGATGTAATTACTAAAATTATCTTTATTACTAAAAATTAATATTTTTATTGAAACTATTATTGTCATAACCCGTCCTTAACCATAAGAACGTGTTAGATAACGTATGATTTCATTGCGAGGTATTGACCTCTATATGAGACATTTTTAAAAGAAAAACTGCATATATTATACATTACAAACCACAACCATTATTTTTGTTACAAGCTTAAGACAATAAAAAGAAGATTAACGTTTAGCGATAATCTTCGACTTACAAACTTTACAAATGATAATAACAACACGGTTTCTAGCATATTTTACAGTACAACATCTCGGATATGCAGTTTTATTTTTGACACAAACATGCGTACGCAAGATCCTGCTTAGATCCAACATAATGCAGCGGAAGCTTTAGAAATCACCTGAGAATAGACATGTTTTAAAAGGTCAACATAAAGTTGGTGAGATATAGGTTTAATGCCGGCAGCAATATATATATAGACCACAAGATTTAGTATATAAACAGTTTAATAAAAGTATTCTAAGTGGTTGAGCACTTGGTAACCATACTTAACATTTTCACGTCGCATATTCCCTTTAATATGAAATCTTACTACACCGTACCAAGTGTAGTCACAAAACGAAGTACTGTGCAACCGTTGAATACTGGTCGTCCAGTCCGGTTGGGGTTGTCAGGCCCGATAGATCTATCAACAGGATTCGCGTTTACAATACCGCTGTAAATATTAGTTACCAAGCTACAGGGAAGTATGCCAGTGGTACAACTCAACGTAGAATATATTTTTCAGTTACTTGTGTCCATAATGTAAAACATAAAATACATGTATTCTCATCCCGAAATATTTAGAGTTTAAAAGTGGGACTATATACTCACTCTTGTCTTGATGATATAAATAATTTGACTCGGTCTTCCGGTTGATATCACGAACCTATCCATATATAATATATCAATATGTTTTCATTTTTAAACAAACGTTATAAATATATACTTGTTATACTTTTAATACTTTGAATAATTCCTTAGTCCGTAGTTAGCAGTCCGATGTTAGTAATTCAATTTTAATGGTTCATTTTTAGATGTTTAATATACCCGCAATGAAATAAATAAAACCCCCAACGAAATCAATAAAACCCCATCGTATATGTATTGGTCGAGATTAATCTTGACCCATGGTACCGGTGTTGTCAAATGACGTGTTGCGTACATAAAGTACCGGTGTTGTCAAATGACGTGTTGCGTACAATCATGGGATCTTATGATTAATCTTCTCGTGTTGCTTACGGGTGATCCTGAACCATATGAAATTGAATTATGAGTACATATATATAAAATATCATGTTATCTTATAAAGATGTGATTTTATGTAAATTTTTCCAATGAATCCCGAAGTCAATTAAGTCTTGGATAACCAATTTTGTTTCGGTCATAGTTTCTTCGTTACAAGTCCGTTTTCGTTGATTCAAATTGCCATCTTCTTGGATCGAGTTCTTCTTTAAGACTATGAACTGTAAATACCTTGGTTTGTATTCAAAATCATACGGCATAGGTGAAAGTTTAGTGAAACATATGAAGTTAAACATTTTTGTTACAACAAAATCATTTAATGACCATTTTTCCAACAATACTTATACTTTGAAAAACCAAGTTTTACCTTGTTAAATTAGCATATACATAAGTTATATTACAGGTCTTGAAGTATTTTAAAGTTAAGTTAGAAGGATCTATTTAGTTTGCAAACAAGTTTGAAAACATTCAAACTATGTTCTTGTTGTTAAACTTGTATACCACAAAATATGATAGCTATATATATATGAATCGAATAAGGTTATGAACATAGATTCTACCTCAAGTTCCTTGGATGAAGTTGCTGTAAAAGAGAAGTAAGAAGCTAGAATCAAAAGGGTGTTGGAAGTGGATGAAAGATTGGAAGTAAGTTGGTGTTCTTGGAAGGATTTCTTGAAGTGTTTTTGTATGGTTTTCTTATGGTGTTTTAGTATGGTTTTTGAAGCTAGATTTTCATAGATGTGAGCTGAAATGATTAAGGGGTTTAAGGCTCATAAATGTGTGTGTTTTAGAGCTAGTGATCTAGTGAAGAAAATGGAAATGAGCATGTATATATATACACATATAAAAACGTGATATATAGATACATGATATGTATAACTTTGTTTTGTTACAAATAAGTCTTGATAAATGACTAAAGATGGTTCCCACAAGTTGTTATCATGTCCCTTAATCATTCATGGCTGATCATTGGTATTTCCTATTGGTATATACCAATAGTAAATACATCTAGAAGCTAGGTATGATACGAGTACAAATACTCTAGGTATACGTATAGAAATTTTGTGAAAAATGGAATGAGGATTCAAATATAGCTATCTTTTGTGAATACACTTATATGGTTTTATGTATTTAAGTCTTTAAAAGTGATTAAATACATTACTTATACGATATATGTATAACATTATAAGTCTTAAGTATTTATGTCAAATAACGTTACGTATAGTTATCGTTTTGAAAACTTAAGTTAGTAGTTTCAAAATATACTTGTAACTTGTTGTTATTAATACAAAATGAGATATTAAAACATTCATTAATCATGTTAAATATGTATATATACATGTATATACACAAACGTATAATTATCATATATTGTATAGTTCGTGATATCATCAGTCAAACTAGATGATCAAACGTTGTGTAAAACTCTTTTCGGAAATATAAATCTCGACAATTTGGATTGCTTATCATGTTGGTAAGGTTTAATTTATGTAAATATTAATCTTATAAGTATAGAACGATCGAAAAAGTGCGGGTCGTTACATTACCTCCCCGTTAAATAAATTTCGTCCCGAAATTTTAAAATTGTACCTATTTTGCGTTATCGAGAAACAAGTGTGGATACTTTTGTTTCATTTGATCCTCTCGTTCCCACGTAAACTCGGGACCTCTTCTAGCATTCCAACGAACCTTAACAATCGGTATATTGCTCTGTTTGAGCTGTTTAACTTCACGGTCCATGATTTCGATTGGTTCTTCGACGAATTGTAGTTTCTCGTCGACATGGATTTCTTCAAGAGGAATGGTGAGGTCTTCCTTTGCAAGACACTTTTTAAGGTTCGAGACGTGAAAGGTATTATGTACTCCGGCGAGTTGTTGCGGTAACTCGAGTCGATAAGCTACCGGTCCAATGCGCTCTATGATCTTGAACGGGCCTACATATCTTGGGTTCAGTTTACCCCTTTTGCCGAAACGTATTACACCTTTCCAAGGTGACACCTTTAGCATAACCATGTCCCCGACCTGAAACTCTAATGGTTTCCTTCGAACATCAGCGTAGCTCTTTTGGCGACTTCGGGCTGTTTTCAATCTCTCCTTGATTTGTACTATCTTCTCAGTCGTTTCGTGTATGATCTCGGGACCAGTTAATTGCCGATCTCCTACTTCATTCCAACAGATAGGAGATCTACACTTCCTTCCATACAATGCTTCGAATGGTGCAGCTCCAATGCTCGCATGATAACTATTATTATACGAGAATTCTGCTAACGGTAGATACTTATCCCATCCGTTTCCAAAATCGATCACACATGCCCTGAGCATATCTTCAAGAGTCTGAATTGTTCTTTCACTCTGCCCATCGGTCTGCGGATGATATGCGGTACTCATATCCAAACGAGTTCCTAGTGCCTCCTGTAGTGATTGCCAAAACTTTGAGGTAAATCTACCATCACGATCGGATATAATGGAAATAGGTATTCCATGTCTTGAAACAACTTCCTTTATATACAATCGTAATAGTTTCTCCATTCTATCCGTTTCCTTTATAGGCAAGAAATGTGCAGACTTGGTGAGACGATCAACAATCACCCAAATGGTGTCGTATCCCCAGGCAGTCTTTGGTAACTTCGTGATAAAATCCATGGTAATACCATCCCACTTCCATTCTGGGATTTCTGGTTGTTGAAGTAACCCTGACGGCTTCTGGTGTTCTGCTTTGACCTTAGAACAAGTTAAACACTCCCCAACATATGTTGCAACGTCGGTCTTTAAATTAGGCCACCAATATCGTGTCTTAAGATCTTGATACATCTTTCCAACTCCAGGATGTATCGAGTATCTTGTCTTATGTGCCTCGTTCAATATCAACTTCCTTAATCCACCCAACTTCGGTACCCAAATACGATTTGCAAAATATCGAATTCCATCTTCCCGCATAACGAGTTGCTTCTCATACTTCTTCATTATTTCATTTCCTTTATTTTCTTTAGTAAGTGCTTCTCGTTGAACTTCTTTGATTTGTGAGTTGAGATTCATGCGAATTTTTATATTCATTGCTCTAACTCGAATTGGTTCTCGTTCCTTTCTGCTTAAAGCATCAGCCACCACGTTCGCCTTCCCGGGATGATAACGAATTTCACAATCATAGTCGTTTATTAACTCGACCCACCTACGTTGCCTCATGTTCAATTGTTTCTGATCAAAAATATGTTGAAGGCTTTTATGATCAGTAAACACAGTGAATTTAACCCCATACAAGTAGTGTCTCCACATCTTCAATGCAAACACGACTGCTCCCAATTCTAGATCATGCGTCGTATAATTTCGCTCGTGAATCTTCAATTGTCGGGATGCAAATGCAATTACTTTCTTTCGTTGCATAAGAACACAACCAAAACCTTGTCGCGAAGCGTCACAATATATTTCAAAATCATCGTTCCCTTCTGGTAACGATAAAATAGGCGCCGTAGTTAACTTCTTCTTCAGTATTTGAAATGCGTTCTCCTGCTCCGAGGTCCATTCGTATTTCTTCCCTTTTTGCGTTAACATTGTCAACGGCTTAGCTATTCGGGAAAAATCTTGAATAAACCTTCTATAATAACCGGCTAAACCCAAAAATTGGCGTATCTGCGTTGGTGTCTTAGGAGTCTCCCATTTTTCAATGGCTTCAGTTTTTGCTGGATCAACCTGAATTCCTTCGCTATTAACAACATGACCAAGAAATTGCACTTCTTTCAACCAAAAAGCACACTTAGAAAATTTAGCATATAGTTGTTCTTTTCTTAACAACTCCAATATCAACCTTAAATGCTCTTCATGCTCTTGCTCACTCTTGGAATAGATAAGAATATCATCAATGAAAACGATAACAAACTTATCTAAATACGGACTACAAACTCGATTCATGAGGTCCATGAATACAGCTGGCGCATTTGTCAATCCAAACGGCATGACCAAAAATTCGTAATGACCATAACGTGTCCGAAAAGCAGTTTTCGGAATGTCCTCTTCTTTGACGCGTAGTTGATGATAGCCCGATCTTAAGTCGATTTTTGAATAAACACATGATCCTTGGAGTTGATCAAATAAGTCGTCAATTCTCGGTAGTGGATACCGATTCTTGATAGTTAACTTATTTAATTCACGATAATCTATACACATCCTAAAAGATCCATCTTTCTTTTTAACAAATAGAATCGGAGCTCCCCACGGTGAAGTACTTGGTCGTATGAATCCATGATCCAGTAATTCTTTTAACTGACTCTGAAGTTCTTTTAACTCGGACGGTGCAAGTCTATATGGAGCACGAGCCACTGGTGCAGCTCCTGGTACTAAATCTATTTGAAATTCTACAGATCTAAATGGAGGTAATCCCGGCAACTTTTCCGGAAAGACTTCAGGAAAATCTCTTGCCACAGGCACGTCATTGATGCTCTTCACTTTTTCCTTTGTTTCGACTTTATTAACATGTGCTAAGATAGCATAGCACCCTTTCTTCAAGCACTTTTGAGCTTTCAAATAACTAATGAGTTTTAGCTTTGAGTTACCCTTCTCTCCATAAATCATTACTGGCGTTTTATCCTTACGAGGAATGCGAATTGCCTTCTTGGCGCACACAACTTCAGCTCCTATTTTGGACATCCAGTCCATGCCGACTATTACATCAAAACTTCCTAATTCTACGGGTATCAAGTCGATTTTAAACGTTTCTCCGGCTAGATTTATTTCACAACCACGACAAATTTTATCGGCTTTAATTAGTTTACCATTAGCTAACTCAATCAAGTACTTAGCATCCAGAGGTAATGATGAACAATTCAATTTAGTGTAAAAATTTCTACACACATAACTTCTATCGGCGCCAGTATCAAATAAAATAGATGCTGATAAGTTATTAATGGTAAACGTACCCGTAACAAGCTCCGGGTCTTCTCGTGCCTCTCTAGCATTAATAACAAACGCTCTTCCACGTGCAGGTCCGCCATTCTGATTCGGGCACTGGCTCTTATAATGACCTTGTTTTCCACACCCAAAACAAGTAATGTTAGCCAAAGCAGTTCTATTTGCGTTGGTGGCAGGAGTCTTGTTACCATTTGCATTTGTAACGAGAGCCTTACAATCTTCAGCAAGATGTCCCTGTCGATTGCATTTGGTGCACAACACACTACAGTAACCAAAGTGATGTTTGTGACAACGGTTGCATAAAGGACTTTGTCCTTTGTAACCAAAGCCTGAACCGCTACCCGCACCTTTCGGGGTTTCTGGTTTCTTAAAAGATTGCTGTTGGTAACCTCGATCATAATTTCCGTTCCACTTCCTTTTGTTACTCGATACCTTCTCCTCAGTAGTGAATGCTTTCTTATCCAGAATGACCTGATCCATTAACTCGTTCGCCATGGTTATAGCTTCATGAATTGTCTTAGGTTTCGACGCCGTAACGTTTGCCTTGACCTTTTTGGGCAAACCACCTTTGTACATTTCAATCTTCCGTGCTTCGGTTGGAACCAATTCAGGACATAGTAAAACCAATTCCATGAATCGCTGATTGTAGTTGGTGATTTCAGTACCAACCACCTTCAAACTTCGTAACTCATCTTCTAACTTAATAACCTCATTCCTTGGACAATACTCGGTGATTATCATTGCTTTGAATTCTTCCCATGGAGTATCATAAGCTACATCTCCTCCTACCGCCTTCACATAATTCTTCCACCATGTGAGTGCACTATCTTGTAAAGTGCACGATGCAAACTTGGTCATGTCTTTTTCATCACAACCACTGATTTTGAACACCGTCTCCATCTTTTCTATCCATCGGGTTAAACCGATCGGTCCTTCCGTTCCACTGAATGATGATGGCTTGCAAGCTTGAAACGTCTTGTAGGAGCATCCTACACGAGGATTTGGGTTAACTGCAGCAGCTCTTGCAGCCTCAACCCATAGCATTCTATCGTTCACTCGCTGGTTGATGAGTTCCTCGAGTTCTTGTTCCGTCATTCGATTCAATCGCGCCATTTCCTAATGAAAGAAAATAATTATTCACATGGAATATTATAGATGTAGTGTGTATTTATAGTACATTTATAGCTTGTTAATAATATGAACCAGGTATTATTATAAAAGCCTTTTCTTCTTATTAGCGTTTTATAATTATATCTTGGGTAGTACCTACCCGTTAATGTTCATACTTAATAGCTTAGTACAGAACCAATTACTACAATCTAAATAATACTTAACCATGGAAAATTATTGCATTTCATACTTCGCTATTTTACATATGCTTACATCAAACTTTAAACAAACCACACTAATAATATTATACAAAACATTATATGATTCCATGGTTTAATTCGGCAGCGCATCGTTTGGTCTATTTCCCAAAACATTTATGTCCAGGGAATCCCCCAACGCGAATCCTAGCTGTCTCCCTACGTTTTGGCTGAGGAGCCGAAGAACTAGACGCCGGGATAGCACTAATAGGAATAGCGGGGATAGGGGTGGTAGTGTTTAGTGGAATTGGTGCCACTTCATTCTCATTAAACTCGGGATTTGGATTTTCTAATTCACTAGCTTTTCGTTTCTTTCCTAGTTCGAACTCGTCTTTTGTAATTTCCTGTATTTCTTCCTCGGGTTCACTTTCCTCCTCGGGTTCACTTTCCTCCTCGGGTTCACTTTCCTCCTCGGGTTCACTTTCCTCCTCGGGTTCACTTTCCTCCTCGGGTTCACTTTCCGGGTTCTCTATAGTCGGTTCATCCGGAATTTGTGAGTCTTCCCTAAAGATATTATTTTCGTCATCGGATAGGTTAATGACTGAAACACCATCTGAAGATTCTGGTTCGGAGTCGCTGAACGTGATGACAAGTTTTGAGCCCGACATCTATCACACAACAACTAACCCATTAGTACTACATAATATTTACATATAAATTTTAACCAACAATGATAAGCAATGGTTTTTAAATCCGACCCGGTCAAAGTCCAGACTTACTAATGTATCCTAACGACTTATCAGTTAGACACACTAATGCAAACCTGGTTCGCTAAGACCACCGCTCTGATACCACATGTCATAACCCGTCCTTAACCATAAGAACGTGTTAGATAACGTATGATTTCATTGCGAGGTATTGACCTCTATATGAGACATTTTTAAAAGAAAAACTGCATATATTATACATTACAAACCACAACCATTATTTTTGTTACAAGCTTAAGACAATAAAAAGAAGATTAACGTTTAGCGATAATCTTCGACTTACAAACTTTACAAATGATAATAACAACACGGTTTCTAGCATATTTTACAGTACAACATCTCGGATATGCAGTTTTATTTTTGACACAAACATGCGTACGCAAGATCCTGCTTAGATCCAACATAATGCAGCGGAAGCTTTAGAAATCACCTGAGAATAGACATGTTTTAAAAGGTCAACATAAAGTTGGTGAGATATAGGTTTAATGCCGGCAGCAATATATATATAGACCACAAGATTTAGTATATAAACAGTTTAATAAAAGTATTCTAAGTGGTTGAGCACTTGGTAACCATACTTAACATTTTCACGTCGCATATTCCCTTTAATATGAAATCTTACTACACCGTACCAAGTGTAGTCACAAAACGAAGTACTGTGCAACCGTTGAATACTGGTCGTCCAGTCCGGTTGGGGTTGTCAGGCCCGATAGATCTATCAACAGGATTCGCGTTTACAATACCGCTGTAAATATTAGTTACCAAGCTACAGGGAAGTATGCCAGTGGTACAACTCAACGTAGAATATATTTTTCAGTTACTTGTGTCCATAATGTAAAACATAAAATACATGTATTCTCATCCCGAAATATTTAGAGTTTAAAAGTGGGACTATATACTCACTCTTGTCTTGATGATATAAATAATTTGACTCGGTCTTCCGGTTGATATCACGAACCTATCCATATATAATATATCAATATGTTTTCATTTTTAAACAAACGTTATAAATATATACTTGTTATACTTTTAATACTTTGAATAATTCCTTAGTCCGTAGTTAGCAGTCCGATGTTAGTAATTCAATTTTAATGGTTCATTTTTAGATGTTTAATATACCCGCAATGAAATAAATAAAACCCCCAACGAAATCAATAAAACCCCATCGTATATGTATTGGTCGAGATTAATCTTGACCCATGGTACCGGTGTTGTCAAATGACGTGTTGCGTACATAAAGTACCGGTGTTGTCAAATGACGTGTTGCGTACAATCATGGGATCTTATGATTAATCTTCTCGTGTTGCTTACGGGTGATCCTGAACCATATGAAATTGAATTATGAGTACATATATATAAAATATCATGTTATCTTATAAAGATGTGATTTTATGTAAATTTTTCCAATGAATCCCGAAGTCAATTAAGTCTTGGATAACCAATTTTGTTTCGGTCATAGTTTCTTCGTTACAAGTCCGTTTTCGTTGATTCAAATTGCCATCTTCTTGGATCGAGTTCTTCTTTAAGACTATGAACTGTAAATACCTTGGTTTGTATTCAAAATCATACGGCATAGGTGAAAGTTTAGTGAAACATATGAAGTTAAACATTTTTGTTACAACAAAATCATTTAATGACCATTTTTCCAACAATACTTATACTTTGAAAAACCAAGTTTTACCTTGTTAAATTAGCATATACATAAGTTATATTACAGGTCTTGAAGTATTTTAAAGTTAAGTTAGAAGGATCTATTTAGTTTGCAAACAAGTTTGAAAACATTCAAACTATGTTCTTGTTGTTAAACTTGTATACCACAAAATATGATAGCTATATATATATGAATCGAATAAGGTTATGAACATAGATTCTACCTCAAGTTCCTTGGATGAAGTTGCTGTAAAAGAGAAGTAAGAAGCTAGAATCAAAAGGGTGTTGGAAGTGGATGAAAGATTGGAAGTAAGTTGGTGTTCTTGGAAGGATTTCTTGAAGTGTTTTTGTATGGTTTTCTTATGGTGTTTTAGTATGGTTTTTGAAGCTAGATTTTCATAGATGTGAGCTGAAATGATTAAGGGGTTTAAGGCTCATAAATGTGTGTGTTTTAGAGCTAGTGATCTAGTGAAGAAAATGGAAATGAGCATGTATATATATACACATATAAAAACGTGATATATAGATACATGATATGTATAACTTTGTTTTGTTACAAATAAGTCTTGATAAATGACTAAAGATGGTTCCCACAAGTTGTTATCATGTCCCTTAATCATTCATGGCTGATCATTGGTATTTCCTATTGGTATATACCAATAGTAAATACATCTAGAAGCTAGGTATGATACGAGTACAAATACTCTAGGTATACGTATAGAAATTTTGTGAAAAATGGAATGAGGATTCAAATATAGCTATCTTTTGTGAATACACTTATATGGTTTTATGTATTTAAGTCTTTAAAAGTGATTAAATACATTACTTATACGATATATGTATAACATTATAAGTCTTAAGTATTTATGTCAAATAACGTTACGTATAGTTATCGTTTTGAAAACTTAAGTTAGTAGTTTCAAAATATACTTGTAACTTGTTGTTATTAATACAAAATGAGATATTAAAACATTCATTAATCATGTTAAATATGTATATATACATGTATATACACAAACGTATAATTATCATATATTGTATAGTTCGTGATATCATCAGTCAAACTAGATGATCAAACGTTGTGTAAAACTCTTTTCGGAAATATAAATCTCGACAATTTGGATTGCTTATCATGTTGGTAAGGTTTAATTTATGTAAATATTAATCTTATAAGTATAGAACGATCGAAAAAGTGCGGGTCGTTACAATTATTTTATTATTTTTATCATTATTATTATTATCAATATTAATATTATTTTATCAAATAAATATGCGTACAAAGATATTTTTACCACACGTAATGTAATTACATTAATAATACATACCACTATATTTTTATGATATTAAGTGAATTTTATAAATTTTATTATTTGAGATATATAAAAGTATATTTTATTCATATATGAATTTTAATATAAATTTTTATTTATTAATAAATGACTTGTATTATTTAGTATAATAAGATCTGATAAATATATTTAAATATATAAAACTACTATATATAAGTTATATAATAAACATGTATAGATTTTGGAAGTCATTTTAGGTCAAGTTGACTTTTGTTGACTTTTGCATGTCGGTCTCGAGCATTAGGATTATGATACACTACGACTTGACCTAAATTGTTAGACAGATATTGACCAACATATAAATATATATACTTAATATAGGTTCGTGAATTCGAGACAAACACTGCACTTGTTCAGTGCCGTCATATACATAATTGCTACGAAATACAGTATTGTGAGTTTCATTTGCTCCCTTTTTATATATATTTTTGGGCTGAGAATACATGCGCTGATTTATAAATGTTTTACAAAATAGGCACAAGTACTAAAACTAATTCTATGTGGGTTTAAACCAGAAATATACCCTTAGCTTGGTAACATTAAACTACTTGTCTATGTACGGTAGGCGCGAATCCTAAAGATAGATCTATTGGGTCTGACAAACCCCATCCTGACTATGGGATGCTTTAGTACTTCGAGGTTATTTTAAACACACCTGATCTGGTATACTTCAGAGGGTAAAACATGAACGTTAAAGCTTGTTACCGGGTGCCTACAACTTATAGAATACTTTTATACACTTGCGAGTGTACGGATATTTATAGAAACTGAAATCTTGTGGTCTATTACTATTACGGAAATGATGGATTATGATAAACTAATGAACTCACCAACCTTTTGGTTGATACTTTAAAGCATGTTTATTCTCAGGTATTAAAGAATTCTTCCGCTGTGCATTAGCTCATTTTAAGGATATTACTTGGAGTCATTCAAGACATACTTTGAAAGACGTTGCATTCGAGTCGTTGAGTTCATCAAGATTAATATTAAGTCAATTATAGTTGGATGTAATATGAAATGGTATGCATGCCGTCAATTTTTGATGTAAAGAAAGTTTGTCTTTTAAAAACGAATGCAATGTTTGTAAAACGTATCATATAGAGGTCAAATACCTCGCGATGTAATCAACTATTGTGAATCGTTTATAATGTATATGAACGGGTCCTTTCAGTTGGTATCAGAGCGGTGGTCTTAGCGAACCAGGTCTTGTATTAGTGTGTCTAACTGATAGTTGTTAAGATGCAATAGTGAGTCTGGACTTCAACCGTGTCTGCATGTCAAAAGTTTTGCTTATCATTTTTAGTCGGAAATCATCTACTTACCATCCTTAGGAAATTACCTGCTTATCATTCTTAAGTCTAGACGCATTTTCCTACATTTATTGTATAATAGTGTATAGACGAATTCTTATCTTAGCATATCTGTTACTGTGAACTTTGACTGACATCTTTCAAAGATTCCTCCGTAATTTATGGGATTTTGGTATTATGTATACATATGTAAATTATATATTGAAGAATACCAAATCTAAATTCTACAATCTATTTCATACCAAAAAAATTCTTTCCCTGATCATACAAGATGGATCCCTCAACCAGTTCGAGTTCCTTGAATTCCGACAGCTATGCCGATATGGATTTCCATATGAGCTCCGAAAGCAGCATGATCGAAATGGATCAACCAATTAGCCATCATCTATTCTGGATGAATTGGGGATGGGTTCGTAATCTACTTAACCATTGGAGACAAGAAGAAGGCGATCCCTTTCATCCACCACATTGCCCTCTTGGCAATGAACCTGAAGCACTTACCGGCGAACCTGTCCGAAACACCATTTTCTTTCTCATTTCCAGAGTATCTCGTCATGATTATATACTACACCAAATTCTAGATCTTATTTATCCGCTCGTCCGAACCGACAATCACCCCGGTGTAATAGAAGAAGTCAACGAGCTTCGCGCTCGGGTAGTGGCTTTGGAGAATATGGTGCAAAGGTTACAAACACCAGCAGTAGAACCAGCAGCATAACCAGTACCATCATCAATAACATCAACAGTACCATTACCACTACCAACAACAACCGCATCGCAAATCTCAACTTCACAATCTGTCCCACGAGCATCGACGTCATACGCCATGTAGATACCAAGGAATACCACAACGATGAAGTATTGATTCATAACTTCATTGGGGAAACATTCTACGGTGATTATGTAATTTCTAAAGTTTAGAAATTATCTATCCTAGCCTTAACCATAAATCAAATGAGTTTAATTTAATATTAACTCATTAAATCAATATTACATCTGAAGAAATATACACATATATATTTCCATAAAGACTATAATAAAATTCTTTTGTACAAAATATTAATTGTGAAATTTTTTTTAACGGGTAGGTAATACCCGAGAGATATATAAATTCACAATTAATATGTTACATTCTTCGAATCTGATTCAGCAAATCATCCATTATACTCCCTACTTTCACAACAATATACATTCTTTTATAGAAATCAAAACAACCATACTCATTCAAAATCTAATTACATATTCTGATTTTGAAATCTCAGAATTCGATTCAAGATATAACCGAAATCATCACTCTTAGATTCCTACATCTTTCAAAACTATACTTTGACTTCAAAACTGTCCTAGAACCTCATTTCTATTCATGGAACTCACAAAAATATTTGTATCATTCAAAATCTTAGAACATCATATGTATATTAACAATTACAATATGTGTTCAAACACTTCGAAATTCCTAAAGACATGCGAGATGATGATCCAACCACATATTACCCACTGTCATGCATCTGAAAAGCTCTCGAAACCAAAGTTATAGTTTAACACGTATCCGTGTCAGATCCTTTGATATTTATTACCAAATATAATTTTTCAATCTCTTTCCAAAATAGACAGTTTAGTCACAGCCCCAGCAAATCACCTTCATTTGTTTATACGAATAAACCTTATTATAACAATTACCCCTTCATCATTGTTACCGGAGAACCTTTCATATCTCGCCACATTAGCAGTAAACTTATCAACAACTTCATTAACCTTCGACTTAAGCCTCTCCGAAAAGCCACTATACTTATTCATTAAAACCCCATCATGTACTCACCTACATCCTGTAACAATAATTGTCACACCAACTACTGGGAATTAGCAATCAGTATTTTGAATTTCGCGACAATTTTACGTCAAAAGTTATA
This sequence comes from Rutidosis leptorrhynchoides, assembly GCF_046630445.1. NCBI lineage: Eukaryota > Viridiplantae > Streptophyta > Magnoliopsida > Asterales > Asteraceae > Rutidosis > Rutidosis leptorrhynchoides. The sequence continues at coordinate 296,146,269 of NC_092340.1, forward strand.
CATATAACGTCTATCTCCTAGACTTACATACTTCGAATGTGAATTTTCTGAAAAACATCCCAAACTATGAACTAGTTCTCCGAAATTGGAAAAATGCTGATGAAGCAGCAAAAACTGTAAACGACTTTAACAGTCAAAAGTTTGATGATAAAGAATAGTATAGTGGTAAAGCTGAGAAAAAGAGAAGGTTTGAAACTGGAAAATGGATTGAGCAGACCATGAAGGAGGCTGTGGACAAATCACAAAGACTAAACCTGCCTTCAAAGGATCCAAATGATTCAGTGTCTACTGAAATCGTTAGCAAACACCTTACTTCTTATTATAAACCTTCACAGACAAATCTTCTTTATCATCCATATTATCGTATCTTTTATTATAATATCTTCGATATTCCTGAAGATATTTTCACAACTATTCTTATCCGATATCTTTTATCTCTTCGCAATATCTGCGTTACAACATAAAAAGAAACTGTGTTAGTTTCTAAATTTAAAAAAAAATTTTGAATTTAAAATAGGAATGTTTTTGAAGTAGTGTTGGGAACTGAAGCATGAGTTAGTATAATATAATAACACTTGATCAACGTGATTATATTACAGTAAGTCATGCTGAGTTTCTAATGGAACGTGATGATTCACAGAACATACCGTCATCATGTACTGTTTACACGACTCTTACATTCTACCCAATTTTCAAACATATTAAGAACATATCATCTTGATCGCTCTATATTTTCGGATATTCTGGTAATTTGCCAAATCAAGATCGTGCCATTACGATTTTCTTCTTGGAACATTAACTATGTTCATCCAAAAATTCATATCTACGAATTCTGGACTATTATCCGCTTGACTTAAGATCGGGAAGAGAAAACGAAAGCATGAAGCTCCGAAATATAATGGAGAATATAAAGCCCGATAACAACCCCGAAATTACAAACCGTGTATATAAATGCGTATAGCAATATAAAGACACGGGAGAATGAAAAACATAATAACCCCAAGGTAATGGTAGAAGAAAATAACTTCCTCCGGTGGTAGATGAAAAAGAAGAATGACAGATATGAAAGTTAAAAGTATATCAAGAATCAATACTGGATGAAGCATATTAACGAATGCTTTAAAGTATGAATTGGGGAGAAAGACTAGAAGGTGTGAGCTGTGGAAATAAAGAAACGAAGGGGGTGGAATTATAGTAAAATATCAGACAGAGAAATCGAGACAGATTATCGCATTTAATCAAAGAAGATCCTGATTTCCTTAATCGCCGAAGAACCAAATCTTATTGCAAAGATTTTCTTTAAATCCCATGAATTCAATCATAACTACGTCATCGGTTAAAACGAATATACGTTTACTCATTTCACTCTCTTGCGATAGCTTCACTAATACTCTTCGCGTAATCAAATTGTTTTATCTATATTACTCAATGATGATAAAACTCTATTTATCAACTCATATTCGTCATTAAAACATTTTTATAGTTAGCCATGACGACCTCGATCAAATTTCGGGATGAAATTTCTTTAACGGGTAGGTACTGTGACGATCCGGAAATTTCCGACCAAATTTAAACTTAACCTTTATATGTTTCTGACACGATAAGCAGAATTTGTAATGTTGAATCTCAAAAAGTTTGGAACTACATTCATGTAATCAATTACCCTTTGACCGTGTTCGACGAATTCACGAACAATTATGTGTATATAGATATATATATATAATATATAATATTAACTGAAAACATTAACAAAGTATTAGATATATGATACTTTACATAAACATATTTGTTTCGATATATTTATTGACAGAATTAAGAGATAATATCAAATGATTGAATTATCAGATACATTATGATATGATTACGGGCCTATGTTATGAGGTCCACTGTGATTTAAGAAATCTATTTTTTTTGACAACTCAATACTTAACCAGTATAATAAAGATAACGATATTTATATTTTATTTTATTAAATATATATATATATATATATATATATATATATATATATATATATATATATATATAACGATTTAAATTAATATTATATATATTTTTATACGCGTATTATACGTACATAGTTTTATACTTTTACTATACTTTAACTTTACCTTTACTTTACTTTTACTTTACTTTAACTTTAATAATTCATACTTTAATAATTCACTTTAATAATTCATACTTTAATAATTCACTTTAATAATTCATACTTTAATAATTCACTTTAATAATTCATACTTTAATAATTCACTTTAATAATTCATACTTTAATAATTCACTTTAATTCATACTTTAATAATTCACTTTAATAATTCATACTTTAATAATTCACTTTAATAATTCATACTTTAATAATTCACTTTAATAATTCATACTTTAATAATTCACTTTAATAATTCAAAAATTTATTATAAATAGAATTCAATAGGTTTCATTATTTCATAGAAACTTGAAAATATATTTCTCTAAACTCTCTCAATCGAATTACATATATATATATATATATATATTTACTTAGTATTATTTCAAGATATTATTAGTATACATAAAATACTACGACAGAGTTATATTCAGACGATTTCAAAATAAGTTTTCAAATGGGATAGAGCTAAGGAAATTATGGGTTATAGCTATGAAGGTTATGGGTATTGATCGAGGGTATTGCTCGTGAGGTCAACCTAACGTTTATCATTTTCGTTGCATCTACGTACTTTCCTGCAATATTGAATCACAATATTGATACGTGAGCATTCATATCTTATCTTTTATATATTAATAGTGTATCCCTGACTAGTGCTCGAGTATATATGATTATGCATGTTTGTATGCTTAGTTTAGTCGTTAAATAGTTTATGATAAATCACAAATTTGATACATATGCTACTGAGATAAGTTATATGATATGCATGTCGTTGAAAATCTGAAGAAAAAATTAATAACTTTTCATTTAGAAATCGTGTGGTTTCGATGAACGGATTAAAAGATATGGTCAATTGAATTATCATTAATTTTAATATTATTATTAAAACGATTATTATAACTGTTATCAGTTGATGTAATTACTAAAATTATCTTTATTACTAAAAATTAATATTTTTATTGAAACTATTATTTTATTATTTTTATCATTATTATTATTATTATCAATATTAATATTATTTTATCAAATAAATATGCGTACAAAGATATTTTTACCACACGTAATGTAATTACATTAATAATACATACCACTATATTTTTATGATATTAAGTGAATTTTATAAATTTTATTATTTGAGATATATAAAAGTATATTTTATTCATATATGAATTTTAATATAAATTTTTATTTATTAATAAATGACTTGTATTATTTAGTATAATAAGATCTGATAAATATATTTAAATATATAAAACTACTATATATAAGTTATATAATAAACATGTATAGATTTTGGAAGTCATTTTAGGTCAAGTTGACTTTTGTTGACTTTTGCATGTCGGTCTCGAGCATTAGGATTGTGATACACTACGACTTGACCTAAATTGTTAGACAGATATTGACCAACATATAAATATATATACTTAATATAGGTTCGTGAATCCGAGACAAATACTGCACTTGTTCAGTGCCGTCATATACATAATTGCTACGAAATACAGTATTGTGAGTTTCATTTACTCCCTTTTTATATATATTTTTGGGCTGAGAATACATGCGCTGATTTATAAATGTTTTACGAAATAGGCACAAGTACTAAAACTAATTCTATGTGGGTTTAAACCAGAAATATACCCTTAGCTTGGTAACATTAAACTACTTGTCTATGTACGGTAGGCGCGAATCCTAAAGATAGATCTATTGGGTCTGACAAACCCCATCCTGACTATGGGATGCTTTAGTACTTCGAGGTTATTTTAAACACACCTGATCTGGTGTACTTCAGAGGGTAAAACATGAATGTTAAAGCTTGTTACCGGGTGCCTACAACTTATAGAATACTTTTATACACTTGCGAGTGTACGGATATTTATAGAAACTGAAATCTTGTGGTCTATTACGATTACGGAAATGATGGATTATGATAAACTAATGAACTCACCAACCTTTTGGTTGACACTTTAAAGCATGTTTATTCTCAGGTATTAAAGAATTCTTCCGCTGTGCATTAGCTCATTTTAAGGATATTACTTGGAGTCATTCAAGACATACTTTGAAAGACGTTGCATTCGAGTCGTTGAGTTCATCAAGATTAATATTAAGTCAATTATAGTTGGATGTAATATGAAATGGTATGCATGCCGTCAATTTTTGATGTAAAGAAAGTTTGTCTTTTAAAAACGAATGCAATGTTTGTAAAACGTATCATATAGAGGTCAAATACCTCGCGATGTAATCAACTATTGTGAATCGTTTATAATGTATATGAACGGGTCCTTTCAGTTTGACATGTTGACCAATATTTGACATGAACCTACTGATGTTAACTTTAGTTGACTACTTTGACCAAGTTTGACTTTCGATTTGACTTCGGTTGACTTTGTTTGACTTGCATGATATAGTTGACTTCTACTTTGAAACGCGTCGAGTCGAGCAATAAGACAACGTACACTATGAAACCCCACTTATATAAGATACATATATTGACCAACCTACATACGTATACTTAGGTTACATTACTCGGGTCTAAACCGTACAAGTCATTTGTCTTTCATTCCGAGCTTATTCAAAGGTGAGTCTACATTCCCGCTTTTTACATGTTTTCAGGGTTGAGAATACACGCTGTTACATTTACATTTTCAATTACTTTTATATTGGCATGAGTACTACACATATGCATAATGAGTTTGTTCAAAAAGCCTCTAGCTTGAATACTTTTAATACCATCGGTGTAAGCACAATTTAGATGGACGGATCCGTTAGGTTGACAACCTCACCCACTATAAAAGCAGTGGTGCATTTATTTTGAACATTAAATACATTTGAACAAGTGTATAACATTTTACGAGGTAAGGTCGGGTGTAGTAGTTTCTATACTCGGGTCATTGCTAGTATTCAGGTGCTCGGTTTATGCAAGCGATATAATCTTGTGGTCAAGGAAACTAAACTATTTTTCTGATAACTGTTTTTTTCAGATACTGTTACATTACTTTAAACCTGTAGATTCACCAACATTATTTGTTGACCTGTTTTTGCGTGTTGTTATTCTCAGGTCCTTAAGAGGTATGCTTCCGCTGTGTTTGCTGCATGACTGGCCGTGGAGTCAGCATTTGATTTTAAAGAACATTATTTACTTTCGCATTTAAAACTTTTATACTGTTTAAATACTGTTGGCCTGTGGTTACGATCACAACAGTGTTTCTATTTTGGGATTATTGACTTTTGTTTTTGAAAGTTAATATTTTTAAATAAAATTAAATGCGATTGCTTTAAACATCTCATATAGAGGGCGTAACTGTTAACTGTGGGACCGGAATTAACACGCCGTCAGATGGTAATTTGGCGGGGTGTTATACACACAAACGAACTTGTGCGTAACATAATTCGTCGAGAGGGGAGGTAGTAAGCCAATTATCATTTCAAAAGTCGATAGTTAAACCATCTCCAACTTGCATTTTCCAGTTGTTGGCACCTGTTATACATTCCATATCCTCCGAATTGAAAGACACAATATCCTTCCAAATAGAAGAAGGTTTTGAACCATTTAAGGAAGTTGTGTGTGACAGTAGCTTGCCTCGTAAAGAGTGGGCGAATGAAGAAAGCACCACTTCCTTCCATAAGGTATCACTGTTATCGTTAAGCTTTCCCCACCACTTAGTAATCATAGCCAAATTTTTTATGCGTAACGGGACTATATCCCATTTAATGAGACTCAGCTTTCTTTTATTACAATCCCCACCTCACAAAAAATTCCTCGCTAAGCTTTCAAGTTGACGAATAACCACCTTAGGGGCTTTATACAATGACATATAGTTGTTGGCATTAACCGTTTGATAACCGATCTAAAAACTATTGCCATTAAAAATACCCACTAGATATCATGAATAAATTCATGGTTGCTCTTCCTAGCTACTTGAGAAAACTCAATTGTCATTTGGGGGATACTGATTACCTTTAAAATATGACAATGAAAAGCATTTTTGCAACCTTTTTATACAAGTATACGAAACATACTTTAGAAACTCGCACTCGTTGTAACTTAAAAGCTCAATAACAATGCCTTGCTAGCAAAATTTGGGTATATGATGAAGATTTCTCATTTAAATCAAATGTGCAGAGAGCTGATAATTACTAGCAAAAACTTAAGTTGTGTGAAAGAGTGGATTCTCTCTTCTTTATATCATCAAAATTGAGCTTGAAATATCAACATTTTTACCTCTTTAGAGTATAAACAAGAAACAGAGAAGTAGTAATAAACTAGTATAATAATGGAACACATATCAAGCCAAATGCCCAATATCATATATCACAAGTTCAGGTCATGAAACTTAAAATCAGATACATTTCTAACAGAAACACAAAAATTTAGGTTATGTTCTTGACTAAAGAACTCAAAAGGGCACCTTATACATGGTGACTAGATCTTAAAACTGCTCAAGAACTGAATCTTGTGTCCACATAAACAGTAACAGTATGTTCTTGATTCAAGAACGCAAAAAAATACCATACAAGTAAAAAACATCAATCAACTACTTTAGTTTTCAGGAACCTGATTTCGTTAAAGATATTTTTAAGTTCTTGATGATCCATCATTTGTCCTAAAATCTTATCATCCTCATACACCTTTTTCCTCGGCTCACTAGCCTCGATAGATGACGGAAATAACAACTCAACTACCAGTCCTTTCTCAACTTGTGTATCATATCTGTCCTCATCGGTAGTCCTCACCGTCATCAAATTGTATACGTACACTACTTTTTTTTGCCCCAAACGATAAGCTCTATGAATAGCTTGTGTTTCCTTAGATGAATTCCAAACGACATCCAAAAGGACCACCCGAGACGCACCATAAAGATGAATCCCTTCAGAACAACAATTTATAGATGCCAACAACACTTTTACTTCACTTTTTGGATCGTTGAAATCATCAGTGATCGTTTGCCTTTGCCCACTCTTGTGATTTATCTTACCGTTTATGAGCGCTATCTCCCTTCCAACATCCCAACCGAAAGCAAGAGCAGTTTGGTCTTTCAACAACTCCAATGGATCGATAAATTGGCTAAAGATCAGAACTTTTTCGTGTAATGAAATACTGAGGCGAATAAGCTCCATAACAAACCTCGTTTTCACACCAGCATCAGGATTAAGTCGTTCCTTTTCAACTTCTTCCATGTTTATTAACTTCTTTTCTTCCTTCGTTAGAGGACAACGTAGGATTAAAGATGGATGAACAGACAACAAAGAAACTTTATGTTCATAATCGAAATTTTTTTTGGCCGAGCTAATTTTGAAACTATCGATTAGACCTTTTTGTAACGGTCGTGGATTCAAAACGATAACACTTTGTTTCAACTCGGGAAGCTTGCTTTTAAGAATATGTCCTTTATGATCATGAACAAAAGGCGATATGATCGCATTCAGCCTCTATATCTTGACATGTTGTTTTCTTCCTTCGTTGTCTCAAATCTGCAAAGGCTTTCTCTTTCACAATCTTCATCGCAGTTTCAGGCCTTACTAACCGAAGTGTATTAAAAAACTCCGTGAAATTGTTCTGAAACAGGGTTCCAGATAAAATCACGCGGTTTTTGGTCTTCATCTTCACTAGTGTGCTCCAAATGTTGCTATTTTTGCTACGGGCTGTATGGCCTTCATCAAGAACCACTAATCCCGGCATATCAAGCAAAACATCCCCCATTTTTTCAACATTTGGGTTGCGTGTGTTCGAATTTCCAGCTAGCTTTGTATACAAGTTGTAGCTTATTCCAAGAACGCTTCCACCGTTACACCAAGACTTTATCTTCATAGCACGAATCAAATCTTTACTACGCCCCGAATAACCATTTTTCAACGATTCATAGTTGTTAAGATTAATAAACGAAATCCCAACTTCCCATTTCTTAAATTCAGCTTCCAAATTGGAAGTATCCTCGGAGGAACAACTATGACGGGGCGACATTTGGGAAACTTTTTAATAAACGACTCAATAAATGCGATAGTCAAAAGGGTTTTACCAGTTCCCGGAGCATGTGAGATGATGCAACCACCACCACTGCCAAGTTTTTTTAACCCCGAAAGCTCAATCGAACCTGCCAAATTTTCCCACAAAAACTTGAACCCTTCACGTTGATGGGGATACAAATTTCTCCGAATGGTAATAGGAAGGAGCCCAAAAACTGCTCCTTTGTCTTGCTTGCAAACATCAACTGGGTTCCAGTCTGAATCTTCAAAAGACATGTTTCCAAAACTAGACATATGTTGCTCATCAAAACGTCGACTTATTTTTGACCTATAAGGTACATAGTTCGCCTGCAACGCAATTTTCATGTGATTGAGAATATAGATATTAGCTCAAATACACTTTTTTCAAAATTTTATTACATTTTACACTTTTTTTAAAAAATAATTGCGTCAATACACTGTCACTTCAAACAAGATTTTGTTCGAACACAGTGTAAGCCGTTCGAACACAGCAAACGACATCGAAATCGACAAAAATGGCTCGTACACATTATTTGAGTTCGAACACAATGTATTGCATGTGTTCGAACATATTCTTCTTCGAACAACTATATAAGTTTGTTTGAACAAAATCTTGTTCGAAGTGACACTGTGTTGACGCAAATTTTAAATTAAAAGTGTAAAATGTACTAATAAACTTTTGAAAAAAAAAGTGTATTTGAGCTAATTTCCCGTGTGAATAATTCGGATACACAATCAGATAACATGTTGGTACAACAGAATGTTAATTACTCACTAGCTTTGGTATCACGTCTTTGCTCTCAAGAACAACGGTCCCGCATAAACGACATCTCAAGCCTATTTGCTCTTCAAAATAAATATCACCATGTTTCCCTCGTTCGCAAAGGTCAATACCCTCGTTATAATCATCTTCTTCGTGATTTTCAACCTTCATAAGAGATAAATTGAGAACATAAAGCACATAAAAAAAAAAAAAAAAAGGCGAGATAAAACTAACCATTGGAGTTGTGTTGGAATCCATTTCAGCACAAGTGAAGGCAAATTCCATATCTTCAAATAGGTGTTCCGCATCTGAGTCATAATCTTTTTTAATCGAAGACTCATCATCATCACTATCATTAAATCTGAATATATATTTAATACCATGATCATCTACGTTTCTATTAATCGAATTCAAAATAGCTTCTACAGAGCCAACTTTATCTTTTCTCCCACGCTTTATGAATTCTTGATGTTTGACGCCATTTGTGTTATCAAATTTATTGTAATGATGACCCTTTACGTTGGCTTTTGCATTTAACTTTTCATGAGCATCGACTTCATTTGTTGCTTTTTGATCCATTTTCGTGTTTGTTTTAGATTGCTTCTGAATTGTTGTCTGCTTCGAACTTTTTTAATGGTGAAAAAGTAGAATCGTCCGAGTCATCACTTTCACTTTCGCTAAAACTAATCAACTCAACTGCTTCCATACTACTTGCACTTTCATCCGCCTCTGCTACGTTGTTAACATTAAGAAACAGAAACTAGAAGTGTCAATATGGGTGGTCAGGGCGACCCAAAACACTTTTTTGTCCAGATATGTAGACCTCAATACAACAACAAAACCCAATACCACATGAGTGGTGTATGGGGAGGTGAGATGTAGACAATCCTTCCCCTATCCGAGAATAAAAACTGTTAGAAAATAAAAATAAAGTTTTGGGATCAGTTTAACATCATATCCCTTCTCATGTACAGCTCGTTACAGAAATCCACAGCTAGCACTTTCCAAATTTACTTAGGCTCCTTGCCTTAGATAGTTTGTAGCCGTTAGAGGCTTTGTGTATAAGTACAGCCTCATTGTATCATTGTAAAACCAATTCAAGCATTATCAATAAAGCATAATACGATCAGTTTATACAAATCATCATTGTTTTTTATTCTCAATATGGCATCAGAGCAGTGTGAATGATCCTTGATCAAAACAACACTATAATCTCAATCATTTGCCATTTTTTTTCTTCTTTTTCTCGTTTTTTTTTTTTGAGGGGCCATCATGAGTGATGACAGCAGCCAATCTCAAAACAACCAGATCACTGAATTAACCAACCAATTGGCTAGGTTACTTCAATCAAACCTGGATTCACAGCCTCAAAGACTATCAGATTCTTTGAAAATCAATGTTAGCCTCAACAATTCAAACTTTGCCCTCTGGTCCAGAATGATCAAGGTTGCAATAGGAAGCAAGTCAGGTTTTGGATTACTTACTGCTGAAACATCGAGTAAGTTAGGGTTGGGGATGACGGGTAAATTAGGGTTGGGGATTTTATCCCCAAATTCGTTTCAAGTTTTGCAAACAGACCCCTCATTTGACCAAACTTTACAATACGACCCCCCCCCCTTCCCTGCCTTTAAACATAAACCCCCAGATTATTCAAAATCCCAAAATAACCCCTCAAGTGCAAATTTTTTAACTGGACAGCCCCTAAATAATAATAATAATAATAATAATAATAATAATAATAATAATAATAATAATAATAATAATAATAATAATAATAATAATAATAATAATAATAATTCTTTTTCAAAAAACAAATCCGTTTTAAAAAAAAACGTTTCTTATACTAATGTCGTATCGAATAAAACAAAAAATGATGAATGGATTATTGACTGTGTTGCTACGGACACCCTGACGTTTGATGAAAATGATATTTATTTAAAATCAAAACCTAACAAAAATAAAATTAAGACTGCAAATGGAGGGGTTATCCAAGTCAAAGGGGGAGGAACGGTGGAAATATCTCCAACATTAAAACTTAAAAATTGTTTATATGTACCCGCCCTCTCTCACAAATTATTATCTGTTAGTCACATAACCAAAGAACTTAATTGTACTGTGCTTTACACCCAACGTTCCGTCTCTTACAGGACATTCGAATGGGGGAGATAATTGGTCGTGGTACTGAATGTGATGGATTATACTATGTTAATGAAGTTACTCAAGACGGTACTATTATGCTAGCTCATGGGACTCGTGACAGACAAGCGTGGTTATGGCATAGACGTCTTGGTCATCCTTCATCTAGTTATTTAAGTATTTTATTTCCGGATTTGTTTTCTTCAAATAAAACACTCGAGTGTGAAACATGTATTTTGGCCAAAAGCCACCAAAACTCGTATAAAACTAGTAATACAAACACTGAACGTCCTTTTGGTTTAGTTCATTCTGATGTTTGGGGACCTGCAAGGGTTAATAAGGGACATATGAAATGTTCCGTTCTTATTGATTAAAAACGTTCCATATTAATTGATTTCGTTGCCAGGTTTTAACCTCTATATGAGACGTTTTTCAAAGACTGCATTCATTTTAAAACAAACCATAACCTTTATTTCATAAATAAAGGTTTAAAAAGCTTTACGTAGATTATCAAATAATGATAATCTAAAATATCATGTTTACACACGACCATTACATAATGGTTTACAATACAAATATGTTACATCGAAATTAGTTTCTTGAATGCAGTTTTTACACAATATCATACAAACATGGACTCCAAATCTTGTCCTTATTTTAGTATGCAACAGCGGAAGCTCTTAGTATTCACCTGAGAATAAACATGCTTTAAACGTCAACAAAAATGTTGGTGAGTTATAGGTTTAACCTATATATATCAAATCGTAATAATAGACCACAAGATTTCATATTTCAATACACATCCCATATATAGAGATAAAAATCATTCATATGGTGAACACCTGGTAACCGACATTAACAAGATGCATATTTAAGAATATCCCCATCATTCCGGGACACCCTTCGGATATGATATAAATTTTGAAGTACTAAAGCATCCGGTACTTTGGATGGGGTTTGTTAGGCCCAATAGATCTATCTTTAGGATTCGCGTCAATTAGGGTGTCTGTTCCCTAATTCTTAGATTACCAGACTTAATAAAAAGGGGCATATTCAATTTCGATAATTCAACCATAGAATGTAGTTTCACGTACTTGTGTCTATTTTGTAAATCATTTATAAAACCTGCATGTATTCTCATCCCAAAAATATTAGATTTTAAAAGTGGGACTATAACTCACTTTCACAGATTTTTACTTCGTCGGGAAGTAAGACTAGGCCACTGGTTGATTCACGAACCTATAACAATATATACATATATATCAAAGTATGTTCAAAATATATTTACAACACTTTTAATATATTTTGATGTTTTAAGTTTATTAAGTCAGCTGTCCTCGTTAGTAACCTACAACTAGTTGTCCACAGTTAGATGTACAGAAATAAATCGATAAATATTATCTTGAATCAATCCACGACCCAGTGTATACGTATCTCAGTATTGATCACAACTCAAACTATATATATTTTGGAATCAACCTCAACCCTGTATAGCTAACTCCAGCATTCACATATAGAGTGTCTATGGTTGTTCCGCAATATATATATAGATGGGTCGACATGATAGGTCGAAACATTGTATACGTGTCTATGGTATCTCCAGATTACATAATATACAATATAAGTTGATTAGGTTATGGTTGGAATAGATTTGTTACCAATTTTCATGTAGCTAAAATGAGAAAAATTATTCAATCTTGTTTTACCCATAACTTCTTCATTTTAAATCCGTTTTGAGTGAATCAAATTGCTATGGTTTCATATTGAACACTATTTTATGAATCTAAATAGAAAAAGTATAGGTTTATAGCCGGAAAAATAAGTTACAAGTCGTTTTTGTAAAGGTAGTCATTTCAGTCGAAAGAACGACGTCTAGATGACCATTTTAGAAAACATACTTCCACTTTGAGTTTAACCATAATTTTTGGATATAGTTTCATGTTCATAATAAAAATCATTTTCCCAGAATAACAACTTTTAAATCAAAGTTTATCATAGTTTTTAATTAACTAACCCAAAACAGCCCGCGGTGTTACTACGACGGCGTAAATCCGGTTTTACGGTGTTTTTCGTGTTTCCAGGTTTTAAATCATTAAGTTAGCATATCATATAGATATAGAACATGTGTTTAGTTAATTTTAAAATTCAAGTTAGAAGGATTAACTTTTATTTGCGAACAAGTTTAGAATTAACTAAACTATGTTCTAGTGATTACAAGTTTAAACCTTCGAATAAGATAGCTTTATATGTATGAATCGAATGATGTTATGAACATCATTACTACCTCAAGTTCCTTGGATAAACCTACTGGAAATGAGAAAATTAGATCTAGCTTCAAAGGATCCTTGGATGGCTTGAAAGTTCTTGAAGCAGAATCATGACACGAAAACAATTTCAAGTAAGATTTCCACTCGAAATAAGATTGTTATAGTTATAGAAATTGAATTAAAGTTTGAATATGATTATTACCTTGTATTAGAAAGATAACCTACTGTAAGTAACAAAGGTTTCTTGATCTTGGATGATTACTTGGAATGGATTTAGAAAACTTGGAAGTAAACTTGCAATCTTGGAAGTATTCTTGATTTTATGAAACTAGAACTTTTGGAATTTATGAAGAACACTTAGAACTTGAAGATAGAACTTGAGAGAGATCAATTAGATGAAGAAAATTGAAGAATGAAAGTGTTTGTAGGTGTTTTTGATCGTTGGTGTATGGATTAGATATAAAGGATATGTAATTTTGTTTTCATGTAAATAAGTCATGAATGATTACTCATATTTTTGTAATTTTATGAGATATTTCATGCTAGTTGCCAAATGATGGTTCCCACATGTGTTAGGTGACTCACATAGGCTGCTAAGATTTGATCATTGGAGTGTATATACCAATAGTACATACATCTAAAAGCTGTGTATTGTACGAGTACGAATACGGGTGCATACGAGTAGAATTGTTGATGAAACTGAACGAGGATGTAATTGTAAGCATTTTTGTTAAGTAGAAGTATTTTGATAAGTGTTTTGAAGTCTTTCAAAAGTGTATAAATACATATTAAAACACTACATGTATATACATTTTAACTGAGTCGTTAAGTCATCGTTAGTCGTTACATGTAAGTGTTGTTTTGAAACCTTTAGGTTAACGATCTTGTTAAATGTTCTTAACCCAATGTTTATAATATCAAATGAGATTTTAAATTATTATATTATCATGATATTATGATGTATGAATATCTCTTAATATGATATATATACATTAAATGTCGTTACAACGATAATCGTTACATATATGTCTCGTTTAAAAATCATTAAGTTAGTAGTCTTGTTTTTACATATGTTGTTCATTGTTAATATACTTAATGATATGTTTACTTATCATAATATCATGTTAACTATATATATATCCATATATATGTCATCATATAGTTTTTACAAGTTTTAACGTTCGTGAATCACCGGTCAACTTGGGTGGTCAATTGTCTATATGAAACCTATTTCAATTAATCGTCTTAACAAGTTTGATTGCTTAACATGTTGAAAACACTTAATCATGTAAATAACAATTTCATTTAATATATATATAAACATGGAAAAGTTCGGGTCACTACAGTACCTACCCGTTAAATAAATTTCGTCCCGAAATTTTAAGCAGTTGGAGGTGTTGACGTATCTTCTGAAAATAAATGCGGGTATTTCTTCTTCATCTAATCTTCACGCTCCCAGGTGAACTCGGGTCCTCTACGAGCATTCCATTGAACCTTAACAATCGGTATCTTGTTTTGTTTAAGTCTCTTAACCTCACGATCCATTATTTCGACGGGTTCTTCAATGAATTGAAGTTTTTCATTGATTTGAATTTCGTCCAATGGAATAGTGAGATCTTCTTTAGCAAAACATTTCTTCAAATTTGAGACGTGGAAAGTGTTATGTACAGCCGCGAGTTGTTGAGGTAGCTCCAGTTGGTAAGCTACTGGTCCGACACGATCTATAATCTTGAATGGTCCAATGTACCTTGGATTTAGTTTCCCCCGTTTACCAAATCGAACAACGCCTTTCCAAGGTGAAACCTTAAGCATGACCATTTCTCCAATTTCAAACTCTATATCTTTTCTTTTACTGTCCGCGTAGCTCTTTTGTCGACTCTGGGCGGTTTTCAATCTTTGTTGAATTTGGATGATTTTCTCGGTAGTTTCTTGTATTATCTCCGGACCCGTAATCTGTCTATCCCCCACTTCACTCCAACAAATCAGAGACCTGCACTTTCTACCATAAAGTGCTTCAAACGGCGCCATCTCAATGCTTGAATGGTAGCTGTTGTTGTAGGAAAATTCTGCTAACGGTAGATGTCGATCCCAACTGTTTCCGAAATCAATAACACAAGCTCGTAGCATGTCTTAAAGCGTTTGTATCGTCCTTTCACTCTGCCCATTAGTTTGTGGATGATAGGCAGTACTCATATCTAGACGAGTTCCCAATGCTTGCTGTAATTTCTGCCAGAATCTTGAAATAAATCTGCCATCCCTATCAGAGATAATAGAGATTGGTATTCCATTTCTGGAGATGACTTCCTTCAAATACAGTCGTGCTAACTTCTCCATCTTGTCATCTTCTCTTATTGGAAGGAAGTGTGCTGACTTGGTGAGACGATCAACTATTACCCAAATAGTATCATAACCACTTGCAGTCCTTGGAAATTTAGTAATGAAATCTATGGTAATGTTTTTCCATTTCCATTCCAGGATTTCAGGTTGTTGTAGTAGACCTGATAGTTTCTGATGTTCAGCTTTGACCTTAGAATACGTCAAACATTCTCCTACATATTTAGCAATATCGACTTTCATACCTGGCCACCAAAAATGTTTCTTGAGATCCTTGTACATCTTCCCCGTTCTAGGATATATTGAGTATCTGGTTTTATGAGCTTCTCTAAGTATCATTTCTCTCATATCTCCAAATTTTGGTACCCAAATCCTTTCAGCCCTATACCGGGTTCCGTCTTCCCGAATATTAAGATGCTTCTCCGATCCTTTGGGTATTTCATCCTTTAAATTTCCCTCTTTTAAAACTCCTTGTTGCGCCTCCTTTATTTGAGTAGTAAGGTTATTGTGAATCATTATATTCATAGATTTTACTCGAATGGGTTCTCTGTCCTTCCTGCTCAAGGCGTCGGCTACCACATTTGCCTTCCCCGGGTGGTAACGAATCTCAAAGTCGTAATCATTCAACAATTCAATCCACCTACGCTGCCTCATATTCAGTTGTTTCTGATTAAATATGTGTTGAAGACTTTTGTGGTCGGTATATATAATACTTTTGACCCTATATAAGTAGTGCCTCCAAGTCTTTAATGCAAAAACAACCGCGCCTAATTCCAAATCATGCGTCGTATAATTTTGCTCGTGAATCTTCAATTGTCTAGACACATAAGAAATTACCTTCATTCGTTGCATTAATACACAACCGAGACCTTGCTTTGAGGCGTCACAATATATCACAAAATCATCATTCCCTTCAGGCAATGACAATATAGGTGCCGTAGTTAGCTTTTTCTTCAATAACTGAAACGCCTTCTCTTGTTCATCCTTCCATTCAAATTTCTTCCCTTTATGCGTTAATGCAGTCAAGGGTTTTGCTATTTTGGAGAAATCTTGGATGAATCTTCTGTAGTAACCAGCCAATCCTAAAAATTGACGTATATGCTTCGGAGTTTTTGGGGTTTCCCACTTTTCAACGGTTTCGATCTTTGCCGGGTCCACCTGGATACCTTCTTCGTTCACTATGTGACCGAGGAATTGAACTTCTTCCAACCAAAATGCACACTTTGAAAATTTAGCATACAATTCTTCCTTCCTCAATACTTCTAACACCTTTCTCAAATGTTCACCGTGTTCTTGGTCATTCTTTGAGTAAATAAGTATGTCATCAATGAAAACAATGACAAACTTGTCAAGGTATGGTCCACACACTCGGTTCATAAGGTCCATGAACACAGCTGGTGCATTAGTTAAACCAAACGGCATGACCATAAACTCGTAATGACCGTAACGTGTTCTGAAAGCAGTCTTTGGAATATCATCTTCTTTCACCAGCATTTGATGATACCCGGAACGTAAGTCAATCTTTGAATAAACAGACGAGCCTTGTAGTTGATCAAATAAGTCGTCAATTCTCGGTAGTGGGTAGCGGTTCTTGATGGTAAGTTTGTTCAACTCTCGGTAGTCGATACACAACCTGAATGTACCATCTTTCTTCTTGACAAACAAAACAGGAGCTCCCCACGGTGATGTGCTTGGTTGAATGAAACCATGCTCTAAAAGTTCTTGTAATTGGCTTTGCAGTTCTTTCATCTCGCTGGGTGCGAGTCTGTAAGGAGCACGAGCTATTGGTGCAGCTCCTGGTACAAGAGCTATTTGAAATTCAACGGATCGATGTGGAGGTAATCCCGGTAATTCTTTCGGAAATACATCGGGAAATTCTTTTGCGACGGGAACATCATTGATGCTCTTTTCTTCAGTTTGTACTTTCTCGACGTGTGCTAGAACAGCATAACAACCTTTTCTTATTAGTTTTTGTGCCTTCAAATTACTAATAAGATGTAGCTTCGTGTTGCCCTTTTCTCCGTACACCATTAAGGGTTTTCCTTTTTCTCGTATAATGCGAATTGCATTTTTGTAACAAACGATCTCTGCTTTCACTTCTTTCAACCAGTCCATACCGATTATCACATCAAAACTCCCTAACTCTACTGGTATCAAGTCAATCTTAAATGTTTCGCTAACCAATTTAATTTCTCGATTCCGACATATATTATCTGCTGAAATTAATTTACCATTTGCTAATTCGAGTAAAAATTTACTATCCAAAGGCGTCAATGGACAACTTAATTTAGCACAAAAATCTCTACTCATATAGCTTCTATCCGCACCCGAATCAAATAAAACGTAAGCAGATTTATTGTCAATAAGAAACGTACCCGTAACAAGCTCCGGGTCTTCCTGTGCCTCTGCCGCATTAATATTGAAAACTCTTCCGCGGCCTTGTCCATTCGTGTTCTCCTGGTTCGGGCAATTTCTAATAATGTGGCCCGGTTTTCCACATTTATAACAAACTACATTAGCATAACTTGCTCCGACACTACTTGCTGTGCCATTACTCGTTCCGACACCATTTGTTCCTTTCGTTCTGTTAACCCCTGGTCCGTAGACCTCACACTTCGCCACGCTATGACCATTTCTTTTACACTTGTTGCAAAATTTGGTGCAGAACCCCGAGTGATACTTTTCACACCTTTGACATAGCTGCTTCTGATTGTTGTTGTTGTTGCGGTTGTTATTGTTGTTAGGATGTTTGTTGTAGTTGCTGTTGCTGTTGTTGTTGTTGTTGTTGTTGTTGTTGTTGGGCCATTTGTTGTAGTTGCGATTGATGTTGCGATTGTTGGGATAATTATTGCGATTATTATTGTAATTGCTGTTGTTGTTGTATTGGTGATTCTTATCACCGTTTTCCTCCCACTTTCTTTTGACTTGCTTCACATTGGCCTCTTCAGCCGTCTGTTCTTTAATTCTTTCTTCAATCTGGTTCACTAGTTTCTGAGCCATTCTACATGCCTGTTGTATGGAGGCGGGCTTGTGTGAACTTATATCTTCTTGGATTCTTTCCGGTAATCCTTTCACAAACGCGTCGATCTTCTCTTCCTCATCTTCGAACGCTCCCGAACACAATAGGCACAATTCTGTGAATCGTCTTTCGTACGTGGTAATATCAAATCCTTGGGTTTGTAACCCTCTAAGTTCTGTCTTAAGCTTATTGACCTCGGTTCTGGGATGGTACTTCTCGTTCATCAAGTGCTTGAATGCTGACCACGGTAGTGCGTACGCATCATCTTGTCCCACTTGCTCTAGATAGGTATTCCACCATGTTAACGCAGAACCTGTGAAGGTATGCGTAGCGTACTTCACTTTGTCCTCTTCAGTACACTTACTTATGGCAAACACCGATTCAACCTTCTCGGTCCACCGTTTCAATCCGATCGGTCCTTCGGTTCCATCAAATTCCAAAGGTTTGCAGGCAGTGAATTCTTTGTAGGTGCATCATACACGATTTCCTGTACTGCTAGATCCAAGGTTATTGTTGGTATGTAGCGCAACCTGTACTGCGGCTATGTTTGAAGCTAGAAAAGTACGGAATTCCTCTTCATTCATATTCATGGTGTGTCGAGTAGTCGGTGCCATTTCCTTCAAAATAGTCAAATGGAACAAGTTAATCATACAGAATATTAAGAGTAGTTAATAGTATTTCGTAGCATAATATGAACTCATTTATAAAAGCTTTTTCTTCATATTAGCGTTTTATAAGTTTAAATTCGGGTAGTACCTACCCGTTAAGTTCATACTTAGTAGCTAATATACAATTCAACTGCTACAATTCTATATAAAAAACTGATTATAATAATATTTCGCGTTCAAACTTTTATACAATATTTTACAAACTTACAATACCGCTTATTTTACATAAAGCATGAAATATAGCACACAATAACTTTGATACAAGATAGTTGTGAAGATAATTCTAGCTAGTACACAAGTCGTTCAGCAAAGGCAATAAAGACACATAATTCATACGTCCAGAAACAAGTCATGCATTCTGGTTTTACTAGGACTACTTCCCATCCTTGGTCTTGTGGAACATAACCGTTATGGCCGTTGATAAGACAACGTGTTGTAACGTCGTCAAAGGGACGAGGGTTACGTAATGACCAACAGTCTCGTAATAACCTAAAAACCTCATTTCTTACCCCAATTACCGACTCCGTCACTTGTGGGAACGTTTTGTTTAATAGTTGTAGCCCGATGTTCTTTTTCTCACTTTGGTGAGAAGCGAACATTACTAACCCGTAAGCATAGCATGCTTCTTTATGTTGCATGTTAGCTACTTTTTCTAAATCATGAAGTCCTATATTCGGATACATTGAGTCAAAATAATTTCTTAACCCGTTGCGTAAAATAGCATTTGGGTTCCCTGCAATATATGCGTCAAAGTAAACACATCGTAACTTATGGATTTCCCAATGTGATATCCCCCATCTTTCGAACGAAAGCCTTTTATAAACCAAGCAATTCTTGGAACCTTCTTCGAATGTCTTACAAACTGATCTCGCCTTAAATAGTTGTGCCGAGGAATTCTGACCGACTCTAGACAAGATTTCATCAATCATGTCTCCGGGTAGGTCTCTTAAAATATTGGGTTGTCTATCCATTTTGTGTTTTTATACTTTAAATTGACAAGAGTTAGATTCATAAAAAAAAATACTTATTAATACAAGCAATTTTTACATATATCATAAAGCATAAGCACACTATATTACACCACACGAATACAACTATCTTATTCCGACTCGCTCGTTTCTTCTTCTTCAGTTTTGGTTCATTTTGACAAGTTTCTAGGGATATATGATGTTCCCCTAATATGAGCTGTCATTTTTCATAATGGTTTAGAAAAACCTGGTGGTTTAGAGGTTCCCGGGTCATTGTTACAACTTAAGGACTTCGGGGGTTGACGATACATATAAAGTTCATCGGGGTTGGAATTAGATTTCTCTATTTTTATGCCCTTTCCCTTATTATTTTCTTTTGCCTTTTTAAATTCAGTTGGGGTAATTTCTATAACATCATCGGATTCCTTGTCGGGATCCGATTCATCGGAGAATTGGTAATCCTCCCAATACTTTGCTTCCTTGGCGGAAACACCATTGACCATAATTAACTTTGGTCGGTTGGTTGAGGATTTTCTTCTACTTAACCGTTTTATTATTTCCCCCACTGGTTCTATTTCTTCTTCCGGTTCCGATTCTTCTTCCGGTTCCGACTCTTCTTCCGGTTCCTCTTCGGGAACTTGTGAATCAGTCCACGAATTATTCCAATTTACATTTGACTCTTCATTATTATTAGGTGAGTCAATAGGACTTGTTCTAGAGGTAGACATCTATCACATAATATCAAACACGTTAAGAGATTAATATATCACATAATATTTACATGTTAATAATATATAGTTTCCAACAAAAATGTTAAGCAATCATTTTTAAAGAAAACACGGTCGAAGTCCAGACTCACTAATGCATCCTAACAAACTCGATAAGACACACTAATGCAAATTTTCTGGTTCTCTAAGACCAACGCTCGGATACCAACTAAAATGTCCCGTTCTTATTGAATAAAAACGTTCCATATTAATTGATTTCGTTGCGAGGTTTTGACCTCTATATGAGACGTTTTTCAAAGACTGCATTCATTTAAAAACAAACCATAACCTTTATTTCATAAATAAAGGTTTAAAAAGCTTTACGTAGATTATCAAATAATGATAATCTAAAATATCCTGTTTACACACGACCATTACATAATGGTTTACAATACAAATATGTTACATCGAAATTAGTTTCTTGAATGCAGTTTTTACACAATATCATACAAACATGGACTCCAATCTTGTCCTTATTTTAGTATGCAACAGCGGAAGCTCTTAGTATTCACCTGAGAATAAACATACTTTAAACGTCAACAAAAATGTTGGTGAGTTATAGGTTTAACCTATATATATCAAATCGTAATAATAGACCACAAGATTTCATATTTCAAAACACATCCCATACATAGAGACAAAAATCATTCATATGGTGAACACCTGGTAACCGACATTAACAAGATGCATATTTAATAATATCCCCATCATTCCGAGACACCCTTCGGATATGATATAAATTTCGAAGTACTAAAGCATCCGGTACTTTGGATGGGGTTTGTTAGGCCCAATAGATCTATCTTTAGGATTCGCGTCAATTAAGGTGTCTGTTCCCTAATTCTTAGATTACCAGACTTAATAAAAAGGGGCATATTCGATTTCGATAATTCAACCATAGAATGTAGTTTCACGTACTTGTGTCTATTTTGTAAATCATTTATAAAACCTGCATGTATTCTCATCCCAAAAATATTAGATTTTAAAAGTGGGACTATAACTCACTTTCACAGATTTTTACTTCGTTGGGAAGTAAGACTTGGCCACTGGTTGATTCACGAACCTATAATAATATATACATATATATCAAAGTATGTTCAAAATATATTTACAACACTTTTAATATATTTTGATGTTTTAAGTTTATTAAGTCAGCTGTCCTCGTTAGTAACCTACAACTAGTTGTCCACAGTTAGATGTACAGAAATAAATCGATAACTATTATCTTGAATCAATCCACGACCCAGTGTATACGTATCTCAGTATTGATCACAACTCAAACTATATATATTTTGGAATCAACCTCAACCTTGTATAGCTAACTCCAACATTCACATATAGAGTGTCTATGGTTGTTCCGCAATATATATATAGATGGGTCGACATGATAGGTCGAAACATTGTATACGTGTCTATGGTATCTCCAGATTACATAATATACAATATAAGTTGATTAGGTTATGGTTGGAATAGATTTGTTACCAATTTTCACGTAGCTAAAATGAGAAAAATTATCCAATCTTGTTTTACCCATAACTTCTTCATTTTAAATCCGTTTTGAGTGAATCAAATTGCTATGGTTTCATATTGAACTCTATTTTATGAATCTAAGTAGAAAAAGTATAGGTTTAGAGTCAGAAAAATAAGTTACAAGTCGTTTTTGTAAAGGTAGTCATTTCAGTCGAAAGAACGACGTCTAGATGACCATTTTAGAAAACATACTTCCACTTTGAGTTTAACCATAATTTTTGGATATAGTTTCATGTTCATAATAAAAATCATTTTCCCAGAATAACAACTTTTAAATCAAAGTTTATCATAGTTTTTAATTAACTAACCCAAAACAGCCCGCGGTGTTACTACGACGGCGTAAATCCGGTTTTACGGTGTTTTTCGTGTTTCCAAGTTTTAAATCATTAAGTTAGCATATAATATAGATATAGAATATGTGTTTAGTTAATTTTAAAAGTCAAGTTAGAAGGATTAACTTTTATTTGCGAACAAGTTTAGAATTAACTAAACTATGTTCTAGTGATTACAAGTTTAAATCTTCGAATAAGATAGCTTTATATGTATGAATCGAATGATGTTATGAACATCATTACTACCTCAAGTTCCTTGGATAAACCTACTGGAAATGAGAAAAATAGATCTAGCTTCAAAGGATCCTTGGATGGCTTGAAAGTTCTTGAAGCAGAATCATGACACGAAAACAATTTCAAGTAAGATTTCCACTCGAAATAAGATTGTTATAGTTATAGAAATTGAATTAAAGTTTGAATATGATTATTACCTTGTATTAGAAAGATAACCTACTATAAGTAACAAAGGTTTCTTGATCTTGAATGATTACTTGGAATGGATTTAGAAAACTTGGAAGTAAACTTGCAATCTTGGAAGTATTCTTGATTTTATGAAACTAGAACTTTTGGAATTTATGAAGAACACTTAGAACTTGAAGATAGAACTTGAGAGAGATCAATTAGATGAAGAAAATTGAAGAATGAAAGTGTTTGTAGGTGTTTTTGATCGTTGGTGTATGGATTAGATATAAAGGATATGTAATTTTGTTTTCATGTAAATAAGTCATGAATGATTACTCATATTTTTGTAATTTTCTGAGATATTTCATGCTAGTTGCCAAATGATGGTTCCCACATGTGTTAGGTGACTCACATAGGCTGTAAGATCTGATCATTGGAGTGTATATACCAATAGTACATACATCTAAAAGCTGTGTATTGTACGAGTACGAATACGGGTGCATACGAGTAGAATTGTTGATGAAACTGAACGAGGATGTAATTGTAAGCATTTTTGTTAAGTAGAAGTATTTTGATAAGTGTTTTGAAGTCTTTCAAAAGTGTATAAATACATATTAAAACACTACATGTATATACATTTTAACTGAGTCGTTAAGTCATCGTTAGTCGTTACATGTAAGTGTTGTTTTGAAACCTTTAGGTTAACGATCTTGTTAAATGTTCTTAACCCAATGTTTATAATATCAAATGAGATTTTAAATTTTTATATTATCATGATATTATGATGTATGAATATCTCTTAATATGATATATATACATTAAATGTCGTTACAACGATAATCGTTACATATATGTCTCGTTTAAAAATCATTAAGTTAGTAGTCTTGTTTTTACATATGTTGTTCATTGTTAATATACTTAATGATATGTTTACTTATCATAATATCATGTTAACTATATATATATCCATATATATGTCATCATATAGTTTTTACAAGTTTTAACGTTCGTGAATCACCGGTCAACTTGGGTGGTCAATTGTCTATATGAAACCTATTTCAATTAATCGTCTTAACAAGTTTGATTGCTTAACATGTTGGAAATACTTAATCATGTAAATAACAATTTCATTTAATATATATATAAACATGGAAAAGTTCGGGTCACTACAACATAACTTTCGATATTTTCTATTATTTATTGATGATTGCACTCGTATGACGTGGACGTATTTTTTAAAAAATAAGTCTGAAGTTTTTGACAAATTCACCATGTTCTTTAACATGATTCAAACACAATTTGCAAGTAAAATACAAATTCTTAGGTCCGACAATGGTGGTGAATTTGTCAATACCCAAATGAGTCTTTTTTGTAAAGAACATGGCATTGTTCACCAAACTACGTGTCCACATACTCCACAACAAAATGGGGTGGCGGAAAGGAAAAATCGAATTCTCTTAGAAATAACTCGTGCCCTAATGATTGAATCCCATGTTCAAAAATCTTTTTGGCCGGAAGCCGTCGCCACGGCCACTTACCTTGTAAATCGGCTCCCCATAGAGCCCTTGACCTTAAAAATCCCTTCGAAGCCTTAACAAAATTTTATAAACCTCCTTCAAACCTTACTCTTAAACCCCGAATATTTGGAAGTTCTGTGTTTGTTCATATACCTAAAAGGCTAAAAATGAACGAACCAAACTTGACGCATGTGCTGAAAAATGTGTCTTTGTCGGGTATGGTGTAAATCAAAAAGGATATAGATGCTAAAACCCTAAGAAAAAACACATGTTCACTACTATGAACTGTGATTTCTTGGAGACCGAGTTCTTCTATGCTACCCAACACACAAGTCAGGGGGAGACGACATCAGATGACAATGTGAGTTGGCTAGATATACCGTCATCAGAAGAAGTAACTCATAGTACTCCATCCATCAGTACCACAGCTGAAGATCTCCCCGACCATACTGAGGTAAGTACAGAAGTTTCTGAAACTGATATTACTAATCTTGAAAATGAAAGAAATTTGTCAGTACAGGAAAATATTACAGGTCAACCCGAACACCAAACCGAACCAGAACCACCGAATGAGAGTGCACCACAAACTAAATCTGAACAACAAACGGAACCCGAACAATAAACCGAATCTCATTACATTCTTCCTCCACGGACAACCCGAGGAGTTCCACCAAAGAGGTACTCACCTGAGAGGGAACCCCGAAGATCAAGATATCCGATGGCGAACATTGTCAAAGGAAATTTATCAACAAAGGCCAAACGATTCACTTTCGCATTATACTCTGAAGAAATTCCAAACTCAGTAGAATAAGCCCTAAAGTCAACTAACTGGAAGAAAGCAATGGATGTTGAAATAAAGGCTCTCAAAGCTAATAATACATTAGAAAAATGTATTCTTCCAGAATCAAAGAAACCAGTTGGGTGTCGATGGGTCTTTACAATTAAACACAAAGCTGATGGTACAATTGAAAGGTATAAGGCTCGACTTGTGGCAAAAGGATATACTCAAACCTATGGTATCAATTACTCAGAAACCTTTTCACCAGTAGCAAAAATCAACACCATCAGAGTCTTGTTCTCAGTGGCTGCAAACAAAGATTACCACTTCATCAATTTGATGTAAAAAATGCCTTTCTACATGGAGAACTCAAGGAAGAAGTCTACATGGAAGCACCTCCCGGCTTCACATCAGACTTCAAAGATAGGAAAATTTGTCTTCTTAAAAAATATCTTTAAGGGTTAAAACAATCCCCACGGGCTTGGTTTGGGCGTTTTACTATAGCAATGAAAAACTATGGTTTTAAACAAAGTAACTCTGATCATACTGTAACGACCCGACTTTTTCAACTTGCTTTTGTGCCTTGTGTTTTAGCGAAACTGCGTATTTGTGCGTGCTTTGCTACTTTATACTCTGGAATCTTACTACACATGGCTTACTTTAATTTATGTGTTAAAACGTGCCTTTAAGTACGTAGGATACTTAACTTGATCACCAGAAACCTTTATGACCGTTAGTGTCACTTAACGTTAGAATAAACTGCGTACTGCGTACACGTTTAACTTTTGTCGTAATCGGAATATTATGACTACGAAATCTTAATTATTATTTTATAATAATAATTACTTGGGTTTATGGATGCTTAATTACGCATAGTAATTTACTTATGCTTACTGGTTAGTCTTGTTGGACTTTCTACCTTGTTGGGCCTTAGCCCACCCTTCACTAGTTAGTGGACTATTTAATTAGCCCAATTATTATTAGCTAGTGACCCATTAATATGTAAGACAAATGCCCATTTATTAGAGGGAACATGCTAGCATTTATGTCAAGTATTATCCTTAATGTTGCATGGGATCCTAACATAAGCACCAACTTTAGACAAACATTAACCAAAAAGCAAACTTTTGTCCCACTTGTCCCCCTCTAAATAACGGCCCATGACACCCCTCCCACACCCCATTCACCTATAAATACTAGCCTTATTCCATCCATTTTACACTTGCCTTCCGAAAGTCATTACACCCTATTAACGTTGTGCTGAAATTTCTGACCTACTCGCACTTAAACTGTCACCACAGTCAAACGAAGACGATTTTGGTTCTAGAAATTGGTCAGAAACTAGGGGACTCACATACGGAGCCATAGCCACTGATTACGCGTCTTTTCGATTTGCGTAGAGGTCGTAGCAGCTGACCGAAGTCAGCCTATTCTTTCGATCTCTATTCTTGTCAAACTTACTTAGCTTTATGATGATGAACGATGATGATGATGACACTTAAACTTATTTTATGCACTATTAAAACTTATGAGGATAACCTACTAACCTAGCAACCTTTGACTTAGGTTGACGACCTTTCGGACTGACATACTACTTGCGTACTTTCATTATCGACTTTACCGCTCTTATCACTGTGAGTTATAGCATCCCTTTTTACTTTAACTATTTTGGGACTGAGAATACATGCGCTTTTTACGTTTTACATACTAGGCACGAGTACTTAAACTTTATATATGTGTGGGTTATACTAGGCCATAAACTTTCCCCTTAGCTCGGTAACGTTTAGTCATTGGTCTTTGAACCGGTGAACGCGAATCTTAGATATGGATCCATAGGGTTTGACATCCCCTCTCGGGCTAGTCGCGCTAGCATTTAACGGGTGTTTAATACTTCGTAAACATACGCACTCGCCAAGTGTACTTTTAGGGGGTTATAAATGTTAAGTTAGTTACCAAGTGCCCACGGTTAAACATATACTTTTCATACTGTTTTGAAACGCTGTTTGAAGCACTGAAATCTCGTGGCCTACCTTACATTATTGTTACAACTTAAACTATAGCTCACCAACATTATTGTTGATGTTTTTAAGAATGTTTCTCAGGTGCTTAGAGGTTTGTTGCTTCCGCAGTTTAGACTTGCTGTCTTGATGTTTAGACTTGCTGTTCAGGACCTGTTGTGCTAGAATTCCGCTGCATAATCTTAGATATGTCTCAATCATGGAACTTTACTTTTGCATTCGTAGTTTATGTTATTTTCAAATAATGACTTTGTAACGACCTTTGTATCACGTTATCTTTTGTAAACGCTATGTTTTTATTAATGCAAACTGGTTTTCAAACAGCATGTAGTACTTGACCATGTAAAGATCCTGTTGTTGACGAATCGTACACGATGGTTTTGTACAGGGCGTCACATTTGGTATCAGAGCATTGATTGTAGGGAATTAGGTTGCATTAGTGAGTCTAGACTGGACCAAGTAGGATTCACTAATAGGACTAATCTACAACTTGCTAGTTTACTTGTTTCTGCGGAACTTACTGCATGCTGCTGCTTACTTCTACTGCTATATAACGTATACTGCTACTTGATTTTCATTACTGCATGCTACTATCTGCTTTCGATTGCATGATACTTCTGTATGACTTGCTATTATTGCCATACTATTTACTGCTATAGATAATCTAGACTGTCGTAGTTACTTTGCCTATTACGTGCTTGCTTTATGACTTACTGACATGGAAAAAGTCATTTTTCCTTGCTCAGATGTCGGATGTCCCGTCCGTTATCATTTTGGAGAGCGACTCAGACTCACCCTCCACCTCGCCTGCCATTGTTGCCGATTCACAGATCCCGTCGTCGACACACTCCAGTGACTCTGGCGCTTCGACCTCTGGAGCCAGTAGCCATGCACCCGACCCAGTGATCATCTCAGACTGACACAAGGATCCACCAGAGATTCCAGCTCCACTCATCCCAGGACCCTCAGAGCCACATCACCATTCTGGTGGTGTTGCGATTCCAGGGTAATATGGGGACGTTCCGTTCCGTAATGAGCATAACCATTGGTTCCGACGCCTTCCTGATGGACGTGTCATGCCGATTCCGCCTTTCAGATATCGGATTATGACTACCGGCCGAGCAGAGCCACCTCCAGCTATTTTCGACGACTCATCATCCGACGACTCATCATCCTCTGATGACTCCAGTGATGACGATTCCGACGAGGACCCTGAGGAGGCACCCGTGCAGCCACCCTCTACCCCGCCGAAGAAGCAGTATCGTTTCGATGGTACCGTTATTCCAGGGGTTAACGGAGGTAGGTCATTCGTTAGCGCACATGGACTGAGGACTAGGGTCACCGCCCGCAAGCGGGTTGTGCCGTATCCTTCCGATCCATTCGTGCGTAAGGCTTACTGTTGCACACCATCTACTTCTGACGCTGGACCACCTGCACCACTTGTACCGACTGCACCGCCTGCCCCACCATATCCCTCCGTCGAGGAATTGACGAGGGAAGTGGAGATCCTTCGTGCTCGGGTAGCTGAGATCGAGGACCAGATGTCCCACATAATGGACATCCTTTACCCACCGTCACCATAGGGCATTGTAGTAGATTTCATTATGTAATCTCGTTTGTAGTTTCATGTTTTACTCATGTATTGTACGAACCTATGCGGATGTATGCAACTTATTATTAATGAATGGAACTTAGTGTTGTTTACTTTTTGAACGGTGTTCTACTTACGTTACTGTATGATGTTTCTGTGGTATCTGTATCTGGCTGCATTGCTTAGTTAACATGTGTTGCGTTGGTTCCATGCTGGTTGCCTTATACTATATTATTATTTAATGAATGCTGGATTTTGACTTAAGTCAAAATTTCTGTTTAGAAGAGCAATGGCAAACGGAAGAGCAGCTCCCACAGCAGCACAAATTGAGGAAATGATTGCGGAGAGAGTAGCCGCAGCTATTACGAAAATCAACCCACAAGCTCCACCAGTTAACCCGCCCATCCATAACGGGTGTACATATAAGTAGTTTCAAAGCTGTAAGCCCCACAACTTTAGTGGTACTGAGGGGCCGGTTGGATTGACTAGATGGTTTGAGAAACTAGAAGCTGTGTTCCGTGTAAGCAACTGCTCAGAGACGAACAAAACTAAGTATGCCTCCTGTACGCTGTCGGACGGTGCCCTCACCTGGTGGAACACACTTGCTCAGGCCAAAGGCATTGACGAGGCTTATGCTACTCCTTGGGAAGAATTTAAGGGAGCCATGATCGAAGAGTACTGCCCCAGAACAGAGATACAGAAAATGGAGGCTGAGTTCTGGGAGTTGAAGGTTGTGGGAAACGATCTTGATGGTTACAACCGTAGGTATCTGGAATTAGCGCTGATGTGTCCCTCGATGGTTACCCCGGAGTTTAAGAGAATGGAACGATACTTTTGGGGACTTCCCAAGTCCATTCAGGGAAATGTCACCTCTTCTAAGCCACCCAACGTCCCGGAAGCTATGCGCATGGCGCACACCATGATGAACCAGATCACCCGCAAGGAACCTGAGAAAGCGAAATCAGAATCGGGGACTAGTCATGAGAAGCGTAAGTGGGATGGAAACAAGGGAAAGGTGTTTGATCAAAACCCAACTAAGAGGCATGAGGGTTTCAAGGGAAACAATGACTGGAGGAACCCCAACCTGACCCCTAGCTCAAACCCCAACTACAAGGGTACTCTACCGCAGTGCAAGAGGTGCTACAAGTACCATACCGGGTACTGTAATGTGGTCTGTGAAAAGTGCAAAAGGACCGGGCATATTGGTAAGGACTGCAAGATTCCCACCCCAGCGGTGAAGACAAACCCTACTGGACTAAGGCAGTGCTATGAGTGCGGACAACAAGGCCACTTCAGGAATGAGTGTCCCAACAAGCGAAAGGACGGCGGGCCAGCGCGTGGAAGAGCTTTCAATGTGAAAGCAAGGGATGCCCGTGAGAACCCCGACTTGGTTACAGGTATATTCACTATCAACAATCTATTAGCTTCTGTCCTATTTAATACTGGTGCCGATAGGAGCTATGTTTGTAGACATTTTTGCTCTAAGATAGATTGGTCGTTAGTTCCTTTAAAGGAGAATATGCTCGTTGAGGTAGCCAATGGAAAACTTGAGAAAGTTGACCAAATTGGCCGAGGAGCTATTATCAACATAGCTGGTGTGGATTTCGAGATTGACTTGATACCCATCAAATTGGGAAGCTTTGATGTGATTGTTGGTATGGATTGGTTGACCAAAGTAAGGGCCGACATTATCTGTGGAGATAAAGCTCTTCGTGTACCCTACGGAGATGGTGAGCCACTGATTATTTACGGATAGAGATGTAGTTCGAAGCTGAACCTCATTAGTTGCATGAAAGCACAAAAGATCATGAAGAAAGGATGTCTTGCTGTTTTAGCACATGTGAAAACTTTAGAAGCCGAGGTGAAGAGTGTGAATGATGTACGAGTTGTGAACAAATTTCCCGATGTCTTTCCGGAAGAATTTCCTGGACTACCGCCACCGAGAGCAGTGGAGTTCCAGATCGACCTAGTGCCGGGAGCTACACCCATAGCGCGTGCACCTTATCGACTAGCACCTTCCGAACTGCAAGAGTTGCAGAGTCAACTGCAGGAATTTCTAGACCGTGGATTTATACAACCGAGTTCATCGCCTTGGGGCGCACCTGTTTTATTCATGAAGAAGAAGGACGGATATTTACGCATGTGTATCGATTATCGTGAGCTGGACAAGTTGACGATTAAGAATCGGTATCCCCTTCCCAGAATTGATGATCTTTTCGATCAGCTGCAAGGATCCAGCGTTTATTCCAAGATCGATTTGCGATCCGGTTATCACCAATTGTGGGTGAAGGAGAGTGATGTGATGAAAATTGCGTTTACAACCCGTTATGGTCACTATGAGTTTCTAGTGATGCCATTCGGTTTAATCAATGCACCTGCCATGTTTTATGGATCTCATGAACCGAGTATGCAAGCCATATCTGGATAAGTTCGTCATCGTTTTCATAGATGATATCCTCATCTACTCTCGAAGTGAAGAAGAACATGAACAACATCTTCGACTAGTGTTGGAACTCTTGACACAAGAGCAACTTTATGCCAAATTCTCCAAGTGTGAATTTTGGTTGAAGGAAGTTCAATTTCTGGGTCATATTGTGAGTGATCAAGGTATCAAAGATGATCCCGCAAAGATCGAAGCTATCAACAGGTGGGAAACCCCCACTACTCCGACTCACATCTGTCAATTTCTAGGTCTTGCCAGTTACTACCGAAGATTTATTGAAGGTTTCTCTCTGATTTCGCGACCTTTGACCGCGCTGACTCACAAAGGAAAGAAGTTCGTTTGGGAAAAAGAACACGAATCAGCATTTCAAAACTTAAAGCAGAAATTGACCACCGCACCTATCTTATCTCTTCCTGAAGGCAGTGATGATTTCGTCGTATATTGTGATGCCTCGAAAAATGGTTTTGGTTGCGTATTGATGCAAAGATCGAAGGTTATTGCCTATGCTTCTCGTCAACTAAAGATTCACGAGCAAAACTACACTACTCACGACCTCGAGCTTGGAGCCGTTGTCTTTGCGCTCAAATTGTGGAGACATTATCTGTATGGAACTAAAAGTACCATCTTCACCGACCACAAAAGCCTCCAGCACATATTCGATCAGAAACAACTGAACATGAGGCAGCGACGATGGATCGAGACGCTGAACGACTATGATTGTGAACTTCGTTACCATCCTGGAAAGGCAAATGTTGTAGCCGATGCCCTGAGCCGGAAGGAGAGGACGGTACCTCTTCGTGTCTGCGCCTTGAACATTATCATTCATTCAAATCTCAATAGTCAGATCCGAGTAGCTCAAGAAGAGGCTCTCAAGGAGGAGAATATTTCTCAAGAACACTTGAACATCCTCGTTTCACGATTCGAGGTTAAGGAGACAAGACTCCGATGCTTTGCCGGAAGGATTTGGGTACCTAGTTATGGAGATCTACGGAACCTTATACTAGATGAAGCCCACAAGTCGAGATATTCGATTCATCCAGGAGCCGGTAAAATGTACCACGATCTCAAGGAACAGTATTGGTGGCCTAATCTTAAGAAGGATGTTGCAACTTACGTTGGTAAGTGTTTGACTTGCTCGAAAGTTAAGGCCGAACATCAAAGGCCATATGGATTACTTCAACAACCAGAAATCCCGCAATGGAAGTGGGAAAGGATAACAATGGACTTCATCTGCACACTTTTTAGCCATGAAGGAAACGGATACGACGGAGAGACTCGCTCAACTATACATCAAAGAGGTTGTATCCCATCATGGTGTGCCCTTATCGATTATTTCAGATCGCGATACCCATTTTGCTTCTAGATTTTGGCGTCCTTTGTAAGAAGCCTTGGGAACACGTCTCCACATGAGCACCGCGTATCACCCACAGACCGACGGTCAGAGCGAACGAACGATTCAGACTTTGGAGGGCATGTTGCGTGCCTGTGTTATTGACTTCAGAAAGGCTTGGGAGAGACATTTTCCACTAGCTGAGTTCTCTTACAACAACAGTTATCATTCGAGTATTAATGCCGCACCTTTTGAAGCTTTGTATGGCCACAAGTGCCGATCTCCTATTTGTTGGGCTGAAGTAGGCGAAAATCAAATCACCGGACCCGAGGTAGTCCATGAAACAACCGAGAAGATTGTCCAAATTCAAGCGAGACTTAAGGTGGCTCGTGATCGCCAAAAGAGTTATGCCGACCTTAAACGTAAAGACTTCGAATTCAACGTGGGTGACCGTGTAATGTTGAAGGTCGCACCTTAGAAAGGTGTGATCCGTTTTGGAAAGCGTGGAAAGTTAAACCCGCGATATATTGGTCCTTTTGAAATCTTGGAGCGTGTCGGACCCGTTGCTTACCGTTTGGATCTTCCAACTCAATTGAGCCCAGTTCACCCTACTTTTCACGTGTCGAATCTGAGGAAATGTCTTTCCGAACCAGAACTTGTCATCCCTCTCGATGAACTTACAATTGATGACAAACTTCACTTTGTGGAAGAACCTGTCGAAATCATGGACCGGGAGGTTAAGACTTTGAAGCACAGTAAGATTCCAATTGTTCGTGTCTGATGGAATGCCAAACGTGGACCCGAGTTCACCTGAGAATGAGAAGATCAAATGATGCAGAAGTATCCTCACCTTTTCCCGACTTCAACACCTGCCTCAGCTTAAATTTCGGGAAGAAATTTCCATTAACAGGTGGGTAATGTAACGACCCGACTTTTTTGACTTGCTTTTGTGCCTTGTGTTTTAGCGAAACTGCGTATTTGTGCGTATTGTGCTACTTTATACTCTGGAATCTTACTACACATGGCTTACTTTCATTTATGTGTTAAAACGTGCCTTTAAGTACGTAGGATACTTAACTTGATCACCGGAAACCTTTATAACCGTTAGTGTCACTTGACGTTATGAACAAACTGCGTACTGCGTACACGTTTAACTTTTGTCGTAATCGGAATATTATGACTACGAAATCTTAATTATTATTTTATAATAATAATTACTTGGGTTTATGGATGCTTAATTACGCGTAGTAATTTACTTATGCTTACTAGTTAGTCTTGTTGGACTTTCTACCTTGTTGGGCCTCAGCCCACCCTACACTAGTTAGTGGACTATTTAATTAGCCCAATTATTATTAGCTAGTGACCCATTAATATGTAAGACAAATACCCATTTATTAGAGGGAACATGCTAGCATTTATGTCAAGTATTATCCTTAATGTTGCATGGGATCCTAACATAAGTACCAACTTTAGACAACCATTAACCAAAAAGCAAACTTTTGTCCCCCTTGTCCCCCCCCCCCCTCTAAATCACGGCCATGACACCCCTCCCATACCCCATTCACCTATAAATACTAGCCTTATTCCATCCATTTTACACTTGCTTTCATTTGTAATTCACACACACTCACTCTCTAATTCTCTCTCTAGTCTTTCTCTCTCTAAAAAGTGTAAGTATTTTGAATTTCTCTTCTTCTTCCCCTTCTCATCATCACGAATTCATCATCATCATCATCATGGGTCTTGCTTTTTAGCTTTTGATCTTGATTACATCTTGTAGATTCAAACATGGATTTGAATCTTTCAAGAACATGGAAGATTAAAGCTTTCTAGATTTGAATCTTTACCCACTTTGTAGATCTATATTTTTTTAACTTTAATATTGCTATTTTGTTATAAAGATTCAAACTTGTGTTTGTAATCTTCATGTAACTTAAAGATCCAAGCTTTATGCTTCAAGATCTTCAAGAACAACCAAGATGCAAGATTTCTAGCTTGGATCTTCATATCTTTTGATGGATATAAGTTTTCTAACTTATGATCTCATTATTTTGTTATAAAGATCAAAACTTGTGTTTATGGTCTTCATGTAACTTAAAGATCCAAGCTTTATGCTTCAAGATCTTCAAGAACACTAAAGGTTCAAGCTTTCTAGCTTTGCGACCTTAAAACTTGTGTGAAAGGGATCCAAGCTCTCTAGCTTAGGGTTCCATCACTTCATTTGACTTAGATTATGTTCATACTTGCTTGATTAAAGTAAAGTTTGTAGCTTTAGTTGTAAATGTAACTTGTAATTGTGTTAAGACTAAGGATATGATGTTACCTTGGTTCATCATCCATCTAAGACTCTTAAATGAGTTGTGTTCTTACTTGGTCTTAACATATTGTGTGCTGATGGTAGAATCTTGGTCAAGGTGATGCTAACCCATCAACGAGTTGTACACTTGAAGCTACAAGCATCAAGGATGAGAACCGTGATGAGCATCAAGCACTAAGAACCCCACCAGAGCACCTTGCTTACTGTTTTCTGGATCTAATCAGAACACCTGGGCTACTAAAAAGTTAATTTTCAATTAGTTCGGTTCGAGTATATGATTTTTCGTTTTGACCTCGTCTTAATCCGAGTTACGGTTTAGGATTTATGGCCTTCCGAAAGTCATTGCACCCTATTAACGTTGTGCTGAAATTTCTGACCTACACGCACTTAAACCATCACCACAGTCAAACGAAGATGAGTTTGGTTCTGGAAATTGGTCAGCAACTAGGGAATCAGATACGGAGCCATATCCACTGATTACGCGTCTTTTCGATTTACGTAGAGGTCGTAGCAGCTGACCGAAGTCAGCCTATTGTTTCGATCTCTATTCTTGTCAAACTTACTTAGCTTTTATGATGATGAACGATGATGATGATGACACTTAAACTTATTTTATGCAGTATTAAAACTTATGAGGATAACCTACTGACCTAGCAACCTTTGACTTAGGTTGACGACCTTTCGGACCGACTTACTACTTGCGTACTTTCATTATCGACTTTACCGCTCTTATCACTGTGAGTTATAGCATTCCTTTTTACTTTAATTATTTTGGGACTGAGAATACATGCGCTTTTTACGTTTTACATACTAGGCACGAGTACTTAAACTTTATATATGTGTGGGTTATACAACGGCATAAACTTTCCTCTTAGCTCGGTAACGTTTAGTCATTGGTCTTTGACCCGGTGAACGCGAATCTTAGATATGGATCCATAGGGTTTGACATCCCCACTCGGGCTAGTCGCGCTAGCATTTAACGGGTGTTTAATACTTCGTAAACATACGCACTCGCCAAGTGTACTTTTAGGGGGTTATAAACATTAAGTTAGTTACCAAGTGTGTAGCGACCCCGACAAATCGTCAAGTGACGGCGTCGGCTACGTGGGTCCCATTACCTGATTATAAGTCTTTAAGATAACGTTTGACCAAAATATGTCGCCTTCATTTCAAAATAAAGATTGTTTCAAAGCTTACAAGAATTGTTCAACCAAAAGTTAAGTTACAACGTTATAAGTACGATTGAAATCTAGGCGACACGGTCTAAAGTAAAGTCAAACGACGCTCCATGAAATGCATGTATACTCGACATCGGATGCAAGTATCAAATAGTAAGCGGAAGCATGTTTCACATATCGTGCAAGACCTGAGAAAAACATAGAAATCTGTCAACGAAAACGTTGGTGAAATCATAGGTTTAAGTAAGTAAGTACAAGTGAACCACAAGATTTGCATCAATGAAATAATAGTAATACATTCTAAAAGTTTGTTTCACGAGCACCCAATTATCAAAGCTTAACATTCCTTCCATTGTATACCCCATCACTTAGTGCTAGAACAAACACTGATTCTCGAAAATATATTTCATCCGTAGACGGTAGCGAACCGTCAAAGATGAGGGTTGTCAACCCATATGGCCATATAACATAAGTTCTCGCTTACACCCGGCAAGTGTAACTAATGATAATCGAATTGAGGATTTTTGTTCTAAACTCGTATGTAGAATGTTTGTTTTCCCGTTCTTGTGTTCACTTAGTTCAAAAGAATCGTTTATGTTTTCTCATCCCAAATGTAAGTTCAAAAAGAGTAAAAGTGGGACTATGATCTCACCTTGAGTGCACGAGTAGTAAAGTACTTCAACAAGTAAACGTGTGCAAAGAACAATGCTAGTCTTGACCTAAACAAATAGGTTGTATCAATAACGATAGTCACGAAGGGTCAAAGATGTTCAATTAGTCCTATGGCTCGTTACGACTCAATAATGTAGCATGTGAATCAAGTTGTCATGTTTCATGCAAGGTACAAGTATAAAAACATGTTAGAACGATTGCACAATTATTTGGTTAAGTTTGATTAAAAGTCAACTTGGTCGGGTCAAAGTCAACGGAAAAGTCAACGGGGTCGGGTTGGATATCCGACAATTTTTCTAAGTTATATAATCATATATGAGCATGTTGGCCAAGTTTCATGTTAATCGGAGGTCCGTAGCATAGCAAACATTTTCATGCCAAATGACCAAAGCAAACAGCCAGTTTTAGGCAAACGGGACGGCGTCCTGAGGAGCTAGACGGCGTCCCGTTTCAAAAGGTGGGACGGCGTCCTGAGGAGCTAGACGGCGTCCCGTTTCAAAAGGTGGGACGGCATCCTGAGGTGCTAGACGGCGTCCAAGGGGGTTTCCAGGCTCTGTTTGCTGTATTTCCTAAGTGCACGAATCAAAACACAAACCAACACATTTCATGACCCGCAAACAATCAAGATATGTATCTTATATCATCGGAAAGGTAATTTGACAAGGAATACAACTAACCACATATCATCAATCAAAAACATCATTTACAATAACCGAAAACTCGTCAAGTGATCAATAAAAGTCCATTTTCAAAGTTTCAAGTTCATCAAATGCATTTTGAGTTCCGGGAATCCAATTCACACATTTTATATGCCGTTTTGAAGGTAATGAAGCATACATTACTACTAAACACTAACAATTAACATTCCATGGCATTTAAGCATCCAAAAGTTCATGTCAAGAACTACCAAACCCTAGTCAAACATCACAAAATCATTAATCGGGTTTTTTGAAGTTTTCTTAATCAACCAACACATAAAAATGTAGCTAATGATACTAGTAACACAATTAAAACATGCACTTTAACAATCTAACAACATTAACTCATCCAAAATCAAGGATTAAGCAAACCCATTTCAAAAACTCAAACTAGTTACTCCAAACCACAAATCGAGCAAACAAAACATATATTCATGTTACACACGAGCCATAGACACTAACTAACACAATTTCAAGTATATAAAACGAATTTAGAGAAATTTAGTGTTTTAGAAATGTTATCCAAAATGGATGAAATTGGTACCAAATCGAAGAGGATGATGAGAGGATCACGAATATGTAATTTGTTTTGTTGTAAGCCTCCTAGATCGAATTTAGATGATGAATGATTGAATTGGGTGTTTGTGTGTGTGTTCTTGCTAGAGAGAAAGAGAGAGAGATGGAGGGATTGAATGGTGGTGATTGGGGTGGACTAGTTGACCTAGTCAACTAGTTTGCCCCGTATCAATTTTAGTCCCTCGAGTTTAGAAGCGGGTGCGGGATTTAACCAAACGAATATTTTAGAAACGCTCGAGTAGACGAGTGATGTTATCATTAAATAACGAGAATATTATAAACGTTAGTCAACGGAAATTGGGAATTTAAATAGCGAAAGATATTATTTAAAAAAAAAGACGGTGTTAAAAATAAATTTAACGGAAAAACGCGGGATGTTACATTATCCACACCTCAAAAGAAATTTCGTCCCGAAATTTAGTTGGAAGTAGTAGTTGTTGAATCTTCCTCGAATTTTGTGTTGCCAATTCTACGAATGAGGGAGAAGTACGTTCTAGGGTATTTCAACGAATTTTGACGGTCGGGATCATATGTTGTTTTAAGGTTTGGCTTCACGATTTATGGTTTCAACCGGTCCTCCTAGGAAGTGAGGGTTATCGTCGATAGTGAGTTCATCAAAGTAGATAACAAGTTCTCGTTTCGCAAAACACGTCTTTGAGTTGATACATCGAATGTAGGATAAACGGAGACCCAAAATGAGTCGGAAAAGTCTAAACGGCTAGCGACGGGTCCAAAACACCCCAAGAATTTAGAGGATCAAAATACCGCGGATTTAGCTTCCTACGTTTCCCGAAACGGATTGCACCTTTCCAAGGTGCGACTCTTAACGTGACGCGGTTTCCCACGTGGAATTTGAAATGTTTACGTCTAACATCGGCGTAGCTCTTGGTGATTACGAGTCGCGTAGGGTTTTACCCGAATATGAATAAATTTCCTCGGTTGCTCATGAATAACCTCGGCCCCGGTGAATTGATCATCGTTTACTTGGTTCGACAAGGGAGAATGACGTTTCCGGTCACATGTGGTTTCAAAAGGAGTGACGTTAAAACTTGAATGAAAATCATTGTAGTACGAGGATTCGGTTAAAGGAAAATACTTTTCTCAAGTAAATTTGAAGTTGGTAATACAAACTTGTATTATGGTTTCCAAGGTTTAAATCGCATGTTTGTTCGGTCCGTCGGGTTGTGGATGGTACGCGGTACTCATGTCTAAACGCGGTCCCGAGGCTTCTGGTAAAACTAGAAGTGAAACGAGTATTTCGATACGGGATAATTAACAAAGATACACCGTGTTGGAATAGAATCTCTTAAGATATGTTTGAACGAGTCAGTTAGGGTTCGAGAAAAAAAATGTTCGTTAGGACTATTCACCCTCGTGGCGAATACTAATGTAATATGAGGAGTTTCTCTATCCAATGAAAAATTTTACAAAAAGTTTCCTTATACGGGAGTGCGAGCGATAAATATAGAAGTGAAATGAGGACTTAGAATAGGATGAGTTTACATCTCGAGGTTGCCATAACGTGCCTCTAGTTGTCAAAAGTTGAAGTCTGAAAGAGAAACGAGGTAGTACACGTAGTTGTATAGTTCGGGGTTGAATAATAGTTGGCCGATTATCAGAATTCACAAGGGCGTTAAGTCAAAGAAGAGTGAAGTATCGTTGGTTTGTGTGTTATCTTAAATTCCAGTAATATCAGACGGTAACGGTGAAATAACAGAGGTATGTAGTGTGGTACGTGATGACGAGAAAATTGATCGGATTTACAATTTAGTATTAGAATTCTTCGCGCAAAATAACGAATTTCAGTTACGTTGATTTTGAGTCGAGAGGGTATGCCTTTCGGCGTTCAAGTAGAAATATTTCCATGTTTGAGTTCCATCTGTTGCTATACGAATTTAGCTAGAAATGTTGGTGTGAAGAATCACGCTCAAGGTTCGAACACGGAGAGGTTTAAAGTTTTCCTTAGTGAGTTAACGAGTTTAAAAGTCATGTAACACGAGAAAAGTCAGAAATGAATCTTCGGTAATAACAGGCGAGATCTAAGATTTTACGAATACAAGTTTGAGTTGGGAGAGTTTCCTGATTACATGTGGCTTGATTTCGAGATTGATTGTAGTGCCTCGACCATTAACATCATGGTCTAGACTTCGTTCAACAGAAATTCTCACTCGGAGAATTTGGTATAGAGTTGCTCTTTTCTCAAAAGTTCGAGACTAAGATGGTGATGTTGTTCGTTTTCCTTCTTTACTTGAATGAGTTAAGATGTCATCTATAAATACGATAACAGATTTGTCTAGATAAGTTTGCATACGTGGTTTAGGAGGTTCATGAATACGGACAGAGTCCTAAATAAATCGAATGGTACTAAGAGAGATTTACAACTAACGTTGCGAGTTCGGAAAACTCGTCTCCCTTAACCCCCAATTGTGGATACGAGGAAGAGGGTATCGGTTTCCAACCGAAAATTACTTAGTTCACAATATTCTATACATAATTGTAGGGGAAAAATTTCTCCTTAACAAATAGGTTTCGAGCTCCCTAGTTCTATAGGTGTCAAGTCAAAATTCTTAACGTATATCCTCCAATAAAATTTATAGGCTCACAATATTTATCCATTGGTCGCTTAAATTGCCTAAGTAGTATCTAGGGGAAAAAGGTGGAATGTAAAGAGTACAAGTCAAAGCCTCGGTTGTAATACGTCTAGCGGTAACCGAATCGAATAAGTATGAAATATATGGTTTGTTGTGAAGGAACGTACCCGTGACTAGTCCATCGTCGTCTCGGGCATCCTAGGTGTCGATGTTGAAAGTTCAATGGCATGCGTTGGGGTTGATTTTCTTATTTGGGCACACATTCCTAAAATGACCCGGTTGGCCACATTCGAAGCAAGCACCCGTTCTGTGTGCGTTGGGCATCTTTCGAGCGACGGGTCCTTGGCGCCGGTGGCGAAACCTGCCACATCCTTCAAAGTGATGCTTGTGGCATTCGTTACAAAAAGGTAGTTTTCCGGTATAGCCTTTCTTGTCGTTGGAGGCGAAAGGCTTCTTGGCGGGGTTGTTGTTATTGTTGTGGTTGCTTGATTGAGAGGCTTCCCATGTTCTTTTATTGCCGCTCGATTGGTTCTCGATCATTGGTGCCGGTGCTTCCATTTCAGTTACCGTTTCTAAAGTTTGGTGGGCCTTTGCTAAAGCCTCTTGTAGGTTAGTGGGTTGGGATGCCATTACCCCGTGTTGAATGCTCTTAGGGAGGCCATCCATGTAAAGTTCGACTCTTAGTGATTCGGGAGCCATGAGATTCGGACACATTGAGACTAGTTCAGTAAACCGTTGATTATAAGCTCCGAGGTCATTCCCGACCGTTTTCAAATTCCTTAGCCCTTGCTCGAGCCTTCGAGTCTCGTCGCGCGGGAAGTATTCGGTGATCATTCTTTCTCTTAATTCGGCCCAAGAGAGTGTAAGGGCTTCATCGATACCCACTGATTGTACGTACTTGTTCCACCACGAGAGAGCAATGCCGGTGAAAGTGAGGGTGGAAAACTTGACCTTATCTTGGTCTCGACAGCCGCTTGTGTTAAAAACGGTCTCTATTTGTTCAAACCATCGGGTGAGAGTAACCGGTCCTCCGGTTCCATCGAAAGTGGGAGGGTTGTACTTCATGAAGTTCTTGTAGGAGCAACCTTCGCTTGAATTACCGGCTCCATGATTGTTGTTGTTAGAAAAGTGATCGGCCACGGCCGTACCCACGGCGGTGGTTATCATTCGTTGAAGAGCTTGTTCAAGAGTTTCGAGAGGAGTGTTGTGTTGACCTTGGTGAGCCATTGTTCCTTCATGACACAAGAATATCGTTGGTTAGTATTTTCAACAATACTAACCACAGTATGGAATAAGGATAGAGAGAAAATTTTCCTTGACTCGCCTTAAATTCTTTTATGTCATAATGTCGGAACGTCAAGTGACGGCGTCGGCTACGTGGGTCCCATTACCTGATTATAAGTCTTTAAGATAACGTTTGACCAAAATATGTCGCCTTCATTTCAAAATAAAGATTGTTTCAAAGCTTACAAGAATTGTTCAACCAAAAGTTAAGTTACAACGTTATAAGTACGATTGAAATCTAGGCGACACGGTCTAAAGTAAAGTCAAACGACGCTCCATGAAATGCATGTATACTCGACATCGGATGCAAGTATCAAATAGTAAGCGGAAGCATGTTTCACATATCGTGCAAGACCTGAGAAAAACATAGAAATCTGTCAACGAAAACGTTGGTGAAATCATAGGTTTAAGTAAGTAAGTACAAGTGAACCACAAGATTTGCATCAATGAAATAATAGTAATACATTCTAAAAGTTTGTTTCACGAGCACCCAATTATCAAAGCTTAACATTCCTTCCATTGTATACCCCATCACTTAGTGCTAGAACAAACACTGATTCTCGAAAATATATTTCATCCGTAGACGGTAGCGAACCGTCAAAGATGAGGGTTGTCAACCCATATGGCCATATAACATAAGTTCTCGCTTACACCCGGCAAGTGTAACTAATGATAATCGAATTGAGGATTTTTGTTCTAAACTCGTATGTAGAATGTTTGTTTTCCCGTTCTTGTGTTCACTTAGTTCAAAAGAATCGTTTATGTTTTCTCATCCCAAATGTAAGTTCAAAAAGAGTAAAAGTGGGACTATGATCTCACCTTGAGTGCACGAGTAGTAAAGTACTTCAACAAGTAAACGTGTGCAAAGAACAATGCTAGTCTTGACCTAAACAAATAGGTTATATCAATAACGATAGTCACGAAGGGTCAAAGATGTTCAATTAGTCCTATGGCTCGTTACGACTCAATAATGTAGCATGTGAATCAAGTTGTCATGTTTCATGCAAGGTACAAGTATAAAAACATGTTAGAACGATTGCACAATTATTTGGTTAAGTTTGATTAAAAGTCAACTTGGTCGGGTCAAAGTCAACGGAAAAGTCAACAG
The DNA here is from genome assembly GCF_046630445.1 of Rutidosis leptorrhynchoides. Lineage (NCBI taxonomy): Eukaryota > Viridiplantae > Streptophyta > Magnoliopsida > Asterales > Asteraceae > Rutidosis > Rutidosis leptorrhynchoides. Next base: position 296,189,672 of record NC_092340.1, read on the forward strand.
GGTCGGGTTGGATATCCGACAATTTTTCTAAGTTATATAATCATATATGAGCATGTTGGCCAAGTTTCATGTTAATCGGAGGTCCGTAGCATAGCAAACATTTTCATGCCAAATGACCAAAGCAAACAGCCAGTTTTAGGCAAACGGGACGGCGTCCTGAGGAGCTAGACGGCGTCCCGTTTCAAAAGGTGGGACGGCATCCTGAGGAGCTAGACGGCGTCCCGTTTCAAAAGGTGGGACGGCGTCCTGAGGTGCTAGACGGCGTCCAAGGGGGTTTCCAGGCTCTGTTTGCTGTATTTCCTAAGTGCACGAATCAAAACACAAACCAACACATTTCATGACCCGCAAACAATCAAGATATGTATCTTATATCATCGGAAAGGTAATTTGACAAGGAATACAACTAACCACATATCATCAATCAAAAACATCATTTACAATAACCGAAAACTCGTCAAGTGATCAATAAAAGTCCATTTTCAAAGTTTCAAGTTCATCAAATGCATTTTGAGTTCCGGGAATCCAATTCACACATTTTATATGCCGTTTTGAAGGTAATGAAGCATACATTACTACTAAACACTAACAATTAACATTCCATGGCATTTAAGCATCCAAAAGTTCATGTCAAGAACTACCAAACCCTAGTCAAACATCACAAAATCATTAATCGGGTTTTTTGAAGTTTTCTTAATCAACCAACACATAAAAATGTAGCTAATGATACTAGTAACACAATTAAAACATGCACTTTAACAATCTAACAACATTAACTCATCCAAAATCAAGGATTAAGCAAACCCATTTCAAAAACTTAAACTAGTTACTCCAAACCACAAATCGAGCAAACAAAACATATATTCATGTTACACACGAGCCATAGACACTAACTAACACAATTTCAAGTATATAAAACGAATTTAGAGAAATTTAGTGTTTTAGAAATGTTACCCAAAATGGATGAAATTGGTACCAAATCGAAGAGGATGATGAGAGGATCACGAATATGTAATTTGTTTTGTTGTAAGCCTCCTAGATCGAATTTAGATGATGAATGATTGAATTGGGTGTTTGTGTGTGTGTTCTTGCTAGAGAGAAAGAGAGAGAGAGATGGAGGGATTGAATGGTGGTGATTGGGGTGGACTAGTTGACCTAGTCAACTAGTTTGCCCCGTATCAATTTTAGTCCCTCGAGTTTAGAAGCGGGTGCGGGATTTAACCAAACGAATATTTTAGAAACGCTCGAGTAGACGAGTGATGTTATCATTAAATAACGAGAATATTATAAACGTTAGTCAACGGAAATTGGGAATTTAAATAGCGAAAGATATTATTTAAAAAAAAAAGACGGTGTTAAAAATAAATTTAACGGAAAAACGCGGGATGTTACAAAGTGCCCACGGTTAAACATATACTTTTCATACTGTTTTGAAACGCTGTTTGAAGCATTGAAATCTCGTGGCCTACCTTACATTATTGTTACAACTTAAACTATATATCACCAACATTATTGTTGACGTTTTTAAGCATGTTTCTCAGGTGCTTAGAGTTTTGTTGCTTCCGCTGTTTAGACTTGCTGTCTTGGTGTTTAGACTTGCTGTTAAGGACCTGCTGTGCTAGAATTCCGCTGCATAATCTTAGAGATGTCTCAATCATGGAACTTTTCTTTTGCATTCGTAGTTTATGTTATTTTCAAATAATGACTTTGTAACGACCTTTGTGTCACGTTATCTTTTGTAAACGCTATGTTTTTTATGAATGCAAACTGGTTTTCAAACAGCATGTAGTACTTGACCGTGTAAAGATCCTGTTGTTGACGAATCGTACACGATGGTTTTGTACGGGGCGTCACACATACTTTATTTCTAAAACAAAGAAACAACCTTATTACATGTCTCATTATATATGTCGATGATATGATTATCACCGGCAATGATCAAAAAGAAATTTCAAACTTAAAGACTAACCTGTTTAAAGAATTTGAAATGAAAGACCTAGGAGGGCTTAAGTATTTTTTGGGGATTGAAGTTCTAAGGTCCCATCAAGGAATCTTTATATGTCAAAAGAAATATATTCTTGATCTTCTTACTGAAACAGGAATGATCGACTGCAAACCAGCAGATACTCCCATGATTCCAAATCAAAGATTATACATAGAAAAGGATGCAAAGTCAGCTGATCGAGGACAGTATCAAACAATCGTAGGAAAACTCATCTACCTTGCCCATACTCGCCCAGATATAGCGCATGCTGTAGGAGTTGTCAGTCAATTCATGCATCAACAACAACAGCATCACATGGACGCTGTATGGAGAATTGTCAAATATCTCAAAGGCACAGCCAGAGACGGGGTATTATTTAAAAAGAACAATCACTTAGAGACTCAGATTTTTACAGACGCTGGTTACGGAGGAGAAAAAGGAGATAGAAAGTCAACATTAGGATACTTTGCACTTGTTGGAGGAAACCTCGTTACTTGGAGGAGTAAGAAACAAAAAGTTGTTGCGCTTTCAAGTGCCGAAGCCGAATTTAGAGGAATCGCCAAAGGTATAACCGAAGCATTGTGGATAAAGAAACTTCTAACCGAAATTGGTTTTCCGCCTCAAAACTCCATCAAAATCATATGTGATAACGAAGCAGCAACTGCAATCTCAGAAAACCCGGTTCAACACGATCGTACTAAACACATTGAGATTGATAGACACTTCATCAAAGAAAAACTCGAGGCGGAAATAATCTCTCTTCCATCTGTCAGATCTGAAGACCAGCTAGCAGACATTCTAACAAAGTCAGTTAATGGAAGACTCTTCAAAGATGTGCTCTTCAAGTTAAATATTGGAAATCCCACTATTTAACTTGCGGGGGAGTGTTAGAAAATAAAAATAAAGTTTTGGGATCAGTTTAACATCATATCCCTTCTCATGTACAGCTCGTTACAGAAATCTACAGCTAGCACTTTCCAAATTTACTTAGGCTCCTTACCTTAGATAGTTTGTAGCCGTCAGAGGCTTTGTGTATAAGTACAGCCTCATTGTATCATTGTAAAACCAATTCAAGCATTATCAATAAAGCATAATACGATCAGTTTATACAAATTATCATTGTTTTTTATTCTCAATAAAAACAAGTCATTTCTCCACCCAGAGTGAAACACTCTCAAAAGTAAAGTCATCATTTTCTCTATTCGACAAATAAAGAGATTGCTTCCGAGTGGACCTCCGGCCAATAAGTAGGAATTTTTTTTTAAAAAAAATAGTAAAATAAAATTGAGACGCCATGAAAATGGTAGAATCAAATTTCCATGGGTTTTAAATCCTGCTTGGAATTCAATTTAGGCTCTAAACGCTAGTCAAGACGCCAATAAATCGACGCTTGCGGTTGACTCAAAAATAGAGCCGAATGAAAAATAAAGCCGATATGTAGACCTCAATAATAATCATAAAAATTCAATAGGATTAGAATAGTTGATGCACTAAAACTACCAACGGAGCGTCAGATATAAATTATAAATTTAAATTACAACAATAGTAATTAAGACAAGTAAAAAACAAAGATCAAGAAACAAGAAACATTACCTTCTTCTTTAAGTACTGATATATCATCTGAATCTGAGTCGTCTGATAAGCAAATTGGGTTCCTACGAACACCAGTTTTAAAGGAACTTGCTGAGCTGTCACCTTCGTTCATGTTCTTGATTTGTGTGCTCTCTGAGCAATGAGATGATTCTACGTACATAAACATTCAAAAAACTTTTAGTATAAAAGAAACAAAGCGCGTTTTTTTTATAGGACCGATTACAGCCCAACAAGCGCCAACTGTATAACACTCACGAGTCCCAAAGTACTCTAAAACCAATTGGTAGTAGAGGGAGACACCCATGAGCTTATACATGGAGACTTTGATATAAGGCACACATATGATCCATTATCATTGGCAAACCGAGGGGCGATTAATTGGTAGAGAAAGTCATCCCTCTCTATTCGACGGATAAAGAGATTGCTTCCGAGTGGACTTCCGGCCAATAAGTAGGAATTTTTAAAAAAAAAAAAAACTAAAATAAAATTGAGACGCCATGAAAATGGTAGAATCAAATTTCCATTGATTCTAAATCCTGCCTGGAATTCGAAATAGGCTCTAAACGGCAGTCAAGACGTCAATAAATCGGGGCTTGCTGTTGACTAAAAAATAGAGCCGAATGAAAACACAGAGCCAATATGTAGACCTCAATAATAATCATTTTTTATTTTATTTTAAATCTTTTTGAAAGGCATGGCCCCAAAGTGAGGTCGGTACCTGAGCCTCCTTTGGAGACTCTCAAGCACCCAACCACCCCTTTGGAGACACCTCAATAATAATCATAGATATACAATTCAATAGGATGAGTATAGTTGATGCACTAAAACTACACACTGAGCATCAGATATAAATTATAAATTTAAATTACAACAATAGTAATTAAGACAAGTAAAAAACAAAGATCAAGAAAAAAGATACATTACCTTCTTCTTTAAGTACTGATATATCATCTGAATCTGAGTCGTCTGATAAGCAAATTGGATTCGTACGAACACCAGTTTTAAAAGAACTTGCTGAGCTGTCACCTTCGTTCCTGTTCTTGATTTGTGTGCTCTCTGAGCAATGAGATGATTCTGCGTACATAAACATTCAAAAAACTTTTAGTATAAAAGAAACAAAGCATAGTTGATGCACTAGAACTACACACTGAGCGTCAGATTTAAATTATAAATTTAAATTACAACAATAGTAATTAAGACAAGTAAAAAACAAAGATCAATAAACAAGAAACATTACCTTCTTCTTTAAGTACTGATATATCATCTGAATCTGAGTCGTCTGATAAGCAAATTGGATTAACATGGACACCAGTTTTAAAAGATCTTGCTGAGCTGTCACCTTTGTTCCTGTTCTTGATTTGTGTGCTCTTTGAGCAATGAGATGATTCTGAAAGTTTTCAGCCTACAATCTAGAAGCTCACCTTCTAGATGTTCAAAGTAGATTTTTTTGAACACCATGTAGAAGAAGCAAAGATGAACACGATGACGGCCTCCCATCATCTCCGTTGCGCACGACACCTTCCTCGTTCAAACCATTCCACCGCCAACAAAGTTTTAGTATAAATAGAGGTGCAAACCTCAGTTGTAAATCATCCCAAATCACTCAGAGAAGTGTAATCACAACCTTGAGAGTGTGTGTGAGTTTGAGAGTTTTTTTTGTAAGAGTTTTGTAATACTCTGTAAATCTATTCTTGTGAGTAATAGAGTTGTTTTTCTCTCAAATTTGTATCTCCCAACGTCCAGGTGATCCTCTCTTCCTAACAAGTGGTATCAGAGCTTGGTTAGAGACGTTGGTTGAGTTTTTGGGTCTTCTGAAGTTTTCTCAAAATTTAATTTTGAGTGTACCATTGGATTCGTCTCGTCGAACCGAGTCCAACGCAAAAAATGGCGACTTAAACGGAGTTATAACCAGCCCAGAAAACGCGGTCAAAGTTTGGCCAACTCGCCGGAATCTCGCCGGAGAAGACGATCGGTACCGGAATTTTCGCCGGAGAAGACGATCACTGTAGCAGCCCTGTAGCAATTCACTGTAGCAGCCCTGTAGCAATTCACTGTAGCAGCTGGCGGCACTGTAGTAAGTTCCTGTAGCAGTAATGTAGCAAGTTCCTGTAGCAGTACTGTAGCAATTCTGAAATTTTACAATTTGGTCCCTGAAATTTTCAGAAATTCATTCTTGGTCCCTGAAAGTTTAGAAAATTATAATTTTGCCCCATAAGTGGAATTTAAGCCGCGAAGTGTCTATTCCACCATTTTCAACCATTCCGGACGTAACGGTGATATCTGTTTTCTACAATTCAACCCCGTTTGTGTTGAAAAATTATTTGTAAGGTGATAATGTCCACAGAAGAGTCAATATCATCTTCCGGAGCTATGATTATGCTCACAGCCACAAACTACACGCTGCGGAAACCTCGGATGGAAGATCTCCTCAGCTGTAAGGATTTGTTCGATCCTATTGAATTGAAGGGTATAAACCCTGATTCTGCCAAAGAGAAAGAGTGGAAGAAATCAAACCGAAAAACTATTGGTCAGATCCGTCAATGGATTGATCATAGTGTCTTCCACCATGTTGCACAAGAGACAGACGCATATGTCCTCTGGAAAAAGTTGGAGGACATGTATATAACAACCCTCACTTTTCGACTTCCGATTTTACTAAAATACCTAGAGTTGTTATATACGAATAAATTTAACGTTGATCGAATAAACGTACGCTTAAAATAAATAATATAATTATAAATATTATAAATAAGATTATGATATATAATATAACATAATTATATCAATGAATATATATATAATATTTATATTACTTTTGTTATTTAGTTAATAGAATATATAATTAACTAAATAATAAATAATACTATAACATTTATAAAACTAATAAAAACTATAAATTAATAATCATAAATTTTAATTTTTATAAAAACTAAATATAATAATAATTTTTATATAAAATTCGTATTTAATAATTAAACAAATATAGAAATAAAATGTTTAGAAATATATTAAACAACTTTTTTTTAGAATTTTATACAAAATAAAAATAAAAACTATATGTACTTTTAATAAATAAATACAAAAATACAAACTACTTTTCTTTTAAGATTTACTTTTAATAAAAATACAAACTACTTTTTCTTATTTTAACTTTTAAGATTTACTTTTAATAAAAATACAAACTACTTTTTCTTATTTTAACTTTTAAAATTTTACTTTTAATAAAAATACAAACTACTTTTTCGTATTTTAACTTTTAAGATTTTACTTTTAATAAAAATACAAACTACTTTTTCTTATTTTAACTTTTAAGATTTACTTTTAATAAAAATATAAAATACTTTTTCTTATTTTAACTTTTAAGATTTTACTTTTAATAAAAATACAAACTACTTTTTCTTATTTTAACTTTTAAGATTTTACTTTTAATAAAAATACAAACTACTTTTTCTTATTTTAACTTTTAAGATTTACTTTTAATAAAAATACAAAATACTTTTTCTTATTTTAACTTTTAAGATTTTACTTTTAATAAAAATACAAACTACTTTTTCTTATTTTAACTTTTAAGATTTTACTTTTAATAAAAATACAAACTACTTTTTCTTATTTTAACTTTTAAGATTTACTTTTAATAAAAATACAAAATACTTTTTCTTATTTTAACTTTTAAGATTTTACTTTTAATAAAAATACAAACTACTTTTTCTTATTTTAACTTTTAAGATTTTACTTTTAATAAAAATACAAACTACTTTTTCTTATTTTAACTTTTAAGATTTTACTTTTAATAAAAATACAAACTACTTTTTCTTATTTTAACTTTTAAGATTTACTTTTAATAAAAATACAAAATACTTTTTCTTATTTTAACTTTTAAGATTTTACTTTTAATAAAAATACAAACTACTTTTTCTTATTTTAACTTTTAAGATTTTACTTTTAATAAAAATACAAACTACTTTTTCTTATTTTAACTTTTAAGATTCACTTTTAATAAAAATACAAAATACTTTTTCTTATTTTAACTTTTAAGATTTACTTATTTTATTTTAATTTTTTTTTACCTAACATTTTCAACTATAAATACCACATACATTTCTCATTTCAAACTTACACTTTAATCTCTCATTTCTCTCTTAAGAACTACTTCTAGTTGATATCTCGGTCACTTACTTGCTTTACTTTCCTTTCTTGCGTGGAATACTTCAACTGCTATTTAAGGTGAGTTTCATTTGCTCCCTTTTTATATATATTTTTGGGCTGAGAATACATGCGCTGATTTATAAATGTTTTACGAAATAGGCACAAGTACTAAAACTAATTCTATGTGGGTTTAAACCAGAAATATACCCTTAGCTTGGTAACATTAAACTACTTGTCTATGTACGGTAGGCGCGAATCCTAAAGATAGATCTATTGGGTCTGACAAACCCCATCCTGACTATGGGATGCTTTAGTACTTCGAGGTTATTTTAAACACACCTGATCTGGTGTACTTCAGAGGGTAAAATATGAATGTTAAGGCTTGTTACCGGGTGCCTACAACTTATAGAATGCTTTTATACACTTGCTAGTGTACGGATATTTATGAAACTGAAATCTTGTGGCCTATTATTATAACGGAAATGATTGATTTTGATAAACTAATGAACTCACCAACCTTTTTGGTTGACACTTTAAGCATGTTTTGTCTCAGGTGACGAATAAGATGATTGCCATGATTGCTACCTGATGAATTGAATGCTGCTACATGGAGTCTTCATTTCATTACATTTGCTTTGCATTAAGACTAATATTATTATTTCAGTTTAAATTTGATGTAAAACTTTTAATGCTTCCGCTGTTTTATTAATAAATGTTTTATTCAAAACGTCTCATATAGAGTCGTTCTCGTTTATACAACTGTGATTTGATATAATTAGTCACAAATACCCTAGGCCCTAATTTGGGGGTGTGACAGATTGGTATCAGAGCAGGTTGTTGTAGAGAACCAGGATTGCATTTTATGTGTGCCTTATACAATTAGGTACCTTAGCAATGTAGGACTACAACTTTCCTTGACCATAGTGCCTTTAATTGTTGCCTTTAATTGATAAATGCTACACTATACCTTAGAAATTATACTTAAATCTTAAGATTATAACATACACGATAATGTGAAATTACTCGAACGTCAACGCTACTTAAGGCCTAGGGTGATCCTTGGTACCACTATGGGACGCTTGTGGATTTCGAATGCCAAACTTAGATATTGGTCGAGAATTTCTGGGCCAACCGGTAACAATTGATCATTCAAGTGACTCGGCGGTGGCATAGATGTTTGGGTATGGTGCACAATATCAAACCTGACTATAGTGATCATACAACACTTAGTCACTTACGCACTTAATAAGTGGTGAACTTATTAAGAACAACTCACCTAGTCATCTATCCTGGTTTTGTGTATTACATATGTATTACATGAAATATTATCCAAGATTTTTGAAACTCCTATAATTCATACTCAAACGTATATAACTCCCTGTTATATCACGAACCTATATGCCTTATGCCTTTATGCATCGGTTTGCGAACCGGGAAATGTCATTGGGTTATCACAGTATACGAATTGAAAGTCTTTAATCGAAAGATTATTAGATTACATACTTATCATTTTATAATCTCGACACGTCATACTGCCATTATTAGAGTATAGACAAATCATATCTTAGCATATCTATTCCCAATAGACCTTGTCTAACACTTTTCCTAAATTTCCTCCGTAAATTACGGAAATCTTTCTGCTATATATACGTATTCAAGGAGATGAATATATCATTCAATATTCAACACCCATTTCATATCAAACCCTATTCCAAACACATAATATGGATTTCTCACCTAATTCCTCAAGTTCTTCTAGCTCCAAAGATAGCGTGACAGGAGCACACCCACCGATCAATTACCGTGATTTCTTTAGAAAATGGGGATGGGTTCGCGAAATACTCACCCTATGGAGAAATGAAGAAGGTACTCCTTATCACGAGCTAAACTTACCACCAAACGTCGGAGTACTCGATCCTCTTACTGGCGAACCTGTTCGCAATACCGTTTTCACTCTTTTCGCAAGGATTTTCCGCCTCGAAGGTCGACTCGATGTAACCAACGACAATATTCGTCCTCTACTCTCGAATTCTAACCAGAAAGGGTTATTAGAAGAAGTTAGAAGACTTCGAACTAAATATCAAGAATTGACAAACCTTACAGAGGAATGGGTAGAACAAATCCATAGACTCGAGCGTAAAGTAGAAACCCTGGAGGAAATAGTGCGCGATTTGGTAGCTAGGCTCACACTTACTAACCAAGTACCACAAGCAGCACCAACAGCAGCACCAGCACCAGCACCACCAGTACTATCAGCATCACCACCAACAGCATCAGCTTCACCAACAATAACATCAGCATCCCACGTCTCAACATCATAATCGGTACCTCAAACATCGACATCATACGCCCATAGATACTAAGGAATATTAGTAATAATGAGTTAAGATGTATTGACTCATTCTTCCTGAAGAATTATATATGTATACTTTATATATATGGTTTGGAACAATAATAAATCTTTTCGTACTAAACTATTACGTGTGAATCTTAACTAGTATGTACTACTTGGTTAATTCATATCACTAATACGCTATGATGTACATCCTTCGTTAATGACTTAACAATAATTAATCACTGCTTCAGTACAATAAACTCCATTTCATAATAAACTAAGTATATTATTCAAATGCATGTGTGATTTTACACTCCTATTTTTCGATGTACTCGAAAATTTCACAAAAACATCATTTGTGCCTTATGAATTTCACAAGAAATCCACGAGCATCAACATCATTTACTGAGGTATATTAATAACAATGAACGATGAAGTATTGATTCATAACTTCATTAAAGAAATATTCCGCGATGATTATGTAATCTCTAAAGTTTTGGAGATTATTTATTCTCGTTTCAACCGTAAATCAAATGAGTTTAATATTATATTAACTTATTAAATCCATAATTACATCTGAAGAAAATATATATGTATGTATATTTTCATAAAGATTGTATTTAAAAATTCTTTTGTACAAACTGTTAATTGTGAAAATATTTTAACGGGTAGGTAATACCCAAGAAATATCTAACATTCACATTAATATATTACATTGTACATTCTTCAAAATCCTTGAAAACATATCAGATTGATAATCAATGATTCAGATCAGTTAACCTTGAGAATGCTGATAAAGCAGCAAAAGCTGTAGATGGCCTTAATGACCAGAAGCTTGATAATAAAGAATTGTGTGTTGAAAAAGCTCAAAAGAATATCTGGTATTGAAAGACGGATTGAGCAAAACATGAAGGAGACCAAGGAAAAATCCTAAGGACTAAACCTATAACCAAAGAATCTAGATGATTCGATTTCTGAAGGAAATCACAGAAGATCTTTTTACGCATTCTAAATCCTTACAGAAGAATTTCTTCATTATCCATCGATTTTAGAAATTCTAAAATATCATCATATCTTTCGTTATAAATATCCTCGATATTTCTAAAGATATCTTCATAACGATTCTTGTCCGTAATTAATTATCTCTTTGCAATATCTTTATTACATCATAAAGGAAAACTGTTTAAGTTTCTATATTCCGTAAAATTTAAATTCAAATTTTGAATGATTTGAAGTAGTGTTGAGAATTGAAGCATGAGTTAGTATAATATAATGACGTCAGGCCAACATGATTATATTACAGTAAGTCATGCTACATTTTTAATGGAAGATGATGATTCATAGACTTTATAATCATCATTTGCCATGTTACACGACTCTTACATTCTACTTAATCTCTGAACATATCAAGAAAATATATTTTTGATAGTTCTATCCTCAGTAATTCTGGTAATTTACCAAATCAAATCATGATATTACGCTTAGAACAGTAGGTCCATTCGAAACTTCATACCTACAAATTCTGGACCATTACTCGCTTTACTTAGAGTCGAGAGGAGAATAAAAAGGCAAAGAGCTCCGACATATAAGGGAAAATATGTAGCCCGATAACGATACCGAAATTACAAACCGTGTATATCAATACGTATTGCAACGTAAAGACATGGGAGAATTAAAAACACTATAACCCCATGGTAATAGTAGAAGAAAACAAATTCCTCTGGTGGTAAATGAAAAAGAAGAATGACTGAAATGATAGTCAGAAAAATATCCAGGATAAGAACTGGATGGAGCATTCTCACAATCTTTGGAAGTATGAATTGAGGAAGACAGTATAGAAGTGGTGAAGATAATGAAACGGAAGAAGCTAATTTATAGCAAAATTCCAAACACAGCAATTGAAGCAATTCACCTCATTTAATCAAAGAAAAATTCAAATTCCTTAATTACCGGAGAATCAAATCTTATGGATTACGAAGATTTCCTTTAATCCCTTGAATTCCGGAAATCAATCGTGACTACGTCAAAAGTTAAGGCGAACATTTAATTTCTCATTCACTCTTTTACAATAGCTTCGTTTATACGCTTCCTATAATCAAATCGTTTTATCCATATTATTCAGTAGTGATAAAACTTTATTTTTTCAACTTATATTCATCATTACAATATTCTTGTTGTAAACAATAATGATCTCTATCAAATTTCATGACTATAATTTTCATGAACTACTCTCTGTTTTTTTTCTACCCTAATATTGTGACATAAACACTCAAAGTTTTAAATAAGCTCAATACTATTCATAACACATTTCATGTGTTAAGTTTACTAAAATGCTCGTATAACACCATCATCCCTTTTGAGGATAACCTAGTCAAATGACACTCTTATTAATCCTTTAGATAACCTCCGCATTAATGATAAAATGCACTTTATAGAAGAACCTGTAAGAAATTAGGGTTCGTATTATTTAAATGCATGAAACAGAACAATATTCTATCCGTTGGAATTCACGAAAGGCCCCGAACCTACCTGGGAACGTGAAGACCAGATAAAACGTAAATATCCTTGTCTAGGTACGAACAACGCCGATTGATGGCAAAAACTAAATTTCGGGACGAAATTTCTTTTAACGGGTAGGTACTATAACAACCCTCACTTTTCGACTTCCGATTTTACTAAAATACCTAGAGTTGTTATATACGAATAAATTTAACGTTGATCGAATAAACGTACGCTTAAAATAAATAATATAATTATAAATATTATAAATAAGATTATGATATATAATATAACATAATTATATCAATGAATATATATATAATATTTATATTACTTTTGTTATTTAGTTAATAGAATATATAATTAACTAAATAATAAATAATACTATAACATTTATAAAACTAATAAAAACTATAAATTAATAATCATAAATTTTAATTTTTATAAAAACTAAATATAATAATAATTTTTATATAAAATACGTATTTAATAATTAAACAAATATAGAAATAAAATGTTTAGAAATATATTAAACAACTTTTTTTTAGAATTTTATACAAAATAAAAATAAAAACTATATGTACTTTTAATAAATAAATACAAAAATACAAACTACTTTTCTTTTAAGATTTACTTTTAATAAAAATACAAACTACTTTTTCTTATTTTAACTTTTAAGATTTACTTTTAATAAAAATACAAACTACTTTTTCTTATTTTAACTTTTAAGATTTACTTTTAATAAAAATATAAAATACTTTTTCTTATTTTAACTTTTAAGATTTTACTTTTAATAAAAATACAAACTACTTTTTCTTATTTTAACTTTTAAGATTTTACTTTTAATAAAAATACAAACTACTTTTTCTTATTTTAACTTTTAAGATTTACTTTTAATAAAAATACAAAATACTTTTTCTTATTTTAACTTTTAAGATTTTACTTTTAATAAAAATACAAACTACTTTTTCTTATTTTAACTTTTAAGATTTTACTTTTAATAAAAATACAAACTACTTTTTCTTATTTTAACTTTTAAGATTTACTTTTAATAAAAATACAAAATACTTTTTCTTATTTTAACTTTTAAGATTTTACTTTTAATAAAAATACAAACTACTTTTTCTTATTTTAACTTTTAAGATTTTACTTTTAATAAAAATACAAACTACTTTTTCTTATTTTAACTTTTAAGATTTTACTTTTAATAAAAATACAAACTACTTTTTCTTATTTTAACTTTTAAGATTTTACTTTTAATAAAAATACAAACTACTTTTTCTTATTTTAACTTTTAAGATTTTACTTTTAATAAAAATACAAACTACTTTTTCTTATTTTAACTTTTAAGATTCACTTTTAATAAAAATACAAAATACTTTTTCTTATTTTAACTTTTAAGATTTACTTATTTTATTTTAATTTTTTTTACCGAACATTTTCAACTATAAATACCACATACATTTCTCATTTCAAACTTACACCTTAATCTCTCATTTCTCTCTTAAGAACTACTTCTAGTTGATATCTCGGTCACTTACTTGCTTTACTTTCCTTTCTTGCGTGGAATACTTCAACTGCTATTTAAGGTGAGTTTCATTTGCTCCCTTTTTATATATATTTTTGGGCTGAGAATACATGCGCTGATTTATAAATGTTTTACGAAATAGGCACAAGTACTAAAACTAATTCTATGTGGGTTTAAACCAGAAATATACCCTTAGCTTGGTAACATTAAACTACTTGTCTATGTACGGTAGGCGCGAATCCTAAAGATAGATCTATTGGGTCTGACAAACCCCATCCTGACTATGGGATGCTTTAGTACTTCGAGGTTATTTTAAACACACCTGATCTGGTGTACTTCAGAGGGTAAAACATGAATGTTAAGGCTTGTTACCGGGTGCCTACAACTTATAGAATGCTTTTATACACTTGCTAGTGTACGGATATTTATGAAACTGAAATCTTGTGGCCTATTATTATAACGGAAATGATTGATTTTGATAAACTAATGAACTCACCAACCTTTTTGGTTGACACTTTAAGCATGTTTTGTCTCAGGTGACGAATAAGATGATTGCCATGATTGCTACCTGATGAATTGAATGCTGCTACATGGAGTCTTCATTTCATTACATTTACTTTGCATTAAGACTAATATTATTATTTCAGTTTAAATTTGATGTAAAACTTTTAATGCTTCCGCTGTTTTATTAATAAATGTTTTATTCAAAACGTCTCATATAGAGTCGTTCTCGTTTATACAACTGTGATTTGATATAATTAGTCACAAATACCCTAGGCCCTAATTTGGGGGTGTGACAATGTACCAGGCCAAGACTGCTTGGAATAAAGCCCTGCTGATGAGGCGTAGTCAACATGAAGCTCAAAAGTGGAACTTCAGTTGCCGAGCATACTAGTGAGTTCAAGAGCTTGGTCAACCAGTTATCGTCTATAGAGATGCCGCTTGGCGATGAAGTTCAGGCGCTACTGCTACTTAGTTCCCTTCCCGAGAGTTGGGAAACGCTGGTAGTAACACTCAGCAACTCAGCCCTGAATGGCAAACTTACCATGTCAATGGTCAAAGATGCCCTATTCAGTGAAGAGGCAAGGAGAAAAGACGTGGGCACAGATCAGACCCATACCTTTGTCACAAAGAATCGGGGGAGACAGCGAATGAGTAGCAAAAACAAATGGAGAGGCAGAAGCAAGAGCAGGGGCAGGTCTGCTGATGGCAGAAAACTAATATATAAATGCCATCATTGTGGATTAGAAGGACATATGAAGAAGAACTGATATAGATTGAAAGAGGAACAAGGTCAAAGAAGTTCACAGCCGAAGAATAAGGATGGAGAAACATTAGTTACTATCACTGGTGATGTAGCTTATTGTTCAACCCATGATGAGACATGCCTTCACGTATCACGAGAAGAAACAGAATGGGTGGTAGATACTGCAGCTTCCTACCACGTGACTCCATATAAGGAATACTTCACAACATACAAAGCTGGTGATTTGGAGCTGTAAAGATGGAAAATTCCAGTTTCGCTGAGATTGTCAGAATTGGTGATGTCAAGATAAAGACAAGTTCCGGGAGCACAATCACTCTGAAGGATGTCCGCCATGTGCCAGATCTTTGGCTGAATCTACTTTCTGGGGTAGCTCTCGATAAACAGGGCTATGATAGTCATTTCAGTAGAGGCACATGGAAGTTGTCAATAGGCGCTATGATAGTCGCTCGAGGACACATTTGTGGCACACTGTACAAGACTCATGTGAAGATCTGCACAGACAGCATTAATGTTGCAGAAAAGGAGGCTTCACAAAATTTATGGCACCAGAGACTCGGACACATGAGTGAAAAAGGGTTTTCTACCCTAATAATGAAGAAGCTTATCAATGTAGACAAGGACGCTGCACTAGATCCTTGCAATCATTGTCTGTTTGGTAATCAGCATAGAGTCTCGTTTAATTCAACTTCAACGAGAAAATCAAAGTTACTCAGTCTGTTACACTCTGATGTTTGCGGTCCCTTAGAGGTTGAATCAATTGGCGGCAACCGATACTTTCTAACATTTATCGATGATGCTTCTCAAAAGGTGTGGGAATATTTCTTGCGGACGAAGGACCAGGTGTTGGATTACTTCAAACAGTTCCTTGTCATGGTAGAACGTGAGACAGGAAAGAAGTTAAAGTGTCTTCGATTTGACAACGGCGGTGAATACTCTTCCAGGCAGTTCGATGCCTATTGCAGATCATATGGCATTCGACATGAGAAGACGGTCCCACGTACCCCTCAACATAATGGTATAGCAGAAAGAATGAACCAAACAATCATGGAACGTGTTCGGAGCATGCTCAGTATGGCTAAGCTGCCAAAGCCATTCTGGGGAGAAGCAGTCAGAGCCGCTTGTTATTTGATCAACCGATCTCCATCAGTACCACTGAATTTTGAAGTTCCGGAGAAACTTTGGTCTGGAAAGGATCCATCATACTCTCACTTAAGAGTATTTGGATGTTTGGCGTACGCACATGTATCCAAGGAGCTCAGGCAGAAGCTGGATGCAAGGACCACTCCATGCATATTCATAGGCTATGGAGATGAAGAATTTGGATACAGATTATGGGATCCAAAGGAGAAAAAGGTGATCAGAAGTAGGGACGTGGTGTAACAACCTCACTTTGGGCCTAGTAGGTAATGACCTATTTACCCTTTTGTGTTATTAAAGTGACTTTAATAATTATGTGTTTTAGAATTATTGTGTATGGGATAATGTGTGTTTTATGACAATGGTCACAGAACATATTTCCTTTTGTGAATCGGACTTAGAATGAATAAGTTATTAAAGATTTTGGGTTTCAGATAACTGATAAATACCCGTGTGTTACACGGAGTAGGGTTTCTTCACAATGAAGAAACCCAATTTAGATATACATGTACTGTACGTTCTTCACTTACTACTTTTATCAAAATAGAAACCCTAAACACATTTTGCTCTCAAAATCCATAAAATTAACAAGTTCAAATTAAAGATTGTGATTTCGTTCATCAGAATCTCTGTGATTTCAGCATCAAAACAAGGTAAGCTTCTTTGATTTTGAAGAATTAAAATGGGGTTTAAGTGGGTTTTGAAAAAGTGAGCTTTTGATGCTTGATTCTTGCTTGAATGTGTTTGTGATGCTTAATTGATGTTAGGAATAGATCATATATGTGTTATATAGTGTTCTTGGGTCTTTGAATTGATCAAAACTTGCAAAAATCGAGTTTTGGGTGCAAAAATTGCGAAAACAGCGTGCTTGAACTGATTTTCAGCACCCACACTTCTGACAGATCAACCGTACATTTAACCACACTTTTGAGGGTCAATCACGCGTGTGAGGACTCACTCGCACGAGTGAGGCCTCAGCCACACGAGTGACAGCAGGTCAGAATTGTGGAAACTTGTTTCGGTCATAACTTTCATACCGTAACTCCGTTTTTGATGAATCAACTATCGTTGGAATCATCTTGAGGAGTAGCTTCTAATGATAAGGTTTTAAAAGACTAAATCAAACTTTATATTGGATGGAAAAATCTAGAGTTGTAGTTATGCTGCTGCTCTTGCTCAACCGTGCGAGTAAGACACTCAACCGTACGGGTGAGGTGTTCAACCGTGCGTGTGAGCTACTAAAACATACGAGTGGACTTTAAAATCACCCGTGGATGTAATTTTTCAGTCGTACGAGTGAGGATGCTCATCCGTACGAGTGAGCTGGTTAGTCGCATGAGTGATACTTCAGCCGTGCGAGTGACAATGTTTGTATGTTTGGGTCAAGTGCAATTCCGACCCATTTACTATATTGCTGTGATATTAATACTAATGAGTAATGTGATTGAAAAGTATACTAACTAATGAACTTATATTCTCAGGTGATAAGCGAAAAGGTGAAGGCTCAGTGATATAAGACAACTGAGTACTTGTGCTTCCAGGTGAGTGGGATTATCTTTATGGATGTGATTATACAGTGACAAGTATAGTGATCCATGCCATGCTTAATTAGACTGTGTAATGAGTCTGTGACCAGTGCAGTGACTATATGTGATTATGTGCGCACGCATGAACGTCGAGGTGTTTTGTGCGACGTAAGAGGTCGATTGTGTTTACCTCATTTGGGGTAATAGAATTGGGTCCAAGCGTTACTGATTAGTGGTATAGTATGAATGACGAGTGCGTCACGTCTGGAAGACTATACCAGTGATTCAGTAGTTTGGGCTATCGGTATATTCCAGCTTGATCAGCAACGGGTTGCCGGTCCTCTTGTTTATGGCCTTTAGTGATCTAATGACCAGTGCCTTTAAGCTGTGCTTGATGGTTGTAGTGATGTCCACCTAGATATTGCCATTCACTTAGCGTTATGCTAATTCCCCCATAGTGTTTTGCCCTGCAGGTGTGTATTAGCAGCTTTTGGTGGGTTTTGCAGGACAACCGAAGATGTTTGACACCGTGTCACTCTGATGTGTTGTAATAAACTATATCGTTAAATGGCTTGTAGTAATATCTTAACACCAGTGTTTTGTGTAACCACATGTTTCTGTAAATAACATATGATATGTAAATTAATTAGTCTTCTGTTGTGAGTATTTAAAAAAAAAAGTACGGTGTTACAAGTTGGTATCAGAGCATAGGTTTGGCAGTATGTGCACTGTGTAAGTGACTTACTCCCAAACTGATGGATGTGTCGTGTCAAACATCTGGGTGGGGAATAGGTGAATGTAGAAATATGTGCCTAGGTGATTATGCTTAGTGATAGGTACTAACGGGTTATCAACTAAGCTTTTGTGAGATTATGTGTTTGCAGACAGGTATGGCTGACCAGACCAGAAATAACAATGCCCCTGTGACTCCCGGACCCGGAATATTTAGAGCGCCGTCAGTGGAGCATAGTCCAGAACGTGATCTAGATGATTATGTGCAACAGTTAGAAGGTCAGTTACAGGAAACTCGAGAAAAAGTGAAGGAACTAGAGGCCTAAATCAGGCATTCAACTGTGGTATCTGAAGCTAGTGATCCACCGATACCTCCAGGGTTTACTGGTACTCAATATACATCTGGCCCATCGGGTAGTGCTTCTCAACCACCTCAGTTTCAACCTCAAATGCCAAATCAATCTTCCCAACAATACCAGTACCCTCTTCAATATCAGTACGAGACAACGAATCCATTTCAAACTCCTGTGTTTCAGCAAGTGGTGAAGGAGAAGAAGAAGTGTACGTTTAAGCAGTTTATGGACTGCAAGCCCTCTGAGTATTCGGGTCATCGCGATCCGATTGTGACAATGAATTGGCTAAGGGAAGTTGAACGGGCACTGAAAGCCTGTCAATGTGAACCAGAATTGCGGGTAACTTATGCCAGCCGATTGTTAAAGAATCGAGCTATGGTTTGGTGGGATACAATTACAGCTCCGTTGTCTGAAGAGCAACTCAATCAGGTCACATGGGAACAATTTGCTGCAATGGTCCAGGAGCAGTACTGCACCACATTTGATATTAATCGATTGAAGCAAGAGTTCATGAAAATGACGATGACTGAAGACATGACTGTCGATGAAGCGTTTGAGCAGTTTATGGACAAGTTAAGGTTCGTGCATCAGTGGAAACCTGACGAACAGTCAAGAGTGCAATGGTTTGTAGAAATTTTGCGATCTGAATATCGCACGATTGCAAGACTTGCTACTACTTTGTCACAAGCGCATATGTTGGCAAAGGTAACTGAAAGTGACATTAAGGCGGCCAGAAGTGTGAAAACTGAAAGTGTGTCGCAAGTGAAACCAGCGATAAGTCACTCTAGCCAGCAATCAAAGAGATCAAGTCGGTTTAAGCCAAAAAGGCAATCTAGCCAGGGTAGATCAGTGTCAAGTGGTCAGAAGACATGGTGTAGAATGTGTAAGTCTTCGCACAGTGGGCAGTGTACAACCTTGACGAAACGGTGTTTGCGATGTGGTATAGTGGGACATGAGCCTCAAGATTGTTCATTTAAGAATAATGTGTGTTGGAACTATCAAAAAGAGGGTCACAGATCTGCAGAGTGTCCAGCTACAAGAAAGAGTTATTCTGGGGTGAGGTCCAGCTCAGGGGTACGTGTTGTATCACCTGGGGGATCATCTGCTTCCTCTGTGGATAGAAGCGCAAGAATCCTCCATCACCTGAAGCTAGAGCCTTTCAGATGTCAGTAGACGCTGCCACTGCTACTGACGATGCAATTACTGGTATGTTCTTAGTAAATTCTGTGCCTGCTCGTGTACTATTTGACTGTGGAGAAAAATACTCATTTGTGTCAACTACATTTTGTGATAAGCTAAATGTTCCTGTTAGTGTATTAAATAAACCCTTAAGTGTCGAATTGGGTGATGGTATAACTGTTCCAGTCACAAAGCTTGTGTCTGGAATAACTATTGACATAGAGGGTAGTCTTTTCCCTGTGACTTGCCTAGTGATGCCTATACCAAGCTTTGATGTAGTGTTAGGCATGAATTGGCTTAGTGACCATAAGGCCCACATTAAGTGCGATAGAAAAATTATCTCTTTTCCGGTGGCTGGTGGAAAACGGGTAGTGGCTCGTGGTGATCGCGGCGGGTTCCGTTGTCCATTATTGTCGATGATGAAAGCTCAGAAATCTTTGGCCAAGGGATGTGAATCTTTCTTTGCTTATGTGATCGATGTAAAGAAGGAAAGGAAAGTTGTGTATGATATTCCGGTGGTGTCTGAATATCCAGAAGTGTTCCCCGATGAATTGCCAGGCTTACCGCTGATCAGGGAAGTTGAATATAAGATCAAGTTAGTGCCAGGGGCTACACCGGTTGCTAAAGCTCCGTATAGATTAGCTCCTTCAAAAATTCGCGCAATGATGTCCCAAATTTAAGAACTATTAGACTGCGGGTTCATTCGTCTGAATTCTTCGCCGTGGGGTGCACCAGTGTTATTCGTGAAAAAGAAAGATGGTACGCTATGAATGTGTATAGATTATCGTGAACTAAATAAAAGAATAGTGAAGAATAAGTATCCGCTTCCTAGAATAGATGACTTATTTGATCAGCTTCAAGGAGCTTCGTTCTTTTCGAAAATAGATCTACGTTCGGGATATCACCAGGTTCGTGTTACTGAATCTAACATTCCTAAGACTGCATTTCGTACTCGCTATGGCCATTATGAGTTCTTAGTGATGCCATTTGGGTTAACCAATGCTCCAGCAATTTTCATGGATCTCATGAATAGGGTGTGTAAACCATTTTTGGATAAGTTTGTTATCATGTTCATTGATGACATCTTAGTGTACTCCAAAACCGAATCCGAGCATGCTGAGCAGTTAAGACAAGTGTTGGAACTTTTGAAACGTGAACAATTGTATGCAAAGTTTTCAAAGTGTGAGTTCTGGTTACGTGAAGTTTAATTTTTGGGTCATATTATCTGTGCAGAAGGTATAAAAGTGGATCCATCTAAAATTGAAGCTGTGATGAATTGGAATTCACCAAAGAATCCGATAGAAATCAAGAGTTTTCTAGGATTGGCCGGTTACTACCGACGGTTTATTAAAGATTTTTCAAAGATTGCAAGTTCTTTGACAAAGTTAACTAGAAAGGATGTGTCTTTTCAATGGGGTAATGAACAGGAAACTGCGTTTCAGACTTTAAAAAGTTTGTTGTGTCAAGCACCAGTGTTAGCCTTACCCGAGGGATCCGACGACTTCGTTGTGTATTGCGACGCGTCCTTATCCGGTTTGGGCTGTGTGTTAATGCAAAGGAATCGTGTGATTGCGTATGCGTCTCGACAGTTAAAGCCAAGTGAAAAGAATTATCCAGCACATGACTTAGAAATGGCTGCAGTAGTGTTTGCATTAAAGTTGTGGAGACATTATCTTTATGGTACGCACTGTGTTATCTGCACCGATCATAAAAGTTTACAGTATATCTTTTCGCAAAAAGAAATGAACATGTGCCAGAGACGGTGGCAAGAATTAATTAAGGATTACGACTGTGAGATCAGATATCATCCTGGCAAGGCAAACGTCGTGGCTGATGCGTTAAGTCGTAAGAAATCCGCTGACAATGTAAAGTTTATGCGAATTGAGATTGTGTCTGATTTAGTGGATCGACTAAAGATAGCTCAACTCGAAGCATTACAAGATGAACATTTAAAATCTAAGTTAATGGTGAAAAGAAGAGTAGAATTGATGAATGATTCTCGAGGATTAAAGACTTATCGTAAACGATTTTGGGTGCCGTTACTTGGAGGATTGAGGGATTTAATTTTAAATGAAGCACATAAATCAAGATTATCCGTGCATCCCGGTAGTACGAAAATGTACCATGATCTGAAAGTGTTATATTGGTGGCCAAATATGAAGGCAGGCATCGCGCAATACGTGGAAAAGTGTCATATTTGCGCTCAAGTGAAAGCAGAACACCAGAAACCATATGGGTCTTTGCGTCAATTAGAGATTCCAGAGTGGAAATGGGAACATATCACCATGGATTTTGTGACAAAACTACCCAGAACCCAGAAAGGAAATGACATGATTTGGGTAATAGTGGACCATTTAACCAAAAGTGCGCATTTTCTAGCTACCAGTGAGACAACTTCGTTGACAAAATTAGCTCAGTTGTACCTGAATGAAATAGTATCGCGACATGGGATACCGTTGTCTATTGTGTCAGATAGAGATTCCCGATTTGTATCTAACTTCTGGAATAGTCTACAAGAAAATTTGGGCACTCGTGTCAACCTAAGTACAGCGTATCATCCTCAGACTGATGGTCAAAGTGAACGAACTATTCAGACTTTCGAGGATATGTTAAGGGCTTGTGTGTTAGAATATGGTGGATCGTGGGATTATCATCTGCTATTGATCGAATTAACTTACAACAACTCCTATCATTCAAGTATTGGTATGCCGCCTTATGAAATGTTGTATGGTAAAAAGTGTCGAACTCCATCGTGTTGGTTGGAGGTAGGTGAGAAACAGTTTGCGGGTCCAGAAATTGTGCAGCAGACTGCAGAAAAAGTGACTATCGCCAGTGAAAAACTTAAAGCTGCTAGAGATCGACAAAAGATGTATGCAGATCCTCGCCAACGTCCAGTGACGTTTACTGTGGGTGAACGTGTGTATTTAAAAGTGTCTCCGTGGAAGGGTGTAATTCGATAAAGAGGAAAACTAGCTCCGAGATACATTGGTCCTTTTAGAATTCGTCAAATTCTGAAAGATCAAACTGTAGTGTTAGATCTCCCTCCAGAGTTAGCAGGTATTCATGACACGTTTAACATCTGCTATATTCGTAAGTGTAAAGTGGACGATGAAAGTTAGATTCTTCCTTTACAAGATCTGAAAGTAGATTCTAGTAAGAAATTGGTGGAAGAACCAGTGAGGATCGTCGACAGAAAAGTGACTAGATTACGCAAGAAGCAGATTCCAATGGTGCTTGTGGAATGGAAGCATAGTTTAGGCACCAATCTGATATGGGAGACCGAGGAGTTGATGACCTCTAGATACCCTCAGTTGTTTAACCTTGATCAGATTCCGAGGACAGAATCTTCTTAAGGGGGGTAGTGGTGTAACAACCTCACTTTAGGCCTATTAGGTAATGACCTATTTACCCTTTTGTGTTATTAAAGTGACTTTAATAATTATGTATTTTATAATTATTGTGTATGGGATAATGTGCGTTTTGTGACAATGGTCACAGAACATATTTCCTTTTGTGAATCGGACTTAGAATGAATAAGTTATTAAAGATTTTGGGTTTCAGATAACTGATAAATACCCGCGTGTTACACGGAGTAGGGTTTCCTCACAATGAAGAAACCCAATTTAGATATACATGTACTGTACGTTCTTCACTTACCACTTTTATCAAAATAGAAACCTTAAACACATTTTGCTCTCAAAATCCATAAAATTAACAAGTTCAAATTAAAGATTGTGATTTCGTTCATCAGAATCTCTGTGATTTCAGCATCAAAACAAGGTAAGCTTCTTTGATTTTGAAGAATTAAAATGGGTTTTAAGTGGGTTTTGAAAAAGTGAGCTTTTGATGCTTGATTCTTGCTTGAATGTGTTTGTGATGCTTAATTTATGTTAGGAATAGATCATATATGTGTTATATAGTGTTCTTAGGTCTTTGAATTGATCAAAACTTGCAAAAATCGAGTTTTGGGTGCAAAAATTGCGAAAACAGCGTGCTGGAACTGATTTTCAGCACCCACAATTCTGACAGATCAACCGTACATTTGACCACACTTTTGAGGGTCAACCACGCGTGTGAGGACTCACTCGCACGAGTGAGGCCTCAGCCACACGAGTGACAGCAGGTCAGAATTGTGGAAACTTGTTTCGGTCATAACTTTCAAACCGTAACTCCATTTTTGATGAATCAACTATCGTTGGAATCGTCTTGAGGAGTAGCTTCTAATGATAAGGTTTTAAAACACTAAATCAAAATTTATATTGGATGGAAAAAGCTAGAATTGCAGTTATGCTGCTGCTCTTGCTCAACCGTGCGAGTAAGACACTCAACCGTACGGGTGAGGTGTTCAACCGTGCGTGTGAGCTACTAAAACATGCGAGTGGACTTTAAAGTCACCCGTGGATGTAATTTTTCAGTCGTACGAGTGAGGATGCTCATCTGTACGAGTGAGCTGGTCAGTCGCACGAGTGATACTTCAGCCGTGCGAGTGACAGTGTTTGTATGTTTGGGTCAAGTGCAATTCCGACCCATTTACTATATTGCTATGATATTAATACTAATGAGTAATGTGATTGAAAAGTATACTAACTAGTGAACTTATATTCTCAGGTGATAAGCGAAAAGGTGAAGGCTCAGTGATATAAGACAACTGAGTACTTGTGCTTCCAGGTGAGTGGGATTATCTTTATGGATGTGATTATACAGTGACAAGTATAGTGATCCATGCCATGCTTAATTAGACTGTGTAATGTGTCTGTGACCAGTGCAGTGACTATATGTGATTATGTGCGCACCCATGAACGTCGAGGTGTTTTGTGCGACGTAAGAGGTCGATTGTGTTTACCTCATTTGGGGTAATAGAATTGGGTCCAAGCGTTACTGATTAGTGGTATAGTATGAATGACGAGTACGTCACGTCTGGAAGACTATACTAGTGATTCAGTTGTGTGGGCTATCGGTATATTCCAGCTTGATCAGTAACGGGTTGCCGGTCCTCTTGTTTATGGCCTTTAGTGATCTAATGACCAGTGCCTTTAAGCTGTGCTTGATGCTTGTAGTGATGTCCACCTAGATATTGCCATTCATTTAGCGTTATGCTAATTCCTGATAATGCTAAAAACGAACATATATTTCATAGCATTATTCCTCAAGAAAGACAAGCTTTTAGTTGCAATTGTTCTATTTACAAGTGATATTCGTTTAAATAATAAAAGGTGAAGACAAAAGACAGATTCGACGAATTGAAGACGCAAACGACCAAAAAGCTCAAAAGTACAAAATACAATCAAAGAGGTTCCAATTATTGATAAGAAACGTCTCGAAATTACAAGAGTACAAGATTCAAAACGTAAAGTACAAGATATAAAATAGTACGCAAGGACGTTCGAAAATCCGGAACCGGGACATGAGTCAACTCTCAACGCTCGACGCAACGGACTAAAAATTACAAGTCAACTATGCACATAAATATAATATAATATTTAAATAATTCTTATAATTATTTATATATTATATTTATTTTTAAATCCGTCGGCAAGCTAGGAGCCAAGGCTTTGTGAGCTGGATTTGATATCTCCGCGACTCGCGGAGTTTGAGGAACGAGAGGGCCGCGACTCGCGGAGCCCCAAAAAATGAAACATCCTATAAAAGCAAACGCAGTTTGATCGATCAAAATATCATATAATCTATCCCTCTCTCAATATATACGTAATATATATATATATATATTTATATTTTAATTTTAATTTTAATTTTAATTCTAATAATAAGGGTATGTTAGCGAATGTTGTAAGGGTGTAAGTCAAAATTCTGTCCGTGTAACGCTACGCTATTTTTAATCATTGTAAGTTATGTTCAACCTTTTTACATTAATGTCTCGTAGCTAAGTTATTATTATGCTTATTTAAAACGAAGTAATCATGATGTTGGGCTAATTACTAAAATTGGGTAATTGGGCTTTGTACCATAATTGAGGTTTGGACAAAAGAACGACACTTGTGGAAATTAGACTATGGGCTATTAATGGGCTTTATATTTGTTTAACTAAATGATAGTTTGTTAATTTTAATATAAAGATTTACAATTGGACGTCCCTATAATTAACCATTTACACTCGATCGAACACGATGGGCGGGGTATTTATATGTACGAATAATCGTTCATTTAACCGGACACGGGAATGGATTAATAGCCACTAGAATTATTAAAACAGGGGTGAAATTATGTACAAGGACACTTGGCATAATTGATAACAAAGTATTAAAACCTTGGGTTACACTCAGTCGACATCCTGGTGTAATTATTAAACAAAGTATTAAAATCTTGTTAAAGTTTAAGTCCCCAATTAGTTGGAATATTTGACTTCGGGTATAAGGATAATTTGACGAGGACACTCGCACTTTATATTTATGACTGATGGACTGTTATGGACAAAAACCAGACGGACATATTAAATAATCCAGGACAAAGGACAATTAACCCATGGGCATAAAACTAAAATCAACACATCAAACATCATGATTACGGAAGTTTAAATAAGCATAATTCTTTTATTTCATATTTAATTTCCTTTATTTTATATTTAATTGCACTTCTAATTATCGCACTTTTATTTATTATTATTGTATTTAATTGCACTTTTAATTATCGTACTTTTTAATTATCGCAAGTTTATTTTATCGCATTTTTATTTATCGCAATTTCATTATCGTTATTTACGCTTTAAATTAAGTCTTTTATTTATTTAATATTTTACATTTGGTTTTAACTGCGACTAAAGTTTTAAAATCGACAAACCGGTCATTAAACGGTAAAAACCCCCCTTTATAATAATAATATTACTTATATATATATTTGTATTTTTATAAATTTAAACTAATATAGCGTTAAGCTTTGTGAAAAAGATTCCTTGTGGAACGAACCGGACTTACTAAAAACTACACTACTGTACGATTAGGTACACTGCCTATAAGTGTTGTAGCAAGGTTTAAGTATATCAATTCAATAAATAAATAAATATCTTGTGTAAAATTGCATCGTATTTAATAGTATTTTATACCCCTTAGCCTTGACATCAAGTATTTTTGGCGCCGCTGCCGGGGAACTTAAACGCCGAAAGCGCAACGCTAAATATTAAAAAAAAAAGATTTTTATTTTTAGTTTACTTTTATTAAAATACGCTTTTGTAAAAATACGTTTTAAATATTCAAAAATACAAAAAAGAAAAACAAAAATATAAATATTTTTAAGAGTTTATTAAATATTTAATTTTTATAAAGTTTCTTTATTTTTATTTTATAAAAAAATTATAAGTTTTATTTAAATATTTTGTTTTTATTCAAACATAAAAAAAACCGAAAAAAAATTATATATATAAATCTAGTTTTAAGATTTTTATTTATAAAATTATAAAGTATTTTATTTCTATTTTAGTTTTTTAAGATAAGTTTTATTTAAATTATATAAATATTTTAATTAAATTAAAAACAAAAAAATAAAAAAAAATATATAAATAAAATTACGTTGAACCTGTCAAACGAAGCAACCTGATCTGAAATTTGAAACCCCGCGACTCGCGGAGTTTTCCAGCCTCGGGCACCGCAAGTCGCGGAGCAGCCCTGACACGGGTACACAGGAACCCTAACAGCATTAATTACGGGATAATTATTATTATTATTATTATTATTAATTCTAAACCCTAATTAGGGTATTTTTATTATAATATTTAGTTTTAATTAGTTTATTTTGTTTTATTTAATTTTATTTAGTTTAATTAAATTATAAAATTAATAGTTTTATAAAATAAATAATATAAAAATAATATTTTTATAAAAAATTGTATTTTTTTTACAACCTGTAGTATATTTTTATATTTTGTCCCTTTTTATTTATTTTTAGCGTAACTTTTGTGTTTTTCACTAGTTTTTAGTTTTAAACTTAATTTTTTCCATAGTTATTTTTATTTATAGATTTTTAGGCTTTGTCGTAAAATCCCTTAAGTGCTTTTTCTTTAGACTAAGATTTAGGTGATTTAGAATTTTGCGGCGCCTTTTTAAGTTTTAGTACCTTTTTAAGATATTGCCATTTGGGATATAGATTTACTTGTAAGCTTTAATATTTTTAGACGCCTTTTACCTATGTATCAATTATCATTCCAATTAGTAATCTCAATTTGCGATTATAATTTTAAGTTAGTAATAGTAATAAGGTTGGGTTAGTCAAGTGTTTTTAAGTTTTATAGTCACTCTTTTTCAATCTTTTTTCTTTTTCGACCTTTTTCGACGCGCTCTTTTTCTTTCTTATTTCTCGTCATTCTAGTTTTTAGGACTTAGAATTTTTTTCTACTCCTTATCTATACTTCTTAAAATTACAAAAATTTATTTTAAGTGGTTAAATTGATAGACATCAAAATTTTCTCGTTCGTAGTAATAGTTGGATTTGTACGTGGACCGGGTTATTGGAGCCAAACAGTCCTCAATTATATTGAGACCAAACGAATCCTGCCCCTCTGTTGCATCTTTTGGCTATTCGAAATGTGGGCAAAATCAGAAAAGTCTATTAATTGGATAACTTATATAATTTTTCTTTCCTTTTAAAAACTAATAGGATATTCAGTGAATGCACCGAGCAAGACGTTCACCACCTTTTGTACGTTCACCACCTGTAACTAGATCATGACATTTAGCAAATATTACCGCCGTTGATTTTTCTTTAGAATCGTCATCCAGTCAACCAAGTACTCCAATTCAAATTTTCGATAATCCGTTTTTTGAATCCGATCTCACAATTGAGAATCCGGAGAATATTCAGGGACGATTCATAGATCCTGAACCATTAGATTTTCCTCCGGAACCACCAATCATTCAAACAGAGATTGTTGAGGAACGAACCATTAAATCAGAATCCTCTAGTGATTCCGAATCAACAAATTCAATTATGGAGAATCTGGAACCTTTAAGTATGGAAGACCGAATGAGAGCTAAACGTACTGGCCAAGGTCACGCAATTACTCATCCTGACATTAATGCGCCAGATTATGAAATCAAAGGACAAATCCTACATATGGTGACTAATCAATGCCAATTTAGTGGTGCGCCGAAGGAAGATCCAAATGAACATCTTCGTACCTTTAATAGGATCTGCACTCTATTTAAAATCCGAGAAGTGGAGGATGAACAGATATATCTCATGTTATTTCCCTGGACTTTAAAGGGAGAAGCCAAAGATTGGTTGGAATCGTTACCTGAAGGGGCGATCGATACATGGGACGTTTTAGTTGAAAAATTTCTTAAACAATTCTTTCCGGCATCTAAAGCCGTAAGACTTCAAGGAGAAATTGTTACGTTCACACAGAAACCGAATGAAACTCTATATGAGGCGTGGACCAGATTTGGAAAGTTATTAAGAGGATGTCCGCAACATGGTTTAGACACCTGTCAAATAGTACAAATATTCTACCAAGGATGCGACATCACTACAAGGAAAGACATCGACATAGCAGCTGGTGGTTTTATTATGAAGAAAACCAAAATTGATGCTTACAAAATTATTGATAACACTGCTTCCCACTCACATGAGTGGCACCAAAAAAAAGATATCGTTAGATCATCTAAAGCAGCTAGAGCCGATTCTAGCCATGACTTAGATTCCATTTCTGCACAGATAGATGCTGTCGAGAGACGAATGGAAAAGATGACTAAAGATATCCACTCAATACGAGTTAGTTGTGAGCAGTGTGGAGGACCACATTTGACAAAAGATTGTCTCAGTATTGAATTAACAATGGAACAAAGAGAGAATGTTTCATATCTAAACCAAAGGCCTGGAAATAATTATCAGAATAATTATCAACCGCCAAGACCGATTTACAATCAAAACCAGAACTATAACCGAAATATTCCATACAACAACCAACAAGGTCCTAGCAATCAACAAGTATCCAATAATACTTACAATCAGCAAAGACCTAATTTTCAAAACAAACCACCACAAACCGATGATAAAAAGCCAAATTTAGAAGATATGATGACGAAGCTAGTTGAAACTCAAACGCAGTTTTTCACATCTCAAAAACAAACTAATGAACAAAATGCTCAAGCATTTAGAAATCAACAAGCTTATATCCAAAACTTGGAACAAGAAGTAAGTAACCTAGCAAGGTTAATAGGTGAAAGAAAACCGGGAAGTTTACCTAGTGATACAAATGCTAACTCCCGGAATGAAACAGCTAAAGCCATTACCACAAGAAGTGGTACAACACTTAAACCACCTGAAATACCTGTAACTTCTGATGAAGCTATTCCTACTCCACAAGAACCACAACCTGATCAAGATAAGGAAAAAGAACCGGTAGTTGAAAAGGTTAATGAAGATAACACAGTTAAGGATAAACCTTATGTTAAACCTTACCAACCACCACTTCCTTACCCGAGTAAAATGAAAAAAGAAAAACTTGATGCCGAGCAATCCAAATTCTTGGATATGTTTAAACAGATAAATGTTCATCTTCCTTTCATTGATGTGATTTCAGGAATGCCTAGATATGCTAAATTTCTGAAAGATCTAATCTCGAATAGAAAGAAAATGAAAGAACTCTCGGCCGTTACTATGAATGCTAATTGTTCAGCAGTGCTGTTGAATAGGATACCAGAAAAATTATCTGATCCAGGAAGTTTCACAATTTCATGTTTTCTGGGTAGTCTTAGTTCAATAGAAGCATTGGCAGACTTAGGTGCTAGTATAAATTTAATGATGTATTCACTATACACTAAACTAGACCTTGGAGAATTGAAACCAACAAGAATAAGCATACAACTAGCCGATAGATCAATAAAATATCCTAGAGGGATAATGGAGAACATGCTAGTTAAAGTTGGTACTTTAGTATTTCCAATAGATTTTGTTGTTCTGGACATGGAAGAAGATTCTCAAGTTCCTCTCATATTAGGAAGACCATTCTTAAACACGGCTAACGCAATGACAGACGTGTTTGGTAAGAAACTGACCCTAAGTATAGAGGACGAGAGTGTTACCTTTTCAGTTGATAGAGCAATGCAACAACCGCAATCTGCAGATGATACATGCTATTATATTCAAACTATAGATTCACATGCAGAATTGTTAGAAGAATTTCCAGAATTACAAGGAACAGGAGAATGTTCTTTAGGAGAAGGTAATGAACCAATTGATGAAGCTGCAATGTTAGCTACACTAATAGCAAATGGATATGAACCAATAACAGAAGAAATTCAAATGCTAAAAGAAGAAGACAGATATCGATATAAATCATCGATAGAAGAACCACCGATATTAGAATTAAAGCCACTTCCAAACCATTTGGAATAAGCTTAATTATATGGTGAATCTGAATTACATGTTATAATATCGTCTTCTCTTACTAAAAATGAGAAATCTCAACTCATTTCTGTGTTGAAAGCTCATAAACCAGCCATTGCATGGAAGATTCATGATATTAAAGGAATAAGTCCTTCGTATTGCACACATAAAATCCTTATGGAAGAAGGTCATAAAACGTATGTGCAACACCAACGAAGACTAAATCCTAATATGCAAGATGTAGTTAAAAAAGAAATTATTAAACTGCTAGATGCAGGTTTAATTTATCCAATCTCTGATAGTCCATGGGTAAGCCCAGTTCAATGCGTGCCTAAGAAGGGTGGCATGACTGTCATTACAAATGAAAAAAATGAGCTTATTCCTACAAGGACTGTAACAGGATGGCGTGTATGTATTGATTATAGAAAATTAAATGATGCCACCAGAAAAGATCACTTTCCCTTACCTTTTATTGATCAAATGTTGGAAAGATTAGCCGGAAACAGTTACTATTGTTTTCTTGATTGATTTTTCGGATATTTTCAAATTCCAATAGCACCCGAAGATCAAGAGAAAACCACATTCACGTGCTCTTATGGTACTTTTGCTTATAAACGCATGCCATTTAGACTTTGCAACGCCCCTGCAACCTTTCAAAGGTGCATGATGGCGATTTTTCACGACATGATAGAAGAATGCATGGAAGTTTTCATGGATGACTTTTCAGTCTTTGGTGATACATTTGAATCATGTCTAGTTAATCTTGAACGAATGCTGATTAGATGCGAACAATCAAATCTAGTTCTTAATTGGGAGAAATGCCATTTCATGGTTAAAGAAGGCATCGTTCTTGGACATAAAATTTCAAAAGAAGGAATTGAAGTGGATAGAGTTAAAGTAGATGTAATTGCTAAACTTCCACATCCCACCAATGTTAGAGGAGTTAGGAGTTTTCTAGGGCATGTCGGTTTTTACCGACGTTTCATAAAAGATTTTTCTAAAATTGCCACTCCTATGAATAAACTCCTAGAAAAAGATGCTCCATTCATCTTTTCAGATGAATGCATCAAATCTTTTAATATTCTTAAAGAGAAACTCACTAATGCGCCGATCATGATAACACCAAATTGGAATCTACCGTTTGAACTAATGTGCGATGCAAGTGATTTTGCAATGGGAGCCGTTTTAGGACAAAGGATTGAAAAACGATTTCAACCTATATATTATGCTAGTAAGACGTTACAAAGAGCACAAACAAACTACACAACTACTGAAAAAGAACTCCTTGCTATTGTCTTCGCTTTTGACAAATTTCGTTCATATCTCGTTCTAGCAAAAACGGTGGTCTATACCGACCATTCTGCTCTTAGATACCTATTTTTGAAACAAGATGCCAAACCAAGATTAATCCGTTGGATCTTACTCTTACAAGAGTTCAATATTGAAATCCGAGATAAAAGAGGAGCAGAAAATCTCACCGCTGATCATCTTTCTCGTCTTAAAAATCCCGAATTAGAAGTTCTAAATGAATCGGCCATACAAGATAACTTTCCTGATGAATATCTATTGAAGATAGATTATAATGAAATTACATGGTTTGCAGACTATGCAAACTACTTAGTATGTGGATACCTTGAAAAAGGATTGTCGTACCAAAAACAAAAGAAATTCTTCAGTGATATAAAACACTATTTCTGGGAAGATCCACATTTGTTTAAAAGTTATCCAGATGGAATAATACGCCGATGTGTATTCGGAGATGAAGCTAGTAAAATTTTAAACCATTGTCACACAGGACTAACAGGAGGGCATTATGGGCCTCAACTAACAGCAAGAAAAGTTTATGATGCTGGATTCTATTGGCCTACAATTTACAAAGACGCACACCTTCTTTGCAAATCCTGTGATGCTTGTCAAAGGGCCGGAAAAATAAGTCAACGTGATGAAATGCCACAAAATGTCATTCAAGTATGTGAAGTATTTGACATTTGGGGTATTGACTTTATGGGTCCATTTCCAAAATCTCATAATAATCTCTATATTCTCGTAGCCATTGATTATGTATCTAAATGGGCGGAAGCACAAGCTCTCCCAACTAACGATGCACGAGTTGTAGTCAACTTTTTAAAACGTCTTTTTGCAAGGTTTGGAACACCGAAAGCTTTAATAAGTGATCGGAGAACTCATTTCTGTAACAATCAACTTGAGAAAGTTTTCAAAAGATATGGAGTAACTCATAAAATCTCCACCGCATATCATCCACAAACAAGTGGACAAGTTGAAAATACCAACCGAGCTTTAAAACGTATTCTAGAGAAAACCGTAGGATCAAATTCGAAGGAATGGTCCATTAAATTGAAGGATGCACTCTGGGCTTTTAGAACAGCCTACAAAACTCCAATTGGAACCACACCTTTTAGACTTGTTTATGGAAAAGCATGTCATCTTCCAGTAAAAATTGAACACAAAGCATTTTGGGCTTTGAAGACATGTAATCTTGATTTACATGAAGCTGGACGTCTACGGTTAAGTCAACTAAACGAATTAGAAGAATTAAGACATGAAGCATACGAAAATTCGTTAATCTATAAGGAAAGAACGAAGAAATGGCATGATAAAAGAATCAGAAGTTCAAAAGAATTCAAAGAAGGAGACAGCGTTCTTCTTTTCAATTCACGATTCAAGCTATTTCCTGGAAAATTGAAATCAAGATGGTCTGGACCATTCATAGTCAAAAGAGTTTTCCCATACGGAAAGATAGAATTAATAAATTCAAATGGGATTGAATTTAAGGTTAATGGTCACAGAGTTAAACATTACATAGATAGTCCAATGAAAGTTGACAATGAAGTTAATCACAATTTCGATACCACAGCTAACTAAGTGTGGGGAGAATCAAGTCTTTTAAAGGATAATATGTATTTCTGTTAGAGTTAGATTTTCTGTTTTCGTGTAGTTCTCGAAAATGGAACCCGAATGGTCTTTCCCTAGCAGACCCTAAAGAACTAGTCTTCTCCCCCCATTCTGAATTTTTATTTTTTTAGGTTTTTACGAAATGAAGACTTCCTGTGAACTAAACCATGGTCTAATGCTACACGCTTTGATCACTAAACGTAATAATGACACACTTCCGAGTGAAATAGTATCAGTAATCAGAGAAAGATTGGACGGAGTAAGAAAAGAATCCAGATGCGAAAATAATAAGTTACAATTTGGTAAAGGAAAATCAAAATCCGCAGCGAAAAGAAGAGCACGACACCTAGAAAGATGTCACAAATGCGGAAAATGGTCACATGGAGGTAAATGTTCAAATAATCAAACCTATTCAAACACCAAATTTGTTACTTTATGCAGAGACGGACCGTTCATATGTTTAGAAGAAAAAACACTGAATGCTCGAGGTTACGCCTTTGTAGCTATGAAAAACCAATTAAACCAACTATCTTATGAGTGGGATAGATCATATCACTAAGAATACTATCTCACAGGTAAGTCTGTACAGTTTTTATTTTTTTATTTTCATTTTTAACCTTTTGATAATAAACGCTAATTTGTTCGCTATAAAGTATTAAATTGGTATTGAATAAAATTAGGTTTGGCAACCGAAATTATTGATATCATTCAAAAATTTATTACATCACGGCGAAATTTAACGTTTATTCTTAAGGTATAAATATCTTTCATCAATCAACCCAAAATATTTCAAAAATTCGTCATGAGTTAAATTAGGTCATGGAATCGAAATTACTTTACCGAAAAGAGGGGCGTATGTTTTTGATAATATTTGATTGATTAAAGTGGGATAAAAGACAAAAAGATTTTTAATTTTATTTTTACCATGTTTTTTTTTTAAAAATTAATATATAGTTATTAATTTAATATTGTAAACTTTTTAAATCAATATATTTAAAATTGTAAATATTTTAAAAATTAATATTTTTAAGTTTGTATGTATAACAACAAAAATATAATATAAGTTTGGTGTGAATTTATAATATGAATTTTTAATTTAAGTTTGGTGTAAATTTATAATATGAATTTTTAAATTAAGTTTGGTGTGAATTTTTAATTTTTAAAATATAAATTTTTAATTTTATGCATTTTTAATTTAAGTTTGGTGTGAATTTAAAAACAAAAATTTACTTTATTTCGCTAAGTTAAAAATATGATTTTTAAAATTCGTCGTAAGTTGAAGACTAGGTCTTTGAACCGAAATTGCTTTACCCGAGGGAGGGACGAGAACTTTTATTATCATTATTTTTAATCTTATTGAATTAAAGTATGCCAAAAACATTAAAAAACCCAAAAATCTTAGCTTTTAAAACAATCGCTACAAATAGACAAATTTTAAAATTTTGTCGAAGGACGGACTAGGACATCGTTCCGAAACGACCTCGTCCTAAAACAAAGGAAAACAAAATTTTAAATTTATTTTATATTTGTTTTATAAGTTAAGATTTAAAAAAAAAAAAAAGCACCGCGACTCGCGGAGTTTGATGGGCAAAATCACCGCGACTTGCGGAGTTCAGAAATTACAGAAAAAAATAAAAACGCTGGAATCAGCTCAGTCCACACACAACACCCACATAAACTGCGAAAAATACCGAAAAATTACTCCCAAAATCGAATTTTTTCACCGAAAATCATCAAATATTTTACTAAAATCATGTTGAGAAGGATGCTATCAATGAATTACTCAAGAAAAACGGTAAATTTCTACACCTAAACACCATTTAATCCGAAAATTAGTGTTCTTGAGCAATTTTTTCCCCAATTCGATTTTAATGCTTTTTAGTGTAATTATGCTTAAATTGCTTGTGTATTATTCTTGTATAACCTAGATTGATGCTATTTAACATGATTAGAAGCCTTAAACTTCAAATTTTGGGTAATCTAAGGTTTGTGTTCTTGAGCAATTTGGGGCTTTTTGATATAAACAGGTTATGGCCGATTTTTGTCATGAATTATTGCTAAATTAAGTAGTGTAACATGTTTAGGTAGTTAAATGATCCAAACTTTGAGCCTAAACATGATTTTGAGAATTAAAGTGGACTTTTTCAAGTCTAAAATTCATGAACTTGATTTTTGAGAAATAATGCCATTTGAAACTTGTTTAAATGCTAGTAATGATTATTTTGACATGTTATTTGAGTTGAATGCTTATGAACTTGGCGAACATTTTCGTATATGCTTATTTGAAAAAGAGTAGATTTGATAAAAATATGAAAATGAGCTTAAGTTTAATATAAATTGAACATGTCATTATAATTATTTTGATTGATGATTTTGCTGACACTAATGCATATTTGGATGCACAAAAATTGTGTTTGATGTGTTTTGCAGACTGAAAGGGGTGAATCTTCATCCCAAGCTCGCAATGCTCCTCCTGAGAATGTGGAACAACAGGATGTTGATAGCTATTATAAACAAGATATACCTCATCCAGTTATGACATTTTCAGATATGCACTTGAAAGATTTGCACCCGAACCTGAGATTTGACAGACTTTGGATAGATTATCCAAAATACCAAAGGGGCTTGCATACTCTTCATTCTAAAGCTGTTGAAGTACCTAGGGTAATAGAATGGGAACCGTTAAAAGCTGTAGAATTGGCCGGGCCAATTAGAGAATTACTTACACAGAGGTATGGTAATTCTACTTTTAACGATTGGGTACGATTATTCAGCATGAGTAGACCTGTATATAAAGTATGGTGTGAAGAATTATTGTGTAGTATAGAAATAAATGATTGGGTAGTTAGTTTAACCGATCGATCTTTTATTAGATTTTTGTTAGGAGGTTCGATGCGCCACATGTCTCTACTAGACATGGCTCAGGCCTTACGTATATATACGCCTGAGGAGTTAGCATCTGCCGATTGTAGAGGGTTGATATTAAATGGTAGAAAGATTGATGAAAATTTTGATACGCATGGTGTATGGAGTCAAATTACTAGCCATCACCGATTTAAAGGGGGAAATTACTCTTATTTGGATATAGATAGAGCAGAGTTAAGAGTAATTCATAGGTTTTTAGCTAATTCGATTACACAAAGAGGTAAGAATAAGGAAAAGGTAAATGAACAGGATTTGTTTTACCATATGTGTATTCGAGACCCACAAAGCGCTGTAAGTATACCGTATTGTGTGGGTTATTATTTATCAGCTATGGTTAGGGGGATGAGACCGCACAGTATAATAGGAGGTGGTATATTTATTACACTAATTGCTAAGTATCTCGGTGTGGATATAAGTCGGGGGGGATTATTAATCGAAGAACCAGAACCCCAAGATACAATAGGTTTAAATGTATACCATGGTGCTAAAGTTTTGAAGAGGCGAAATAACGCCGCAGTATGATATAATGGTAGACATCTACAGGTTGAGAGAAACCAACAACCAGATAATGTGGGAGGGGGAAATGAAATGACAGAAATGCAAAGGTTTATAGCTTCGCAAGAGTATGAAAATGCTAGACATAGAGCATTTGAAGATTGGCAAGTTCATCAAAACCAAATCATAGCTCATTGCCAACATGTAGGTAGAAACTATATTCCTACTCCATCGCCCGTATTTCCTCCCTGGTCTATAGAGATCCAACCACCGTATCCTACGTATAACCCAGCCGAAGCATTTTATAACACATATGGTTATGCATGGAACCCCTACTGGTATCAGTATCATCCCTAGTCTACTTAGTCTTATTTATTTTATTATTTGTAATGTTGATACATTTAATACTTATGTTAATATTGTAATAGTTTTTATAATTTTCTAATTTTTTTTATTAGATTTTAATAATTTTTGAATGTGGGGTAATATACCAAACTTCAAAAATATGTATATATGTTTGCAGTTTATCTTATGTACACAACAGGGTAAAACAACGCATTTTCAAAGACTGGCATTAAGTTCAGCAAAAGCAACTAATTTTGATGACAAGATGCAAAATATATGTGAAATAACAACAAGACGGAATGAACAAATGATGTGCACCATTTATCATTCAACACAAACAACAATATGTTTGGAAACTTTGGTAAAATTTAATCATTTCTACGCTAATCACCCTCAATAATTTAAATTGTTACTGATTTCTTGCAAATGAGGGCATTGCAAGATCTTAAGTGTGGGAAGGGGTTAAATTCTTTCGGATTTTTAAATTTTTTTATCTTAAACACTTGGTTACCATTAAAAATACTAGTAAAGCAGTAGTTGTATTAGAATCTAGTGCTCTCTGATAATAAAGAACAGCCCTAGTCTTATATACTGACTACCCAATTCTAGTAAAATTTTTCAAAATTTTCAATTAAATGAACTCAAAATCATGTTTATACATATTTATGAATGATAAAATTAGGTATTAACACCGAAATTATTGTTACCTCGGAAAGGACATAAATTGAGAAACAAACCAAAATGTTAAAATTCATTTAAAATGGAATAGAGGACAATAAAAAGGAAAATAAAAGCCAAGTGTGAGAAAAATTACCAAGTTATCTTAAACATATGTCACATATTTCTGTAACAAATAATTGAAAATACTTTTGTTTTGGACTAAATCAACTGTTTTACCCGATTTACTGTAATGAAAGATGGATCTACATGATGAATCAATTCCATTAAAAGGAAGTAAAGTCTTCCAAAAAAGACACGCGCTTCTTGATTTAGGTCATGAAGTTGTCGTCCAGACCAGCTGTAGGTTGATGAAAAATCTAGAAAAGTCATCTCTAAAATCAGCAGGAAATCCACGGACCTCAGCATAAAACAGGGTCGCCAAGTGGTCATATTTATCCTAACCATGAGAAGGATTTCTCTCGTACAATGGGGGGCACCGTGCAAATTAGCTTGATAAGACTAATGAATCAGATCCCCAGAAAGGATAATCTCCTTAAAAGATCAAAAATCAGCTTTTAAGACTGATATTACTCAATCCTTGAGATTGGCCTTAAAGATTGAGAATTCAAACTCATGGAATTCAATGATATCTAAACTCGAGCTTGAACGAGAAAATATTTTGATCAAAAAGTTACAAACCGATTTGTTTTCTGAAAACCTATTTTCAATACGTTCATTACCATTGAACGTAAAATCCTAGGAATTCACCTGGAATTCATTAGGTCACCTGAACTAAATCGGGTGTCAACCGTAAGAACGGTGGTTGCATAGCATGGTCAAAGACAGGACCTTGTGCCAGACCGAAAAATTATAAGGGTGAGCTTTACTAATGCTCCTACCAAGGATAGTAATTGCGTCCGACACATTATAGACCATAATTAAAAGCATGTCAGGGGACATTGCCATAACAGTTGCTTGTTCAACGCTTTCCTTTACAACCGGACGGTAGTTTACCAAAAGGTAATATACGGAGCAAGTATACTGGACTTGTTGCTTTCCTAATACAAGGTTAGCAAGTGGGTGACACAAAACCACAAGTTTTAAGCTAAAATTTTCAAATCTGAAACCCACCAAACCCACAAAAAGAATTTGCAAACACCGGTGAAGGGTTATTCCGGAAAACTTATCTAGGGTAAAAACTAGATTTAATTTTCAAAAGATCAAATATTTTCATAAAGATCCAATTTCCTTAATGGATCTAAATTTTTATAGTCATGTGAGACTGTAAACCATATCATTACTACCATTGTTTATACCGCCGTATAGAAATCACTGATGTACAAAGTGTGAAGAATAAAGAAGTGATTCTAGTATTTCAAGACTATATTGCTTGAGGACAAGCAACGCTCAAGTGTGAGAATATTTGATAATACTAAAAACGAACATATATTTCATAGCATTATTCCTCAAGAAAGACAAGCTTTTAGTTGCAATTGTTCTATTTACAAGTGATATTCGTTTAAATAATAAAAGGTGAAGACAAAAGACAGATTCGACAAATTGAAGACGCAAACGACCAAAAAGCTCAAAAGTACAAAATACAATCAAAGAGGTTCCAATTATTGATAAGAAACGTCTCGAAATTACAAGAGTACAAGATTCAAAACGCAAAGTACAAGATATAAAATAGTACGCAAGGACGTTCGAAAATTCGGAACCAGGACATGAGTCAACTCTCAACGCTCGACGCAACGGACTAAAAATTACAAGTCAACTATGCACATAAATATAATATAATATTTAAATAATTCTTATAATTATTTATATATTATATTTATTTTTAAATCCGTCGGCAAGCTAGGAGCCAAGGCTTTGTGAGCTGGATTTGATATCTTCGCGACTCGCGGAGTTTGAGGAACGAGAGGGCCGCGACTCGCGGAGCCCCAAAAAATGAAACAGCCTATAAAAGCAAACGCAGTTTGATCGATCAAAATATCATATAATCTATCCCTCTCTCAATATATACGTAATATATATATATATATATATTTATATTTTAATTTTAATTTTAATTCTAATAATAAGGGTATGTTAGCGAATGTTGTAAGGGTGTAAGTCAAAATTCTGTCCGTGTAACGCTACGCTATTTTTAATCATTGTAAGTTATGTTCAACCTTTTTACATTAATGTCTCGTAGCTAAGTTATTATTATGCTTATTTAAAACGAAGTAATCATGATGTTGGGCTAATTACTAAAATTGGGTAATTGGGCTTTGTACCATAATTGAGGTTTGGACAAAAGAACGACACTTGTGGAAATTAGACTATGGGCTATTAATGGGCTTTATATTTGTTTAACTAAATGATAGTTTGTTAATTTTAATATAAAGATTTACAATTGGACGTCCCTATAATTAACCATTTACACTCGATCGGACACGATGGGCGGGGTATTTATATGTACGAATAATCGTTCATTTAACCGGACACGGGAATGGATTAATAGCCACTAGAATTATTAAAACAGGGGTGAAATTATGTACAAGGACACTTGGCATAATTGATAACAAAGTATTAAAACCTTGGGTTACACTCAGTCGACATCCTGGTGTAATTATTAAACAAAGTATTAAAATCTTGTTACAGTTTAAGTCCCCAATTAGTTGGAATATTTGACTTCGGGTATAAGGATAATTTGACGAGGACACTCGCACTTTATATTTATGACTGATGGACTGTTATGGACAAAAACCAGACGGACATATTAAATAATCCAGGACAAAGGACAATTAACCCATGGGCATAAAACTAAAATCAACACGTCAAACATCATGATTACGGAAGTTTAAATAAGCATAATTCTTTTATTTCATATTTAATTTCCTTTATTTTATATTTAATTGCACTTCTAATTATCGCACTTTTATTTATTGTTATTGTATTTAATTGCACTTTTAATTATCGTACTTTTTAATTATTGCAAGTTTATTTTATCGCATTTTTATTTATCGCAATTTCATTATCGTTATTTACGCTTTAAATTAAGTCTTTTATTTATTTAATATTTTACATTTGGTTTTAACTGCGACTAAAGTTTTAAAATCAACAAACCGGTCATTAAACGGTAAAAACCCCCCCTTTATAATAATAATATTACTTATATATATATTTGTATTTTTATAAATTTAAACTAATATAGCGTTAAGCTTTGTGAAAAAGATTCCCTGTGGAACGAACCGGACTTACTAAAAACTACACTACTGTACGATTAGGTACACTGCCTATAAGTGTTGTAGCAAAGTTTAAGTATATCCATTCAATAAATAAATAAATATCTTGTGTAAAATTGTATCGTATTTAATAGTATTTCCTTGTAAAATTTAATAGTATTTTATACCCCTTAGCTTTGACATCAATTCCCCCACAGTGTTTTGCCCTGCAGGTGTGTATTAGCAGCTTTTGGTGGGTTTTGCAGGACAACCGAAGATGTTTGACACCGTGTCACTCTGATGTGTTGTAATAAACTATATCATTAAATGACTTGTAGTAATATCGTAACACCAGTGTTTTGTGTAACCACATGTTTCTGTAAATAACATATGATATGTAAATTAATTAGTCTTCTGCTGTGAGTATTTAAAAAAAAAGTACGGTGTTACACGTGGTGTTCCATGAAAGCCAGACAATAGAAGATATTGAAAAGCCCACAATATCTCAGAAGTCAAATGTTGCTGCTCAGGTGCCAGAGGCAACAACGGAATCATTCATGTGAAATGAATTTTCAGTGCAGGAAGAAATGCCAGAAGTAGAAGATAATGAGAAAAATGACGGTGCTGAGCAGGGGGAGCCACAACCCCATCTGCCAGACGTTCCAGCACCATCACAAGGTCAAGATGATGGTGGATCTCCTCAGAATGTTCCAGAAGTTCGTAGATCTGAACGAGGCCAGATTCCATCGAGTAGATATCCAGAATCCGAGTACCTTTTACTTACTGAAGATGGAGAACCAGGGAGTTTTCATGAAGCAGTATCTCATAAGGACAAAGAAAAATGGTTGCTCGCAATGCAGGATGAGATGGATTCTCTGCAGAAAAATCAAACTTATGAGATTGTAGAACTTCCACGCGGGAAGAAGACACTGAAAAATAAATGGGTGTTCAAGCTGAAAAAGGATAGCAGCGGAAAAGTGGTGAAATTCAAAGCACGACTTGTAGTCAAAGGATTCCAACAGAAGAAAGGGATTGATTTTGATGAGATATTTTCACCGGTAGTCAAGATGACTTTAATTAGAGTCATACTTGGATTAGTCGTAAGTATGAACTTGGAGCTTGAACAGATGGATGTAAAGACAGCTTTTCTTCATGGAGATTTACAAGAAGAAATTTACATGGAGCATCCGGAAGGTTTTGAGGTTTCAGGAGATAACCTCGTATGCAAGCTGAAGAAAAGTTTATATGGTTTGAAGCAGGCACCTAGGCAGTGGTACAAGAAGTTTGACTCGTGCATGGTGAGTCAAGGGTACAAGAAAACTGCAGCAGATGAGTGTGTCTACATCCAGAAGTTTTCTGATGGAAATTTCGTTGCTCTTCTACTATATGTAGACGATATTTTGATCGTAGGGAAAGACGCAACGAAGATCAACCAGCTGAAGAAGGAACTCTTTAAGTCTTTTGACATGAAAGACTTAGGACAGGCTCAACAGATTTTGGGAATGCAGATAACCCGAGACAGGAAGAATAAAAGGTTATGGCTATCTCAGGAGAAGTATATTGAACGAGTGCTTTCACGTTTCAATATGAACAATGCCAAACCTGTTAGCATTCCATTAGCCAACCATTTCAAGTTAATTAAGAGATCATGTCCCTCATCCAAGGAAGAGATCGGGGAGATGTCGTCAGTATCATATTCTTCAGCAGTTGGAAGTTTGATGTATGCAATGGTGTGTACAAGGCCCGATATTGCTCATGCATTGGGAACGGTGAGTCGTTTTCTCTCCAACCCCGGTAAAGAGCATTGGGAGGCGGTAAAATGGATTCTCAGATATCTTAAAGGTACAACGAAGATATGTCTTTGTTACGGGGGAGCTGATCCAATCTTGGAAGGCTATACAGATGCGGATATGGCCGGAGATCCTGATATTAGGAAATCTACTTCAGGATTCATTTACACTTTTGCAGGAGGAGCTATTTCATAGCAGTCAAGACTACAGAAGTGTGTTGCATTATCCACAACTGAAGCAGAGTATATTGCTGCCGCAGAAGCTGGAAAAGAAATGTTGTGGTTAAAGCGTTATCTCCAAGAATTTGGAATCAAGCAAAAGGAGTACAGGGTACATTGTGACAGTCAGAGTGCTCTAGATTTGAGCAAGAACTACATGTACCATTCCCGTACAAAACATATTGATATTCGCTATCATTGGATACGCGAGGTAATTGATCGACAACTGTTGAGACTAGTGAAGATCCATACAAAGGAGAATCCTGCGGATATGTTAACAAAGGTGGTGACTCGAGAGAAGTTGGAGTTATGCAGAGACATAACTGGAATGTTCGTGGATTCGGCTGGAGGGGGAGAATTGAAAGTTTCCAGCCTACAATCTAGAAGCTCACCTTCTAGATGTTCAAAGTAGACTTCTTTGAACACCATGTAGAAGAAGCAAAGATGAACACGATGACGGCCGCCTACCATCTCCGTTGCGCACGACACCTTCCTCGTTCACACCATTCCACCGCCACCAAAGTTTTAGTATAAATAGAGGTGCAAACCTCAGTTGTAAATTATCCCAAATCACTCAGAGAAGTGTAATCACAACCTTGAGAGTGTGTGTGAGTTTGAGAGTATTTTTGTAAGATTTTTGTAATACTCTGTAAATCTATTCTTGTGAGTAATAGAGTTGTTTTTCTCTCAAATTT
This sequence comes from Rutidosis leptorrhynchoides, assembly GCF_046630445.1. Taxonomy (NCBI): domain Eukaryota; kingdom Viridiplantae; phylum Streptophyta; class Magnoliopsida; order Asterales; family Asteraceae; genus Rutidosis; species Rutidosis leptorrhynchoides. The sequence goes on from NC_092340.1 coordinate 296,234,532, forward strand.
GTATCTCCCAAAGTCCAGACGATCCTCTCTTCCTAACAGATTCTACGTACATAAACATTCAAAAAACTTTTAGTATAAAAGAAACAAAGCATAGTTGATGCACTAGAACTACACACTGAGCGTCAGATTTAAATTATAAATTTAAATTACAACAATAGTAATTAAGACAAGTGAAAAACAAAGATCAATAAACAAGAAACATTACCTTCTTCTTTAAGTACTGATATATCATCTGAATCTGAGTCGTCTGATAAGCAAATTGGGTTCGCACGGACACCAATTTTAAAAGAACTTGCTGAGCTGTCACCTTTGTTCCTGTTCTTGATTTGTGTGCTCTTTGAGCAATGAGATTATTCTACATAAACATTCAAAAAGCTTTTTTTCAAAGATATTAATTTCCTAGATATTAACCACCGTATCAAATATGATAATCATATATCACATATCATACTCTTCGAATAATAAAGTTCAATAGAAGGTTGGTATAAAACTATACTTAAAAAACTTTCGATTATTAGTTGTTTCCTTCTAAGCTTCTTCTTAAATTTTTCTTTTGCATGTTACGCTCGTTAAATAAAATCGAAACACGTAAAAGATACAGATCAAGATACAAGACACATCACCTTCTTGTTCTTCAGGTACAACCATATCATCTGAATCTGAATCCGAACTTGAATCTGATTCTTCTGATGATAAGTATAGTGGGTGTGTTTGAGTCCCAGTTTTCAAGGATTCGATATCGTTTGTTTCCTTCGCCCCATCATCCTCTTCCAATGAACGGTGAGTTGATTCTGCATTAGAGTTCAATTAACATTAGATACATGAGAAAACAAAGGACATGATTATGTCTACAAATAAAGAAGATATATGAAAAGTATGAAGTGGGATTTATCTTTCGATAAAATATGTTTCTTCGAAGTCCTATCTGAAAATGTTTTCTGTTTAACGAGTTTTCACTGAAAACACCTTTAATATACTGCAACAAAGCGCATCCAAATATACTATACTATTGATCTTTAATAAGTAAAAGAAAATATTAGTATAACTATCCAGGAATAGAGCCTAAAACATCATAAGAAACGCACCTTCTGCATCATTATCTTCATCTTCACACTTATTCAGTGATGACTCATCAAGCTTATTTGATATCGATGGGCCTCCAGGTCCTAAACAAAGTATTAAACAAGTAGTAATAAGAATGCAAACGAGTATGATGTAAAAATTATAATGTATCAATAATAACTAAATTATTTGAATAAAACAATTAGGAAAGAAACTACACTTTTGCAACTTACAACCTCTTTCATCCTGTTAGGCTTTTCATACATAAAACTAGATTTGTGGTCCGCGCTTCTCGACGAATTTGTGTCATTTTAACGCTACTATATCGTTAGACAGTTTTCTGCCTGAAAGTCATCAAAACGTTGTCCACTCTTTCCAGACCATTTACGCAATGGCTGACAACTGTTTTGGTAATATTCTACTATATAAATGAAAAATACATAAACAACTGGATATATGTTACAGTCTGGGTTGCAATGCTTAAGTTTTGAGGCTTCTAAACAAATTACTTATTTGTCAAAACCTTATGGTCCATATAATTTTAGTAGATTTTTTAAAAGATAAAAAATCAAATAATATGTAGTATATTGAAAAAGGTGATGAAAAATAAAAATATAACCCTTTTTACCTATATTTTTTTAGGCTTCTATCACGATAGGGTTGTATTAGTATACCACTTTCGAATACATCCAATTATTTTTTAAATGTTCAATCAACCGACCGTTAACCTTTTTATAAACATTCAATTAACTTACCGTTAACCATTTTTTAAAAAGTTCAATTAACCGATGCTAACCTTTTTTTTTAAAACGGCCAACTAACCGATGTTAACCATTTTTTAAAAAGTTCAATTAACCGATGCTAACCTTTTTTTAAAAACGGCGAACTAACCGATTATTAACTATTTTTTAAAAAGTTTAATTAACCGACCATTAACCTTTTTTTAAACGCCGGTTTGTTTATTGACATATGTAGTTGAGTACCATCAAGAGAGGATTGTATCATGGTTCCGGAAATATGTTGCAAATCAAATTTGAGTCTATTTTGCCCAAAAAAATAAATAAATAAATAAATAAATGCTACAGTACTGCTACAGTACTACTACAGAATAACAGTGAAATTGATGACGTGGCGGGGCGTGATTGGTGGGTGTTTGTCCATAGTTAGTATATAGTGTAATATAGCCCGATTTAACACATTCATAAGTAAATATCGCAAATTGCAATGTATAAATGATAGAGATCAAGAAACAGGGCACACTACCTTCTTGTTCATCATGTACACATTTATAATCTGTATCCGAATCGTCTGATAAGCAAATTGTGAGTTTAATGTCATTCATTTCCTTTACACCATCGCTCTCTTCCATTGATCAGCATGTGTTAACATTCATGAGAATTTTATTTTAGTATAATAATAATAATAATAAATAAAAGAAACAAAAGACAAGTTTATTAACAAATAGAAAAAAAATGTATAAACTAATAAATTTACCTTCATCTTTACACTTCTCTACTATCGAATTATTCAACATCCGGTCCTCGGTTCCTGAGTTTTCTCAATACAAATTTTTGGTATCAAATTTGAAAACTTTGTCATATTGTACTTACATTTTTATGGTTTGATTTGGGACCAAACTGGTTCTTAACCATAAACCTAAAACAACAAGTTATTTGCTATGAATAAAAGGTTAAGGAAATAATATGAACAAGAATATGAAAAACTAAATGTGTTGGATTGATTTCAAATGGTTACAATCAAATCCTTATATAGAGGATTAAAGCAAAACATAATCATAACACACCAACAACTTGACCCACTAGTAAAACTTAATGACAACTAGCATACATGTGAACACACTAACATGACAACTAGCATACATGTGAACACACTAACAACTAGACCTAATAAAACAAAATAAAAGACAACTTGATTATGCAAGTATGCCACAAAAGATAATGTCAAGTTGTCCACTAAACACCTTAACCATTAATTTGGTCAATAATGGCCTAAACCCATTTGGACAAGTTGAGCAACTTGAGCAATAAATTCCAAAATCAAGTTGAGCAAGTTGAGCCACTTGAGTTGTGCACTAATATTTTAACACTCCCCCTTAGTGCAAACTCCCGATCAAAAATCCCCAACGCCTCTCGAAATTCCATGAACTTGGCTTTCATTAGAACTTTAGTAAAGATGTCGGCTACTTGATCATTTGTCCTTACATTTGCTAGCTCGATTTCCCCGCTAAGAACCTTTTCACGAATGAAATGATACCTCGTTTCTATATGCTTAGTAAGAGCATGAAAAACCGGATTCGAAGCAAGTTTGATTGCACTTTCGTTGTCACATTTCAGTTTGACAACATAATCTACTTCTTCAAGTATGTTACCAATCAATCTTCTTAGCCAAGTACACTCTTGAGCTGCCATAGTTGCAGCTATGTATTCCGCTTCCGTGCTAGACAAAGCAACAACATCTTGCTTCTTGCTACACCATGAAATAACCGCGGAACCCATGTTAAAACAGTAACCCGAAGTTGAATGGCGATCATTTGCGTCTCCCATCCAATCTGCATCTACGAGATCGTTTAACAAAACATCATCACACTTCTTATACCACAAGCCGCGGCCCATTGATCCTTTCACATAACGAAAGATCCTTTTAGCTACATCAAGATGAACATTAGTTGGACATTGCATAAATTACAATGCCAATTAACCGAGTAAGCAATTTTCGGCCTTGTGATGGTTAGATAAATCATACTTCCAACCATTTGTCGGAACAACTTCACATCCTTGAGTTCTTTTCCTTGATCTTTCTTCATTTTGATATTTGGTTCCATTGGAGTAGACATAGGATTTGACTCCCCCATGTTGAAACGTTCCAAGAGACTTCTTGCATAAACCCTTTGAGAGATAAAGTACCCGTTTTCCAATTTATCAACTTCCAAGCCAAGAAAGCAACCAATCTCCCCCAGATTTTTCATTTCAAAATGAACCGAAAGATCATCACTTAAACGAGAGATTTCTGACTCGTTTCCTCCGGTGATAATCATGTCATCAACATATAGTAATACCAAGACATGAATACCTGATTCTTTCTTCACAAACAAACTAGAATCCGCATCAGAAATATTAAAACCACAAAAGACAAGGTATTGTGCGACCTTACCGTACCAATCTCTCGGAGCTTGTTTCAAGCCATAAAGAGCTTTCTTCAACCGGCATACATATTCTGGAAATTGATTTGAAGTGAACCCAATAGGTTGTTCCATGAACACCTCACGATTAAGATCTCCATATAGAAAAGCATTCTTCACATCAAGTTGCCACAATTTCCATCCTTTGTAAGCCACTAGTGAGATTATTGTTCTCACTATCACCATTTTAGCCACGGGGCTAAAAGTTTCTTCATAATCAAGCTCATAACTTTGACAAAAGCCACGAGCCACCAAATGAGCCTTAAACCTATTAATGGTTCCATCCGATTTCTTCTTCAAACGGTACACCCATTTGCAAGTAACCGGTTTACATGCTTCCGGTTTCTTGACAAGCTCTCAAGTTTCATTCTTTTCCAATGCATCAATCTCCTCTTGCATTGCTTTTCTACAATCCGTAGAATCTTTAGCTTCTTCATAACATGTTGGTTCTTCGATTAAGCCACCTGAAAAGAAACAAGTTGTAACCGTGTTCACCTCATAGTCATTTAGGTGCCTTGGTTGTCTCTTCTCTCTTGTTGACCTTCTAACTTAAGTTAGTACTTCATCCCTAGGTGCTTCTTCTTGTTGAGTTTGAGAAACACCATTATTCTCACTTTCTTCTTGAGTGTCGAAGATAGGAAACATAAATTTGTAATCCCTATTTTATTCACCACTTTTGCTTGAGTCAGAAAATTGAGAAGACACTGCATCAAATACCACATCTCTTGAAGTGGTAAACTTCTTTGTTTCTAGATCCATACACCTCCAACCTTTCCTGTGAGAATCATAACCAACAAAAATACACTTTCGAGCTTTTGGGTCAAGTTTGGTTCGGTTAGCTCTTGGAACATGAACATAACAAATAGAACCGAACACCCTAAAATAGCTTACATTGGGTTTTTCACCATAAGCTAGCTCAAAAGATGATTTTTGTGTACCTGGCCAAGATGGTAACCGATTAGACACATGACAAGCACATTGAAGTGCCTCCGCCCATAGCTCCCTAGGCAGTCCTTTGTCATGTAACCAAGATAAACATATTGAAACAAGGTAAGCAATCTTCCTTTCCGAGACACCATTTTGTTGAGGAGTATTCATACAAGTCATTTGGCGAGAAATACCATTTGCTTTGCAATAAGTAAAGAAATCATTAGACATGAATTCTCCACCGTTATCACTTCTAAGAGCTTTCACCTTTCACACAAATTCGAATTCAACCGCTTCTTTAAACTCTATGAACTTTGATAGGGCTTCACTTTTCTCCTTTAGAAATTTCACCCAAGTTAACCGAGAATAGTCATCGATTAACACCATGACATGGCAATGACCGCTATAACTTGGTGTTCTTGTTGGCCCCATCAAATCGGTATGAATCAAGTCAAGCAAACCTTGTTTTCGATTTGTTGACTTCTTATATGGAAGTCGTTGTGACTTTCCATATTGACACCCTTGGCATATTACCTCCTCACGAACATTCTTTAATTGAGGAATACCATCTACTAGCTTATGTGTGATGACCCAGAAATTTCTGACCAAATTTAAACTTTATCTTTAAATGATTTAATGTTTCCGACACGATAAGCAAAGTCTATGAAGTTGAATCTTAAAATTTTAGAACTGTTTCATGTATTAAATTACATTTGACTGCTCTCGACGATTCATGAACAATTATATGTATGTATATATATATATATATATATGTACAAGTAAAAACGACTTTCCTACCGTAAAACACTATTTGCTACAGTAAAATGACTTTTCTACCGTAAACCACTATTTACTACAGTAAAACACTATTTGCTACAGTGAAACCGTATTTTGCTACATTGCTACAGTGAAACGCTATTTGCTACAATGATTTGCTACAGTAAACACTATTTGCTACAGTGAAACACTGTTTGCTACAGTAAACACTATTTGCTACAGTAAACACTATTTGATGTCGACGAACTAGCAAACAAAAACAGGATAAGGCGGCCATGCGATCGCATGGCAAATACACTGAAAACTCATGCGATCGCATGAGGTACTGTAGCAGGCCACATACTATAAAAGCTCGATTCATTCCTCTGTATTTTTTTTTATATTATTATTATTATTATTATTATTATTATTATTATTATTATTATTATTATTATTATTAAGATTAATATTATTATTATTAATCTTATTATAATATTATTATTAGTAGTATATATACCTAAAATACTACGACGAGGTTATGAGCATGTCACCTTCAAAATGGGTTTTTGAGCGGGATAGAGCTAAGGAAATTATGGGTTATTGTCAAGGAGGTTATGGGTAATGTTCGAGGGTATATTTGTGAATCAAATCAAGTGTTTATCATCTCTGTTGCGTCTGCGTACTTTCCTACAATATTGAATCTCAATATTGATACGTAAGCACTCATATTTTATCTTTTATACATTAATTGTGTATCCATGTCTAGTGCTCGAGTATATATATTTATGCATGCTTGTTTGCTAAATTTTGTCGTTAAACAGTTATGATGAATCACGAAGTAAATACATATATTACTGGTAAAAGGTATATGATATACATGTTTTTGGAAAGCTGGCGAAAAATCAATAACTTTTCATTTAGATATTGAATAATTTCGATGAACGAATTAAAAGATATGATCAACTGAATTATAATTAACGTTAATTGAAATTGCTTTTGAATCTACAATTAAGATTTAAACAACTTGTTTACGAGATTGATAAATTGGATTTTTTATTATTACCAACCGAGTAAATGAATCCTTATATAAGATATGTCTCGTTTTGTTGAACTATTGTCAAAATTGACTTTTTGAAACGACTTTGGATAACTTTTGTATGTCGATCTCGAGCATTAGGATTGTTATACACTATGACCTGACCTAGCTTGATAGACATTTATTGACCAACATATGTTCTCTAGGTTGAGATCTACGGTTATTTGATATTCCGAGTTTCGGTCACGTTTTGGTGAACAACTTTATGTGCTGCTAAGGTGAGTTTCATTTGCTCCCTTTTTAATTGCTTTTGCAATCTATATTTTTGGGCTGAGAATACATGCACTTTATTTTAAACGCAATGGACACAAGTACATACTAAATTCTACACTGAGTTTGAACTGAAAATCCCTTAGCTTTGGTAACTAGTAACTGCCGGTTATAAGAACTGGTGGGCGCGAGTAGTAGTATATGGATCCATAGGGCTTGATATCCCCGTCCTAGCTAGAGCACTAGCCTTTTAACGGACGTATGCTATTTGAGAAGCGTACACGTTGGTTTACGTGTATTATTAAGATGATTATACAAAGGGTATAAAATATATATACGTTAAGTTTAGTTACCAGGGTGCTCAATTTCGTAGAATATTTTGATAAACGTTTCTGGATGAAACAACTGAAATCTTGTGATCCACCTTTATACATAGATTATGCGAAACATTAAAACTATGAACTCACCAACCTTTGTGTTGACACTTGTTAGCATGTTTATTCTCAGGTTTCCTAGAAGTCTTCCGCTGTTGCTTATATGTTAGACAAACTATGTGCATGGAGTCTTACATGACATACTTTTCAAGGAAACGTTGCATTCACCAAATTATCACCATGTATCTTATTTTGACTGCATTGTCAACGAAAGTACTATTGTAAACTATTATTTACGGTGATTGTCTATATGTAGAAATCATCAGATGTCGGAAACCTTTGATTTAAATATTCATTTATGGGGTGCCTTTTCAAAAGAATGCAATGTTTACAAAACGTATCATATAGAGGTCAAATACCTCGCAATGAAATCAATGAATGACGTATTGTCCATATGGATTTGGAGCGATCGTCACAGTTGGTATCAGAGCGTTGGTCCTAGTGAACCAGGTCTTGCATGAGTGTGTCTAACTGGTTATTGTTAAGATGCATTAGTGAGTCTGGACTATGACCGTATATGTTTTACCAAGTTTTGCTTACCATTTATTGTCGAAAATTACTTGCTTATCATTCCTAAGTCTAGACACGTCTTACTGCATTTACTGCATAGATAGTGTACCGACAAAATTCATATCTTAGCATATCTGTTACTGTAAACTTTTCCTGAAATCTTTCGAAAATTTCTCCGTAATTTACGGGATTTTGGTATTACATATACATATGTAAATTATGTATTGAGGAGTACCAATCTAAATTCTATAATCTATCTTATATCAAAAATCAATTCCCTGATTATACAAGATGGATCACGTATCTAGTTCAAATTTCTTAAATTCCGACAGCTATTCCGATATGTATATTCACATGAACTCCGAAGACAGTGTAACCGGAATGGATCAACCAATTAGCCATCATCAATTCTGGATGAATTGGGAATGGGTTCGTAGCTTACTTAGTCATTGGAGAAAAGAAGAAGGCAATCCCTTCCATCCACCACATTGCCCTCTTGGCGAAGAACCTGAAGCACTTACCGGTGAACCTGTTCGTAATACCATTTTCTCTCTCATTTCCAGAGTATCTAGTCATGATTATATACTATCTCACATTCTAAATCTTATTCGTCCGCTCGTCCGAACCACCGATCATCCCGGTATAATAGAAGAAGTCAACGAGCTTCGCGCTCGGGTAGTGGCTTTGGAGAATGTGGTGCGAAGGTTACAAACACCAGTAGCAGCACCAGCAGCATAACTAGTACCACCATCATCAACAACAATAGTACCATTACCACCACCAACAACCACATCCGCATCCCACACCTCAATATCACATCTAAAAACTGTACTTCAGATATCAACATCATATGCACCGTAGATACCAAGGAGTGCCAACAACAATAAATGATGAAGTACTGATTCATAACTTCATCGAAGAAATATTCTACGGTGATTATGTAATCTCTAAAATCTTAGAGATTATTTATCCCAGTTCTAACCGTAAATCAGATAAATAGAAGGAAGAATAGAAACCCTGACAAGAATGATGCGTAAGGTACAAGCTAGACTTGTTTTACCAACAGCATCAATAGTACCCTTAGCCTCACTAGCACAGTTAGTGCTGTCAACATCATTAGAATCATCAGCACCTCTAACATCACAAGCTCTGCCAGTTCAAGAAAGCACCGTGGATATTATTACAATTCAACAACGCGTATATTTGTATCAACGAGTTATGAAATATTAACTCATTCTTTCTGAAGAATTTATATGTATATCTTATATATATATATTTTAAGACCATCATAAATCTTTTCGTACTAAGCTATTAAGTATGAATTGAAAAAGGGTAAATACTACTCGGTTAAATTCATATTACTAATATGCTATGATGTACATCCTTCGTTAACAACTTAACCTTCGTTAACTACAATCTCTGTTTCAATCCAAAGAATTCCGTTTCATAATAAACCAAGTGTATTATTCAATAATATGGTTGATTTTACACTTTCATCTTCGATGCACTCGAAACTTTCTAGAAAACATCATTTGCACCTTGCGAAGTTTGCAAGAATTCCACGAATATCAACACCCTTCATCAAAGAATATCAATAAGAATAAATAATGAAGTATTGATTTCATTAGCGAAATACTCAGCAAAGATTATGTAATATTTAATATTTTAGAGATTATTCATTTCTAATTCAAGCCGAAAATCAAATGAGCTTAATATGATATTAACTCATTAAATCTGTATTACATCTGAAGAAAATATACATACATATATTTTCATAAAAATGGTAATAAAAATTCTTTTGTACAAAGTATTAATTGTGAAATCTTTAACGGGTAGGTAATACTCGAGAAATATATAAGTTCACAATTAATATGTTATATTGTACATTCTTCAACTTTGATTCAAAAATTATTAACTATGCTCACAGCGATATACAATCGTTTTCATACAAATTCAATTACATATTATGATATTGACGGATCAGAATCCAAGTCATAACTCTGAACCGGTGAAATCATTCTTAGATCTCTACATCTTTCAAAGCTATACTTTGACTTCAAAACTGTGAAAGATCCTTTGGTATTGTTTTTACCAAAAATAACCTTGCAATTCCTTTTCAAAGTATCCAGTATTATCAACCATTCAACCAGTCAACGACGACCTTTCAGACTTGTAATTTTGGCATATACGTTTTCGTTACTGGGGAACCTTTCATGTTCCACCACATTAGCAGTAAATTTACCAACAACTTCATTGATCTTTGACCTTCCGAAAAATCCTTATACTCATTGAAACTGTATCATGTACTCATCCACATCTTGTAACGGCAATTGCCATACCAACTATCGAGAATTAGCAATCAGTATCTTGAAATCTTGTAGCACGTCTATGCCAACAGTTATATGTATACATATAACATCTACCTCCTGGACTTACATACTTCGAATGTGAAGTTTCCGAAAAATACCCCAAACTATGAAACTAGTTCTCCGAATTTCGGAAAAATGTTGATGAAGCAGCTGAAATGTCCCGTTCTTATTGATTAAAAATGTTCCATATTAATTGATTTCATTGCGAGGTTTTGACCTCTATATGAAACGTTTTTCAAAGACTGCATTCATTTTAAAACAACCCATAACCTTTATTTCATCAATAAAGGTTTAAAAAGCTTTACGTAGATTATCAAATAATGATAATCTAAAATATCCTGTTTACACACGACCATTACATAATGGTTTACAATACAAATATGTTACAACAAAATAAGTTTCTTGAATGCAGTTTTTACACAATATCATACAAGCATGGACTCCAAATCTCGTCCTTATTTAAGTATGCGACAGCAGAAGCTCTTAATAATCACCTGAGAATAAACATGCTTAAAACGTCAACAAAAATGTTGGTGAGTTATAGGTTTAACCTATATATATCAAATCATAATAATAGACCACAAGATTTCATATTTCAATACACATCCCATACATAGAGATAAAAATCATTCATATGGTGAACACCTGGTAACCGACATTAACAAGATGTATATATAAGAATATCCCCATCATTCCGGGACACCCTTCGGATATGATATAAATTTCGAAGTACTAAAGCATCCGGTACTTTGGATGGGATTTGTTAGGCCCAATAGATCTATCTTTAGGATTCGCGTCAATTAGGGTGTCTGCTCCCTAATTCTTAGATTACCAGACTTAATAAAAAGGGGCATATTCGATTTCGATAATTCAACCATAGAATGTAGTTTCACGTACTTGTGTCTATTTTGTAAATCATTTATAAAACCTTCATGTATTCTCATCCCAAAAATATTAGATTTTAAAAGTGGGACTATAACTCACTTTCACAGATTTTTACTTCGTCGGGAAGTAAGACTTTACCACTGGTTAATTCACGAACCTATAACAATATATACATATATATCAAAGTATGTTCAAAATATATTTACAACACTTTTAATATATTTTGATATTTTAAGTTTATTAAGTCAGCTGTCCTCGTTAGTAACCTACAACTAGTTGTCCACAGTTAGATGTACAGAAATAAATCGATAAATATTATCTTGAATCAATCCACGACCCAGTGTATACGTATCTCAGTATTGATCACAACTCAAACTATATATATTTTGGAATCAACCTCAACCCTGTATAGCTAACTCCAACATTCACATATAGAGTGTCTATGGTTGTTCCGAAATATATATAGATGCGTCGACATGATAGGTCGAAACATTGTATACGTGTCTATGGTATCTCAAGATTACATAATATACAATACAAGTTGATTAAGTTATGGTTGAAATAGATTTGTTACCAATTTTCACGTAGCTAAAATGAGAAAAATTATCCAATATTGTTTTACCCATAACTTCTTCATTTTAAATCCGTTTTGAGTGAATCAAATTGCTATGGTTTTATATTGAACTCTATTTTATGAATCTAAATAGAAAAAGTATAGGTTTATAGTCGGAAAAATAAGTTACAAGTCATTTTTTAAAGGTAGTCATTTTAGTCGAAAGAACGACGTCTAGATGACCATTTTAGAAAACATACTTCCACTTTGAGTTTAACCATAATTTTTGGATATAGTTTCATGTTCATAATAAAAATCATTTTCTCAGAATAACAACTTTTAAATCAAAGTTTATCATAGTTTTTAATTAACTAACCCAAAACAGCCCGCGGTGTTACTACGACGGCGTAAATTCGGTTTTACGGTGTTTTTCGTGTTTTCAGGTTTTAAATCATTAAGTTAGCATATCATATAGATATAGAACATGTGTTTAGTTGATTTTAAAAGTCAAGTTAGAAGGATTAACTTTTGTTTGCGAATAAGTTTAGAATTAACTAAACTATGTTCTAGTGATTACAAGTTTAAACCTTCGAATAAGATAGCTTTATATGTATGAATCAAATGATGTTATGAACATCATTACTACCTTAAGTTCCTTGGATAAACCTACTGTAAAAGAAAAAAATAGATCTAGCTTCAACGGATCCTTGGATGGCTCGAAGTTCTTGAAGCAGAATCATGACACGAAAACAAGTTCAAGTAAGATCATCACTTGAAATAAGATTGTTATAGTTATAGAAATTGAACCAAAGTTTGAATATGATTATTACCTTGTATTATAATGATAACCTACTGTAAGAAACAAAGATTTCTTGAGGTTGGATGATCACCTTACAAGATTGGAAGTGAGCTAGCAAACTTGAAAGTATTCTTGATTTTATGTAACTAGAACTTGTAGAATATATGAAGAACACTTAGAACTTGAAGATAGAACTTGAGAGAGATCAATTAGATGAAGAAAATTGAAGAATGAAAGTGTTTGTAGGTGTTTTTGGTCGTTGGTGTATGGATTAGATATAAAGGATATGTAATTTTGTTTTCATGTAAATAAGTCATGAATGATTACTCATATTTTTGTAATTTTATGAGATATTTCATGCTAGTTGCCAAATGATGGTTCCCACATGTGTTAGGTGACTCACATGGGCTGCTAAGAGCTGATCATTGGAGTGTATATACCAATAGTACATACATCTAAAAGCTGTGTATTGTACGAGTACGAATACGGGTGCATACGAGTAGAATTGTTGATGAAACTGAACGAGGATGTAATTGTAAGAATTTTTGTTAAGTAGAAGTATTTTGATAAGTGTATTGAAGTCTTTCAAAAGTGTATAAATACATATTAAAACACTACATGTATATACATTTTAACTGAGTCGTTAAGTCATCGTTAGTCGTTACATGTAAGTGTTGTTTTGAAACCTTTAGGTTAACGATCTTGTTAAATGTTGTTAACCCAATGTTTATAATATCAAATGAGATTTTAAATTATTATATTATCATGATATTATCATGTATGAATATCTCTTAATATGATATATATACATTAAATGTCTTTACAACGATAATCGTTACATATATGTCTCGTTTAAAAATCATTAAGTTAGTAGTCTTGTTTTTACATATGTAGTTCATTGTTAATATACTTAATGATATGTTTACTTATCATAGTATCATGTTAACTATATATATATCCATATATATGTCATCTTATAGTTTTTACAAGTTTTAACGTTCGTGAATCACCGGTCAACTTGGGTGGTCAATTGTCTATATGAAACATATTTCAATTAATCAAGTCTTAACAAGTTTGATTGCTTAACATGTTGGAAACATTTAATTATGTAAATATAAATCTCAATTAATATATATAAACATGGAAAAGTTCGGGTCACTACAGTACCTACCCGTTAAATAAATTTCGTCCCGAAATTTTAAGCTGTTGAAGGTGTTGACGAATCTTCTGGAAATAGATGCGGGTATTTCTTCTTCATCTGATCTTCACGCTCCCAGGTGAAATCGGGTCCTCTACGAGCATTCCATCGAACCTTAACAATTGGTATCTTGTTTTGCTTAAGTCTTTTAACCTCACGATCCATTATTTCGACGGGTTCTTCGATGAATTGAAGTTTTTCGTTGATTTGGATTTCATCTAACAGAATAGTGAGATCTTCTTTAGCAAAACATTTCTTCAAATTCGAGACGTGGAAAGTGTTATGTACAGCCGCGAGTTGTTGAGGTAACTCAAGTCGGTAAGCTACTGGTCCGACACTATCAATAATCTTGAATGGTCCAATATACCTTGGATTTAATTTTCCTCGTTTACCAAATCGAACAACGCCTTTCTAAGGTGCAACTTTAAGCATGACCATCTCTCCAATTTCAAATTCTATATCTTTTCTTTTAATGTCAGGGTAGCTCTTTTGTCGACTTTGGGCGGTTTTCAACCGTTGTTGAATTTGGATGATCTTCTCGGTAGTTTCTTGTATAATCTCCGGACCCGTAATCTGTCTATCCCCCACTTCACTCCAAAAAATCGGAGACCTGCACTTTCTACCATAAAGTGCTTCAAACGGCGCCATCTCGATGCTTGAATGGTAGCTGTTGTTGTATAAAAATTCTGCTAACGGTAGATGTCGATCCCAACTGTTTCCGAAATCAATAACACATGCTCGTAGCATGTCTTCAAGCGTTTGTATCGTCCTTTCGCTCTGCCCATCAGTTTGTGGATGATAGGCAGTACTCATGTCTAGACGAGTTCCTAATGCTTGCTGTAATGTCTGTCAGAATCTTGAAATAAATCTGCCATCCCTATCAGAGATAATAGAGATTGGTATTCCATGTCTGGAGATGACTTCCTTCAAATACAGTCGTGCTAACTTCTCCATCTTGTCATCTTCTCTTATTGGCAGGAAGTGTGCTGATTTGGTGAGACGATCAACTATTACCCAAATAGTATCAAAACCACTTGCAGTCCTTGGTAATTTAGTGATGAAATCCATGGTAATGTTTTCCCATTTCCATTCCGGGATTTCGGGTTGTTGAAGTAGACCTGATGGTTTCTGATGCTCAGCTTTGACCTTAGAACACGTCAAACATTCTCCTACGTATTTAGCAACATCAGCTTTCATACCCGGCCACCAAAAATGTTTTTTGAGATCCTTGTACATCTTCCCCATTCCATGATGTATTGAGTATCTGGTTTTATGAGCTTCTCTAAGTACCATTTCTCTCATATCTCTAAATTTTGGTACCCAAATCCTTTCAGCCCTATACCAGGTTCCGTCTTCCCGAATATTAAGATGCTTCTCCGATCCTTTGGGTATTTCATCCTTTAAATTTCCCTCTTTTAAAACTCCTTGTTGCGCCTCCTTTATTTGAGTAGTAAGGTTATTATGAATCATTATATTCATAGATTTTACTCGAATGGGTTCTCTGTCCTTCCTGCTCAAGGCATCGGTTACCACATTTGCCTTCCCCGGGTGGTAACGAATCTCAAAGTCGTAATCATTCAATAATTCAATCCACCTACGCTGCCTCATATTCAGTTGTTTCTGATTAAATATGTGTTGAAGACTTTTGTGGTCGGTATATATAATACTTTTGACCCCATATAAGTAGTGCCTCCAAGTCTTTAATGCAAAAACAACTGCGCCTAATTCCAAATCATGCGTCGTATAATTTTGTTCGTGAATCTTCAATTGTCTAGACGCATAAGCAATCACCTTCATTCGTTGCATTAATACACAACCGAGACCTTGATTTGATGCATCACAATAAATCACAAAATCATCATTCCCTTCAGGCAATGACAATATAGGTGTCGTAGTTAGCTTTTTCTTCAATAACTGAAACGCTTTCTCTTGTTCATCATTCCATTCAAATTTCTTCCCTTTATGCGTTAATGCAGTCAAGGGTTTTGCTATTCTGGAAAAGTCTTGGATGAACCTTCTGTAGTAACCAGCTAGTCCTAAAAACTGGCGTATGTGTTTCGGAGTTTTCGGGGTTTCCCACTTTTCAACAGTTTCTATCTTTGCCGGATCCACCTTAATACCTTCTTTGTTCACTATGTGACCGAGGAATTGAACTTCTTCCAACCAAAATGCACACTTTGAAAACTTAGCGTACAATTCTTCCTTCCTCAATACTTCTAACACCTTTCTCAAATGTTCACCGTGTTCTTGGTCATTCTTTGAGTAAATAAGTATGTCATCAATGAAAACAATGACAAACTTGTCAAGGTATGGTCCACACACTCGGTTCATAAGGTCCATGAACACAGCTGGTGCATTAGTTAAACCAAACGGAATGACCATAAACTCGTAATAACCGTAACGTGTTCTGAAAGCAGTCTTTGGAATATCATCTTCTTTCACCCGCATTTGATGATACCCGGAACGTAAGTCAATCTTTGAATAAACAGACGAGCCTTGTAGTTGATCAAATAAGTAGTCGATTCTCGGTAGTGGGTAGCGGTTCTTGATGGTAAGTTTGTTCAACTCTCGGTAGTCGATACACAACCTGAATGTACCATCTTTCTTCTTGACAAACAAAACAGGAGCTCCCCACGGTGATGTGTTTGGTCGAATGAAACCACGCTCTAAAAGTTCTTGTAATTGGCTTTGCAGTTCTTTCATCTCGCTGGGTGCGAGTCTGTAAGGAGCACGAGCTATTGGTGCAGCTCCTGGTACAAGATCTATTTGAAATTCAACGGATCGATGTGGGGGTAATCCCGGTAACTCTTTCGGAAATACATCGGGAAATTCTTTTGCGACGGGAACATCATTGATGCTTTTTTCTTCAGTTTGTACTTTCTCGACGTGTGCTAGAACAGCATAGCAACCTTTTCTTATTAGTTTTTGTGCCTTCAAATTACTAATAAGATATAGCTTCGTGTTGCCCTTTTCTCCGTACACCATTAAGAGTTTTCCTTTTTCTCGTATAATGCGAATTGCATTTTTGTAACAAACGATCTCTGCTTTCACTTCTTTCAACCAGTCCATACCGATTATCACATCAAAACTCCCTAACTCTACTGGTATCAAATCAATCTTAAATGTTTCGCTAACCAGTTTAATTTCTCGATTCTGACATATATTATCTGCTGAAATTAATTTACCATTTGCTAATTCGAGTAAAAATTTACTATCCAAAGGCGTCAATGGACAACCCGAATCAAATAAAACGTAAGCAGATTTATTGTCAATAAGAAACGTACCCGTAACAAGCTCCGGGTCTTCCTGTGCCTCTGCCGCATTAATATTGAAAACTCTTCCGCGGCCTTGTCCATTCGTGTTCTCCTGGTTCGGGCAATTTCTAATAATGTGGCCCGATTTTCCACATTTATAACAAACTACATTGGCATAACTTGCTCCGACACTACTTGCTCCGCCATTACTCGTTCCGACACCATTTGTTCCTTTCATTCTATTAACCCCTGGTCCGTAGACCTCACACTTCGCCTCGCTATGACCATTTCTTTTACACTTGTTGCAAAATTTGGTGCAGAACCCCGAGTGATACTTTTCACACCTTTGGCATAGCTGCTTCTGATTGTTGTTGTTGTTGCAGTTATTATTGTTGTTGGGATGATTGTTGTTGTTGTTGTTGTTGTAGTTGCGATTGATGTTGCGATTATTGGGATAATTGTTGCGATTATTGTTGTAATTGCTGTTGTTGTTGTATTGGTGATTCTTATCACCGTTTTCCTCCCACTTTCTTTTGACTTGCTTCACATTGGCCTCTTCAGCAGTCTGTTCTTTAATTCTTTCTTCAATCTGGTTCACTAGTTTGTGAGCCATTCTACATGCCTGTTGTATGGAGGCGGGCTCGTGTGAACTTATATCTTCTTGGATTCTTTCCGGTAATCCTTTCAAAAATGTGTCGATCTTCTCTTCCTCATCTTCGAATGCTCCTGGACACAATAGGCACAATTCTGTGAATCGTCTTTCGTACGTGGTAATATCAAATCCTTGGGTTCGTAACCCTCTAAGTTCTGTCTTGAGCTTATTGACCTCGGTTCTGGGACGGTACTTCTCGTTCATCAAGTGCTTGAATGCTGACCACGGTAGTGCGTACGCATCGTCTTGTCCCACTTGCTCTAGATAGGTATTCCACCATGTTAACGCAGAACCTGTGAAGGTATGCGTAGCGTACTTCACTTTGTCCTCTTTAGTACACTTACTTATGGCAAACACTGATTCGACCTTCTCGGTCCACCGTTTCAATCCGATCGGTCCTTCGGTTCCATCAAATTCCAAAGGTTTGCAGGCAGTGAATTCTTTGTAGGTGCATCCTACACGATTTCCTGTACTGCTAGATCCAAGATTATTGTTGGTATGTAGCGCAGCCTGTACTGCGGCTATGTTTGAAGCTATAAAAGTACGGAATTCCTCTTCATTCATATTCACGGTGTGTCGAGTAGTCGGTGCCATTTCCTTCAAAATAGTCAAATGGAACAAGTTAATCATACAGAATATTAAGAGTAGTTAATAGTATTTCGTAGCATAATATGAACTCATTTATAAAAGCTTTTTCTTCATATTAGCGTTTTATAAGTTTAAATTCGGGTAGTACCTACCCGTTAAGTTCATACTTAGTAGCTAATATACAATTCAACAACTACAATTCTATATGAAAAACTGATTATAATAATATTTCGCGTTCAAACTTTTACACAATATTTTACAAACTTACAATACCGCTTATTTTACATATAGCATGAAATATAGCACACAATAAATTTAATACAAGATGGTTGTGAAGATAATTCTAGCTAGTACACAAGTCGTTCAGCAAAGGCAATAAAGACACGTAATTCATACGTCCAGAAACAAGTCATGCATTCTAGTTTTACTAGGATTACTTCCCATCCTTGGTCTTGTGGAACATAACCGTTATGGCCGTTGATAAGACAGCGTGTTGTAACGTCGTCAAAGGGACGAGGGTTACGTAATGTCCAACAGTCCCGTAACAATCTAAAAACCTCATTTCTTACCCCAATTACCGACTCCGTCACTTGTGGGAATGTTTTGTTTAATAGTTATAGCCCGATGTTCTTGTTCTCACTTTGGTGAGAAGCGAACATTACTAATCCGTAAGCATAACATGCTTCTTTATATTGCATGTTAGCCGCTTTTTCTAAATCACGAAGTCCAATATTCGGATATATTGAGTCAAAATAATTTCTTAACCCATTGCGTAAAATAGCATTTGGGTTCCCCGCAATATATGCGTCAAAGTAAACACATCGTAACTTATGGATTTCCCAATGTGATATCCCCCATCTTTCGAACGAAAGCCTTTTATAAACCAAGGCATTCTTGGAACGTTCTTCGAATGTCTTACAAACTGATCTTGCCTTAAATAGTTGTGCCGAAGAATTCTGACCGACTCTAGACAAGATTTCATCAATCATGTCTCCGGGTAGGTCTCTTAAAATATTGGGTTGTCTATCCATTTTGTGTTTTTATACTGTAAAATAGACAAGAGTTAGATTCATAAAAAAATACTTATTAATACAAGCAATTTTTACATATATCATAAAGCATAAGCACACTATATTACATATATTACACCACACGAATACAACTATCTTATTCCGACTCGCTTGTATCTTCTTCTTCGTTTTTGGTTCGTTTTGCCAAGTTTCTAGGGATATATGATGTTCCCCTAATACGAGCCGTCGTTTTCCACATTGGTTTAGAAAAACCCGGTGGTTTAGAGGTTCCCGGGTCATTGTTACAACTTAAGGACTTCGGGGGTTGACGATACATATAAAGTTCATCGGGGTTGGAATTAGATTTCTCTATTTTTATACCCTTTTTCTTATTATTTTTTTTTGCCTTTTTAAATTCAGTTGGGGTAATTTCTATAACATCATCGGAATTCTCGTCGGAATCCGATTCATCGGAGAATTGGTAATCCTCCCAATATTTTGCTTCCTTGGCGGAAACACCATTGACCATAATTAACCTTGGTCGGTTGGTTGAGGATTTTCTTTTACATAACCGTTTTATTATTTCCCCCACCGGTTCTATTTCTTCATCCGGTTCCGATTCTTCTTCCGGTTCCGATTCTTCTTCCGGTTCCGACTCTTCTTCCGGTTCCTCTTCGGGAACTTGTGAATCAGTCCACGAATCATTCTAATTTACATTTGACTCTTCATTATTATTAGGTGAGTCAATGGGACTTGTTCTAGAGGTAGACATCTATCACATAATATCAAACGCGTTAAGAGATTAATATATCACATAATATTCACATGTTAAAAATATATAGTTTCCAACAAAATTTGTTAAGCAATCATTTTTTAAGTAAACACGGTCGAAGTCCAGACTCACTAATGCATCCTAACAAACTCGATAAGACATACTAATGCAAAATTCTGGTTCTCTAAGACCAACGCTCGGATACCAACTGAAATGTCCCGTTCTTATTGATTAAAAACGTTCCATATTAATTGATTTCGTTGCGAGGTTTTGACCTCTATATGAGACGTTTTTCAAAGACTGCATTCATTTTAAAACAAACCATAACCTTTATTTCATCAATAAAGGTTTAAAAAGCTTTACGTAGATTATCAAATAATGATAATCTAAAATATCATGTTTACACACGACCATTACATAATGGTTTACAATACAAATATGTTACAACAAAATAAGTTTCTTGAATGCAGTTTTTACACAATATCATACAAGCATGGACTCCAAATCTCGTCCTTATTTAAGTATGCGACAGCGGAAGCTCTTAATAATCACCTGAGAATAAACATGCTTAAAACGTCAACAAAAATGTTGGTGAGTTATAGGTTTAACCTATATATATCAAATCATAATAATAGACCACAAGATTTCATATTTCAATACACATCCCATACATAGAGATAAAAATCATTCATATGGTGAACACCTGGTAACCGACATTAACAAGATGCATATATAAGAATATCCCAATCATTCCGGGACACCCTTCGGATATGATATAAATTTCGAAGTACTAAAGCATCCGGTACTTTGAATGGGGTTTGTTAGGCCCAATAGATCTATCTTTAGGATTCGCGTCAATTAGGGTGTCTGTTCCCTAATTCTTAGATTACCAGACTTAATTAAAATGGGCATATTTGATTTCGATAATTCAACCATAGAATGTAGTTTCACGTACTTGTGTCTATTTTGTAAATCATTTATAAAACCTGCATGTATTCTCATCCCAAAAATATTAGATTTTAAAAGTGGGACTATAACTCACTTTCACAGATTTTTACTTCATCGGGAAGTAAGACTTGGCCACTGGTTGATTCACGAACCTATAACAATATATACATATATATCAAAGTATGTTCAAAATATATTTACAACACTTTTAATATATTTTGATGTTTTAAGTTTATTAAGTCAGCTGTCCTCGTTAGTAACCTACAACTAGTTGTCCACAGTTAGATGTACATAAATAAATCGATAAATATTATCTTGAATCAATCCACGACCCAGTGTATACGTATCTCAGTATTGATCACAACTCAAACTATATATATTTTGGAATCAACCTCAACCCTGTATAGCTAACTCCAACATTCACATATAGAGTGTCTATGGTTGTTCTGAAATATATATAGATGTGTCGACATGATAGGTCGAAACATTGTATACGTGTCTATGGTATCTCAAGATTACATAATATACAATACAAGTTGATTAAGTTATGGTTGGAATAGATTTGTTACCAATTTTCATGTAGCTAAAATGAGAAAAATTATCCAATCTTGTTTTACCCATAACTTCTTCATTTTAAATCCGTTTTGAGTGAATCAAATTGCTATGTTTTATATTGAACTCTATTTTATGAATATAAACAGAAAAAGTATAGGTTTATAGTCGGAAAAATAAGTTACAAGTCGTTTTTTTAAAGGTAGTCATTTCAGTCGAAAGAACGACGTCTAGATGACCATTTTAGAAAACATATTTCCACTTTGAGTTTAACCATAATTTTTGGATATAGTTTCATGTTCATAATAAAAATCATTTTCTCAGAATAACAACTTTTAAATCAAAGTTTATCATAGTTTTTAATTAACTAACCCAAAACAGCCCGCGGTGTTACTACGACGGCGTAAATCCGGTTTTACGGTGTTTTTCGTGTTTCCAGGTTTTAAATCATTAAGTTAGCATATCATATAGATATAGAACATGTGTTTAGTTGATTTTAAAAGTCAAGTTAGAAGGATTAACTTTTGTTTGCGAACAAGTTTAGAATTAACTAAACTATGTTCTAGTGATTACAAGTTTAAACCTTCGAATAAGATAGCTTTATATGTATGAATCGAATGATGTTATGAAAATTATTACTACCTTAAGTTCCTTGGATAAACCTACTGGAAAAGAGAAAAATGGATCTAGCTTCAACGGATCCTTGGATGGCTCGAAGTTCTTGAAGCAGAATCATGACACGAAAACAAGTTCAAGTAAGATCATCACTTGAAATAAGATTGTTATAGTTATAGAAATTGAACCAAAGTTTGAATATGATTATTACCTTGTATTATAATGATAACCTACTGTAAGAAACAAAGATTTCTTGAGGTTGGATGATCACCTTACAAGATTGGAAGTGAGCTAGCAAACTTGAAAGTATTCTTGATTTTATGTAACTAGAACTTGTAGAATATATGAAGAACACTTAGAACTTGAAGATAGAACTTGAGAGAGATCAATTAGATGAAGAAAATTGAAGAATGAAAGTGTTTGTAGGTGTTTTTGGTCGTTGGTGTATGGATTAGATATAAAGGATATGTAATTTTGTTTTCATGTAAATAAGTCATGAATGATTACTCATATTTTTGTAATTTTATGAGATATTTCATGCTAGTTGCCAAATGATGGTTCCCACATGTGTTAGGTAACTCACATGGGCTGCTAAGAGCTGATCATTGGAGTGTATATACCAATAGTACATACATCTAAAAGCTGTGTATTGTACGAGTACGAATACGGGTGCATACGAGTAGAATTGTTGATGAAACTGAACGAGGATGTAATTGTAAGAATTTTTGTTAAGTAGAAATATTTTGATAAGTGTATTGAAGTCTTTCAAAAGTGTATAAATACATATTAAAACACTACATGTATATACATTTTAACTGAGTCGTTAAGTCATCGTTAGTCGTTACATGTAAGTGTTGTTTTGAAACATTTAGGTTAACGATCTTGTTAAATGTTGTTAACCCAATGTTTATAATATCAAATGAGATTTTAAATTATTATATTATCATGATATTATCATGTATGAATATCTCTTAATATGATATATATACATTAAATGTCTTTACAACGATAATCGTTACATATATGTCTCGTTTAAAAATCATTAAGTTAGTAGTCTTGTTTTTACATATGTAGTTCATTGTTAATATACTTAATGATATGTTTACTTATCATAGTATCATGTTAACTATATATATATCCATATATATGTCATCTTATAGTTTTTACAAGTTTTAACGTTCGTGAATCACCGGTCAACTTGGGTGGTCAATTGTCTATATGAAACATATTTCAATTAATCAAGTCTTAACAAGTTTGATTGCTTAACATGTTGGAAACATTTAATTATGTAAATATAAATCTCAATTAATATATATAAACATGGAAAAGTTCGGGTCACTACAGCAGCAAAAACTGTAAACGACCTTAACAGTTAAAAGTTTGATGATAAAGAATAGTATGGTGGTAAAGCATAAAAAAGAGAAGGTTTGGAATTGAAAAACGGATTGAGCAGACCATGAAGGAGGCTGTGGACAAATCACAAAGACTAAATCTACCATCAAAGAATCCAAATGATTCAGAGTCTGCTGAAATCATTAGCGAATACCTTGCTCCTTACTCTAAAACCTTTGCGGACAATATTCTTCATCATCATCTTATCTTAAATATTCTAAGATATCATCGTATCTCCCATTATAAATATCCTCCATATTTCTGAAGATATTTTTCGAAACCATTCTTATCTGAAATCATTACCTCTTCGCGTTATCTGTGTTACATCATAAAAGACACTATTTTAGTTTCTAAAATCTGAAAAATTCGAAAAAAAATGGATGTTTTGAAGTAATGTTGGGAACTGAAGCATGAGTTAGTATAATATAATGACACTTGATCAACGTGATTATATTACAGTAAGTCATGTTGAGTTTCTAATGGAATGTGACAAAGGTTCACAGATCACACCCTCATCATAAACCATGTTACATAACTCTTTCATTCTATATAATATCTAAATATATCAAGAAAATATATTTCTTGATGATTCGGTCTTTTCCGGATATTCTGGTAATTTGACAAGTCGGATTGTGCCATTACCGTTTCTTTCTTAGAACATTAATTATGTTTATTCTGAAATTCATACCTACGAATTCTGGACCATTATTCGCTTGACTTAAGGTCGGGAAGAGAAAACGAAAGCATGAAGCTCCGAAATATAATGGAGAACATAAAGCCCGATAACAACCCCGAAATTACAAATCGTGTATATCAATGCGTATAGCAATATAAAGACACGGGAGAATGAAAAATACTATAACCCCAAGGTAATAGTAGAAGAAAATAACTTCCTCTGGTGGCAGATGAAAAAGAAGAATGAAGGATACGATAGCCAGGAAAATATCAAGAATCAGAACTGGATTAAGCATTTTCACAATCTATTGGGATGTACGAAATAAGAATGAAGATTATAGGAGTGGTGAAAATAAATGAAACGGAAGAGGTCAATTTATAGCAATCGAGACAGATTACGCATTTAATCAAAGAAAATCCTAATTTTCGCAAATTCCGAAGAATCAAATCTTATTTAGATTATGAAGATTTTCTATTCCTTAAATTCCGGAAATCAATCGTAACTACGTCAAAAGCTAAGACGAATCTCTATTCTTTCATTTCACTCTTTTACGATAACTTCTCTCATACGCTTCGAGAAATCGGATTGTTTTATCCATATAATTCAACGGTGATAAAATTCTATTTATCAACTCATATTCGTCATGAAAACATTTCTATTGTTAGCCATGACGACCTCACTTAAATTTCGGGACGAAATTTCTTTAACGGGTAGGTACTGTGATGACCCAGAAATTTCTGACCAAATTTAAACTTTATCTTTAAATGATTTAATGTTTTCGACACGATAAGCAAAGTCTATGAAGTTGAATCTTAAAATTTTAGAACTGTTTCATGTATTAAATTACATTTGACTGCTCTCGACGATTCATGAACAATTATATGTATGTATATACATATATATATATATATATATATATATATATATATATATATATATATATATATATATATATATATATATATGTACAAGTAAAAACGACTTTCCTACCGTAAAACACTATTTGCTACAGTAAAATGACTTTTCTACCGTAAAACACTATTTGCTACAGTAAAACACTATTTGCTACAGTGAAACCGTATTTTGCTACAGTGCTACAGTGAAACACTATTTGCTACAGTGATTTGCTACAGTAAATACTATTTGCTACATTAAATACTATTTGCTACAGTAAAACACTATTTGCTACAGTAAACATTATTTGCTACAGTGAACACTATTTGCTACAGTCACACTATTTGATGTCGGCAAACTAGCAAACAAAAACAGGATAAGGCGGCCATGCGATCGCATGGCAAATACACTGAAAACTCATGCGATCGCATGAGGTACTGTAGCAGGCCACATACTATAAAAGCTCGATTCATTCCTCTGTATTATTTTTTTTTATATTATTATTATTATTATTATTATTATTATTATTATTATTATTATTATTATTATTAAGATTAATATTATTATTATTAATCTTATTATAATATTATTATTAGTAGTATATATACCTAAAATACTACGACGAGGTTATGAGCATGTCACCTTCAAAATGGGTTTTTGAGCGGGATAGAGCTATGGAAATTATGGGTTATTGTCAAGGAGGTTATGGGTAATGTTCGAGGGTATATTTGTGAATCAAATCTAGTGTTTATCATCTCTGTTGCGTCTACGTACTTTCCTACAATATTGAATCTCAATATTGATACGTAAGCACTCATATTTTATCTTTTATACATTAATTGTGTATCCATGTCTAGTGCTCGAGTATATATATTTATGCATGCTTGTATGCTAAATTTTGTCGTTAAACAGTTATGATGAATCACGAAGTAAATACATATATTACTGGTAAAAGGTATATGATATACATGTTTTTGGAAAGCTGGCGAAAAATCAAAATCTTTTCATTTAGATATCGAATAATTTCGATGAACGGATTAAAAGATATGATCAACTGAATTATAATTAACGTTAATTGAAATTGCTTTTGAATCTATAATTAAGATTTAAACAACTTGTTTACGAGATTGATAAATTGGATTTTTGAATATTACCAACCGAGTAAATGAATCCTTATATAAGGTATGTCTCGTTTTGTTGAACTATTGACAAAATTGACTTTTTGAAACGACTTTGGATAACTTTTGTATGTCGATCTCGAGCATTAGGATTGTTATACATTATGACCTGACCTAGCTTGATAGACATTTATTGACCAACATATGTTCTCTAGGTTGAGATCTACGGTTATTTGATATTCCGAGTTTCGGTCACGTTTTGGTGAACAACTTTATGTGCTGCTAAGGTGAGTTTCATTTGCTCCCTTTTTAATTGCTTTTGCAATCTATATTTTTGGGCTGAGAATACATGCACTTTATTTTAAACGCAATGGACACAAGTACATACTAAATTCTACACTGAGTTTGAACCGAAAATCCCTTAGCTTTGGTAACTAGTAACTGCCGGTTATAAGAACTGGTGGGCGCGAGTAGTAGTATATGGATCCATAGGGCTTGATATCCCCGTCCGAGCTAGAGCACTAGCCTTTTAATGGACGTATGCTATTTGAGAAGCGTACACGTTGGTTTGCGTGTATTATTAAGATGATTATACAAAGGGCATAAAATATATATACGTTAAGTTTAGTTACCAGGGTGCTCAATTTCATAGAATATTTTGATAAACGTTTCTGGATGAAAGAACTGAAATCTTGTGATCCACCTTTATACACAGATTATGCGAAACATTAAAACTATGAACTCACCAACCTTTGTGTTGACACTTATTAGCATGTTTATTCTCAGGTTTCCTAGAAGTCTTTCGCTGTTGCTTATATGTTAGACAAGCTATGTGCATGGAGTCTTACATGACATACTTTTCAAGGAAACGTTGCATTCACCAAATTATCACCATGTATCTTATTTTGACTGCATTGTCAACGGAAGTACTATTGTAAACTATTATTTACGGTGATTGTCTATATGTAGAAATCATCAGATGTCAAAAACATTTGATTTAAATATTCATTTATGGTGTGCCTTTTCAAAAGAATGCAATGTTTACAAAACGTATCATATAGAGGTCAAATACCTCGCAATGAAATCAATGAATGACGTATTGTCCATATGGATTTGGAGCGATCGTCACATTATGTGAGAATATCTTTTGTAACATTTGATATCTCACATGGCCTAGTCTTGCATGCCAAATAGCTCCGTTGTCGGTTTGACTTGCTTTCTTCACATAAGCCTCACCTGCGGACAACATAAACAAAGAACCTTTCTTTTCTCCCGTGAAAAGAACATCACCCACAATTTCCTTGACATTCTCAAGGATTTTCACATATGTTGGACCAAAAAGAACATGCTTTTCGGATTCGGTAATTTGAGGTACCGAAACTAGATTATTGGTCAATTTAGGAACAAGATAAACATCTTTCTAAAGTAAATGTATCATTATTAACATCAATAATAACATTATCTTCCTTTTTAACCGGATGCGTTGAGTTGTCGGCCGTTATTACAGCTCGATTTTGATTGTGATCTTTAACGTCATGAAGGAGAGTTCCATCACCGGTCCCATGATGAGAGCAACCCGAATCGACAATCCATTGATTCTTCTTGACAACCGTATCAATGGTAAAACATTGCTCCCATTTAACTTCATCATCATCGTTGCTTGCACAAGCCACGTTTGCTTTTGTAACTTTAGAACGACAATATCTCTTTATGTGACCAACCTTCCTACACTTGTAACATGTAGGAGGTTTCTTCTCATGATTACCTTTGTAACTAGTATGCTCTTCTTCTTTTTCTTTGCTTGAAGAACCTTTCTTGAAGTTCTTTCCTTTTGAAAACAATACCGCATCATTTTCAAATCCTTTAGCCATTGGCTTGGCCAAAGCTTCTTGATTAGAGAGTAAATTCTCCAATTCTTCAACCGAAGGTTGAGTAATCCACCCCTGAATAGAGGTTATGAACGGGATATACTCTTTCTTTAAACCGCAAATTAGATATCTTCGCAAACGAGCTTCACTAATTTTCTCGTTGGCATCAATCTCTGATATTTCAGAACAGAGATTTTTGACCCTTAAGAAATATTCGGAAACAGTCATACCTTCTTGTCTTAAGATTGCTAACTCGTTTTCCAAGAATTGTAACTTTGTGGTGTTTAACTTAGAAAAAAGTTTCTCAAGAGTATCTCATACTTCTTTTGGAGAAGTAATATCACGAACGTGTTCTATGAACTCTTTGCTAATTGAAGTTCTCAATGCAAAGAGAGCCTTTCCACACCTTACCTTCCATTTTCTTCTTGACTCTACATTCTCTAGAGTTTCTACGGGAATTATGGCATCACCTCCGTGTAGTGACCCGAACTTTTCCATGTTTATATATATTAATTGAGATTGATATTTACATGATTAAATGTTTCCAACATGTTAAGCAATCAAACTTGTTAAGACTTGATTAATTGAAATATGTTTCATATAGACAATTGACCACCCAAGTTGACCGGTGATTCACGAACGTTAAAACTTGTAAAAACTATACAATGACATATATATGGTTATATATATAGTTAACATGTTTTTATTATAAGTATGTATCTCATTAGGTATTTTAACAATGAGTTATATACATAAAAATGAGACTATTAATTTAAGAAACTCGAAAACGATATATATAACGATTATCGTTATAACAACGTCTCACTAGGTACATATGAATCATATTAAGATATTGATACACTTGGTTAATTATGTTAAATGATAAGTAAATATATTATTAAGTGTATTAACAATGAAATACATATGTAAAAAAAAGACTACTAACTTAATGATTTCGAAACGAGACATATATGTAACGATTATCGTTGTAACGACATTTAACTGTATATACATCATACTAAGATATATTATATATCATAATATCATGATAATATAATAATTTAACATCTCATTTGTTATAATAAACAATGGGTTAACAACATTCAACAAGATCGTTAACCTAAAGGTTTCAAAACAACATTTACATGTAACGACTAACGATGACTTAACGACTCAGTTAAAATGTATATACATGTAGTGTTTTAATATGTATTCATACACTTTTGAAAGACTTCAAGACACTTATCAAAATACTTCTACTTAACAAAAATGCTTACAATTACATCCTCGTTCAGTTTCATCAACAATTCTACTCGTATGCACCCGTATTCATACTCGTACAATACACAGCTTTTAGATGTATGTACTATTGGTATATACACTCCAATGATCAGCTCTTAGCAGCCCATGTGAGTCACCTAACACATGTGGGAACCATCATTTGGCAACTAGCATGAAATATCTCATAAAATTACAAAAATATGAGTAATCATTCATGACTTATTTACATGAAAACAAAATTACATATCCTTTATATCTAATCCATACACCAACGGCCAAAAACACCTACAAATACTTTCATTCTTCAATTTTCTTCATCTAATTGATCTCTCTCAAGTTCTATCTTCAAGTTCTAAGTGTTCTTCATATATTTTACAAGTTCTAGTTACATAAAATCAAGAATACTTTCAAGTTTGCTAGCTCACTTCCAATCTTGTAAGGTGATCATCCAACCTCAAGAAATCT
This sequence comes from Rutidosis leptorrhynchoides, assembly GCF_046630445.1. Taxonomy (NCBI): domain Eukaryota; kingdom Viridiplantae; phylum Streptophyta; class Magnoliopsida; order Asterales; family Asteraceae; genus Rutidosis; species Rutidosis leptorrhynchoides. The sequence continues at coordinate 296,264,615 of NC_092340.1, forward strand.
TTGTTTCTTACAGTAGGTTATCATTCTAATACAAGGTAATAATCATATTCAAACTTTGGTTCAATTTCTATAACTATAACAATCTTATTTCAAGTGATGATCTTACTTGAACTTATTTTCGTGTCATGATTCTGCTTCAAGAACTTTGAGCCATCCAAGGATCCGTTGAAGCTAGATCCATTTTTCTCTTTTCCAGTAGGTTTATCCAAGGAACTTAAGGTAGTAATGATGTTCATAACATCATTCGATTCATACATATAAAGCTATCTTATTCGAAGGTTTAAACTTGTAATCACTAGAACATAGTTTAGTTAATTCTAAACTTGTTCGCAAACAAAAGTTAATCCTTCTAACTTGACTTTTAAAATCAACTAAACACATGTTGTATATCTATATGATATGCTAACTTAATGATTTAAAACCTGGAAACACGAAAAACACCGTAAAACCGGATTTACGCCGTCGTAGTAACACTGCGGGCTGTTTTGGGTTAGTTAATTAAAAACTATGATAAACTTTGATTTAAAAGTTGTTATTCTGAGAAGATGATTTTTATTATGAACATGAAACTATATCCAAAAATTATGGTTAAACTCAAAGTGGAAGTATGTTTTCTAAAATGGTCATCTAGACGTCGTTCTTTCGACTGAAATGACTACCTTTACAAAAACGACTTGTAACTTATTTTCCGACTATAAACCTATACTTTTTCTGTTTAGATTCATAAAATAGAGTTCAATATGAAACCATAGCAATTTGATTCACTCAAAACGGATTTAAAATGAAGAAGTTATGGGTAAAACAAGATTGGATAATTTTTCTCATTTTAGCTACGTGAAAATTGGTAACAAATCTATTCCAACCATAACTTAATCAACTTGTATTGTATATTATGTAATCTTGAGATACCATAGACACGTATACAATGTTTCGACCTATCATGTCGACACATCTATATATATTTCGGAACAACCATAGACACTCTATATGTGAATGTTGGAGTTAGCTATACAGGGTTGAGGTTGATTCCAAAATATATATAGTTTGAGTTGTGATCAATACTGAGATACGTATACACTGGGTCGTGGATTGATTCAAGATAATATTTATCGATTTATTTCTGTACATCTAATTGTGGACAACTAGTTGTAGGTTACTAACGAGGACAGCTGACTTAATAAACTTAAAACTTCAAAATATATTAAAAGTGTTGTAAATATATTTTGAACATACTTTGATATATATGTATATATTGTTATAGGTTCGTGAATCAACCAGTGGCCAAGTCTTACTTCCCGATGAAGTAAAAATCTGTGAAAGTGAGTTATAGTCCCACTTTTAAAATCTAATATTTTTGGGATGAGAATACATGCAGGTTTTATAAATGATTTACAAAATAGACACAAGTACGTGAAACTACATTCTATGGTTGAATTATCAAAATCGAATATGCCCCTTTTTATTAAGTCTGGTAATCTAAGAATTAGGGAACAGACACCCTAATTGACGCGAATCCTAAAGATAGATCTATTGGGCCTAACAAACCCCATCGAAAGTACCGGATGCTTTAGTACTTCGAAATTTATATCATATCCGAAGGGTGTCCCGGAATGATGGGGATATTCTTATATATGCATCTTGTTAATGTCGGTTACCAGGTGTTCACCATATGAATGATTTTTATCTCTATGTATGGGATGTGTATTGAAATATGAAATCTTGTGGTCTATTGTTACGATTTGATATATATAGGTTAAACCTATAACTCACCAACATTTTTGTTGACGTTTAAAGCGTGTTTATTCTCAGGTGAATATTAAGAGCTTCCGCTGTTGCATACTAAAATAAGGACAAGATTTGGAGTCCATGTTTGTATGATATTGTGTAAAAACTGCATTCAAGAAACTGATTTCGATGTAACATATTTGTATTGTAAACCATTATGTAATGGTCGTGTGTAAACAGGATATTTTACATTATCTTTATTTGATAATCTACGTAAAGCTTTTTAAACCTTTATTTATGAAATAAAGGTTATGGTTTGTTTTAAAAATGAATGCAGTCTTTGAAAAACGTCTCATATAGAGGTCAAAACCTCGCAACGAAATCAATTAATATGGAACGTTTTTAATCAATAAGAACGGGACATTTCAGTTGGTATCCGAGCGTTGGTCTTAGAGAACCAGAAAATTTGCATTAGTGTGTCTTATCGAGTTTGTTAGGATGCATTAGTGAGTCTGGACTTCGACCGTGTTTTCTTTAAAAATGATTGCTTAACATTTTTGTTGGAAACTATATATTTTTAACATATGAATATTATGTGATATATTAATCTCTTAACGTGTTTGACATTATGTGATAGATGTCTACCTCTAGAACAAGTCTCATTGACTCACCTAATAATAATGAAGAGTCAAATGTAAATTGAAATGATTCGTGGACTGATTCAAAGTTCCCGAAGAGGAACCGGAAGAAGAGTCGGAACCGGAAGAAGAATCGGAACCGGAAGAAGAATCGGAACCGGATGAAGAAATAGAACCGGTGGGGGAAATAATAAAACAGTTAAGTAAAAGAAAATCCTCAACCAACCGACCAAGGTTAATTATGGTCAATGGTGTTTCCGCCAAGGAAGCAAAATATTGGGAGGATTACCAATTCTCCGATGAATCGGATTCCGACGAGAATTCCGATGATGTTATAGAAATTACCCCAACTGAATTTAAAAAGGCAAAAGAAAATAATAAGGGAAAGGGCATAAAAATAGAGAAATCTAATTCCAACCCCGATGAACTTTATATGTATCTTCAACCCCCGAAGTCCTTAAGTTGTAACAATGACCCGGGAACCTCTAAACCACCAGGTTTTTCTAAACCAATGTGGACAACGATAGTTAGTATTAGGGGAACATCATATATCCCTAGAAACTTGGCAAAACGAACCAAAACCGAAGAAGAAGAAACGAGCGAGTCGGAATAAGATAGTTGTATTCGTGTGGTGTAATATATGTAATATAGTGTGCTTATGCTTTATGATATATGTAAAAATTGCTTGTATTAATAAGTATTTTTTTATGAATCTAACTCTTGTCTATTTTACAGTTTAAAAACACAAAATGGATAGACAACCCAATATTTTAAGAGACCTACCCGTAGACATGATTGATGAAATCTTGTCTAGAGTCGGTCAGAATTCCTCGGCACAACTATTTAAGGCGAGATCAGTTTGTAAGACATTCGAAGAACGTTCCAAGAATGTCTTAGTTTATAAGAGACTTTCGTTTGAAAGATGGGGGATATCACATTGGGAAAACCCATAAGTTACGATGTGTTTACTTTGACGCATATATTGCGGGGAACCCAAATGCTATTTTACGCAACGGGTTAAGAAATTATTTTGACTCAATATATCCGAATATTGGACTTCGTGATTTAGAAAAAGCGGCTAACATGCAACATAAAGAAGCATGTTATGCTTACGGATTAGTAATGTTTGCTTCTCACCAAAGTGAGAACAAGAACATCGGGCTACAACTATTAAACAAAACATTTCCACAAGTGACGGAGTCGGTAATTGGGGTAAGAAATGAGGTTTTTAGATTGTTACGGGACTGTTGGACATTACGTAACCCTCGTCCTTTTGACGACGTTACAACACGCTGTCTTATCAACGGCCATAATGGTTATGTTCCACAAGACCAAGGATGGGAAGTAATCCTAGTAAAACCAGAATGCATGACTTGTTTCTGGACGTATGAATTACGTGTCTTTATTGCCTTTGCTGAACGACTTGTGTACTAGCTAGAATTATCTTCACAACCATCTTGTATCAAATTTATTGTGTGCTATATTTCATGCTATATGTAAAATAAGCGGTATTGTAAATTTGTAAAATATTGTGTAAAAGTTTGAACGCGAAATATTATTATAATCAGTTTTTCATATAGAATTGTAGTAGTTGAATTGTATATTAGCTACTAAGTATGAACTTAACGGGTAGGTACTACCCGAATTTAAACTTATAAAATGCTAATATGAAGAAAAAGCTTTTATAAATGAGTTCATATTATGCTACGAAATACTATTAACTACTCTTAATATTCTGTATGATTAACTTGTTCCATTTGACTATTTTGAAGGAAATGGCACCGATTACTCGACACACCGTGAATATGAATGAAGAGGAATTCCGTACTTTTCTAGCTTCAAACATAGCCGCAGTACAGGCTGCGCTACATACCAACAATAACCTTGGATCTGGCAGTACAGGAAATCGTGTAGGATGCACCTACAAAGAATTCACTGCCTGCAAACCTTTGGAATTTGATGGAACCGAAGGACCGATCGGATTGAAACGGTGGACCGAGAAGGTCGAATCGGTGTTTGCCATAAGTAAGTGTACTGAAGAGGATAAAGTGAAGTATGCTACGCATACCTTCAAAGGTTCTGCGTTAACATGGTGGAATACCTATCTAGAGCAAGTGGGACAAGATGATGCATATGCACTACCGTGGTCAGCATTCAAGCACTTGATGAACGAGAAGTACCGTCCCAGAACCGAGGTCAATAAGCTCAAGACAGAACTTAGAGGGTTACGAACCCAAGGATTTGATATTACCACGTACGAAAGACGATTCACAGAATTGTGCCTATTGTGTCCGGGAGCATTCGAAGATGAGGAAGAGAAGATCGACGCGTTTGTGAAAGGATTACCGGAAAGAATCCAAGAAGATATAAGTTCACACGAGCCCGCCTCCATACAACAGGCATGTAGAATGGCTCACAAACTAGTGAACCAGATTGAAGAAAGAATTAAAGAACAGACTGCTGAAGAGGCCAATGTGAAGCAAGTCAAAAGAAAGTGGGAGGAAAACGGTGATAAGAATCACCAATACAACAACAACAGCAATTACAACAATAATCGCAACAATTATCCCAACAATCGCAACATCAATCGCAACTACAACAAACGGCCCAACAACAACAACAACAACAACAACAACAACAACAACAACAACTACAACAATCATCCCAACAACAATAATAACCGCAACAACAACAACAATCAGAAGCAGCTATGCCAAAGGTGTGAAAAGTATCACTCGGGGTTCTGCACCAAATTTTGCAACAAGTGTAAAAGAAATGGTCATAGCGCGGCAAAGTGTGAGGTCTACGGACCAGGGGTTAATAGAACGAAAGGAACAAATGGTGTCGGAATGAGTAATGGCGGAACAAGTAGTGTCGGAGCAAGTTATGCCAATGTAGTTTGTTATAAATGTGGAAAACCGGGCCACATTATTAGAAATTGCCCGAACCAGGAGAACACGAATGGACAAGGCCGCGGAAGAGTTTTCAATATTAATGCGGCAGAGGCACAGGAAGACCCGGAGCTTGTTACGGGTACGTTTCTTATTGACAATAAATCTGCTTACATTTTATTTGATTCGGGTGCGGATAGAAGCTATATGAGTAGAGATTTTTGTGCTAAATTAAGTTGTCCATTGACGCCTTTGGATAGTAAATTTTTACTCGAATTAGCAAATGGTAAATTAATTTCAGCAGATAATATATGTCGGAATCGAGAAATTAAACTGGTTAGCGAAACATTTAAGATTGATTTGATACCAGTAGAGTTAGGGAGTTTTGATGTGATAATCGGTATGGACTGGTTGAAAGAAGTGAAAGCAGAGATCGTCTGTTACAAAAATGCAATTCGCATTATACGAGAAAAAGGAAAACCCTTAATGGTGTACGGAGAAAAGGGCAACACGAAGCTACATCTTATTAGTAATTTGAAGGCACAAAAACTAATAAGAAAAGGTTGCTATGCTGTTCTAGCACACGTCGAGAAAGTACAAACTGAAGAAAAGAGCATCAATGATGTTCCCATTGCAAAAGAATTTCCCGATGTATTTCCGAAAGAATTACCGGGATTACCCCCACATCGATCTGTTGAATTTCAAATAGATCTTGTACCAGGAGCTGCACCAATAGCTCGTGCTCCTTACAGACTCGCACCCAGCGAGATGAAAGAACTGCAAAGCCAATTACAAGAACTTTTAGAGCGTGGTTTCATTCGACCAAGCACATCACCGTGGGGAGCTCCTGTTTTGTTTGTCAAGAAGAAAGATGGTACATTCAGGTTGTGTATCGACTACCGAGAGTTGAACAAACTTACCATCAAGAACTGCTACCCACTACCGAGAATCGACGACTTATTTGATCAACTACAAGGCTCGTCTGTTTATTCAAAGATTGACTTACGTTCCGGGTATCATCAAATGCGGGTGAAAGAAGATGATATTCCAAAGACTGCTTTCAGAACACGTTACGGTCATTACGAGGTTATGGTCATGCCGTTTGGTTTAACTAATGCACCAGCTGTGTTCATGGACCTTATGAACCGAGTGTGTGGACCATACCTTGACAAGTTTGTCATTGTTTTCAATGATGACATACTTATTTACTCAAAGAATGACCAAGAACACGGTGAACATTTGAGAAAGGTGTTAGAAGTATTGAGGAAGGAAGAATTGTACGCTAAGTTTTCAAAGTGTGCATTTTGGTTGGAAGAAGTTCAATTCCTCGGTCACATAGTGAACAAAGAAGGTATTAAGGTGGATCCGGCAAAGATAGAAACTGTTGAAAAGTGGGAAACCCCGAAAACTCCGAAACACATACGCCAGTTTTTAGGACTAGCTGGTTACTACAGAAGGTTCATCCAAGATTTTTCCAGAATAGCAAAACCCTTGACTGCATTAACGCATAAAGGGAAGAAATTTGAATGGAATGATGAACAAGAGAAAGCGTTTCAGTTATTGAAGAAAAAGCTAACTACGGCACCTATATTGTCATTGCCTGAAGGGAATGATGATTTTGTGATTTATTGTGACGCATCAAAGCAAGGTCTCGGTTGTGTATTAATGCAACGAACCGAGGTGATTGCTTATGCGTCTAGACAATTGAAGATTCACGAACAAAATTATACGACGCATGATTTGGAATTAGGAGCGGTTGTTTTTGCATTAAAGACTTGGAGGCACTACTTATATGGGGTCAAAAGTATTATATATACCGACCACAAAAGTATTCAACACATATTTAATCAGAAACAACTGAATATGAGGCAGCGTAGGTGGATTGAATTATTGAATGATTACGACTTTGAGATTCGTTACCACCCGGGGAAGGCAAATGTGGTAGCCGATGCCTTGAGCAGGAAGGACAGAGAACCCATTCGAGTAAAATCTATGAATATAATGATTCATAATAACCTTACTACTCAAATAAAGGAGGCGCAACAAGGAGTTTTAAAAGAGGGAAATTTAAAGGATGAAATACCCAAAGGATCGGAGAAGCATCTTAATATTCAGGAAGACGGAACCCGGTATAGGGCTGAAAGGATTTGGGTACCAAAATTTGGAGATATGAGAGAAATGGTACTTAGAGAAGCTCATAAAACCAGATACTCAATACATCCTGGAACGGGGAAGATGTACAAGGATCTCAAGAAACATTTTTGGTGGCCGGGTATGAAAGTCGATGTTGCTAAATACGTAGGAGAATGTTTGACGTGTTCTAAGGTCAAAGCTGAGCATCAGAAACCATCAGGTCTACTTCAACAACCCGAAATCCCGGAATGGAAATGGGAAAACATTACCATGGATTTCATCACTAAATTGCCAAGGACTGCAAGTGGTTTTGATACTATTTGGGTAATAGTTGATCATCTCACCAAATCAGCACACTTCCTGCCAATAAGAGAAGATGACAAGATGGAGAAGTTAGCACGACTGTATTTGAAGGAAGTCGTCTCCAGACATGGAATACCAATCTCTATTATCTCTGATAGGGATGGCAGATTTATTTCAAGATTCTGGCAGACATTACAGCAAGCATTAGGAACTCGTCTAGACATGAGTACTGCCTATCATCCACAAACTGATGGGCATAGCGAAAGGACGATACAAACGCTTGAAGACATGCTACGAGCATGTGTTATTGATTTCGGAAACAGTTGGGATCGACATCTACCGTTAGCAGAATTTTCCTACAACAACAGCTACCATTCAAGCATTGAGATGGCGCCGTTTGAAGCACTTTATGGTAGAAAGTGCAGGTCTCCGATTTGTTGGAGTGAAGTGGGGGATAGACAGATTACGGGTCTGGAGATTATACAAGAAACTACCGAGAAGATCATCCAAATTCAACAACGGTTGAAAACCGCCCAAAGTCGACAAAAGAGCTACGCTGACATTAAAAGAAAAGATATAGAATTTGAAATTGGAGAGATGGTCATGCTTAAAGTTGCACCTTGGAAAGGCGTTGTTCGATTTGGTAAACGAGGGAAATTAAATCCAAGGTATATTGGACCATTCAAGATTATTGATCGTGTCGGACCAGTAGCTTACCGACTTGAGTTACCTCAACAACTCGCGGCTGTACATAACACTTTCCACGTCTCGAATTTGAAGAAATGTTTTGCTAAAGAAGATCTCACTATTCCGTTAGATGAAATTCAAATCAACGAAAAACTTCAATTCATCGAAGAACCCGTCGAAATAATGGATCGTGAGGTTAAAAGACTTAAGCAAAACAAGATACCAATTGTTAAGGTTCGATAGAATGCTCGTAGAGGACCCGAGTTCACCTGGGAGCGTGAAGATCAGATGAAGAAGAAATACCCGCATCTATTTCCAGAAGATTCGTCAACACCTTCAACAGCTTAAAATTTCGGGACGAAATTTATTTAACGGGTAGGTACTGTAGTGACCCGAACTTTTCCATGTTTATATATATTAATTGAGATTGATATTTACATGATTAAATGTTTCCAACATGTTAAGCAATCAAACTTGTTAAGACTTGATTAATTGAAATATGTTTCATATAGACAATTGACCACCCAAGTTGACCGGTGATTCACGAACGTTAAAACTTGTAAAAACTATACAATGACATATATATGGTTATATATATAGTTAACATGTTTTTATTATAAGTATGTATCTCATTAGGTATTTTAACAATGAGTTATATACATAAAAATGAGACTATTAATTTAAGAAACTCGAAAACGATATATATAACGATTATCGTTATAACAACGTCTCACTAGGTACATATGAATCATATTAAGATATTGATACACTTGGTTAATTATGTTAAATGATAAGTAAATATATTATTAAGTGTATTAACAATGAAATACATATGTAAAAATAAGACTACTAACTTAATGATTTCGAAACGAGACAGATATGTAACGATTATCGTTGTAACGACATTTAACTGTATATACATCATACTAAGATATATTATATATCATAATATCATGATAATATAATAATTTAACATCTCATTTTTTATAATAAACAATGGGTTAACAACATTCAACAAGATCGTTAACCTAAAGGTTTCAAAACAACATTTACATGTAACGACTAACGATGACTTAACGACTCAGTTAAAATGTATATACATGTAGTGTTTTAATATGTATTCATACACTTTTGAAAGACTTCAAGACACTTATCAAAATACTTCTACTTAACAAAAATGCTTACAATTACATCCTCGTTCAGTTTCATCAACAATTCTACTCGTATGCACCCGTATTCGTACTCGTACAATACACAGCTTTTAGATGTATGTACTATTGGTATATACACTCCAATGATCAGCTCTTAGCAGCCCATGTGAGTCACCTAACACATGTGGGAACCATAATTTGGCAACTAGCATGAAATATCTCATAAAATTACAAAAATATGAGTAATCATTCATGACTTATTTACATGAAAACAAAATTACATATCCTTTATATCTAATCCATACACCAACGACCAAAAACACCTACAAACACTTTCATTCTTCAATTTTCTTCATCTAATTGATCTCTCTCAAGTTCTTTCTTTAAGTTCTAAGTGTTCTTCATATATTTTACAAGTTCTAGTTACATAAAATCAAGAATACTTTCAAGTTTGCTAGCTCACTTCCAATCTTGTAAGGTGATCATCCAACCTCAAGAAATCTTTGTTTCTTACAGTAGGTTATCATTCTAATACAAGGTAATAATCATATTCAAACTTTGGTTCAATTTCTATAACTATAACAATCTTATTTCAAGTGATGATCTTATTTGAACTTATTTTCGTGTCATGATTCTGCTTCAAGAACTTTGAGCCATCCAAGGATCCGTTGAAGCTAGATCCATTTTTGTCTTTTCCAGTAGGTTTATCCAAGGAACTTAAGGTAGTAATGATGTTCATAACATCATTCGATTCATACATATAAAGCTATCTTATTCGAAGGTTTAAACTTGTAATCACTAGAACATAGTTTAGTTAATTCTAAACTTGTTCGCAAACAAAAGTTAATCCTTCTAACTTGACTTTTAAAATCAACTAAACACATGTTCTATATCTATATGATATGCTAACTTAATGATTTAAAACCTAGAAACACGAAAAACACCGTAAAACCGGATTTACGCCGTCGTAGTAACACCGCGGGCTGTTTTGGGTTAGTTAATTAAAAACTATGATAAACTTTGATTTAAAAGTTGTTATTCTGAGAAGATGATTTTTATTATGAACATGAAACTATATCCAAAAATTATGGTTAAACTCAAAGTGGAAGTATGTTTTCTAAAATGGTCATCTAGACGTCGTTCTTTCGACTGAAATGACTACCTTTACAAAAACGACTTGTAACTTATTTTTCCGACTATAAACCTATACTTTTTCTGTTTAGATTCATAAAATAGAGTTCAATATGAAACCATAGCAATTTGATTCACTAAAAACGGATTTAAAATGAAGAAGTTATGGGTAAAACAAGATTGGATAATTTTTCTCATTTTAGCTACGTGAAAATTGGTAACAAATCTATTCCAACCATAACTTAATCAACTTGTATTGTATATTATGTAATCTTGAGATACCATAGACACGTATACAATGTTTCGACCTATCATGTCGACACATCTATATATATTTCGGAACAACCATAGACACTCTATATGTGAATGTTGGAGTTAGCTATACAGGGTTGAGGTTGATTCCAAAATATATATAGTTTGAGTTGTGATCAATACTGAGATACGTATACACTGGGTCATGGATTGATTCAAGATAATATTTATCGATTTATTTCTGTACATCTAATTGTGGACAACTAGTTGTAGGTTACTAACGAGGACAGCTGACTTAATAAACTTAAAACATCAAAATATATTAAAAGTGTTGTAAATATATTTTGAACATACTTTGATATATATGTATATATTGTTATAGGTTCGTGAATCAACCAGTGGCCAAGTCTTACTTCCCGACGAAGTAAAAATATGTGAAAGTGAGTTATAGTCCCACTTTTAAAATCTAATATTTTTGGGATGAGAATACATGCAGGTTTTATAAATGATTTACAAAATAGACACAAGTACGTGAAACTACATTCTATGGTTGAATTATCAAAATCGAATATGCCCCTTTTTATTAAGTCTGGTAATCTAAGAATTAGGGAACAGACACCCTAATTGACGCGAATCCTAAAGATAGATCTATTGGGCCTAACAAACCCCATCCAAAGTACCGGATGCTTTAGTACTTCGAAATTTATATCATATCCGAAGGGTGTCCCGGAATGATGGGGATATTCTTATATATGCATCTTGTTAATGTCGGTTACCAGGTGTTCACCATATGAATGATTTTTATCTCTATGTATGGGATGTGTATTGAAATATGAAATCTTGTGGTCTATTGTTACGATTTGATATATATAGGTTAAACCTATAACTCACCAACATTTTTGTTGACGTTTAAAGCGTGTTTATTTTCAGGTGAATATTAAGAGCTTCCGCTGTTGCATACTAAAATAAGGACAAGATTTGGAGTCCATGTTTGTATGATATTGTGTAAAAACTGCATTCAAGAAACTGATTTCGATGTAACATATTTGTATTGTAAACCATTATGTAATGGTCGTGTGTAAACAGGATATTTTAGATTATCTTTATTTGATAATCTACGTAAAGCTTTTTAAACCTTTATTTATGAAATAAAGGTTATGGTTTGTTTTAAAAATGAATGCAGTCTTTGAAAAACGTCTCATATAGAGGTCAAAACCTCGTAACGAAATCAATTAATATGGAACGTTTTTAATCAATAAGAACGGGACATTTCACTCCGGCCACAAGTTCCCATAGATCATGACCTTGAAGAAAAGCCTCCATACACATTTTCCAATACTTGTAGTTGTTGCCTACAAGTTTCTCCATTCCATTGACCATACCACCATTGTTTCCATTTGTGCCTTCCATTTTTGATAGCAAGATAACTAGTTTGGAACTTTTGAGTAAACTTTGAGTATTTGCACACAAGAGTTAACTTAGAACCAAGCTCTAGATACCATAAAACAACAAGTTATTTGCTATGAATAAAAGGTTAAGGAAATAATATGAACAAGAATATGAAAAACTAAATGTGTTGGATTGATTTCAAATGGTTACAATCAAATCCTTATATAGAGGATTAAAGCAAAACATAATCATAACACACCAACAACTTGACCCACTAGTAAAGCTAGATGACAACTAGCATAGATGTGAACACACTAACATGACAACTAGCATACATGTGAACACACTAACAACTAGACCTAATAAAATAAAATAAAAGGCAACTTGATTATGCAAGTATGCCACAAAATATAATGTCAAGTTGTCTACTAAACACCTTAACCATTAATTTGGTCAATAATGGCCTAAACCCATTTGGACAAGTTGAGCAACTTGAGCAATAAATTTTAAAATCAAGTTGAGCAAGTTGAGCCACTTGAGTTGTGCACTAATATTTTAACAAAACCAAACCAGTTTAGACCGATTCAGTTTTTGGTAGTCAGAAATTTTGTAGCTAAAATTTCAGTTGGGTCCCATACCTGTTTCAACCCAATGAACATTTTTACTAGAAACAAATGAGGTATTTAGATGTATGCTTCAAAGTGAAAGTTGTCACAATAAAATAAAAATAACCAGACAATCAAAAAGATCAAACTTGGGATATATAGTTATATTTCTTTTATTCTAGTCTAAGTCATCTTACAGAAACTAGCTTAGTACTTCAACATATTATTATAAATAATTGTATATGAAACATGTGTTACCAGAAGCCCTCGGAAAAAGTAGTACCATTATTTTCATGTTTAATTGTCACTTGAAGCTCATCAATGTAACGATCCAACCCGTCGTTTACCGGCCCATAAAAAATTCCTTTTTAATATACATTAAATAACATTTAGCTCCCATTACACAATTTCTAAAACGTATTTCTTTCAAGGTAAATCCAACGAACTTAAAAACGTACAACAATAATTTAAACTTCTTAATACAATAATACGTTAGTTAAATCATAAACCGGTTATAGTCATTATGACCCGCCTATTACTTTTACACAAAACCGAGCATGATGATTGAGACTATGCTACCCAATCCTAATCGAGTCCAAGAACAAGATCTTCTAAAGCAACCTAGCCAAGATCTCTAATCCCCACGCTTACCCGAGCCGCCATCACGCGAACCTATAAAAATATCTACAACTAGAGAGTAAGCTAACGCTTAGTGAATGTAAAGATACTATACACATACATATGCATAAAATGGCTACGCATCACCAAGCATCAAAATAAACACATACCGGCTCTGCATGGTAAACAAACTACAAAAGAGCACATACACAAAGTAGCTACACGCTACGTAATCACCAAGCTAACGCCACAAGATTAGCTACAACACAACAATAAGTATATACGCGTATATAATAAATATAATCAACAACAACAATAAGGTTAACCCCTTAACCCAAACCACATGAAGGATGGCCGAACTACCCGGACCTTGGTGAATTCGCACTACCCGAGATTCACTTCCTTCACCACTTCAACAATCGAGGTTGGCCGAACTACCCGAGCCTTAGTGAATTCGCACAACCCGAAATTCACCACCTCATCACCAAGATGACCGAACTACCCGAGTCATTATGAATCCGCACAAACCGAGATTCATCTCCTCAACAACAAATGCTAGCAAACCCATCGCTAAAGGGTTTATCCAATACGCTAGCCAATTCACAATACCAAGTGAAATAACCCAAAACGCATAAGCGTATCACATGGACCCGAAGCACAAGAGGAGTCCATTCTCCCACACAAGCATAGAGTAAACCCAAGCAAGGGTCACTCTACACACACGCACCCATTTTACACATACACATGTGCATAGTAAATTTACACTCACCTTAAACGCCTCGATGAAGTGCAATCCAATCCCGCAACTCACCAATGGAACGTACCTATTCCATTTATCACATAAACATCAAAACAAACTCATTTGGACTCTCGACCCGCCCAAATGAACAACAATTTTGCACTTTTAACGCTACTCGAAGGTCCGAACCCAACAAGACCAATTACCGCGTACCCGAAATACCTAAATGTACCAATTTAAGCACTCGAACGCATTTCAACTCGTTTGTTGCCCAAAAACCCGTTTTGACCCTTAAAAGTCAAAATCTCACCATTTACAAGTTTTGACACCAAAACATATTTAACTCGGGTTTATACTTCAACTTACTTCATTTTAAGTTTATAAACCTTATTAAATTGACAATCGGGTCACAATCATCACCAAACCCTAATTTTGACTCTATTCAAAATTAGTCAACCATATGAACCCTACAGGCTTTCAACACCTCAAAAATCACTAAATACTAGTGATTACACTCATTTGCAAGTCTTACAAGCTTACACTTGCTCACTAAACCCAAAACCGGCCAACATCAACAATAAACCCGAATATTGGTGTTAATCTTCCATTAACAACTAATGGGGTTCCATTTATGAACATACAATGAAAAGCCCCAAATTTAGATGATGAACACGTAAACAAAATTCGGAGTTAGAGCTTACCGCTAGTATCAAATTGTAGCTAAGAACGAGGAGAACAAGGTTGCCTCTTGAACCAAAGATCGAATCACGAATCTTCCTTTCCAAATCTCACTTTGAATCAAATGGGGTTTTGAAGAAATGAGAGAAAATGAGAAAGAAAAAGGAAATGAAATGAAAATGAAATGAATGAATGAGTGGACCAGAATTTGGGATAAGATCTGTCCAATACGCGAAATGACCAAAATGCCCTCATATCCCCTTTAAAATTGCGAAATCCGGAACCAGCTCACCAGAAGCGCCGCGCCGCGGCACCCTTTCTCCGCGCCGCGAGATAAACCGTGGTCTGGTGCCCTTGTTTACATGCCTCCTGATCCTGATTCCAGTTAAATGTCGAGCCACGGCCAAACCCTCCACGCCGCGACCTGCAACATAATCTGATCAGTTTTTGCGTCCTCGAACAACTGCACATGTACATGCTTCGTTCTCTTCATTTATGCAACGTACATGCCCCTTAAAACATGCCTCGAACAATCCATGCATACAATTCCATACATATGTATATCTCCATGCACATGCATATATATATATATACATATATATACATATATATATGTACATATATATACATATATACATATATATATATACATATATATATATATACATATATATATATATATATATATATATATATATATATATATATATATATATATATATATATATATATATATATATATATATATATATATATATATATATATATATATATGTATATATATATATGCCTTTATTAACTTCGTGTAAATATTCACATATATCAATATACTCGCTACGTGCACTTTACGCCCGAGATAACTATTCGAAATATCCGGGTGTTACAACTCTCCCCCACTTATTTCGATCACGTACTCATGATCCTAGTCACTTAACCAATCCGAACTTACATGCTATGGTTTTCTAACAATCGTTCCAATCCGACTTCCAATATATTTTTCATTAACCCGAAGATTAATCCATCAACTAAACACACACTTGCATACATTCCGAGACGTGCAATACACACAACATCCGAAGTCTATAACAATCACTTAGAATACGCGAAATCGCCACGTATTCTTTCAACTCCTCTAGGCAATTCTCCTCAATGAGTCACTATTAACAACTAAATCGTCACCCGCGATTTATTAAAATCCACAAATCCAAGCACTAAAACCTGCTCAATCCCTCACATCGGGAAAACTCAACCAATCTCGTACCGAGATATCAACTCCAAGCGTATCATACCAAGTACATCGCTAGTAACAACCGCGTACCACAATAAAGTCAACACCCAAACCGATGAAGACCGAAATGAAAGCGAATCCTAATGGATAACACTTACCACTTAACACCCCTTGTAGTGCGCAACATGACTAATACGCAACTACCGCAAACACGTGAGCAAAATACGACTATTGCATCACAATTCACACCAACATGGCCGAAACAACCCGAGCCTAAACACATATGGAGGATGGTCGAAATAACCCGAACCTTAGTGAATTCACAACAACCCGAAATTCACCAACCCAATCCATATTTCCCACAACGAAATGACCACACAACCCGAGTCATTGTGAATACGCGCAAACCGATATTCACTACATCCACCACATAGTATAACCGAGGATGGTCGTACAACCCGAGCCTTAGTGAATCCGAACTACCCGACATTCACTACCTCAAACTATGAGTCCAACCAATAGGGACAATCGTACTACCCGAAATATTGTGAATACCAATAACCCGATATTCACGTCCCATATCAAGACGCAATGAATGGTACTTCCATTCTCCATCGGTACTCGCATATCCCGATAACGTTATACCATACCGATATAACACTACTCCCAACACAAATATCTGTTAGTGTACTTAACACCGCGTGACACTAACTACCAGGTGGTGTCTTATCACCGCGACTAACCCACCCATCACACACGCTTTGTTGGCCTCATTCAATGAGTTGTGTGGCATCGCGCACTGCACACACCATAGTGAACCCTGACGGATAATCACTAACCATTCACCACAAACAAAGTATATACGCATACTTAAAATCATTCCATACTGCCTGGAATTTTCGCACTCAAATTATTCGCACACGTGAACATTTCCATCGCAATCGAGCAAGAACCACCTATATCGCACATATGCACAAAACAATAATTCTCTAGAAGAGAATCTGACACGCACATCCCTTAACCAAGGGATCTCACCTTGCTCGTCAAACACGTCCATTTATCTCCCAAAGAGATTCACCACATTACCACCTAGGTGGTAATTTTAAATCCAAAAACATAAGTACAATTTATTCAAACCGTACTTTTACCACAATCGACCAACGTAGGTCTCAACGCTAGCTCCGAATCCATACGAGCATCGTCCAATATCAACACACCAAAACATCTTCGTGCGAGAGTTCAACTCCCCCACTCAGACTCCGTTCCATAACCACATCATCGAGATAAAAGTATCCCGCGAAACCACTATCCGCCCATTGTTGACTTAGTCAACCGCCGAGCCCGTCTCTGCCTCACCGAGACTCATACAACCAACATGCTAAAGAATGACAAGATCCATCCGTCTTGTATTTCTCAATATACACATCACAATACCTCGCTCTATCCTTGAGCACACGAAGGATTTATGATCATCCTTCACTACTTCAACCGAAGTACTTACGAAACCGTACAAGTATGACTCTAGCAATCACCGGGTTGCTATCACTAGTAACTTCCATACCATCACTCAAACACCTAAGGGTTTCTCACCGGTACCCTAAGTTCAATGTGACTACAATACCATCGGAGTCGAATACTACGCTAGTAGGTATGAAAGAGGCACCTAACGTCGCGTCATGTAGACTCCATTACCAACATACATCGAGATCAAACACTCGATCTCTCGGGTTCCATCCACCCGATGAACCTTATGGTTCCACCATCCTCAACACACAAAAGCGAACGTGCGCTTAACAATCGAACACCAAAGCCCATTCCCATGGCTCGGTAGAAACATTTCCCAAATACTAAGGAATGCTTGGTTGCACCAAGTCTTACGCCCTTCATCCGACAATCAAAACGTCACCATAGGGTAATTCCATTAGGAACATCACCCATAACAATAACATGCACAACACAATGCATTCAACAAAACCGAACTCATCGGCACATAATAAATAATCAAGAGACATATTTATTAAAACGAAACGTACCTTAATGTCTCCTCGCGGCATTCGCCGCCGCCAACTCGGGATAATCCGACTTGCGATGTCCCCCTTATGACAATAGTAGCACATCCCGTCATCACTTTTCGGCATTGTGCACCCCCGTAAATTGTGGCCCCTAACACCACAATTGAAACATCTATGTGCACGAGAATCCATCGTGCCTTTCCCCACATTACCCGTACTCGCACTTGCACCCTTATTTTTCTTACTTGGGGCGCCATACAAATCAACCCTTCTCTTACTTGAAGGTTCACACATCTTTGATCGCGAATACGATTCGAAACCCCTAGCCACCGCGAACAACTCCGCAAACGACTTCGCTTGACCCCTGCTAATTTTGTTCTTCAAGTCATCATTCAAGGTTTGAGAGAAATCATCCACCAACATACTATCATTCCCCATATACTCCGGGCAAAAACGAGCCTTCGCCATAAAGGTCGTCTTGAGAGTATTCAGATCCACAGAACCCTGTTGTAAATCTCGCAACTCATTACGTACATCTGACAAATCAGCTTGCGTCCGGAACTCCTCAAAGAATTCTTTCTTAAAATCATCCCATGATAACCCCATAAACGCTTCACCACCGACAATATCGATTTTACCATCCAACCAATCCTTCGCCCTACCCCGCAACAAGCTAGTAGCGAGTCTTGTCCTCTTCTCGGGAGAGCATTCAATAGTGTGAAAACATCCTTCGACATCCGAGATCCATGTTGTGCTTACCAAAGGATCCGGTTTCTCGTCATACATCGGGGGTTTAGTCCTCATGAAGCTCTTAAGACAACGCTCCATTTCACTACTACTCTGAAATTCGGAATACTTCCTATCCATTTCTTCTTGAAACACGCCCATTTGCTCTGCCACAGCGGCCGCAACTCTAGTGTTAAACTCATCGTTGCTCACCTCGATCCCGTTTCTCGTCGTCATTCTACAGAATTCAAAACGATTAGTCTACGAACGTATAGAACCACACGCACAACACCGCCCATCTTGCTAAACACTCGTTGTACATCACTTGTTAGACACGATTTGCACCCGTAATAAGGTTTGCAAGTCCTTATTACGCACACACGCCGTATCAACTCGTTAGTACAACGACCGCCTCGCTCGATGATATAAACCAACACAACGAAAATTCTACGCGACAAAAACACACGCAAGAAAATAATATCACAACACGAGCCACAATCCTAGTTAGTTCACCTACACGCTAAGGCATTAACCAAGTCCCCGTCCGACCCGTTCTCCTACAAGTCCCGCAACAATTAAGCACACACAAAAGTCTAAGTCTAGGCACCTATCTCAAGTCGCCTAAATTCCTTAGACTATGCTCTGATACCACTTGTAACGACCCAATCCGTCGTTTACCGGCCCATAAAAAAAATTCCTTTTTAATATACATTAAATAACTTTTAGGTCTCATTACACAATTTCCAAAACGTATTTCTTTCAAGGTAAGTCCAACGAACTTAAAAACATACAACAATAATTTAAACTTCTTAATACAATAATACGTTAGTTAAATCATAAACCGGTTATAGTCATTATGACCCGACTAGTTACTTTTACACAAAACCGAGCATGGTGATTGGGACTATGCTACCCAATCCTAATCGAGTCCAAGAACAAGATCTTCTAAAGCAACCTAGCCAAGATCTCTAATCCCCACGCTTACCCGAGCCGCCATCACGCGAACCTATAAAAATATCAACAACGAGAGGGTAAGCTAACGCTTAGTGAATGTAAAGATACTATACACATACATATGCATAAAATGGCTACGCATCACCAAGCATCAAAATAAACACATACCGGCTCCGCATGGTAAAAAAACTACAAAAGAGCACATACACAAAGTAGCTACACGCTACGTAATCACCAAGCTAACGCCACAAGATTAGCTACAACACAACAATAAGTATATACGCGTATACAATAAATATAATCAACAACAATAATAAGGTTAACCCCTTAACCCAAACCACATGAAGGATGGTCGAACTACCTGGACCTTGGTGAATTCGCACTACCCGAGATTCACTTCCTTCACCACTTCAACAATCGAGGTTGGCCGAACTACCCGAGCCTTAGTGAATTCGCACAACCCGAAATTCACCACCTCATCACCAAGATGACCGAACTACCCGAGTCATCATGAATCCGCACTAACCGAGATTCATCTCCTCAACAACAAATGCTAGCAAACCCATCGACAAAGGGTTTATCCAATACGCTAACCAATTCACAACACCAAGGGTAATAACCCAAAACGCATAAGCGTATCACATGGACCCGAAGCATAAGAGGAGTCCATTCTCCCACACAAACATAGAGTAAACCCAAACAAGGGTCACTCTACACACACGCACCCATTTTACACATACACATGTGCATAGTAAATTTACATTCACCTTAAACGCTTCGATGAAGTGCAATCCAATCCCGCAACTCGCCAATAGAATGTACATATTTCATTTATCACATAAACATCAAAACAAACTCATTTGGACTCTCGACCCGCCCAAATGAACAACAAGTGCAAATCACGCCCTTTTGCACTTTTAACGCTACTCGAAGGTCCGAACCCAACAAGACCAATTCCCGCGTACCCGAAACACCTAAATGTACCAACTTAAGCACTCGAACGCATTTCAACTCGCTTGTTACCCAAAAACCCGTTTTGACCCTTAAAAGTCAAAATCTCACCATTTACAAGTTTTGACACTAAAACATATTTAACTCGGGTTTATACTTCAACTTACTTCATTTTAAGTTTATAAACCTTATTAAATTGACAATCGGGTCACAATAATCACCAAACCCTAATTTTGACTCTATTCAAAATTAGTCAACCATATGAACCCTAAAGGCTTCCAACACCTCAAAAATCACTAAATACTAGTGATTACACTCATTTGCAAGTCTTACAAGCTTACACTTGCTCACCAAACCCAAAACCCACCAACATCAACAATAAACCCGAATCTTGGTGTTAATCTTCCATTAACAACTAATGGGGTTCCATTTATGAACATACAATCAAAAGTCTCAAATTTAGATGATGAATACGAAAACAAAATTCGAAGTTAGAGCTTACCGCTAGTATCAAATTGTAGCTAAGAACGATGAGAACAAGGTTGTCACTTGCACCAAAGATCTAATCACGAATCTTCCTTTTCAAATCTCACTTTGAATCAAATGGGGTTTTGAAGAAATGAGAGAAAATGAGAAAGAAAAAGGAAATGAAAATGAAATAAATGAGTGGACCAGAATTTGGGATAAGATCTGTCCAATACGCGAAATGACCAAAATGCCCTCATATCCCCTTTAAAATTGCGAAATCCGGAACCAGCTCACCAGGAGCGCCGCGCCGTGGCACCCTTTCTCCGTGCCGCGAGATAAACCGTGGTCTGGTGCCCTTGTTTACATGCCTCCTGATCCTGATTCCAGTTAAATGCTGCGCCTCGGCCATACCCTACACGCCGCGACCTGCAACACAATCTGATCAGTTTTCCCGTCCTCGAACAACTGCACATGTACACGCTTCGTTCTCTTCATTTATGCAACGTACATGCCCCTTAAAACACTTAAAACATGCCTCGAACAATCCATGCATACAATTCCACACACACACACACATTATATATATATATATATATATATATATATATATATATATATATATATATATATATATATATATATATATATATATATATATATATATGCCTTTATTAACTTCGTGTACATATTCACATATATCAATATACTCGCTACGTGCACTTTACGCCCGAGATAACTATTCGAAATATCCGGGTGTTACAATCAAACATTGATTTGTTAACTTTGTTTGCTTCATCTTGTTTTCTTCTTGTTGATCTACTAGAATCTTTAGATCTTGCAAAACCTAAAATTAAACAATATAAATATCAGACTGAGAACAAACTATAAAAAAAATTAGTACATAATAGTATACTACTACTAACTCCCTTTTTACTACTAAAATTTTTACTACTGACTAGAAAGTTAGTTTAAGGCTTTGTTCTTAATACAATGATCATCTAAATGATCAATAGCTGCATGAGATTCTTGTTTAGGACCACAATGAGAAAAATCGATACACTCAATCCTTAACAAATATTATATAGATCATCAACCATAACATCATCTAAAAACCAAAATTCTAAAAGATTAAATACAAAATATAAAAAATTGTTGGCATTAAACAGGAAGACCAAGTTAGTTAATAGTATATATATATATATATATATATATATATATATATATATATATATATATATATATATATATGCCTTTATTAACTTCGTGTACATATTCACATATATCAATATACTCGCTACGTGCACTTTACGCCCGAGATAACTATTCGAAATATCCGGGTGTTACAATCAAACATTGATTTGTTAACTTTGTTTGCTTCATCTTGTTTTCTTCTTGTTGATCTACTAGAATCTTTAGATCTTGCAAAACCTAAAATTAAACAATATAAATATCAGACTGAGAACAAACTATAAAAAAAATTAGTACATAATAGTATACTACTACTAACTCCCTTTTTACTACTAAAATTTTTACTACTGACTAGAAAGTTAGTTTAAGGCTTTGTTCTTAATACAATGATCATCTAAATGATCAATAGCTGCATGAGATTCTTGTTTAGGACCACAATGAGAAAAATCGATACACTCAATCCTTAACAAATATTATATAGATCATCAACCATAACATCATCTAAAAACCAAAATTCTAAAAAAGATTAAATACAAAATATAAAAAATTGTTGGCATTAAACAGGAAGACCAAGTTAGTTAATAGTATATAGACCTTGATTATAAAGTTCCCGTTGAAGGCGAGTTCTTTTCCCAACAGCTGATTCAAAAATGCTCATTGTGATTCTTGAAAAACATAAACTTCTTCTTCTTATTTAAAAAAAAAAAAAAAAAAAAAAAAATAGCAGTGGAGACCAATGACAGTTCAGGAACGACTTTGTTTTAAAAAAAATGCGTATGAATTTATGAAGTTATTAATTGGAGTATTATCAAGTGTCTGTATGAGAGAGAGAGAGAGAGAGAGAGAGAGAGAGAGAGAGAGAGAGAGAGAGAGAGAGAGGGGTTTGATGGGATTTGAATCATTATTATGGCAGGAAAAAGATTTTTAGACAGATTTGTACATTTTTTTTTTAGACAGATTTGTACATTATTATGGTTACCTATTTAATATAATTTGATTGATTTTAGTTTGTTTTTAGAAAATATTATTATTTGTAATATAGTATTTTGCCATTGGTTGCAAAATATTCCATGGATGATCATAAATTTAATAAAGGTTAACTTTTGACCGTTAATATTACACGTGAGTTTTTTTGGTCAGTTTACTCATTCGCATGAATCAAAATGTACTCAAGTTTTCTACACCTTCGGTTAGATTAAAGTGTACCTAAACACCTCTTTGGTGGACACTTTAAAAACGATTAAACCAACTACACTGTCGCACCACCACATAAAATCGTTAAATCGATTACCGCCGCTGCCAGTAACCAACACCACTGGGCATCGTTTAATCGGTTACCACTGCCACTTTTCCGACCTCCGCCACCCACATTGAAGAAAACCAACTTCAAGTAATAATGTGTAGATCTGAAAGCAAGTGATGGTGTAGATCTGAAAATCAAATTTTGTCGATCTGGACATCGAGGTGATGGTGTTATGTATGTTAATTGTGTTAAATAAATGAAGTGTTTTTAGAGTTATTTCAATGATATTGTGATGATGGCAGTGGTGACGGAGTGAAAAGCGACAACGTTGCCAGAGTGGTTCGAGATTATAAAGGTTTATCGTTGTCATTGAAGATGTACTATGCATGATTTTAGGAATTTAATTCTGTGGAGTTTGCTTTTGGAGGTTGAATCTTGCTTATAATTTGTGTTTTAATTTCAGGAAGTTTGAGTTTTATATTTTAATTCAGATTCAGATTCAGATAAATGAGTTGAGGAAGATGTCACACGTGTGAGGTGTGACTCCACAGGGGTTAAATTGGAATGGTCGAACTGAAAAAAATAAAAAGGAGTAAAATGATCAAAATATCCTCAGGTGTAGTTCATATGACCTAACTTAACGGTCAAAAGTTAACATTTGTTAAAATATCTTAAAAGATTGAAGTCAACGAAGTAAAAAAATTAAGGTCACATGTGATATTTAGTACAAAGTTTAAGGACCAACATCAAAACTTTATATTGTAGTATACAATATCTATCTTACATATTATTATCTTCTTAAATCTATATCTATATCATAATTCTTAATCTTAATTTTAATTTTTAATCTTAATTCTTAATCTTATGCAAAACAAAAATCACTACTTTAAACATCATACACATATATAATTATCATATTATTACTAGTTTCTATCCACGATATCGCGAATTAATATCAGTAGTTAAGAACTAATTTTTTTTACTAATTAATATAATTCAATATTAATTTTAATATTTATTAATAGTTAATTGATTTAGAGAAAGAAAAATAATTAATTGAAGGATAGACAAATAACAGAGTAATGATTAAGGTTTTGGTTGAAATTTAGTCAATCGTTATTATTCAAATTAACTGTTGAAATTTTGATTAATAGTCTAAAAAGATGAGTGTGTCAAATATAAAATCATCACTCAACTTAGCGGTGAAATTATAAACAAATTACGAGTAACATTTAACACGATTGAGATTGAATATGTTTACGTAATTACTAGTTTTTCTTTTAAAAAAAAATAATTTGAGCAGCGGAGACCAAGAGTCAAAGATATGAATTTACTTTTGGCTTTCAGCAAATGGATTGGTTTTAATGGTTTGAAGCTAGCCGGACGTCCAATTCATAGAAGGATCGACTCAGGTTATCACGACTGCGCTCCACTGAATTATTTGTAAGTTCATGAACGACTTTACGTTGCTCCAACAATCTTTTGAAGAAAGGTGATTTCTTTGAACTTATTTGTAAAACCACTGTCCCGGCCACACTGTCACATCAACATTTTCTTCACATTTCCTCCCCCATCATATGGCTATCACATGAATGTATATATGATTGACTATAGTTTCATTTTGCTAATAATTCATCGCACAAAAACAAATTTTTGAACACATTACATTTGCAGCA